>NC_092376.1:89470476-90075476 GCF_030028105.1 Mobula birostris
CATTCTACTTCAATAGGGTTCCTTCTCCTTCCAAGGGATTCCTTCTCCTTCCAGGGAATTCATTCTAATTCAGTAGGTTTCCTTCTCCTTCCTGGGGTTTCCTTCTCCATGCAGCGGATTCCTTCTCCTTCCAGGAGATTCATTCTCCTTCCAGGGGATTCCTTCTTCTTCGAGAGGATTCATTCTACTTCCACAGAGATACTTCTCCTTCCATGTGGCTCCTTCTCCTTCCAGAGGTTCCTATCTCCTTCCAGGGGTTTCTTCTCCTTCCAAGTGATTCTTTCTCCTTCCAGGGGGTTGCTTCTCCTTCCAGGGGATTCATTCTCCTTCCAGTTTTTTCACCCTCCTTCCACAGGTTTCCTTCTCCTTCCAGGTGGTTCCTCCTCCTTCCAGGGGACTCATCCTCCTTCCACAGGTATCCTTCTACTTCCATGGCATTCCTTCTCATTCCAGAGGTTGCATTCTCCTTCCAGGTGGTTCATTGTCCTTCCAGGGGGTTCCTTCTCCATCCATGGGATTCCCTCTCCTTCCAGGGAATTCATTCTACTTCAATAGGGTTCCTTCTCCTTCCAAGGGATTCCTTCTCCTTCCAGGGAATTCATTCTAATTCAGTAGGGTTCCTTCTCCTTCCTGGGGTTTCCTTCTCCATGCAGCGGATTCCTTCTCCTTCCAGGAGATTCATTCTCCTTCCAGGGGATTCCTTCTTCTTCGAGAGGATTCATTCTACTTCCACAGAGATACTTCTCCTTCCATGTGGCTCCTTCTCCTTCCAGAGGTTCCTATCTCCTTCCAGGGGGTTTCTTCTCCTTCCAAGTGATTCTTTCTCCTTCCAGGGGGTTGCTTCTCGTTCCAGTGTATTCATTCTCCTTCCAGTGGTTTCACCCTCCTTCCACAAATTTCCTTCTCCTGCCAGGGGATTCCTTCTCCTTCCAGGTGATTCATCCTCCTTCCACAGGGTTACTTCTCCATCCATGGGGTTCCTTCTCCTTCCAGATGGTTCCACCTCCTTCCAGGGGAGTCATCCTTCTTCACAGGTTTCCTTCTACTTCCAGGGCATTCCTTCTCCTTCCAGAGGTTGCATTCTCCTTCCAGGTGGTTCATTGTCCTTCCAGGGGGTTCCTTCTCCATCCATGGGATTCCCTCTCCTTCCAGGGAATTCATTCTACTTCTATAGGGTTCCTTCTCCTTCCAGGGGATTCCTTCTGCTTCCAGGGGATTCCTTCTCCTTCCAGGGGTTTCCTTCTCCTTCCAGGAGGTTCCTTCTCCTTCCAGGGGATTCATCCTCCTTCCACCGGGTTACGTCTCCTTCCGTGGGGTTCCATCTCATTCCAGTGGAATCGTTCTTCTTCCAGAGGGTTCCTTCTCCTACCGGGGGTGGGGGTGGCGGTTGTTCCTTCTCCTTCCAGTGGTTACATTCTCCTTCCAGAAGCTCCGTTATCCTTCCACGGGATTCATTCTCCTTCCAGGGGATTCCTTCTACTTCAGGGAGTTCCTTCTCCTTCCAGTGGATTCCTTCTCCTTCCAGGGTTTCATTCTTCTTCCAGGGGGTTCATTCCCCTTCCAGGGGATTCCTTCTTCTTCCAGGTGATTCATCCTCCTTCCACAGGGTTACTTCTCCAACCATGTGTTTCCTTCTCATTCCAGGGGATTCCTTCTCCTTCCAGAGGGTTCATTCTCCTTCCAATAGGATTATTCTCCTTCCAGGGGGTTCCTTCTCCATCCAGGAGGTTCCTTCTCCTTCCAGGGGGTTCCCTCTCCTTCGAAGGATTCCTTCTCCTTCCAGGAGATTCATTCTACTTCCAGGGAATTCATTCTACTTCAATAGGGTTTCTACTCCTTCCAGCGGATTCCTTCTTCTTCCAGAGGATTCATTCTACTTCCACAGAGATACTTCTCCTTCCATGTGGCTCCTTCTCCGTCCAGAGGTTCCTATCTCCTTCCAGGGGATTTCTTCTCCTTCCATGTGATTCTTTCTCCTTCCAGGGGGTTGCTTCTCGTTCCAGTGTATTCATTCTCCTTCCAGTGGTTTCACCCTCCTTCCACAAGTTTCCTTCTCCTACCAGGGATTCCTTCTCCTTCCAGGTGATTCATCCTCCTTCCACAGGGTTACTTCTCCATCCATGGGGTTCCTTCTCCTTCAGATGGTTCCACCTCCTTCCAGGGGAGTCATCCTTCTTCCACAGGTTTCCTTCTACTTCCAGGGCATTCCTTCTCCTTCCAGAGGTTGCATTCTCCTTCCAGGTGGTTCATTGTCCTTCCAGGGGGTTCCTTCTCCATCCATGGGATTCCCTCTCCTTCCAGGGAATTCATTCTACTTCAATAGGGTTCCTTCTCCTTCCAGGGGATTCCTTCTGCTTCCAGGGGATTCCTTCTCCTTCCAGGGGTTTCCTTCTCCTTCCAGGAGGTTCCTTCTCCTTCCAGGGGATTCATCCTCCTTCCACCGGGTTACGTCTCCTTCCGTGGGGTTCCTTCTCATTCCAGTGGAATCGTTCTTCTTCCAGAGGGTTCCTTGCCCTACCGGGGGTGGGGGGTGGCGGTTGTTCCTTCTCCTTCCAGTGGTTACGTTCTCCTTCCAGAGGCTCCGTTATCCTTCCACGGGATTCATTCTCCTTCCAGGGGATTCCTTCTACTTCCAGGGAGTTCCTTCTCCTTCCAGTGGATTCCTTCTCCTTCCAGGGTTTCATTCTTCTTCCAGGGGGTTCATTTTCCTTCCAGGGGATTTCTTCTTCTTCCAGGGGATTCATCCTCCTTCCACCGGGTTACGTCTCCTTCCGTGGGGTTCCTTCTCATTCCAGTGGAATCGTTCTTCTTCCAGAGGGTTCCTTGCCCTACCGGGGGTGGGGGGTGGCGGTTGTTCCTTCTCCTTCCAGTGGTTACGTTCTCCTTCCAGAGGCTCCGTTATCCTTCCACGGGATTCATTCTCCTTCCAGGGGATTCCTTCTACTTCCAGGGAGTTCCTTCTCCTTCCAGTGGATTCCTTCTCCTTCCAGGGTTTCATTCTTCTTCCAGGGGGTTCATTTTCCTTCCAGGGGATTTCTTCTTCTTCCAGGTGATTCATCCTCCTTCCACAGGGTTACTTCTCCAACCATGTGTTTCCTTCTCATTCCAGGGGATTCCTTCTCCTTCCAGAGGGTTCATTCTCCTTCCAATAGGATTATTCTCCTTCCAGGGTGTTCCTTCTCCATCCAGGAGGTTCCTTCTCCTTCCAGGGGGTTCCCTCTCCTTCGAAGGATTCCTTCTCCTTCAGGAGATTCATTCTACTTCCAGGGAATTCATTCTACTTCAATAGGGTTTCTACTCCTTCCAGCGATTGCTTCTTCTTCCAGAGGATTCATTCTACTTCCACAGAGATACTTCTCCTTCCATGTGGTTCCTTCTCCGTCCAGAGGTTCCTATCTCCTTCCAGGGGGTTTCTTCTCCTTCCATGTGATCCTTTCTCCTTCCAGGGGTTTGCTTCTCGTTCCAGTGTATTCATTCTCCTTCCAGTGGTTTCACCCCTCCTTCCACAAGTTTCCTTCTCCTACCAGGGGATTCCTTCTCCTTCCAGGTGATTCATCCTCCTTCCACAGGGTTACTTCTCTAACCATGGGTTTCCTTCTCCTTCCAGTGGGTTCATTCTCCTTCCAGGGAATCCCTTCTTCTTCCAGGAGGTTTCTTCTCCTTCCAGGGGATTCATTCTACTTCCAAGGATTCATTCAGCTTCGAGCTGGTTCCTTCTCCTTCCAGGGGACTCCTTCTCCTTCCAGGTTGTTCCCTCTCCTTCCAAGAGATTGCTTCTCCTTCCAGGGCTTCACCCTCCTTCCAGTGGTTTCATTCTCCTTCCAGGGGATTCCTTCTCCTTCCAGAGGGTTCATTCTCCTTCCAGGTGGTTCATTCTCCTACCAAGGGGTTCATTCTCCTTCCAGGGGTTTCTTTTCCTCCCAGTGGATTCCTTCTCTTTCCAGGGGATTCCTTCTCTTTCCAGCAGGGTTCCTTCTCCTTCCAGGGGAATCATCCTCCTTCAATAGGGTTCCTTCTCCTAGCAGGGGAATCCTTCTCCTTCCAGAGGGTTCATTCTCCTTCCAGGTGGTTCATTCTCCTACCAAGGGGTTCATTCTCCTTCCAGGGGGTTTCTTTCCTCCCAGTGGATTCCTTCTCCTTCCAGGGGGTTGCTTCTCCTTCCAGGGGATTCATTCTCCTTCCAGTGGTTTCACCCTCCTTCCACAGGTTTCGTTCTCCTTCCAGGGGATTCATTCTCCTTCCAGTGGTTTCACCCTCCTTCCACAGGTTTCCTTCTCCTGCCAGGGGATTCCTTCTCCTTCCAGGTGATTCATCCTCCTTCCACAGGGTTACTTCTCCATCCATGGGGTTCCTTCTCCTTCCAGATGGTTCCATCTCCTTCCAGGGGAGTCATCCTTCTTCCACAGGTTTCCTTCTACTTCCAGGGCATTCCTTCTCCTTCCAGAGGTTGCATTCTCCTTCCAGGTGGTTCATTGTCCTTCCAGGGGGTTCCTTCTCCATCCATGGGATTCCCTCTCCTGCCAGGGAATTCATTCTACTTCAATAGGGTTCCTTCTCCTTCCAGGGGATTCCTTCTCCTTGCAGGGATTTCCTTCTCCTTCCAGGAGGTTCCTTCTCCTTCCAGGGGATTCATCCTCCTTCCACCGGTTACGTCTCCTTCCGTGGGGTTCCTTCTCATTCCAGTGGAATCCTTCTTCTTCCAGAGGGTTCCTTCTCCTACCGAGGGGGGTGGGGTGGTGTGCGTGGCGGTTGTTCCTTCTCCTTCCAGTGGTTTCGTTCTCCTTCCAGAGGCTCCGATATCCTTCCACGGGATTCATTCTCCTTCCATGGGATTCCTTCTACTTCCAGGGAGTTCCTTCTCCTTCCAGTGGATTCCTTCTCCTTCCAGGGGATTAATTCTCCTTCCAGGTGGCTCCATCTGCATCCAGTGGATTCATTCTCCTTCCAGGGGGTTCCCTCTCCTTCCAAGAGATTGCTTCTCCTTCCAGGGCTTCACCCTCCTTCCAGTGGTTTCATTCTCCTTCCAGGTGGTTCATTCTCCTACCAAGTGGCTCATTGTCCTTCCAGGGGTTTCTTTTCCTCCCAGTGGATTCCTTCTCCATCCAGGGGATTCCTTCTCTTTCCAGCAGGGTTCCTTCTTCTTCCAGTAGGTTCCTTCTCCTTCCAGGGGAATCATCCTCCTTCCATAGGGTTCCTTCACCTAACAGGGGAATCCTTCTCCTTCCAGAGGGTTCATTCTCCTTCCAGGTGGTTCATTCTCCTACCAAGGGGTTCATTCTCCTTCCAGGGGGTTTCTTTTCCTCCCAGTGGATTCCTTCTCCTTCCAGGGGATTCATTCTCCTTCCAGTGGTTTCACCCTCCTTCCACAGGTTTCCTTCTCCTGCCAGGGGATTCCATCTCCTTCCAGTTGATTCATCCTCCTTCCACAGGTTTACTTCTCCATCCATGGGGTTCCTTCTCCTTCCAGATGGTTCCACCTCCTTCCAGGGGAGTCATCCTTCTTCCACAGGTTTCCTTCTACTTCCAGGGCATTCCTTCTCCTTCCAGAGGTTGCATTCTCCTTCCAGGTGGTTCATTGTCCTTCCAGGGGGTTCCTTCTCCATCCATCGGATTCCCTCTCCTTCCAGGGAATTCATTCTACTTCAATAGGGTTCCTTCTCCTTCCAGGGGATTCCTTCTCCTTCCAGGGGTTTCCTTCTCCTTCCAGGAGGTTCCTTCTCCTTCCAGGGGATTCATCCTCCTTACACCGGGTTACGTCTCCTTCTGTGGGGTTCCTTCTCATTCCAGTGGAATCCTTCTTCTTCCAGAGGGTTCCTTCTCCTACCGAGGGGGGGGGGGGTGCATGGCGGTTGTTCCTTCTCCTTCCTGTGGTTTCGTTCTCCTTCCAGGGTTTCATTCTTCTTCCAGGGAGTTCCTTCTCCTTCCAGTGGATTCCTTCTCCTTCCAGGGTTTCATTCTTCTTCCAGGTGGTTCATTCTCCTTCCAGGGGATTCCTTCTTCTTCCAGGTGATTCATCCTCCTTCCACAGGGTTACTTCTCCAACCATGTGTTTCCTTCTCATTCCAGGGGATTCCTTCTCCTTCCAGAGGGTTCATTCTCCTTCCAATAGGATTATTCTCCTTCCAGGGGGTTCCTTCTCCATCCAGGAGGTTCCTTCTCCTTCCAGGGGGTTCCCTCTCCGTCGAAGGATTCCTTCTCCTTCCAGGAGATTCATTCTACTTCCAGGGAATTCATTCTACTTCAATAGGGTTCCTACTCCTTCCAGGGGATTCTTTCTTCTTCCAGAGGATTCATTCTACTTCCACAGAGATACTTATCCTTCCATGTGGCTCCTTCTCCTTCCAGAGGTTCCTATCTCCTTCCAGGGGGTTTCTTTCCTCCCAGGGGATTCCTTCTCCTTCCAGGGGGTTGCTTCTCCTTCCAGGGGATTCATTCTCCTTCCAGTGGTTTCACCCTCCTTCCACAGGTTTCCTTCTCCTTCCAGGGGATTCACTCTCCTTCCAGTGGTTTCACCCTCCTTCCACAGGTTTCCTTCTCCTTCCAGGGGATTCCTTCTCCTTCCAGGGGATTCATTCCCCTTCCATAGGGTTCATTCTCCTTCCAGGGGGTTCCTTCTCCTTCCAGGGGTTTCCTTCTCCTTCCAGGGGATTCATTCTCCTTCCAGGTGGCTCCATCTGCATCCAGTGGATTCATTCTCTTTCCAGGGGGTTCCCTCTCCTTCCAAGAGATTGCTTCTCCTTCCAGGGCTTCACCCTCCTTCCAGTGGTTTCATTCTCCTTCCAGGGGGGGTCCTTCTCCTTCCAGCTGATACCTTCTCCTTTCAGAGGCTCCATTCTCATTCCAGGGGGTTTCCTTTTCCTTCCAGAGTATTCCTTCTCCTTTCAGGGGATTCCTTCCCCTTCCAGGGGGTGCTTCTCCTTCCAGGGGATTCCTTCTCCTTCCAGGGGGTTCCTTCTCCTTCCTGGAGAATCATTCTCCTTCCAGGGGATATCTCTCCTTCCAGGGGATATCTCCCCTTCCAGGGGATTCATCCTCCTTCTACAGGGTTACTTCTCCTTCCATGGGGATCCTTCCCCTTCCAGGGGGTTCCTTCTCCATCCAGGGGATTCCTTCTCCTTCCAGGTGGTTCCTTCTCCTTCCAGGGGAATCATCCTCCTTCCACAGATTTCCTTCTACTTCCAGGGCATTCCTCTCCTTCCAGAGGTTGCATTCTCCTTCCAGGTGGCTCATTGTCCTTCCAGGGGGTTCCTTCTCCATCCATGGGATTCCCTCTCCTTCCAGGGAATTCATTCTACTTCAATAGGGTTCCTTCTCCTTCCAGGGGATTCCTTCTGCTTCCAGGGGATTCCTTCTCCTTCCAGGAGTTTCCTTCTCCTTCCAGGAGGATCCTTCTCCTTCCAGGGGATTAATCCTCCTTCCACCGGGTTACGTCTCCTTCCATGGGGTTCCTTCTCATTCCAGTGGAATCCTTCATCTTCCAGAGGGTTCCTTCTCCTACCGAGGGGGGGGGACGCGTGGCGGTTGTTCCTTCTCCTTCCAGAGGGTTCATTCTCCTTCCAGGGGGATCCCTCTCCTGCGAAGGATTCCTTCTCCTTCCAGGGGATTCACCCTCCTTTCAGAGGCTCCATTCTCATTCCAGGGGCGTTGTTTTTCCTTCCAGGGGATTCCTTCTCCTTCCAGGGGGTTTCTTTTCCTTCCAGGGGATTCCTTCTCCTTCCAGGGGGTTGATTCTCCTTCCAGGGGATTCATTCTCCTTCCAGGTTGCTCCATCTGCATCCAGTGGATTCATTCTCCTTCCAGGGGGTTCGCTCTCATTCCAATAGATTCCTTCTCCTTCCAGGGCTTCACACTCCTTCCAGTTGTTTCATTATCCTTCTAGGGGGGTCCTTCTCCTTCCAGCAGATACCTTCTCCTTTCAGAGTCTCCATTCTCATTCCAGGGGGTTTATTTTTCCTACCAGAGTATTCCTTCTCCTTTCAGGGGATTCCTTGCCCTTTCATGGGGTTGCTTCGCCTTCCAGGGGATTCATTCTCCTTCCAGTGGTTCCACCCTCCTTCCACAGGGTTCCTTCTCCTTCCATGGGGTCCCTTCTCCTTCCAGCAGATTTCGTTCTCCTTCCAGAGGCTCCGTTATCCTTCCACGGGATTCATTCTCCTTCCAGGGCATTCCTTCTCATTCCAGAGGGTGCATTCTCCTTCCAGGTGGTTCATTGTCCTTCCAGGGGTTCCTTCTCCATCCATGGGATTCCCTCTCCTTCCAGGGAATTCATTCTACTTCAATAGGGTTCCTTCTCCTTCCAGGGGATTCCTTCTCCTTCCAGGGAATTCATTCTAATTCAGTAGGGCTCCTTCTCCTTCCTGGGGTTTCCTTCTCCATGCAGCGGATTCCTTCTCCTTCCAGGAGATTCATTCTCCTTCCAGGGGATTCCTTCTTCTTCCAGAGGATTCGGATTCATTCTACTTCCACAGAGATACTTCTCCTTCCATGTGGCTCCTTCTCCTTCCATAGGTTCCTATCTCCTTCCAGGGGTTTCTTCTCCTTCCAAGTGATTCTTTCTCCATCCAGGGGGTTGCTTCTCATTCCAGTGTATTCATTCTCCTTCCAGTGGTTTCACCCTACTTCCACAAATTTCCTTCTCCTGCCAGGGGATTCCTTCTCCTTCCAGGTGATTCATCCTCCTTCCACAGGGTTACTTCTCCATCCATGGGGTTCCTGCTCCTTCCAGATCGTTCCACCTCCTTCCAAGGGAGTCATCCTTCTTCCACAGGTTTTTTTCTACTTCCAGGGCATTCCTTCTCCTTCCAGAGGTTGCATTCTCCTTCCAGGTGGTTCATTGTCCTTCCAGGGGGGTTCCTTCTCCATCCATGGGATTCCCTCTCCTTCCAGTGAATTCATTCTACTTCAATAGGGTTCCTTCTCCTTCCAGGGGATTCCTTCTGCTTCCAGGGGATTCCTTCTCCCTTCCAGGGGTTTCCTTCTCCTTCCAGGAGGTTCCTTCTCCTTCCGGGGGGATTCATCCTCCTTCCACCGGGTTACGTCTCCTTCCATGGGGTTCCTTCTCATTCCAGTGGAATCCTTCTTCTTCCAGAGGGTTCCTTCTCCTTCCGAGGGGGGGGGGGGGGCGTGGCGGTTGATCCTTCTCCTTCCAGTAGTTTCGTTCTCCTTCCAGGGTTTCATTCTTCTTCCAGGGGGTTCATTCTCCTTCCAGGGGATTCCTTCTTCTTCCAGGTGATTCATCCTCCTTCCACAGGGTTACTTCTCCAACCATGTGTTTCCTTATCATTCCAGGGGATTCCTTCTCCTTCCAGAGGTTTCATTCTCCTTCCAATAGGATTATTCTCCTTCCAGGGGGTTCCTTCTCCATCCAGGAGGTTCCTTCTCCTTTCAGGGGGTTCCCTCTCCTTCGAAGGATTCCTTCTCCTTCCAGGAGATTCATTCTACTTCCAAGGATTCATTCAGCTTCCAGCAGGTTCCTTCTCCTTCCAGGGGATTCCTTCTCTTTCCAGCAGGGATCCTTCTTCTTCCAGAATGTTCCTTCTCCTTCCAGGGGAATCATCCTCCTTCCATAGGGTTCCTTCTCCTAACAAGGGATTCCTTGTCCTTCCAGAGGGTTCATTCTCCTTCCAGGTGGATCATTCTCCTACCAGGGGGTTCATTCTCCTTCCAGGGGGTTCCCTCTCCTTCGAAGGATTCCTTCTCCTTCCAGGGGTTTCCATCTCCTTCCAGCAGATTCTTTCTCCTTTCAGAGGCTCCGTTCTCCTTCCAGGGGGTTTCTTTTCCTTCCAGGGGATTCCTTCTCCTTCCAGGGGGTTGCTTCTCCTTCCAGGGGATTCATTCTCCTTCCAGTTTTTTCACCCTCCTTCCACAGGTTTCCTTCTCCTTCCAGGTGGTTCCTCCTCCTTCCAGGGGACTCATCCTCCTTCCACAGGTATCCTTCTACTTCCATGGCATTCCTTCTCCTTCCAGAGGTTGCATTCTCCTTCCAGGTGGTTCATTGTCCTTCCAGGGGGTTCCTTCTCCATCCATGGGATTCCCCTCTCCTTCCAGGGAATTCATTCTACTTCAATAGGGTTCCTACTCCTTCCAGGGGATTCCTTCTTCTTCCAGAGGATTCATTCTACTTCCACAGAGATACTTCTCCTTCCATGTGGCTCCTTCTCCTTCCAGAGGTTCCTATCTCCTTCCAGGGGGTTTCTTCTCCTTCCAAGTGATTCTTTCTCCTTCCAGGGGGTTGCTTCTCGTTCCAGTGTATTCATTCTCCTTCCAGTGGTTTCACCCTACTTCCACAAATTTCCTTCTCCCTGCCAGGGGATTCCTTCTCCTTCCAGGTGATTCATCCTCCTTCCACAGGGTTACTTCTCCATCCATGGGGTTCCTTCTCCTTCCAGATGGTTCCACCTCCTTCCAAGGGAGTCATCCTTCTTCCACAGGTTTCCTTCTACTTCCAGGGCATTCTTTCTCCTTCCAGAGGTTGCATTCTCCTTCCAGGTGGTTCATTGTCCTTCCAGGGGGGTTCCTTCTCCATCCATGGGATTCCCTCTCCTTCCAGGGAATTCATTCTACTTCAATAGGGTTCCTTCTCCTTCCAGGGGATTCCTTCTGCTTCCAGGGGATTCCTTCTCCTTCCAGGGGTTTCCTTCTCCTTCCAGGAGTTTCCTTCTCCTTCCGGGGGATTCATCCTCCTTCCACCGGCTTACGTCTCCTTCCATGGGTTTCCTTCTCCTTCCAGTGGGTTCATTCTCCTTCCAGGGAATCCCTTCTACTTCCAGGAGGTTTCTTCTCCTTCCAGGGGATTCATTCTACTTCCAAGGATTCATTCAGCTTCGTGCTGGTTCCTTCTCCTTCCAGGGGACTCCTTCTCACTCCAGCAGGGTTCCTTCTTCTTCCAGGAGATTCCTTCTCCTTCCAGGGGAATCATCCTCCTTCCATAGGGATCGTTCTCCTTCCAGGGGATTCCTTCTCCTTCCAGAGGGTTCATTCTCCTTCCAGGTGGTTCATTCTCCTACCAAGGGGTTCATTCTCCTTCCAGGGGGTTTCTTTTCCTCCCAGTGGATTCCTTCTCCTTCCAGTGTGTTGCTTCTCCTTCCAGGGGATTCATTCTCCTTCCAGTGGTTTTACCCTCCTTCCACAGATTTCCTTCTCCTTCCAGGGGATACCTTCTCCTTCCAGGGGATTCATTCCCCTTCCATAGGGTTCATTCTCCTTCCAGGGGGTTTCTTCTCCTTCCAGGGGATTCCCTCTCCTTCCATGGGATTCATTCTCCTTCCAGGTGGCTCCATCTGCATCCAGTGGATTCATTCTCCTTCCAGGGGGGTCCCTCTCCTTACAAGAGATTGCTTCTCCTTCCAGGGCTTCACCCTCCTTCCAGTGGTTTCATTCTCCTTCCAGGGGGGTCCTTCTCCTTCCAGCTGATACCTTCTCCTTTCAGAGGCTCCATTCTCATTCCAGGGGGGTTTCTTTTTCCTTCCAGAGTATTCCTTCTCCTTTCAGGGGATTCCTTTCCCTTCCAGGGGGTGCTTCTCCTTCCAGGGGATTCATTCTCCTTCCAGTGGTTTCACCCTCCTTCCACAGGGTTCCTTCTCCTTCCAGGGGATTCCTTCTCCTTCCAGGGGATATCTCCCCTTCCAGGGGATTCATCCTCCTTCTACAGGGTTACTTCTCCTTCCATGGGGGATCCTTCCCCTTCCAGGGGGTTCCTTCTCCATCCAGGGATTCCTTCTCCTTCCAGGTGGTTCCTTCTCCTTCCAGGGGAATCATCCTCCTTCCTCAGGTTTCCTTCTACTTCCAGGGCATTCCTTCTCCTTCCAGAGGTTGCATTCTCCTTCCAGTTGGTTCATTGTCCTTCCAGGGGGTTCCTTCTCCATCCATGGGATTCCCTCTCCTTCCAGGGAATTCATTCTACTTCAATAGGGTTCCTTCTCCTTCAAGGGGATTCCTTTTCCTTCCAGGGGGATTCCTTCTCCTTCCAGGGTTTTCCTTCGCCTTCCAGGAGGTTCCTTCTCCTTCCAGGGGATTCATCCTCCTTCCACCGGGTTACGTCTCCTTCCATGAGGTTCCTTCTCATTCCAGTGGAATCCTTCTTCTTCCAGAGGGTTCCTTCTCCTACCGGGGGAGGGGGGGGTGGCGGTTGTTCCTTCTCCTTCCAGTGGTTTCCTTCTCCTTCCAGAGGCTCCATTATCCTTCCAGGGGATTCATTCTCCTTCCAGGGGATTCCTTCTACTTCCAGGGAGTTCCTTCTCCTTCCAGTGGATTCCATCTCCTTCCAGGTGATTCATTCTACTTCAATAGGGTTCCTTCTCCTTCAAGGGGATTCCTTTTCCTTCCAGGGGATTCCTTCTCCTTCCAGTGGTTTCCTTCTCCTTCCAGAGGCTCCATTATCCTTCCAGGGGATTCATTCTCCTTCCAGGGGATTCCTTCTACTTCCAGGGAGTTCCTTCTCCTTCCAGTGGATTCCCTCTCCTTCCAGGGAATTCATTCTACTTCAATAGGGTTCCTTCTCCTTCAAGGGGATTCCTTTTCCTTCCAGGGGATTCCTTCTCCTTCCAGGGTTTTCCTTCGCCTTCCAGGAGGTTCCTTCTCCTTCCAGGGGATTCATCCTCCTTCCACCGGGTTACGTCTCCTTCCATGGGGTTCCTTCTCATTCCAGTGGAATCCTTCTTCTTCCAGAGGGTTCCTTCTCCTACCGGGGGAGGGGGGGTGGCGGTTGTTCCTTCTCCCTCCAGTGGTTTCTTTCTCCTTCCAGAGGCTCCATTATCCTTCCAGGGGATTCATTCTCCTTCCAGGGGATTCCTTCTACTTCCAGGGAGTTCCTTCTCCTTCCAGTGGATTCCCGTCTCCTTCCAGGTGATTCATCCTCCTTCCACAGGGTTACTTCTCCAACCATGGGTTTCCTTCTCCTACCAGGGGATTCCTTCTCCTTCCAGGTGATTCATCCTCCTTCCACAGGGTTACTTCTCCAACCATGGGTTTCCTTCTCATTCCAGGGGGATTCCTTCTCCTTCCAGAGGGATAATTCTCCTTCCAATAGGATCATTCTCCTTCCAGGGGGTTCCTTCTCCATTCAGGAGGTTCCGTCTCCTTCCAGGGGAATCATCCTCCTTCCACAGGGATCCTTCTCCTTCCAGGAGATTCATTCTACTTCCAAGGATTCATTCAGCTTCCAGCAGGTTCCTTCTCCTTCCAGGGGATTCCTTCTCTTTCCAGCAGGGTTCCTCCTCCTTCCAGGGGATATCTCTCCTTCCAGGGGATATTTCCCCTTCGAGGGGAATCATCCTCCTTCCACAGGTTTCCTTCTCCTTTCAGGGGATTCCTTCCACTTCCAGGGGATTCCTTGCCCTTCCAGGGGGGTTGCTTCGCCTTCCAGGGGATTCATTCTCCTTCCAGTGGTTCCACCCTCTTTCCACAGGGTTCCTTCTCCTTCCATGGGGTCCCTTCTCCTTCCACCAGTTTTCGTTCTCCTTCCAGAGGCTCCGTTATCCTTCCACGGGATTCATTCTCCTTCCAGGGGATTCCGTCTACTTCCAGGGATTCCTTCTCCTTCCAGGTGGTTCCTTCTCCTTCCAGGGGAATCATCCTCCTTCCACAGGTTTCCTTCTACTTCCAGGGTATTCCTTCTCCTTCCAGAGGTTGCATTCTCCTTCCAGTTGGTTCATTGTCCTTCCAGGGGGGTTCCTTCTCCATCCATGGGATTCCCTCTCCTTCCAGGGAATTCATTCTACTTCAATAGGGTTCCTTCTCCTTCCCGGGGATTCATTCTCCTTCCAGGGGATTCCTTCTCCTTCCAGGGTTTTCCTTCGCCTTCCAGGAGGTTCCTTCTCCTTTCAGGGGATTCCTTCCACTTCCAGGGGTTTCCTTGCCCTTCCAGGGGGGTTGCTTCGCCTTCCAGGGGATTCATTCTCCTTCCAGTGGTTCCACCCTCTATCCACAGGGTTCCTTCTCCTTCCATGGTGTCCCTTCTCCTTCCACCAGGTTTCGTTCTCCTTCCAGAGGCTCCGTTATCCTTCCACGGGATTCATTCTCCTTCCAGGGGATTCCGTCTACTTCCAGGGCATTCCTTCTCATTCCAGAGGGTGCATTCTCCTTCCAGGTGGTTCATTGTCCTTCCAGGGGGTTCCTTCTCCATCCATGGGATTCCCTCTCCTTCCAGGGAATTCATTCTACTTCAATAGGGTTCCTTCTCCTTCCAGGGGATTCCTTCTCCTTCCAGGGAATTCATTCTAATTCAGTAGGGTTCCTTCTCCTTCCTGGGGTTTCCTTCTCCATGCAGCGGATTCCTTCTCCTTCCAGGAGATTCATTCTCCTTCCATGGGATTCCTTCTTCTTCCAGAGGATTCATTCTACTTCCACAGAGATACTTCTCCTTCCATGTGGCTCCTTCTCCTTCCAGAGGTTCCTATCTCCTTCCAGGGGGGTTTCTTCTTCTTCCAAGTGATTCTTTCTCCTTCCAGGGTGTTGCTTCTCGTTCCAGTGTATTCATTCTCCTTCCAGTGGTTTCACCCTCCTTCCACAAGTTTCCTTCTCCTACCAGGGGATTCCTTCTCCTTCCAGGTGATTCATCCTCCTTCCACAGGGTTACTTCTCCAACCATGGGTTTCCTTCTCCTTCCAGTGGGTTCATTCTCCTTCCAGGGAATCCCTTCTTCTTCCAGGAGGTTTCTTCTCCTTCCAGGGGATTCATTCTACTTCCAAGGATTCATTCAGCTTCGAGCTGGTTCCTTCTCCTTCCAGGGGACTCCTTCTCATTCCAGCAGGGTTCCTTCTTCTTCCAGGAGTTTCCTTCTCCTTCCAGGGGAATCATCCTCCCTTCCATAGGGATCGTTCTCCTTCCAGGGGATTCCTTCTCCTTCCAGAGGGTTCATTCTCCTTCCATGTGGTTCATTCTCCTTCCAAGGGGTTCATTCTCCTTCCAGGGGGTTTCTTTTCCTCCCAGTGGATTCCTTCTCCTTCCAGTGTGTTGCTTCTCCTTCCAGGGGATTCATTCTCCTTCCAGTGGTTTCACCCTCCTTCCACAGATTTCCTTCTCCTTCCAGGGGATTCCTTCTCCTTCCAGGGGATTCATTCCCCTTCCATAGGGTTCATTCTCCTTCCAGGGGGTTCCTTCTCCTTCCAGGGGATTCCTTCTCCTTCCAGGGGATTCATTCTCCTTCCAGGTGGCTCCATCTGCATCCAGTGGATTCATTCTCCTTCCAGGGGGGTCCCTCTCCTTCCAAGAGATTGCTTCTCCTTCCAGGGCTTCACCCTCCTTCCAGTGGTTTCATTCTCCTTCCAGGGGGGGTCCTTCTCCTTCCAGCTGATACCTTCTCCTTTCAGAGTCTCCATTCTCATTCCAGGGGGTTTCTTTTTCCTTCCAGAGTATTCCTTCTCCTTTCAGGGGATTCCTTTCCCTTCCAGGGGGTGCTTCTCCTTCCAGGGGATTCATTCTCCTTCCAGGGGGTTCCTTCTCCATCCAGGGATTCCTTCTCCTTCCAGGTGGTTCCTTCTCCTTCCAGGGGAATCATCCTCCTTCCACAGGTTTCCTTCTACTTCCAGGGTATTCCTTCTCCTTCCAGAGGTTGCATTCTCCTTCCAGTTGGTTCATTGTCCTTCCAGGGGGTTCCTTCTCCATCCATGGGATTCCCTCTCCTTCCAGGGAATTCATTCTACTTCAATAGGGTTCCTTCTCCTTCCCGGGGATTCATTCTCCTTCCAGGGGATTCCTTCTCCTTCCAGGGTTTTCCTTCGCCTTCCAGGAGGTTCCTTCTCCTTCCAGGGGATTCATCCTCCTTCCACCGGGTTACGTCTCCTTCCATGGGGTTCCTTCTCATTCCAGTGGAATCCTTCTTCTTCCAGAGGGTTCCTTCTCCTACCGGGGGAGGGGGGGTGGCGGTTGTTCCTTCTCCTTCCAGTGGTTTCCTTCTCCTTCCAGAGGCTCCATTATCCTTCCAGGGGATTCCTTCTACTTCCAGGGAGTTCCTTCTCCTTCCAGTGGATTCCGTCTCCTTCCAGGTGATTCATCCTCCTTCCACAGGGTTACTTCTCCAACCATGGGTTTCCTTCTCATTCCAGGGGATTCCTTCTCCTTCCAGAGGGCTCATTCTCCTTGCAATAGGATCATTCTCCTTCCAGGGGGTTCCTTCTCCATTCAGGAGGTTCCGTCTCCTTCCAGGGGAATCATCCTCCTTCCACAGAGATCCTTCTCCTTCCAGGAGATTCATTCTACTTCCAAGGATTCATTCAGCTTCCAGCAGGTTCCTTCTCCTTCCAGGAGATTCCTTCTCTTTCCAGCAGGGTTCCTCCTCCTTCCAGGGGATATCTCTCCTTCCAGGGGATATCTCCCCTTCCAGGGGATTCATCCTCCTTCTACAGGGTTACTTCACCTTCCATGGGGATCCTTCCCCTTCCAGGGGGTTCCTTCTCCATCCAGGGATTCCTTCTCCTTCCGGGTGGTTCCTTCTCCTTCCAGGGGAATCATCCTCCTTCCACAGGTTTCCTTCTCATTTCAGGGGATTCCTTCCCCTTCCAGGGGATTCCTTGCCCTTCCAGGGGGTTGCTTCGCCTTCCAGGGGATTCATTCTCCTTCCAATGGTTCCACCCTCCTTCCACAGGGTTCCTTCTCCTTCCATGGGGTCCCTTCTCCTTCCACCAGGTTTCGTTCTCCTTCCAGAGGCTCCGTTATCCTTCCACGGGATTCATTCTCCTTCCAGGGGATTCCGTCTACTTCCAGGGCATTCCTTCTCATTCCAGAGGGTGCATTATCCTTCCAGGTGGTTCATTGTCCTTCCAGGGGGTTCCTTCTCCATCCATGGGATTCCCTCTCCTTCCAGGGAATTCATTCTAATTCAGTAGGGTTCCTTCTCCTTCCTGGGGTTTCCTTCTCCATGCAGCGGATTCCTTCTCCTTCCAGGAGATTCATTCTCCTTCCATGGGATTCCTTCTTCTTCCAGAGGATTCATTCTACTTCCACAGAGACACTTCTCCTTCCATGTGGCTCCTTCTCCTTCCAGAGGTTCCTATCTCCTTCCAGGGGGTTTCTTCTCCTTCCAAGTGATTCTTTCTCCTTCCAGGGGGTTGCTTCTCGTTCCAGTGTATTCATTCTCCTTCCAGTGGTTTCACCCTCCTTCCACAAATTTCCTTCTCCTGCCAGGGGATTCCTTCTCCTTCCAGGTGATTCATCCTCCTTCCACAGGGTTACTTCTCCATCCATGGGGTTCCTTCTCCTTCCAGTGGTTTCGTTCTCCTTCCAGAGGCTCCGTTATCCTTCCACGGGATTCATTCTCCTTCCAGGGGATTCCTTCTACTTCCAGGGAGTTCCTTCTCCTTCCAGTGGATTCCTTCTCCTTCCAGGGTTTCATTCTTCTTCCAGGTGATTCATCCTCCTTCCACAGTGTTACTTCTCCAACCATGTGTTTCCTTCTCATTCCAGGGGATTCCTTCTCCTTCCAGAGGGTTCATTCTCCTTCCAATAGGATTATTCTCCTTCCAGGGGGTTCCTTCTCCATCCAGGAGGTTCCTTCTCCTTCCAGGGGGTTCCCTCTCTTTCGAAGGATCCTTCTCCTTCCAGGAGATTCATTCTACTTCCAGGGAATTCATTCTACTTCAATAGGGTTCTTACTCCTTGCAGCGGATTCCTTCTTCTTCCAGAGGATTCATTCTACTTCCACAGAGATACTTCTCCTTCCATGTGGCTCCTTCTCCTTCCAGAGGTTCCTATCTCCTTCCAGGGGGTTTCTTCTCCTTCCAAGTGATTCTTTCTCCTTCCAGGGGGTTGCTTCTCATTCCAGTGTATTCATTCTCCTTCCAGTGGTTTCACCCTCCTTTCACAAGATTCCTTCTCCTACCAGGGGATTCCTTCTCCTTCCAGGTGATTCATCCTCCTTCCACAGGGTTACTTCTCCAACCATGGGTTTCCTTCTCCTTCCAGTGGGTTCATTCTCCTTCCAGGGAATCCCTTCTTCTTCCAGGAGGTTTCTTCTCCTTCCAGGGGATTCATTCTACTTCCAAGGATTCATTCAGCTTCGAGCTGGTTCCTTCTCCTTCCAGGGGACTCCTTCTCATTCCAGCAGGGTTCCTTCTTCTTCCAGGAGTTTCCTTCTCCTTCCAGGGGAATCATCCTCCTTCCATAGGGATCGTTCTCCTTCCAGGGGATTCCTTCTCCTTCCAGAGGGTTCATTCTACTTCCAGGTGGTTCATTCTCTTACCAAGGGGTTCATTCTCCTTCCAGGGGGTTTCTTTTCCTCCCAGTGGATTCCTTCTCCTTCCAGGGGGGGGCTTCTCCTTCCAGGGGATTCATTCTTCTTCCAGTGGTTTCACCCTCCTTCCACAGGTTTCCTTCTCCTTCCAGGGGATTCCTACTACTTCAAGGGGATTCATTCTCCTGCCAGGGGGTTCCTTCTCCTTCCAGGGGATTCCTTCTCCTTCCAGGGGTTTCATTCCCCTTCCATAGGGTTCATTCTCCTTCCAGGGGGTTCCTTCTCCTTCCAGGGGATTCCTTCTCCTTCCAGGGGATTAATTCTCCTTCTAGGTGGCTCCATCTGCACCCAGTGGATTCATTCTCCTTCCAGGGGGTTCCCTCTCCTTCCAAGAGTTTGCTTCTCCTTCCAGGGCTTCACCCTCCTTCCAGTGGTTTCATTCTCCTTCCAGGGGATTCCTTCTCCTTCCAGAGGGTTCATTCTCCTTCCAGGTGTTCATTCTCCTACCAAGGGGTTCATTCTCCTTCCAGGGGGTTTCTTTTCCTCCCAGTGTATTCCTTCTCCTTCCAGGGGATTCCTTCTCTTTCCAGCAGGGTTCCTTCTTCTTCCAGTAGGTTCCTTCTCCTTCCAGGGGAAGCATCCTCCTTCCATAGGGTTCCTTCTCCTAACAGGGGATTCCTTCTCCTTCCAGAGGGTTCATTCTCCTTCCAGGTGGTTCATTCTCCTACCAAGGGGTTCATTCTCCTTCCAGGGGGTTTCTTTTCCTCCCAGTGGATTCCTTCTCCTTCCAGGGGGTTGCTTCTCCTTCCAGAGGATTCATTCTCCTTCCAGTGGTTTCACCCTCCTTCCACAGGTTTCCTTCTCCTTCCAGTGGATTCATTCTCCTTCCAGTGGTTTCACCCTCCTTCCACAGGTTCCTTCTCCTGCCAGGGGATTCCTTCTCCTTCCAGGTGATTCATCCTCCTTCCACAGGGATACTTCTCCATCCATGGGGTTCCTTCTCCTTCCAGATGGTTCCACCTCCTTCCAGGGGAGTCATCCTTCTTCCACAGGTTTCCTTCTACTTCCAGGGCATTCCTTCTCCTTCCAGAGGTTGCATTCTCCTTCCAGGTGGTTCATTCTCCTTCCAGGGGGTTCCTTCTCCTTCCAGGAGGTTCCTTCTCCTTCCAGGGGATTCATCCTCCTTCCACCGGGTTACTTCTCCTTCCGTGGGGTTCCTTCTCATTCCAGTGGAATCCTTCTTCTTCCAGAGGGTTCCTTCTCCTACCGAGGGGGGGGGGGGGTGTGCGTGGCGGTTGTTCCTTCTCCTTCCAGTGGTTTCGTTCTCCTTCCAGAGGCTCCGATATCCTTCCACGGGATTCATTCTCCTTCCAGGGGATTCCTTCTACTTCCAGGGAGTTCCTTCTCCTTCCAGCGGATTCCTTCTCCTTCCAGGGGATTAATTCTCCTTCCAGGTGGCTCCATCTGCATCCAGTGGATTCATTCTCCTTCCAGGGGGTTCCCTCTCCTTCCAAGAGATTGCTTCTCCTTCCAGGGCTTCACCCTCCTTCCAGTGGTTTCATTCTCCTTCCAGGGGATTCCTTCTCCTTCCAGAGGTTTCATTCTCCTTCCAGGTGGTTCATTCTCCTACCAAGGGGTTCATTCTCCTTCCAGGGGGTTTCTTTTCCTCCCAGTGGATTCCTTCTCCTTCCAGGGGATTCCTTCTCTTTCCAGCAGGGTTCCTTCTTCTTCCAGTAGGTTCCTTCTCCTTCCAGGGGAATCATCCTCCTTCCATAGGGTTCCTTCACCTAACAGGGGAATCCTTCTCCTTCCAGAGGGTTCATTCTCCTTCCAGGTGGTTCATTCTCCTACCAAGGGGTTCATTCTCCTTCCAGGGGGTTTCTTTTCCTCCCAGTGGATTCCTTCTCCTTCCAGGGGGTTGCTTCTCCTTCCAGGGGATTCATTCTCCTTCCAGTGGTTTCACCCTCCTTCCACAGGTTTCCTTCTCCTTCCAGGGGGTTCATTCTCCTTCCAGTGGTTTCACCCTCCTTCCACAGATTTCCTTCTCCTGCCAGGGGATTCCTTCTCCTTCCAGGGGATTAATCCTCCTTCCACCGGGTTACGTCTCCTTCTGTGGGGTTCCTTCTCATTCCAGTGGAATTCTTCTTCTTCCAGAGGGTTCCTTCTCCTACCGGGGGGGGGGGGGGGGGGTGCGTGGCGGTTGTTCCTTCTCCTTCCAGTGGTTTCGTTCTCCTTCCAGAGGCTCCGATATCCTTCCACGGGATTCATTCTCCTTCCAGGGGATTGCTTCTACTTCCAGGGAGTTCCTTCTCCTTCCAGTGGATTCCTTCTCCTTCCAGGGTTTCACTCTTCTTCCAGGGGGTTCATTCTCCTTCCAGGGGATTCCTTCTTCTTCCAGGTGATTCATCCTCCTTCCACAGGGTTACTTCCCCAACCATGTGTTTCCTTCTCATTCCAGGGGATTCCTTCTCCTTCCAGAGGGTTCATTCTCCTTCCAATAGGATTATTCTCCTTCCAGGGGGTTCCCTCTCCTTCGAAGGATTCCTTCTCCTTCCAGGAGATTCATTCTACTTCCAGGGAATTCATTCTACTTCAATAGGGTTCCTACTCCTTCCAGGGGATTCTTTCTTCTTCCAGAGGATTCATTCTACTTCCACAGAGATACTTCTCCTTCCATGTGGCTCCTTCTCCTTCCAGAGGTTCCCATCTCCTTCCAGGGGGTTTCTTCTCCTTCCAAGTGATTCTTTCTCCTTCCAGGGGGTTGCTTCTCGTTCCAGTGTATTCATTCTCCTTCCAGTGGTTTCACCCTCCTTCCACAAGTTTCCTTCTCCTACCAGGGGATTCCTTCTCCTTCCAGGTGATTCATCCTCCTTCCACAGGGTTACTTCTCCAACCATGGGTTTCCTTCTCCTTCCAGTGGGTTCATTCTCCTTCAAGGAAATTCCTTCTCCTTCCAGAGGGATCATTCTCCTTCCAGGTGGTTCATTCTCCTACCAAGGGGTTCATTCTCCTTCCAGGGGGTTTCTTTTCCTCCCAGTGGACTCCTTCTCATTCCAGCAGGGTTCCTTCTCCTTCCAGGGGATTCATTCTCCTTCCAGTTGGCTCCATCTGCATCCAGTGGATTCATTCTCCTTCCAGGGGGTTCCCTCTCCTTCCAAGAGATTGCTTCTCCTTCCAGGGCTTGACCCTCCTTCCAGTGGTTTCATTCTCCTTCCAGGGTGGGTCCTTCTCCTTCCAGCTGATACCTTCTCCTTTCAGAGGCTCCATTCTCATTCCAGGGGGTTTCTTTTTCCTTCCAGAGTATTCCTTCTCCTTTCAGGGGATTCCTTCCCCTTCCAGGGGGTGCTTCTCCTTCCAGGGGATTCCTTCTCCTTCCAGGGGGTTCCTTCTCCTTCCTGGAGAATCATTCTCCTTCCAGGGGATATCTCTCCTTCCAGGGGATATCTCCCCTTCCAGGGGATTCATCCTCCTTCTACAGGGTTACTTCTCCTTCCATGGGGATCCTTCCCCTTCCAGGGGGTTCCTTCTCCATCCAGGGGATTCCTTCTCCTTCCAGGTGGTTCCTTCTCCTTCCAGGGGAATCACCCTCCTTCCACAGATTTCCTTCTACTTCCAGGGCATTCCTCTCCTTCCAGAGGTTGCATTCTCCTTCCAGGTGGTTCATTGTCCTTCCAGGGGGTTCCTTCTCCATCCATGGGATTCCCTCTCCTTCCAGGGAATTCATTCTACTTCAATAGGGTTCCTTCTCCTTCCAGGGGATTCCTTCTGCTTCCAGGGGATTCCTTCTCCTTCCAGGGGTTTCCTTCTCCTTCCAGGAGGTTCCTTCTCCTTTCGAGGGATTCATCCTCCTTCCACCGGGTTACGTCTCCTTCCATGGGGTTCCTTCTCATTCCAGTGGAATCCTTCTTCTTCCAGAAGGTTCCTTCTCCTACCGAGGGGGGTGGGGGGGGGGCGTGGCGGTTGTTCCTTCTCCTTCCAGTGGTTTTGTTCTCCTTCCAGAGGCTCCGTTATCCTTCCACGGGATTCATTCTCCTTCCAGGGGATTCCTTCTTCTTCCAGGTGATTCATCCTCGTTCCACAGGGTTACTTCTCCAACCATGTGTTTCCTTCTCATTCCAGGGGATTCCTTCTCCTTCCAGAGGGTTCATTCTCCTTCCAATAGGATTATTCTCCTTCCAGGGGGTTCCTTCTCCATCCAGGAGGTTCCTTCTCCTTCCAGGGGTTCCCTCTCCTTCGAAGGATTCCTTCTCCTTCCAGGAGATTCATTCTACTTCCAAGGATTCATTCAGCTTCCAGCAGGTTCCTTCTCCTTCCAGGGGAATCATCCTCCTTCCATAGGGTTCCTTCTCCTAACAGGGGATTCCTTCTCCTTCCAGAGGGTTCATTCTCCTTCCAGAGGGTTCATTCTCCTTCCAGGTGGTTCATTCTGCTACCAGGGGGTTCATTCTCCTTCCAGGGGGTTCCCTCTCCTTTGAAGGATTCCTTCTCCTTCCAGGGGATTCACCCTCCTTCCAGTGGTTTCATTCTCCTTCCAGGGGGTTTCTTCTCATTCCAGCGGATTCCTTCTCCATTCAGAGGCTCCATTCTCATTCCAGGGGGGTTGTTTTTCTTTCCAGGGGATTCCTTCTCCTCCCAGGGGTTTGCTTCCCCTTTCAGGGGGCTGCTTCTCCTTCCAGGGGATTCATTCTCCTTCCAGTGGTTTCACCCTCCTTCCACAGGGTTCCTACTCCTTCCATGAGGTTCCTTATCCTTCCAGGGGGTTCCTTCTCCTTCCAGGGGGTTCCTTCTACTTCCAGGAGGTTCCTTCTCCTTCCAGGCGAGTTATCCTGCTTCCACAGGTTTCCTTCTACTTCCAGGGCATTCCTTCTCATTCCAGAAGGTGCATTCTCCTTCCAGGTGGTTCATTGTCCTTCCAGGGGGTTCCTTCTCCATCCATGGGATTCCTTCTCATTCCAGGGAATTCATTCTAATTCAGTAGGGTTCCTTCTCCTTCCTGGGGATTCCTTCTCCATGCAGCGGATTCCTTCTCCTTCCAGTGGTTTCATTCTCCTTCCAGGGGATTCCTTCTCCTTCCAGAGGGTTCATTCTCCTTCCAGGTGGTTCATTCTCCTACCAAGGGGTTCATTCTCCTTCCAGGGGGTTTCTTTTCCTCCCAGTGGATTCCTTCTCCTTCCAGGGGATTCCTTCTCCTTCCAGGGGATTCATCCTCCTTCCACAGGGTTACGTCTCCTTCCATGGGGTTCCTTCTCATTCGAGTGGAATCCTTCTTCTTCCAGAGGGTTCCTTCTCCTACCGAGGGGGGGTGGGGGGTGGCGGTTCTTCCTTCTCCTTCCAGTGGTTTTGTTCTCCTTCCAGAGGCTACGTTATATTTCCACGGGATTCATTCTCCTTCCAGGGGATTCCTTCTACTTCCAGGGAGTTCCTTCTCCTTCCAGTGGATTCCTTCTCCTTCCAGGGATTCATTCTTCTTCCAGGTGATTCATCCTCGTTCCACAGGGTTACTTCTCCAACCATGTGTTTCCTTCTCATTCCAGGGGATTCCTTCTCCTTCCAGAGGGTTCATTCTCCTTCCAATAGGATTATTCTCCTTCCAGGGGGTTCCTTCTCCATCCAGGAGGTTCCTTCTCCTTCCAGGGGGTTCCCTCTCCTTCGAAGGATTCCTTCTCCTTCCAGGAGATTCATTCTACTTCCAGGGAATTCATTCTACTTCAATAGGGTTCCTACTCCTTCCAGCGGATTCCTTCTTCTTCCAGAGGATTCATTCTACTTCCACAGAGATACTTCTCCTTCCATGTGGCTCCTTCTCCTTCCAGAGGTTCCTATCTCCTTCCAGGGGGTTTCTTCTCCTTCCAAGTGATTCTTTCTCCTTCCAGGGGGTTGCTTCTCATTCCAGTGTATTCATTCTCCTTCCAGTGGTTTCACCCTCCTTTCACAAGTTTCCTTCTCCTACCAGGGGATTCCTTCTCCTTCCAGGTGATTCATCCTCCTTCCACAGGGTTACTTCTCCAACCATGGGTTTCCTTCTCCTTCCAGTGGGTTCATTCTCCTTCCAGGGAATCCCTTCTTCTTCCAGGAGGTTTCTTCTCCTTCCAGGGGATTCATTCTACTTCCAAGGATTCATTCAGCTTCGAGCTGATTCCTTCTCCTTCCAGGGGACTCCTTCTCATTCCAGCAGGGTTCCTTCTTCTTCCAGGAGTTTCCTTCTCCTTCCAGAGGGTTCATTCTCCTTCCGGGTGGTTCATTCTCCTACCAAGGGGTTCATTCTCCTTCCAGGGGGTTTCTTTTTCTCCCAGTGGATTCCTTCTCCTTCCAGGGTGTTGCTTCTCCTTCCAGGGGATTCATTCTCCTTCCAGTGGTTTCACCCTCCTTCCACAGATTTCCTTCTCCTTCCAGGGGATTCCTTCTCCTTCCAGGCGATTCATTCCCCTTCCATAGGGTTCATTCTCCTTCCAGGGGGTTCCTTCTCCTTCCAGGGGATTCCTTCTCCTTCCAGGGGATTCATTCTCCTTCCAGGTGGCTCCGTCTGCATCCAGTGGATTCATTCTCCTTCCAGGGGGTTCCCTCTCCTTCCAAGAGATTGCTTCTCCTTCCAGGGCTTCACCCTCCTTCCAGTGGTTTCATTCTCCTTCCAGGGGGGTCCTTCTCCTTCCAGCTGATACCTTCTCCTTTCAGAGGCTCCATTCTCATTCCAGGGGGTTTCTTTTTCCTTCCAGAGTATTCCTTCTCCTTTCAGGGGATTCCTTTCCCTTCCAGGGGGTGCTTCTCCTTCCAGGGGATTCATTCTCCTTCCAGTGGTTTCACCCTCCTTCCACAGGGTTCCTTCTCCTTCCAGGGGATTCCCTCTCCTTCCAGGGGATATCTCTCCTTCCAGGGGATATCTCCCCTTCCAGGGATTTCATCCTCCTTCTACAGGGTTACTTATCCTTCCATGGGGATCCTTCCCCTTCCAGGGGGTTCCTTCTCAATCCATTGGATTCATCCTACTTCCACCAGGTTACGTCTCCTTCCATGGGGTTCCTTCTCATTCCAGTGGAATCCTTCTTCTTCCAGAGGGTTCCTTCTCCTACCGGGGAAGGGGGGGTGGTGGTTGTTCCTTCTCCTTCCAGTGGTTTCCTTCTCCTTCCAGAGGCTCCATTATCCTTCCAGGGGATTCATTCTCCTTCCAGGGGATTCCTTCTACTTCCAGGGAGTTCCTTCTCCTTCCAGTGGATTCCGTCTCCTTCCAGGTGATTCATCCTCCTTCCACAGGGTTACTTCTCCAACCATGGGTTTCCTTCTTATTCCAGGGGATTCCTTCTCCTTCCAGAGGGTTCATTCTCCTTGCAATAGGATCATTCTCCTTCCAGGGGGTTCCTTCTCCATTCAGGAGGTTCCATCTCCTTCCAGGGGAATCATCCTCCTTCCACAGGGATCCTTCTCCTTTCAGGAGATTCATTCTACTTCCAAGGATTCATTCAGCCTCCAGCAGGTTCCTTCTCCTTCCAGTAGGATCCTTCTCCTTCCAGGGGAATCATCCTCCTTCCATAGTGTTCCTTCTCCTAACAGGGGATTCCTTCTCCTTCCAGAGGGTTCATTCTCCTTCCAGGGGGATCCCTCTCCTGCGAAGGATTCCTTCTCCTTCCAGGGGATTCACCCTCCTTTCAGAGGCTCCATTCTCATTCCAGGGGCGTTGTTTTTCCTTCCAGGGGATTCCTTCTCCTTCCAGGGGGTTTCTTTCCCTTCCAGGGGATTCCTTCTCCTTCCAGGGGGTTGCTTCTCCTTCCAGGGGATTCATTCTCCTTCCAGTGGTTTCACCCTCCTTCCACAGGTTTCCTTCTCCTTCCAGGGGATTCCTTCTCCTTCCAGGGGATTCATTCTCCTTCCAGGTCGCTCCATCTGCATCCAGTGGATTCATTCTCCTTCCAGGGGGTTCCCTCTCATTCCAATAGATTCCTTCTCCTTCCAGGGCTTCACACTCCTTCCAGTGGTTTCATTATCCTTCTAGGGGGGTCCTTCTCCTTCCAGCAGATACCTTCTCCTTTCAGAGGCTCCATTCTCATTCCAGGGGGTTTATTTTTCCTACCAGAGTATTCCTTCTCCTTTCAGGGGATTCCTTGCCCTTCCAGGGGGTTGCTTCGCCTTCCAGGGGATTCATTCTCCTTCCAGTGGTTCCACCCTCCTTCCACAGGGTTCCTTCTCCTTCCATGGGGTCCCTTCTCCTTCCAGCAGATTTCGTTCTCCTTCCAGAGGCTCCGTTATCCTTCCACGGGATTCATTCTCCTTCCAGGGGATTTCTTCTACTTCCAGGGCATTCCTTCTCATTCCAGAGGGTGCATTCTCCTTCCAGGTGGTTCATTGTCCTTCCAGGGGGATCCTTCTCCATCCATGGGATTCCCTCTCCTTCCAGGCAATTCATTCTACTTCAATAGGGTTCCTTCTCCTTCCAGGGGATTCCTTCTCCTTCCAGGGAATTCATTCTAATTCAGTAGGGCTCCTTCTCCTTCCTGGGGTTTCCTTCTCCATGCAGCGGATTCCTTCTCCTTCCAGGAGATTGATTCTCCTTCCAGGGGATTCCTTCTTCTTCCAGAGGATTCATTCTACTTCCACAGAGATACTTCTCCTTCCATGTGGCTCCTTCTCCTTCCAGAGGTTCCTATCTCCTTCCAGGGGGTTTCTTCTCCTTCCAAGTGATTCTTTCTCCTTCCAGGGGGTTGCTTCTCGTTCCAGTGTATTCATTCTCCTTCCAGTGGTTTCACCCTACTTCCACAAATTTCCTTCTCCTGCCAGGGGATTCCTTCTCCTTCCAGGTGATTCATCCTCCTTCCACAGGATTACTTCTCCATCCATGGGGTTCCTTCTCCTTCCAGATGGTTCCACCTCCTTCCAAGGGAGTCATCCTTCTTCCACAGGTTTCCTTCTACTTCCAGGGCATTCCTTCTCCTTCCAGAGGTTGCATTTTCCTTCCAGGTGGTTCATTGTCCTTCCAGGGGGTTCCTTCTCCATCCATGGGATTCCCTCTCCTTCCAGGGAATTCATGCTACTTCAATAGGGTTCCTTCTCCTTCCAGGGGTTTCCTTCTCCTTCCAGGAGTTTCCTTCTCCTTCCGGGGGATTCATCCTCCTTCCACCGGGTTACGTCTCCTTCCATGGGGTTCCTTCTCATTCCAGTGGAATCCTTCTTCTTCCAGAGGGTTCCTTCTCCTTCCAAGGGGGGGGGGGGTGCGTGGCGGTTGATCCTTCTCCTTCCAGTAGTTTCGTTCTCCTTCCAGAGGCTCCGTTATCCTTCCACGGGATTCATTCTCCTTCCAGAGGATTCCTTCTACTTCCAGGGAGTTCCTTCTCCTTCCAGTGGATTCCTTCTCCTTCCAGGGTTTCATTATTCTTCCAGGGGGTTCATTCTCCTTCCAGGGGATTCCTTCTTCTTCCAGGTGATTCATCCTCCTTCCACAGGGTTACTTCTCCAACCATGTGTTTCCTTCTCATTCCAGGGGATTCCTTCTCCTTCCAGAGGGTTCATTCTCCTTCCAATAGGATTATTCTCCTTCCAGGGGGTTCCTTCTCCATCCAGGAGGTTCCTTCTCCTTTCAGGGGGTTCCCTCTCCTTCGAAGGATTCCTTCTCCTTCCAGGAGATTCATTCTACTTCCAAGGATTCATTCAGCTTCCAGCAGGTTCCTTCTCCTTCCAGGGGATTCCTTCTCTTTCCAGCAGGGTTCCTTCATCTTCCAGAATGTTCCATCTCCTTCCAGGGGAATCATCCTCCTTCCATAGGGTTCCTTCTCCTAACAAGGGATTCTTTCTCCTTCCAGAGGGTTCATTCTCCTTCCAGGTGGTTCATTCTTCTACCAGGGGGTTCATTCTCCTTCCAGGGGGTTCCTCTCCTTCGAAGGATTTCTTCTCCTTCCAGGGGATTCACTCTACTTCCAGTGGCTTCATTCTCCTTCCAGGGGTTTCCATCTCCTTCCAGCAGATTCTTTCTCCTTTCAGAGGCTCAATTCTCCATCCAGGGGATTCCTTCTCCTTCCAGGGGGTTGCTTCTCCTTCCAGGGGATTCATTCTCCTTCCAGTTTTTTCACCCTCCTTCCACAGGTTTCCTTCTCCTTCCAGGTGGTTCCTCCTCCTTCCAGGGGAGTCATCGTCCTTCCACAGGTATCCTTCTACTTCCATGGCATTCCTTCTCCTTCCAGAGGTTGCATTCTCCTTCCAGGTGGTTCATTGTCCTTCCAGGGGGTTCCTGCTCCATCCATGGGATTCCCTCTCCTTCCAGGGAATTCATTCTACTTCAATAGGGTTCCTACTCCTTCCAGGGGATTCCTTCTACTTCCAGAGGATTCATTCTACTTCCACAGAGATACTTCTCCTTCCATGTGGCTCCTTCTCCTTCCAGAGGTTCCTATCTCCTTCCAGGGGGTTTCTTCTCCTTCCAAGTGATTCTTTCTCCTTCCAGGGGGTTGCTTCTCATTCCAGTGTATTCATTCTCCTTCCAGTGGTTTCACCCTACTTCCACAAATTTCCTTCTCCTGCCAGGGGATTCTTTCTCCTTCCAGGTGATTCATCCTCCTTCCACAGGGTTACTTCTCCATCCATGGGGTTCCTTCTCCTTCCAGATGGTTCCACCTCCTTCCAAGGGAGTCATCCTTCTTCCACAGGTTTCCTTCTACTTCCAGGGCATTCCTTCTCCTTCCAGAGGTTGCATTCTCCTTCCAGGTGGTTCATTGTCCTTCCAGGGGGTTCCTTCTCCATCCATGGGATTCCCTCTCCTTCCAGGGAATTCATTCTACTTCAATAGGGTTCCTTCTCCTTCCAGGGGATTCCTTCTGCTTCCAGGGGATTCCTTCTCCTTCCAGGGGTTTCCTTCTCCTTCCAGGAGTTTCCTTCTCCTTCCGGGGGATTCATCCTCCTTCCACCGGGTTACGTCTCCTTCCATGGGGTTCCTTCTCATTCCAGTGGAATCCTTCTTCTTCCAGAGGGTTCCTTCTCCTTCCAAGGGGGGGGGGGGGTGCGTGGCGGTTGATCCTTCTCCTTCCAGTAGTTTCGTTCTCCTTCCAGAGGCTCTGTTATCCTTCCACGGGATTCATTCTCCTTCCAGAGGATTCCTTCTACTTCCAGGGAGTTCCTTCTCCTTCCAGTGGATTCCTTCTCCTTCCAGGGTTTCATTATTCTTCCAGGGGGTTCATTCTCCTTCCAGGGGATTCCTTCTTCTTCCAGGTGATTCATCCTCCTTCCACAGGGTTACTTCTCCAACCATGTGTTTCCTTCTCATTCCAGGGGATTCCTTCTCCTTCCAGAGGGTTCATTCTCCTTCCAATAGGATTATTCTCCTTCCAGGGGGTTCCTTCTCCATCCAGGAGGTTCCTTCTCCTTTCAGGGGGTTCCCTCTCCTTCGAAGGATTCCTTCTCCTTCCAGGAGATTCATTCTACTTCCAAGGATTCATTCAGCTTCCAGCAGGTTCCTTCTCCTTCCAGGGGATTCCTTCTCTTTCCAGCAGGGTTCCTTCATCTTCCAGAATGTTCCATCTCCTTCCAGGGGAATCATCCTCCTTCCATAGGGTTCCTTCTCCTAACAAGGGATTCTTTCTCCTTCCAGAGGGTTCATTCTCCTTCCAGGTGGTTCATTCTTCTACCAGGGGGTTCATTCTCCTTCCAGGGGGTTCCCTCTCCTTCGAAGGATTTCTTCTCCTTCCAGGGGATTCACTCTACTTCCAGTGGCTTCATTCTCCTTCCAGGGGTTTCCATCTCCTTCCAGCAGATTCTTTCTCCTTTCAGAGGCTCAATTCTCCTTCCAGGGGATTCCTTCTCCTTCCAGGGGGTTGCTTCTCCTTCCAGGGGATTCATTCTCCTTCCAGTTTTTTCACCCTCCTTCCACAGGTTTCCTTCTCCTTCCAGGTGGTTCCTCCTCCTTCCAGGGGAGTCATCGTCCTTCCACAGGTATCCTTCTACTTCCATGGCATTCCTTCTCCTTCCAGAGGTTGCATTCTCCTTCCAGGTGGTTCATTGTCCTTCCAGGGGGTTCCTGCTCCATCCATGGGATTCCCTCTCCTTCCAGGGAATTCATTCTACTTCAATAGGGTTCCTACTCCTTCCAGGGGATTCCTTCTACTTCCAGAGGATTCATTCTACTTCCACAGAGATACTTCTCCTTCCATGTGGCTCCTTCTCCTTCCAGAGGTTCCTATCTCCTTCCAGGGGGTTTCTTCTCCTTCCAAGTGATTCTTTCTCCTTCCAGGGGGTTGCTTCTCATTCCAGTGTATTCATTCTCCTTCCAGTGGTTTCACCCTACTTCCACAAATTTCCTTCTCCTGCCAGGGGATTCTTTCTCCTTCCAGGTGATTCATCCTCCTTCCACAGGGTTACTTCTCCATCCATGGGGTTCCTTCTCCTTCCAGATGGTTCCACCTCCTTCCAAGGGAGTCATCCTTCTTCCACAGGTTTCCTTCTACTTCCAGGGCATTCCTTCTCCTTCCAGAGGTTGCATTCTCCTTCCAGGTGGTTCATTGTCCTTCCAGGGGGTTCCTTCTCCATCCATGGGATTCCCTCTCCTTCCAGGGAATTCATTCTACTTCAATAGGGTTCCTTCTCCTTCCAGGGGATTCCTTCTGCTTCCAGGGGATTCCTTCTCCTTCCAGGGGTTTCCTTCTCCTTCCGGGGGATTCATCCTCCTTCCACCGGGTTACGTCTCCTTCCATGGGGTTCCTTCTCATTCCCGTGGAATCCTTCTTCTTCCAGAGGGTTCCTTCTCCTTTCGAGGGGGGGGGGGGGGCGTGGCGGTTGATCCTTCTCCTTCCAGTAGTTTCGTTCTCCTTCCAGAGGCTCCGTTATCCTTCCACGGGATTCATTCTCCTTCCAGGGGATTCCTTCTACTTCCAGGCAGTTCCTTCTCCTTCCAGTGGATTCCTTCTCCTTCCAGGGTTTCATTCTTCTTCCAGGGGGTTCATTCTCCTTCCAGGGGATTCCTTCTTCTTCCAGGTGATTCATCCTCCTTCCACAGGGTTACTTCTCCAACCATGTGTTTCCTTCTCATTCCAGGGGATTCCTTCTCCTTCAGAGGGTTCATTCTCCTTCCAATAGGATTATTCTCCTTCCAGGGGGTTCCTTCTCCATCCAGGAGGTTCCTTCTCCTTTCAGGGGGTTCCCTCTCCTTCGAAAGATTCCTTCTCCTTCCAGGAGATTCATTCTACTTCCAAGGATTCATTCAGCTTCCAGCAGGTTCCTTCTCCTTCCAGGGGATTCCTTCTCTTTCCAGCAGGGTTCCTTCTTCTTCCAGAATGTTCCTTCTCATTCCAGGGGAATCATCCTCCTTCCATAGGGTTCCTTCTCCTAACAAGGGATTCCTTCTCCTTCCAGAGGGTTCATTCTCCTTCCAGGGGGTTCCCTCTCCTTCGAAGGATTTCTTCTCCTTCCAGGGGATTCACTCTACTTCCAGTGGCTTCATTCTTCTTCCAGGGGTTTCAATCTCCTTCCAGCAGATTCTTTCTCCTTTCAGAGGCTCCATTCTCCTTCCAGGGGTTTCTTTTCCTTCCAGGGGATTCCTTCTCCTTTCAGGGGGATGCTTCTCCTTCCAGGGGATTCATTCTCCTTCCAGTTGTTTCACCCTCCTTCCACAGGTTTCCTTCTCCTTCCAGGTGGTTCCTCCTCCTTCCAGGGGAGTCATCCTCCTTCCACAGGTATCCTTCTACTTCCATGGCATTCCTTCTCCTTCCAGAGGTTGCATTCTCCTTCCAGGTGATTCATTGTCCTTCCAGGGGGTTCCTGCTCCATCCATGGGATTCCCTCTCCTTCCAGGGAATTCATTCTACTTCAATAGGGTTCCTACTCCTTCCAGGGGATTCATTCTACTTCCAAGGATTCATTCAGCTTCGAGCTGGTTCCTTCTCCTTCCAGGGGACTCCTTCTCATTCCAGCAGGGTTCCTTCTTCTTCCAGGAGTTTCATTCTCCTTCCAGAGGGTTCATTCTCCTTCCAGGTGATTCATCCTCCTTCCACAGGGTTACTTCTCTTTCCATGGGGTTCCTTCTCATTCCAGGGAATTCCTTCTCCTTCCAGAGGGTTCATTCTCCTTCCAGGGAGATCATTCTTTTTCCAGGGGGTTCCTTCTCCATCCAGGGGAATCCTTCTCCTACCGGGGGATTCCTTCTCCTTCCAGTGGTTTCCTTCTCCTTCCAGGGGTTTCATTTTACTTGCAGGGGGTTCCTTCCCCTTCCAGGGGATTCCTTCTCCTTCCAGAGGGTATATTCTCCATCCAGGTGGTTCATTCTACTTCCAGGGGGCTCCTTCTCCTTCCAGGGGATTCCTTCTCCTTCCAGGGGGTTCCTTCTCCTTCCAGGAGAATCATTCTCCTTCTAAAGTGTTCATTATCCTTCCAGGGGATTTCTCCCCTTCCAGGGGATTCAACCTCCTTCCACAGGGTTATTTCTCCTTCCATGGGATTCCTTCTCCTTCCAGGGGATTCCTTGTTTTTCAGGGGATTCATCCTCCTTCCACAGGATTACATCTCCTTCCATGGGGTTCCTTCTCCTTCCAGAGGCTCCATTCTGCTTCCAAAGTGTTTCTTCTCCTTTCAGGTGATACCTTCTACTTCCAGGTGATTCCTTCTCCTTCCGGGGGATTCATTCTCCTTCCAGGGGACTCCTTCGCCTTCCAGAGGGATCCTTCTCCTTCCAGGAGTTTCCTTCTCCTTCCAGGGGATTCCTTCTCCTTCCAGGGGAATCATTGTCCTTCCAGGAGGTTCCTTCTCCTTCCTGGGGATTCCTTCTCCTTTCAGGGGATTCCTTCTCCTTCCAGAGGATTCATACTCCTTCCACAGGGTTATTTCTCCTTCCATGGGGTTTTTTCTCCTTCCAGGGACTTCCTTCTCCTTCCAGGGGATTCCTTCTCCTTCCAGGTTGTTCATTCTCCTTCCAGGGGATTCATTCTACTTCCAGGGGATTCCTTCTCCTTCCAGGAGATTCACCGTCTTTCCACATGGTTACTTCTCCTTCCATGGGGATTCTTCTCCTTCCGGAGGCGCCAATCTCCTTCCAGGGGTTTCCTTCTCCTTCTAGGGGGTTCCTTCTCCTCCAGGGAAATCCTTCTCCTTCCAGGGGATTCCTTCTCCTTCCAGGGTGTTCATTCTCCTTCCAGGGAATCCCTTCGCCTTCCAGGGGTTTCCTTCTTTGTCCAGGGGAATCATCTTCATTCCAAAGGGATCCTTCTCCTTCCAGGGAATTCCTGCTCTTTCCAGTGGGTTCATTCTCCTTCCAGGTGGTTCATTCTCCTTCCAGGGTGTTCCTTCTCCATCCAGTGGATTCCTTCTCCTTCCAGTGTGCTATTCTCCTTCCAGGGGAATCATCCTCCTTCCACAGGGTTCCTTCTCATTCCAAGGAATTCCTTCTCCTTCCAGGGAGTTCCTTCTCCTTCCAGGGGATTCCTTCTCCTTCCATGGGTATCATTCTCCTTCCAGGGGGTTCCTTCTCCATCCAGGGTATTCCTTCTCCTTCCCGGGAATTCCATCTCCTTCCCGAAGGTTCCTTCTCCTTCCAGGCGTTTCTTTATCCTTTAACTTGGTTCATTCTCGTTCCAGTGGATTCCTTCCCCTTCGAGGGGATTCACCCTCCTTCCAGGGGTTTCACTCTCCTTCTAGGGATTTCATTCTCATTCCAGGGTATTCCTTGCGCTTCCAGGAGGATCCTTCTCCTTCCAGGGGATTCCTTCCCCTTCCAGTGGATTCACCCTCCTTCCAAATGGATCCTTCTCCTTCCAGGGGATTCATTCTCCATCCAGGTGGTTCATTCTACTTCCAGGGGGTTCCTTCTCCTTCCAGGGAATTCCTTCTCTTTCCAGAGGATTCATACTCCTTCCACAGGGTTATTTCTCCTTCCATGGGGTTTTTTCTCCTTCCAGGGACTTCCTTCTCCTTCCAGGGGATTCCTTCTCCTTCCAGGTTGTTCATTCTCCTTCCAGGGGATTCATTCTACTTCCAGGGGATTCCTTCTCCTTCCAGGAGATTCACCGTCTTTCCACATGGTTACTTCTCCTTCCATGGGGATTCTTCTCCTTCCGGAGGCGCCAATCTCCTTCCAGGGGTATCATTCTCCTTCCAGGGGGTTCCTTCTCCATCCAGGGTATTCCTTCTCCTTCCCGGGAATTCCATCTCCTTCCCGAAGGTTCCTTCTCCTTCCAGGCGTTTCTTTATCCTTTAACTTGGTTCATTCTCGTTCCAGTGGATTCCTTCCCCTTCGAGGGGATTCACCCTCCTTCCAGGGGTTTCACTCTCCTTCTAGGGATTTCATTCTCATTCCAGGGTATTCCTTGCGCTTCCAGGAGGATCCTTCTCCTTCCAGGGGATTCCTTCCCCTTCCAGTGGATTCACCCTCCTTCCAAATGGATCCTTCTCCTTCCAGGGGATTCATTCTCCATCCAGGTGGTTCATTCTACTTCCAGGGGGTTCCTTCTCCTTCCAGGGAATTCCTTCTCTTTCCAGAGGATTCATACTCCTTCCACAGGGTTATTTCTCCTTCCATGGGGTTTTTTCTCCTTCCAGGGACTTCCTTCTCCTTCCAGGGGATTCCTTCTCCTTCCAGGTTGTTCATTCTCCTTCCAGGGGATTCATTCTACTTCCAGGGGATTCCTTCTCCTTCCAGGAGATTCACCGTCTTTCCACATGGTTACTTCTCCTTCCATGGGGATTCTTCTCCTTCCGGAGGCGCCAATCTCCTTCCAGGGGTTTCCTTCTCCTTCTAGGGGGTTCCTTCTCCTCCAGGGAAATCCTTCTCCTTCCAGGGGATTCCTTCTCCTTCCAGGGTGTTCATTCTCCTTCCAGGGAATCCCTTCGCCTTCCAGGGGTTTCCTTCTTTGTCCAGGGGAATCATCTTCATTCCAAAGGGATCCTTCTCCTTCCAGGGAATTCCTGCTCTTTCCAGTGGGTTCATTCTCCTTCCAGGTGGTTCATTCTCCTTCCAGGGTGTTCCTTCTCCATCCAGTGGATTCCTTCTCCTTCCAGTGTGCTATTCTCCTTCCAGGGGAATCATCCTCCTTCCACAGGGTTCCTTCTCATTCCAAGGAATTCCTTCTCCTTCCAGGGAGTTCCTTCTCCTTCCAGGGGATTCCTTCTCCTTCCATGGGTATCATTCTCCTTCCAGGGGGTTCCTTCTCCATCCAGGGTATTCCTTCTCCTTCCCGGGAATTCCATCTCCTTCCCGAAGGTTCCTTCTCCTTCCAGGCGTTTCTTTATCCTTTAACTTGGTTCATTCTCGTTCCAGTGGATTCCTTCCCCTTCGAGGGGATTCACCCTCCTTCCAGGGGTTTCACTCTCCTTCTAGGGATTTCATTCTCATTCCAGGGTATTCCTTGCGCTTCCAGGAGGATCCTTCTCCTTCCAGGGGATTCCTTCCCCTTCCAGTGGATTCACCCTCCTTCCAAATGGATCCTTCTCCTTCCAGGGGATTCATTCTCCATCCAGGTGGTTCATTCTACTTCCAGGGGGTTCCTTCTCCTTCCAGGGAATTCCTTCTCTTTCCAGGGGGGTCCTTCTCCTTCCAGGAGAATCATTCTCCTTCCAAGGTGTTCATTATCCTTCCAGGGAATTTCTTCCCTTCCAGGGGATTCATCCTCCTTCCACAGGGTTATTTCTCCTTCCATGGGATTCCTTCTCCTTCCAGGGGATTCCTTGTTTTCCAGGGGATTCATCCTCCTTCCACAGGATTACATCTCCTTCCATGGGGTTCCTTCTCCTTCCAGAGGCTCCATTCTGCTTCCAGAGTGTTTCTTCTCCTTCCAGGTGATATCTTCTACTTCCAGGTGATTCCTTCTCCTTCCAGTGGATTCATTCTCCTTCCAGGAGATTCCTTCTCCTTCCAGGGGATTCCTTCTCCTTTCAGCGGATTCCTTCTCCTTCCAGAGGATTCATTCTCCTTCCAGGGAGATCATTCTACTACCAGGTGGTTCCTTCTCCTTCCAGGTAATTACTTCTCCTTCCAGGGGATTCCTTCTCCTTCCAGGGGGTTCCTTCTCCATCCAGGAGGTTCCTTCTCCTTCCAGGGGATTACTTCTCATTTCAGGGGTTCCTTCTCCTTCCAGAGGATTCATTCTACTTCCAGGGGGTTCCTTCTCCTTCCAGGGGATTCCTTCTCCTTCCAAAGGTTTCCTTCTCCTTCCAGGAGATTCCCTCTCCTTCCAGGGGATTCCTTCTCCTTTCAGGGGATTCACCCTCCTTCCAGGGGATTCCTTCTGCTTCCAATGGATTCCTTCTCCTTCCAGGGGATTCACCCTTTTTCCAGTGGTTTCATTCTCCTTCCAGGGGGTTCCTTCTCCTTTCAGCGGATTCCTTCTCCTTTCAGAGGCTCCATTCTTATTCCAGTGGGTTTCTTTTTCCTTCCTGGGGATTCCTTCTCCTTTCAGGGGATTCCTTCTCCTTCCAGCACATACATTCTCCTTCCTGGGGATTCATTCTACAACCAGCCGGTTCCTCTCCTTCCAAGGGATTCCTTCCCCTTCCAGCGGGTTCCTTCTCCTTCCAGGAGAATCATTCTCCTTCCAGGGTGTTCATTATCATACCAGGGATTTCATTCTCATTCCAGGGTATTCCTTGTGCTTCCAGGAGGTTCCTTCTCCTTCCAGGGGATTCCTTCCCCTTACAGTGGATTCACCCTCCTTCCACATGGATCCTTCTCCTTCCAGTGGATTCATTCTACATCCATGGATTCAATCTGTTTCCAGCAGGTTCCTTCTCCTTCCAGGGGATTTCTTCCCCTTCCAGAGGGTATATTCTCCATCCAGGTGGTTCGTTCTACTTCCAGGGGGTTCCTTCTCCTTCCAGGGGATTTCTTCTCCTTCCAGGGGGTTCCTTCTCCTTCCAGGAGAATCATTCTCCTTCCAAGGTGTTCATTATCCTTCCAGGGAATTTCTCCCCTTCCAGGGGATTCATCCTCCTTCCACAGGGTTATTTCTCCTTCCATGGGATTCCTTCTCCTTCCAGGGGATTCCTTGTTTTCCAGGGGATTCATCCTCCTTCCACAGGATTACATCTCCTTCCATGGAGTTCCTTCTCCTTCTAGAGGCTCCATTCTGCTTCCAGAGTGTTACTTCTCCTTCCAGGTGATATCTTCTACTTCCAGGTGATTCCTTCTCCTTCCAGTGGATTCATTCTCCTTCCAGGGGACTCCATCGCCTTCCAGAGGGATCTTTCTCCTTCCAGGAGTTTCCTTCTCCTTCCAGGGGATTCCTTCTCCTCTCAGGGGATTCCTTCTCCTTCCAGAGGATTCATTCTCCTTCCAGGGAGATCATTCTACTACCAGGTGGTTCCTTATCCTTCCAGGGGATTACTTCTCCTTCCAGGGGATTCCTTCTCCTTCCAGGGGGTTCCTTCTCCATCCAGGAGGTTCCTTCTCCTTCCAAAGGTTTCCTTCTCCTTCCAGGAGATTCCCTCTCCTTTCAGGGGATTCACCCTCCTTCCAGGGGATTCCTTCTCCTTCCAGGGGATTCATTCTCCTTCCAGTGGTTTCCCTCTCCTTCCAAGGGATTCCTTCTACTTTCAGGGAATTCACCCTTTTTCCAGTGGTTTCATTCTCCTTCCAGGGGGTTCCTTCTCCTTTCAGCGGATTCCTTCTCCTTCCATGGGTATCATTCTCCTTCCAGGGGGTTCCTTCTCCATCCAGGGTATTTCTTCTCCTTCCCGGGAATTCCATCTCCTTCCCGAAGGTTCCTTCTCCTTCCAGGCGTTTCTTTCTCCTTTAACTTGGTTCATTCTCGTTCCAGTGGATTCCTTCCCCTTCGAGGGGATTCACCCTCCTTCCAGGGGTTTCACTCTCCTTCTAGGGATTTCATTCTCATTCCAGGGTATTCCTTGCGCTTCCAGGAGGATCCTTCTCCTTCCAGGGGATTCCTTCCCCTTCCAGTGGATTCACCCTCCTTCCAAATGGATCCTTCTCCTTCCAGGGGATTCATTCTCCATCCAGGTGGTTCATTCTACTTCCAGGGGGTTCCTTCTCCTTCCAGGGAATTCCTTCTCTTTCCAGGGGGGTCCTTCTCCTTCCAGGAGAATCATTCTCCTTCCAAGGTGTTCATTATCCTTCCAGGGAATTTCTTCCCTTCCAGGGGATTCATCCTCCTTCCACAGAGTTATTTCTCCTTCCATGGGATTCCTTCTCCTTCCAGGGGATTCCTTGTTTTCCAGGGGATTCATCCTCCTTCCACAGGATTACATCTCCTTCCATGGGGTTCCTTCTCCTTCCAGAGGCTCCATTCTGCTTCCAGAGTGTTTCTTCTCCTTCCAGGTGATATCTTCTACTTCCAGGTGATTCCTTCTCCTTCCAGTGGATTCATTCTCCTTCCAGGAGATTCCTTCTCCTTCCAGGGGATTCCTTCTCCTTTCAGCCGATTCCTTCTCCTTCCAGAGGATTCATTCTCCTTCCAGGGAGATCATTCTACTACCAGGTGGTTCCTTCTCCTTCCAGGTAATTACTTCTCCTTCCAGGGGATTCCTTCTCCTTCCAGGGGGTTCCTTCTCCATCCAGGAGGTTCCTTCTCCTTCCAGGGGATTACTTCTCATTTCAGGGGTTCCTTCTCCTTCCAGAGGATTCATTCTACTTCCAGGGGGTTGCTTCTCCTTCCAGGGGATTCCTTCTCCTTCCAAAGGTTTCCTTCTCCTTCCAGGAGATTCCCTCTCCTTCCAGGGGATTCCTTCTCCTTTCAGGGGATTCACCCTCCTTCCAGGGGATTCCTTCTGCTTCCAATGGATTCCTTCTCCTTCCAGGGGATTCACCCTTTTTCCAGTGGTTTCATTCTCCTTCCAGGGGGTTCCTTCTCCTTTCAGCGGATTCCTTCTCCTTTCAGAGGCTCCATTCTTATTCCAGTGGGTTTCTTTTTCCTTCCTGGGGATTCCTTCTCCTTTCAGGGGATTCCTTCTCCTTCCAGCACATACATTCTCCTTCCTGGGGATTCATTCTACAACCAGCCGGTTCCTCTCCTTCCAAGGGATTCCTTCTCCTTCCAGGGGGTTCCTTCTCCTTCCAGGAGAATCATTCTCCTTCCAGTGTGTTCATTATCATACCAGGGATTTCATTCTCATTCCAGGGTATTCCTTGTGCTTCCAGGAGGTTCCTTCTCCTTCCAGGGGATTCCTTCCCCTTACAGTGGATTCACCCTCCTTCCACATGGATCCTTCTCCTTCCAGTGGATTCATTCTACATCCATGGATTCATTCTGTTTCCAGCAGATTCCTTCTCCTTCCAGGGGATTTCTTCTCCTTCCAGAGGGTATATTCTCCATCCAGGTGGTTCATTCTACTTCCAGGGTTTCCTTCTCCTTCCAGGGGATTCACCTTTTTTCCAGTGGTTTCATTCTCCTTCCAGGGGGTTCCTTCTCCTTCCAGCGGATTCCTTCTCCTTTCAGAGGCTCCATTCTTATTCCAGTGGGTTTCTTTTTCCTTCCAGGGGATTCCTTCTCCTTTCAGGGGATTCCTTCTCCTTCCAGCAGATACATTCTCCTTCCTGGGGGTTCATTCTACTACCAGCCGGTTCCTCTCCTTCCAGGGGATTCCCTCTCCTTCCAGGGGAATCATTGTCCTTCCAGGAGGTTCCTTCTCCTTCCAGGGGATTACTTCTCCTTCAAGGGGGTTCCTTCTCCTTCCAGGAGAATCATTCTCCTTCCAAGGTGTTCATTATTCTTCCAGGGAATTTCTCCCCTTCCAGGGGATTCATCCTCCTTCCACAGGGTTATTTCTCCTTCCATGGGATTCCTTCTCCTTCCAGGGGATTCCTTGTTTTCCAGGGGATTCATCCTCCTTCCACAGGATTACATCTCCTTCCATGGGGATCCTTCTCCTTCCAGAGGCTCCATTCTGCTTCCAGAGTGTTTCTTCTCCATCCAGGAGATTCCCTCTCCTTCCAGGGGATTCCTTCTCCTTTTAGGGGAGTCATTCTCCTTCCAGGTGATTCCTTCTCCTTCCAGGGGAATCACTGTCCTTCCAGGAGGTTCCTTCTCCTTCCAGGGGATCCCTTCTCCTTTCAGGGGATTCCTTCTCCTTCCAGAGGATTCATTCTCCTTCCAGGGAGATCATTCTTCATCCAGGTGGTTCCCCCTCCTTCCAGGGGATTACTTCTCCTTCCAGGGGAATCATTGTCCTTCCAGGAGGTTCCTTCTCCTTCCAGGGGAATACTTCTCCTTTCAGGGGATTCCTTCTCCTTCCAGAGGATTCATACTCCTTCCACAGGTTTATTTCTCCTTCCATGGGGTTTTTTCTCCTTCCAGGGACTTTCTTCTCCTTCCAGGGTATTCCTTCTCCTTCCAGGTTGTTCATTCTCCTTCCAGGGGGTTCATCTACTTCCAGGGGATTCCTTCTCCTTCCAGGAGATTCACCCTCTTTCCACATGGTTACTTCTCCTTCCATGTGGATTCTTCTCCTTCCGGAGGAGCCAATCTCCTTCCAGGGGTTTCCTTCTCCTTCCAGGGTGTTCATTCTCCTTCCAGAGAATCCCTTCGCCTTCCAGGGGTTTCCTTCTTTGTCCAGGGGAATCATCTTCATTCCAAAGGGATCCTTCTCCTTCCAGGGAATTCCTGCTCTTTCCAGTGGGTTCATTCTCCTTCCAGGTGGTTCATTCTCCTTCCAGGGTGTTCCTTCTCCATCCAGTGGATTCCTTCTCCTTCCAGTGTGCTATTCTCCCTCCAGGGGAATCACCCTCCTTCCACAGGTTTCCTTCTCATTCCAAGGAATTCCTTCTCCTTCCAGGGAGTTCCTTCTCCTTCCAGGGGATTCCTTCTCCTTCCAGGGGTATCATTCTCCTTCCAGGGGGTTCCTTCTCCATCCAGGGTATTCCTTCTCCTTCCCGAAGGTTCCTTCTCCTTCCAGGCATTTCTTTCTCCTTTAACTTGGTTCATTCTCGTTCCAGTGGATTCCTTCCCCTTCGAGGGGATTCACCCTCCTTCCAGGGGTTTCACTCTCCTTCTAGGGATTTCATTCTCATTCCAGGGTATTCCTTGCGCTTCCAGGAGGATCCTTCTCCTTCCAGGGGATTCCTTCCACTTCCAGTGGATTCACCCTCCTTCCACATGGATCCTTCTCCTTCCAGGGGATTCATTCTCCATCCAGGTGGTTCATTCTACTTCCAGGGGGTTCCTTCTCCTTCCAGGGGATTCCTTCTCCTTCCAGGGGGTTCCTTCTCCTTTCAGAGGCTCCATTCTTATTCCAGTGGGTTTCTTTTTCCTTCCAGGGGATTCCTTCTCCTTCCAGCACATACATTCTCCTTCCTGGGCGTTCATTCTACTACCAGCCGGTTCCTCTCCTTCCAGGGGGTTCCTTCTCCTTCCAGGGGATTCCTTCTCCTTCCAGGGGTTTCCTTCTCCTTCCAGCAGAATCATTCTCCTTCCAAGGTGTTCATTATCCTTCCAGGGGATTCATCCTCCTTCCACAGGGTTATTTCTCCTTCCATGGGATTCCTTCTCCTTCCCGGGGATTCCTTGTTTTCCAGGGGATTCATCCTCCTTCCACAGGATTACATCTCCTTCCATGGTGTTCCTTCTCCTTCCAGAGGCTGCATTCTGCTTCCAGAGTGTTTCTTCTCCTTCCAGGTAATTACTTCTCCTTCCAGGGGATTCCTTCTCCTTCCAGGGGGTTCCTTCTCCATCCAGGAGGTTCCTTCTCCTTCCAGGGGATTACTTCTCATTTCATGGGTTCCTTCTCCTTCCGGAGGATTCATTCTACTTCCAGGGGGTTCCTTCTCCTTCCAGGGGATTCCTTCTCCTTTCAGGGGATTCACCCTCCTTCCAGGGGATTCCTTCTCCTTTCAGAGGCTCCATTCTTATTCCAGTGGGTTTCTTTTTCCTTCCAGGGGATTCCTTCTCCTTTCAGGGGATTCCTTCTCCTTCCAGCACGTACATTCTCCTTCCTGGGGGTTCATTCTACTACCAGCCGGTTCCTCTCCTTCCAGGGGATTCCTTCTCCTTCCAGGGGATTCCTTCTCCTTCCAGGGGGTTCCTTCTCCTTCCAGGAGAATCATTCTCCTTCCAAGGTGTTCATTCTCCTTCCAAGGTGTTCATTATCCTTCCAGGGAATTTCTCCCCTTCCAGGGGATTCATCCTCCTTCCACAGGGTTATTTCTCCTTCCATGGGATTCCTTCTCCTTCCAGAGGATTCCTTGTTTTCCAGGGGATTCATCCTCCTTCCACAGGATTACATCTCCTTCCATGGTGTTCCTTCTCCTTCCAGAGGCTGCATTCTGCTTCCAGAGTGTTTCTTCTCCTTCCAGGTAATTACTTCTCCTTCCAGGGGATTCCTTCTCCTTCCAGGGGGTTCCTTCTCCATCCAGGAGGTTCCTTCTCCTTCCAGGGGATTACTTCTCATTTCATGGGTTCCTTCTCCTTCCAGAGGATTCATTCTACTTCCAGGGGGTTCCTTCTCCTTCCAGGGGATTCCTTCTCCTTTCAGGGGATTCACCCTCCTTCCAGGGGATTCCTTCTCCTTTCAGAGGCTCCATTCTTATTCCAGTGGGTTTCGTTTTCCTTCCAGGGGATTCCTTCTCCTTTCAGGGGATTCCTTCTCCTTCCAGCACGTACATTCTCCTTCCTGGGGGTTCATTCTACTACCAGCCGGTTCCTCTCCTTCCAGGGGATTCCTTCTCCTTCCAGGGGATTCCTTCTCCTTCCAGGGGGTTCCTTCTCCTTCCAGGAGAATCATTCTCCTTCCAAGGTGTTCATTCTCCTTCCAAGGTGTTCATTATCCTTCCAGGGAATTTCTCCCCTTCCAGGGGATTCATCCTCCTTCCACAGGGTTATTTCTCCTTCCATGGGATTCCTTCTCCTTCCAGAGGATTCCTTGTTTTCCAGGGGATTCATCCTCCTTCCACAGGATTACATCTCCTTCCATGGTGTTCCTTCTCCTTCCAGAGGCTCCATTCTGCTTCCAGAGTGTTTCTTCTCCTTCCAGGTGATATCTGCTACTTCCAGGTGATTCCTTCTCCTTCCAGTGAATTCATTCTCCTTCCAGGAGATTCCTTCTCCTTCCAGGGGGTTCCTTCTCCTTTCAGCGGATTCCTTCTCCTTCCAGAGGATTCATTCTCCTTCCAGGGAGATCATTCTACTACCAGGTGGTTCCTTCTCCTTCCAGGTAATTACTTCTCCTTCCAGGGGATTCCTTCTCCTTCCAGGTGGTTCCTTCTCCATCCAGGAGGTTCCTTCTCCTTCCAGGGGATTACTTCTCATTTCATGGGCTCCTTCTCCTTCCAGAGGATTCATTCTACTTCTAGGGGGTTCCTTCTCCTTCCAGGGGACTCCTTCTCCTTCCAAAGGTTTCCTTCTCCTTCCAGGAGATTCCCTCTCCTTCCAGGGGATTCCTTCTCCTTTTAGGGGAGTCATTCTCCTTCCAGGTGATTCCTTCTCCTTCCAGGGGAATCACTGTCCTTCCAGGAGGTTCCTTCTCCTTCCAGGGGGTTCCTTCTCCTTTCAGCGGATTCCTTCTCCTTTCAGAGGCTCCATTCTTATTCCAGTGGGTTTCTTTTTCCTTCCAGGGGATTCATTCTCCATCCAGGTGGTTCATTCTACTTCCAGGGGGTTCCTTCTCCTTCCAGGGGATTCCTTCTCCTTCCAGGGGTTTCCTTCTCCTTCCAGCAGAATCATTCTCCTTCCAAGGTGTTCATTATCCTTCCAGGGAATTTCTTCCCTTCCAGGGGATTCATCCTCCTTCCACAGGGTTATTTCTCCTTCCATGGGATTCCTTCTCCTTCCCGGGGATTCCTTGTTTTCCAGGGGATTCATCCTCCTTCCACAGGATTACATCTCCTTCCATGGTGTTCCTTCTCCTTCCAGAGGCTGCATTCTGCTTCCAGAGTGTTTCTTCTCCTTCCAGGTAATTACTTCTCCTTCCAGGGGATTCCTTCTCCTTCCAGGGGGTTCCTTCTCCATCCAGGAGGTTCCTTCTCCTTCCAGGGGATTACTTCTCATTTCATGGGTTCCTTCTCCTTCCGGAGGATTCATTCTACTTCCAGGGGGTTCCTTCTCCTTCCAGGGGATTCCTTCTCCTTTCAGGGGATTCACCCTCCTTCCAGGGGATTCCTTCTCCTTTCAGAGGCTCCATTCTTATTCCAGTGGGTTTCTTTTTCCTTCCAGGGGATTCCTTCTCCTTTCAGGGGATTCCTTCTCCTTCCAGCACGTACATTCTCCTTCCTGGGGGTTCATTCTACTACCAGCCGGTTCCTCTCCTTCCAGGGGATTCCTTCTCCTTCCAGGGGATTCCTTCTCCTTCCAGGGGGTTCCTTCTCCTTCCAGGAGAATCATTCTCCTTCCAAGGTGTTCATTCTCCTTCCAAGGTGTTCATTATCCTTCCAGGGAATTTCTCCCCTTCCAGGGGATTCATCCTCCTTCCACAGGGTTATTTCTCCTTCCATGGGATTCCTTCTCCTTCCAGAGGATTCCTTGTTTTCCAGGGGATTCATCCTCCTTCCACAGGATTACATCTCCTTCCATGGTGTTCCTTCTCCTTCCAGAGGCTGCATTCTGCTTCCAGAGTGTTTCTTCTCCTTCCAGGTAATTACTTCTCCTTCCAGGGGATTCCTTCTCCTTCCAGGGGGTTCCTTCTCCATCCAGGAGGTTCCTTCTCCTTCCAGGGGATTACTTCTCATTTCATGGGTTCCTTCTCCTTCCAGAGGATTCATTCTACTTCCAGGGGGTTCCTTCTCCTTCCAGGGGATTCCTTCTCCTTTCAGGGGATTCACCCTCCTTCCAGGGGATTCCTTCTCCTTTCAGAGGCTCCATTCTTATTCCAGTGGGTTTCGTTTTCCTTCCAGGGGATTCCTTCTCCTTTCAGGGGATTCCTTCTCCTTCCAGCACGTACATTCTCCTTCCTGGGGGTTCATTCTACTACCAGCCGGTTCCTCTCCTTCCAGGGGATTCCTTCTCCTTCCAGGGGATTCCTTCTCCTTCCAGGGGGTTCCTTCTCCTTCCAGGAGAATCATTCTCCTTCCAAGGTGTTCATTCTCCTTCCAAGGTGTTCATTATCCTTCCAGGGAATTTCTCCCCTTCCAGGGGATTCATCCTCCTTCCACAGGGTTATTTCTCCTTCCATGGGATTCCTTCTCCTTCCAGAGGATTCCTTGTTTTCCAGGGGATTCATCCTCCTTCCACAGGATTACATCTCCTTCCATGGTGTTCCTTCTCCTTCCAGAGGCTCCATTCTGCTTCCAGAGTGTTTCTTCTCCTTCCAGGTGATATCTGCTACTTCCAGGTGATTCCTTCTCCTTCCAGTGAATTCATTCTCCTTCCAGGAGATTCCTTCTCCTTCCAGGGGGTTCCTTCTCCTTTCAGCGGATTCCTTCTCCTTCCAGAGGATTCATTCTCCTTCCAGGGAGATCATTCTACTACCAGGTGGTTCCTTCTCCTTCCAGGTAATTACTTCTCCTTCCAGGGGATTCCTTCTCCTTCCAGGTGGTTCCTTCTCCATCCAGGAGGTTCCTTCTCCTTCCAGGGGATTACTTCTCATTTCATGGGCTCCTTCTCCTTCCAGAGGATTCATTCTACTTCTAGGGGGTTCCTTCTCCTTCCAGGGGACTCCTTCTCCTTCCAAAGGTTTCCTTCTCCTTCCAGGAGATTCCCTCTCCTTCCAGGGGATTCCTTCTCCTTTTAGGGGAGTCATTCTCCTTCCAGGTGATTCCTTCTCCTTCCAGGGGAATCACTGTCCTTCCAGGAGGTTCCTTCTCCTTCCAGGGGGTTCCTTCTCCTTTCAGCGGATTCCTTCTCCTTTCAGAGGCTCCATTCTTATTCCAGTGGGTTTCTTTTTCCTTCCAGGGGATTCCTTCTCCTTCCAGCACATACATTCTCCTTCCTGGGCGTTCATTCTACTACCAGCCGGTTCCTCTCCTTCCAGGGGATTCCTTCTCCTTCCAGGGGGTTCCTTCTCCTTCCAGGGTGTTCATTATCCTTCCAGGGATTTCATTCTCATTCCAGGGTATTCCTTGTGCTTCCAGGAGGTTACTTCTCCTTCCGGGGGATTCCTTCCCCTTCCAGTGGATTCATCCTCCTTCCACATGGATCCTTCTCCTTCAAGTGGATTCATTCTACATCCAGGGATTCATTCTGTTTCCAGCAGGTTCCTTCTCCTTCCAGGGGATTTCTTCTCCTTCCAGAGGGTATATTCTCCATCCAGGTGGTTCGTTCTACTTCCAGGGTTTCCTTCTCCTTCCAAGGGATTCACCCTTCTTCCAGTGGTTTCATTCTCCTTCCAGGGGGTTCCTTCTCCTTCCAGCGGATTCCTTCTCCTTTCAGAGGCTCCATTCTTATCCAGTCGTTTACTTTTTCCTTCCAGGAGATTCCCTCTCCTTCCAGGGGATTCCTTCTCCTTTCAGGGGATTCACCCTCCTTCCAGGGGATTCCTTCTGCTTCCAAAGGTTTCCTTCTCCTTCCAAGGGATTCACCCTTCTTCCAGTGGTTTCATTCTCCTTCCAGGGGGTTCCTTCTCCTTCCAGTGGATTCCTTCTCCTTTCAGAGGCTCCATTCTTATCCAGTCGTTTACTTTTTCCTTCCAGGAGATTCCCTCTCCTTCCAGGGGATTCCTTCTCCTTTCAGGGGATTCACCCTCCTTCCAGGGGATTCCTTCTGCTTCCAAAGGATTCCTTCTCCTTCCAGGGGATTCACCCTTTTTCCAGTGGTTTCATTCTCCTTCCAGGGGGTTCCTACTCCTTCCAGCGGATTCCTTCTCCTTTCAGAGGCTCCATTCTTATTCCAGAGGGTTTCTTTTTCCTTCCAGGGGATTCCTTCTCCTTTCAGGGGATTCCTTCTCCTTCCAGCAGATACATTCTCCTTCCTGGTGGTTCATTCTAATACCAGCCGGTTCCTCTCCTTCCAGGGGATTCCTTCTCCTTCCAGGGGGTCCTTCTCCTTCCAGGAGAATCACTCTCCTTCCAGGGTGTTCATTATCCTTCCAGGGATTTCATTCTAATTCCTGGGTCTTCCTTGTGCTTCCAGGAGGTTCCTTCTCCTTCCAGTGGATTCACCCTCCTTCCACATGGATCTTTCTCCTTCCAGGGGATTCCTTCTCCTTCCAGGGGATTCCTTCCCCTTCCAGTGGATTCACCCTCCTTCCACATGGATCCTTCTCCTTCCAGGGGATTCCTTCTCCATTCAGGGGATTCACCCTCCTTCTAGGGGATTCCTTCAGCTTCCAAGGGATTTCTTCTCCTTCCAGGGGATTCACCCTTTTTCCAGTGGTTTCATTCTCCTTCCAAGGGGTTCCTTCTCCTTCCAGCGGATTCTTTCTCCTTTCAGAGGCTCCATTCTTATTCCAGTGGGTTTCTTTTTCCTTCCAGGGAATTCCTTCTCCTTTCAGGGGATTCCTTCTCCTTCCAGCACGTACATTCTCCTTCCTGGGGGTTCATTCTACTACCAGCCGGTTCCTCTCCTTCCAGGGGATTCCTTCTCCTTCCAGGGGATTCCTTCTCCTTCCAGGGGGTTCCTTCTCCTTCCAGGAGAATCATTCTCCTTCCAAGGTGTTCATTCTCCTTCCAAGGTGTTCATTATCCTTCCAGGGAATTTCTCCCCTTCCAGGGGATTCATCCTCCTTCCACAGGGTTATTTCTCCTTCCATGGGATTCCTTCTCCTTCCAGAGGATTCCTTGTTTTCCAGGGGATTCATCCTCCTTCCACAGGATTACATCTCCTTCCATGGTGTTCCTTCTCCTTCCAGAGGCTCCATTCTGCTTCCAGAGTGTTTCTTCTCCTTCCAGGTGATATCTGCTACTTCCAGGTGATTCCTTCTCCTTCCAGTGAATTCATTCTCCTTCCAGGCGATTCCTTCTCCTTCCAGGGGGTTCCTTCTCCTTTCAGCGGATTCCTTCTCCTTCCAGAGGATTCATTCTCCTTCCAGGGAGATCATTCTACTACCAGGTGGTTCCTTCTCCTTCCAGGTAATTACTTCTCCTTCCAGGGGATTCCTTCTCCTTCCAGGCGGTTCCTTCTCCATCCAGGAGGTTCCTTCTCCTTCCAGGGGATTACTTCTCATTTCATGGGCTCCTTCTCCTTCCAGAGGATTCATTCTACTTCTAGGGGGTTCCTTCTCCTTCCAGGGGATTCCTTCTCCTTCCAAAGGTTTCCTTCTCCTTCCAGGAGATTCCCTCTCCTTCCAGGGGATTCCTTCTCCTTTCAGGGGATTCACCCTCCTTCCAGCTCATTCCTTCTGCTTCCAATGGATTCTTTCTCCTTCCAGGGGGTTCACCCTTTTTCCAGTGGTTTCATTCTCCTTCCAGGGGGTTCCTTCTCCTTTCAGCGGATTCCTTCTCCTTTCAGAGGCTCCATTCTTATTCCAGTGGGTTTCTTTTTCCTTCCAGGGGATTCCTTCTCCTTCCAGCACATACATTCTCCTTCCTGGGCGTTCATTCTACTACCAGCCGGTTCCTCTCCTTCCAGGGGATTCCTTCTCCTTCCAGGGGGTTCCTTCTCCTTCCAGGGTGTTCATTATCCTTCCAGGGATTTCATTCTCATTCCAGGGTATTCCTTGTGCTTCCAGGAGGTTACTTCTCCTTCCGGGGGATTCCTTCCCCTTCCAGTGGATTCATCCTCCTTCCACATGGATCCTTCTCCTTCAAGTGGATTCATTCTACATCCAGGGATTCATTCTGTTTCCAGCAGGTTCCTTCTCCTTCCAGGGGATTTCTTCTCCTTCCAGAGGGTATATTCTCCATCCAGGTGGTTCGTTCTACTTCCAGGGTTTCCTTCTCCTTCCAAGGGATTCACCCTTCTTCCAGTGGTTTCATTCTCCTTCCAGGGGGTTCCTTCTCCTTCCAGCGGATTCCTTCTCCTTTCAGAGGCTCCATTCTTATCCAGTCGTTTACTTTTTCCTTCCAGGAGATTCCCTCTCCTTCCAGGGGATTCCTTCTCCTTTCAGGGGATTCACCCTCCTTCCAGGGGATTCCTTCTGCTTCCAAAGGATTCCTTCTCCTTCCAGGGGATTCACCCTTTTTCCAGTGGTTTCATTCTCCTTCCAGCGGATTCCTTCTCCTTTCAGAGGCTCCATTCTTATTCCAGAGGGTTTCTTTTTCCTTCCAGGGGATTCCTTCTCCTTTCAGGGGATTCCTTCTCCTTCCAGCAGATACATTCTCCTTCCTGGTGGTTCATTCTAATACCAGCCGGTTCCTCTCCTTCCAGGGGATTCCTTCTCCTTCCAGGGGGTCCTTCTCCTTCCAGGAGAATCACTCTCCTTCCAGGGTGTTCATTATCCTTCCAGGGATTTCATTCTAATTCCTGGGTCTTCCTTGTGCTTCCAGGAGGTTCCTTCTCCTTCCAGTGGATTCACCCTCCTTCCACATGGATCCTTCTCCTTCCAGGGGATTCCTTCTCCTTCCAGGGGATTCCTTCCCCTTCCAGTGGATTCACCCTCCTTCCACATGGATCCTTCTCCTTCCAGGGGATTCCTTCTCCATTCAGGGAATTCACCCTCCTTCTAGGGGATTCCTTCAGCTTCCAAGGGATTTCTTCTCCTTCCAGGGGATTCACCCTTTTTCCAGTGGTTTCATTCTCCTTCCAAGGGGTTCCTTCTCCTTCCAGCGGATTCTTTCTCCTTTCAGAGGCTCCATTCTTATTCCAGAGGGTTTCTTTTTCCTTCCAGGGGATTCCTTCTCCTTTCAGGGGATTCCTTCTCCTTCCAGCAGATACATTCTCCTTCCTGGTGGTTCATTCTAATACCAGCCGGTTCCTCTCCTTCCAGGGGATTCCTTCTCCTTCCAGGGGGTCCTTCTCCTTCCAGGAGAATCACTCTCCTTCCAGGGTGTTCATTATCCTTCCAGGGATTTCATTCTAATTCCTGGGTCTTCCTTGTGCTTCCAGGAGGTTCCTTCTCCTTCCAGTGGATTCACCCTCCTTCCACATGGATCCTTCTCCTTCCAGGGGATTCCTTCTCCTTCCAGGGGATTCCTTCCCCTTCCAGTGGATTCACCCTCCTTCCACATGGATCCTTCTCCTTCCAGGGGATTCCTTCTCCATTCAGGGGATTCACCCTCCTTCTAGGGGATTCCTTCAGCTTCCAAGGGATTTCTTCTCCTTCCAGGGGATTCACCCTTTTTCCAGTGGTTTCTTTCTCCTTCCAAGGGGTTCCTTCTCCTTCCAGCGGATTCTTTCTCCTTTCAGAGGCTCCATTCTTATTCCAGTGGGTTTCTTTTTCCTTCCAGGGGATTCCTTCTCCTTTCAGGGGATTCCTTCTCCTTCTAGCACGTACATTCTCCTTCCTGGGGGTTCATTCTACTACCAGCCGGTTCCTCTCCTTCCAGGGGATTCCTTCTCCTTCCAGGGGATTCCTTCTCCTTCCAGGGGGTTCCTTCTCCTTCCAGGAGAATCATTCTCCTTCCAAGGTGTTCATTCTCCTTCCAAGGTGTTCATTATCCTTCCAGGGAATTTCTCCCCTTCCAGGGGATTCATCCTCCTTCCACAGGGTTATTTCTCCTTCCATGGGATTCCTTCTCCTTCCAGAGGATTCCTTGTTTTCCAGGGGATTCATCCTCCTTCCACAGGATTACATCTCCTTCCATGGTGTTCCTTCTCCTTCCAGAGGCTCCATTCTGCTTCCAGAGTGTTTCTTCTCCTTCCAGGTGATATCTGCTACTTCCAGGTGATTCCTTCTCCTTCCAGTGAATTCATTCTCCTTCCAGGAAATTCCTTCTCCTTCCAGGGGGTTCCTTCTCCTTTCAGCGGATTCCTTCTCCTTCCAGAGGATTCATTCTCCTTCCAGGGAGATCATTCTACTACCAGGTGGTTCCTTCTCCTTCCAGGTAATTACTTCTCCTTCCAGGGGATTCCTTCTCCTTCCAGGCGGTTCCTTCTCCATCCAGGAGGTTCCTTCTCCTTCCAGTGGATTACTTCTCATTTCATGGGCTCCTTCTCCTTCCAGAGGATTCATTCTACTTCTAGGGGGTTCCTTCTCCTTCCAGGGGATTCCTTCTCCTTCCAAAGGTTTCCTTCTCCTTCCAGGAGATTCCCTCTCCTTCCAGGGGATTCCTTCTCCTTTCAGGGGATTCACCCTCCTTCCAGCTCATTCCTTCTGCTTCCAATGGATTCTTTCTCCTTCCAGGGGGTTCACCCTTTTTCCAGTGGTTTCATTCTCCTTCCAGGGGGTTCCTTCTCCTTTCAGCGGATTCCTTCTCCTTTCAGAGGCTCCATTCTTATTCCAGTGGGTTTCTTTTTCCTTCCAGGGGATTCCTTCTCCTTCCAGCACATACATTCTCCTTCCTGGGCGTTCATTCTACTACCAGCCGGTTCCTCTCCTTCCAGGGGATTCCTTCTCCTTCCAGGGGGTTCCTTCTCCTTCCAGGGTGTTCATTATCCTTCCAGGGATTTCATTCTCATTCCAGGGTATTCCTTGTGCTTCCAGGAGGTTACTTCTCCTTCCGGGGGATTCCTTCCCCTTCCAGTGGATTCATCCTCCTTCCACATGGATCCTTCTCCTTCAAGTGGATTCATTCTACATCCAGGGATTCATTCTGTTTCCAGCAGGTTCCTTCTCCTTCCAGGGGATTTCTTCTCCTTCCAGAGGGTATATTCTCCATCCAGGTGGTTCGTTCTACTTCCAGGGTTTCCTTCTCCTTCCAAGGGATTCACCCTTCTTCCAGTGGTTTCATTCTCCTTCCAGGGGGTTCCTTCTCCTTCCAGCGGATTCCTTCTCCTTTCAGAGGCTCCATTCTTATCCAGTCGTTTACTTTTTCCTTCCAGGAGATTCCCTCTCCTTCCAGGGGATTCCTTCTCCTTTCAGGGGATTCACCCTCCTTCCAGGGGATTCCTTCTGCTTCCAAAGGATTCCTTCTCCTTCCAGGGGATTCACCCTTTTTCCAGTGGTTTCATTCTCCTTCCAGGGGGTTCCTACTCCTTCCAGCGGATTCCTTCTCCTTTCAGAGGCTCCATTCTTATTCCAGAGGGTTTCTTTTTCCTTCCAGGGGATTCCTTCTCCTTTCAGGGGATTCCTTCTCCTTCCAGCAGATACATTCTCCTTCCTGGTGGTTCATTCTAATACCAGCCGGTTCCTCTCCTTCCAGGGGATTCCTTCTCCTTCCAGGGGGTCCTTCTCCTTCCAGGAGAATCACTCTCCTTCCAGGGTGTTCATTATCCTTCCAGGGATTTCATTCTAATTCCTGGGTCTTCCTTGTGCTTCCAGGAGGTTCCTTCTCCTTCCAGTGGATTCACCCTCCTTCCACATGGATCCTTCTCCTTCCAGGGGATTCCTTCTCCTTCCAGGCGATTCCTTCCCCTTCCAGTGGATTCACCCTCCTTCCACATGGATCCTTCTCCTTCCAGGGGATTCCTTCTCCATTCAGGGGATTCACCCTCCTTCTAGGGGATTCCTTCAGCTTCCAAGGGATTTCTTCTCCTTCCAGGGGATTCACCCTTTTTCCAGTGGTTTCATTCTCCTTCCAAGGGGTTCCTTCTCCTTCCAGCGGATTCTTTCTCCTTTCAGAGGCTCCATTCTTATTCCAGTGGGTTTCTTTTTCCTTCCAGGGGATTCCTTCTCCTTTCAGTGGATTCCTTCTCCTTGCAGCAGATACATTCTCCTTCCTGGGGGTTCATTCTACTACCAGCTGGTTCCTCTCCTTCCAGGGGATTCCTTCTCCTTCCAGGGGGTTCCTTCTCCTTCCAGGAGAATCATTCTCCTTCCATGGTGTTCATTATCCTTCCAGGGATTTCATTCTCATTCCAGGGTATTCCTTGTGCTTCCAGGAGGTTCCTTCTCCTTCCAGGGGATTCTTTCCCCTTCCAGTGGATTCACCCTCCTTCCACATGGATCCTTCTATTTCCAGGGGATTCATTCTACATCCAAGGATTCATTCTGTTTCCAGCAGGTTCCTTCTCCTTCCAGGGGATTTCTTCTCCTTCCAGAGGGTATATTCTCCATCCAGGTGGTTCATTCTACTTCCAGGGTTTCCTTCTCCTTCCAGGGGATTCACCCTTTTTCCAGTGGTTTCATTCTCCTTCCAGGGGATTCCTTCTCCTTCCAGCGGATTCCTTCTCCTTTCAGAGGCTCCATTCTTATTCCAGTGGGTTTCTTTTTCCTTCCAGGGGATTCCTTCTCCTTTCAGGGGATTCCTTCTCCTTCCAGCAGATACATTCTCCTTCCTGGGGGTTCATTCTACTACCAGCCGGTTCCTCTCCTTCCAGGGGATTCCTTCTCCTTCCAGGGAGTTCTTTCTCCTTCCAGGAGTATCATTCTCCTTCCAGGGTGTTCATTATCCTTCCAGGGATTTCATTCTCATTCCAGGGTATTCCTTGTGCTTCCAGGAGGTTCCTTCTCCTTCCAGGGGATTCCTTCCCCTTCCAGTGGATTCACCTTCCTTCCACATGGATCCTTCTCCTTCCAGGGGATTCATTCTACATCCAGGGATTCATTCTGTTTCCAGCAGGTTCCTTCTCCTTCCAGGGGATTTCTTCTCCTTCCAGAGGGTATATTCTCCATCCAGGTGGTTCATTCTACTTCCAGGGTTTCCTTCTCCTTCCAGGGGATTCCTTCTCTTTCCAGGGGGTTCCTTCTCCTTCCAGGAGAATCATTCTCCTTCCAAGGAGTTCATTATCCTTCCAGTGGATTTCTCCCCTTCCAGGGGATTCATCCTCCTTCCTCAGGGTTATTTCTCCTGCCATGGGGTTCCTTCTCCTTGCAGGGGATTCCTTCTTCTTCCAGGGGATTCATCCTCCTTCCACAGAGTTACATCTCCTTCCATGGGGTTCCTTCTCCTTCCAGAGGCTCCATTCTGCTTCCAGAGTGTTTCTTCTCCTTCCAGGTGATCCCTTCTACTTCCAGGTGATTCCTTCTCCTTCCAGGTGAGTCATTCTCCTTCCAGGTGATTCCTTCTCCTTCCAGAGGTTTCCTTCTCCTTCCAGGAGATTCCTTCTCCTTCCAGGGGATTCGTTCTCCTTTCAGGGGATTCCTTCTCCTTCCAGAGGTTTCCTTCTCCTTCCAGTAGATTACTTCTCCTACCAGGGGATTCATTCTCCTTCCAGGGAGATCATTCTTCATTCGGGTGGTTCCTCCTCCTTCCAGGGGATTACTTCTCCTTTCAGGGGATTCCTTCTCCTTCCAGAGGATTCATTCTCCTTCCACAGTGTTACTTCTCCTTCCATGGGGTTTTTTTCTCCTTCCAGGGGGTTTCTTTTCCTTCCAGGTGATTCCTTCTCCTTTCAGGGGTGTTCTTCTCCTTCCCGGGGATTCATTCTCCTTCTGGGGGATTCCTTCTCCTCCATAGGGTCCCTTCTACTTCCAGGGGTTTCCCTCTCCTTCCAAGGGATTCCTTCTACTTTCAGGGGATTCACCCTTTTTCCAGTGCTTTCATTCTCCTTCCAGGGGGTTCCTTCTCCTTCCAGCGGATTCCTTCTCCTTTCAGAGGCTCCATTCTTATTCCAGTGGGTTTCTTTTTCCTTCCAGGGGATTCCTTCTCCTTTCAGGGGATTCCTTCTCCTTCCAGCAGATACATTCTCCTTCCTGGGGGTTCATTCTACTACCAGCCGGTTCCTCTCCTTCCAGGGGATTCCTTCTCCTTCCAGGGAGTTCTTTCTCCTTCCAGGAGTATCATTCTCCTTCCAGGGTGTTCATTATCCTTCCAGGGATTTCATTCTCATTTCAGGGTATTCCTTGTGCTTCCAAGAGGTTCCTTCTCCTTCCAGGGGATTCCTTCCCCTTCCAGTGGATTCACCCTCCTTCCACATGGATCCTTCTCCTTCCAGGGGATTCATTCTACATCCAGGGATTCATTCTGTTTCCAGCAGGTTCCTTCTCCTTCCAGGGGATTCCTTCTCCTTCCAGGGGGTTCCTTCTCCTTCCAGGAGAATCGTTCTCCTTCCAAGGAGTTCATTATCCTTCCAGTGGATTTCTCCCCTTCCAGGGGATTCATCCTCCTTCCATAGAGTTACATCTCCTTCCATGGGGTTCCTTCTCCTTCCAGAGCCTCCATTCTGCTTCCAGAGTGCTTCTTCTCCTTCCAGGTGATCCCTTCTCCTTCCAGGTGATTCCTTCTCCTTCCAGAGGTTTCCTTCTCCCTCCAGGAGATTCCTTCTCCTTCCAGGGGATTCATTATCCTTCCAGGGAATTCCTTCTCCTTCCAGGTGGTTTCTTTTCCTTCCAGGTGATTCCTTCTCCTTTCAGGGGTGTTCTTCTCCTTCCCGGGGATTCATTCTCCTGCTGGGGGATTCCTTCTCCTTCCATCGGGTCCCTTCTCCTTCCAGGGGGTTCCTTCTCCTTTCAGGGGATTCCTTGTTTTCCAGGGGATTCATCCTCCTTCCACAGGATTACATCCTCTTCCATGGGGTTCCTTCTCCTTCCAGAGGCTCCATTCTGCTTCCAGAGTGTTTCTTCTCCTTCCAGGTGATACCTTCTATTTCCAGGTGATTCCTTCTCCTTCCAGGGGATTCCTTCTCCTGCCAGGGAATTCCTTCTCCTTCCAGGGACTTACTTCTCCTTCCAGGGGATTCCTTCTCCTTCCAGGTTGTTCATTCTCCTTCCAGGGGGTTCATTCTACTTCAGCGGATTCCTTCTCCTTCCAGGAGATTCACCCTCTTTCCACGTGGTTACTTCTCCTTCCATGGGGATTGTTCTCCTTCCGGAGGAGCCAATCTCCTTCCAGGGGTTTCCTTCTCCTTCTAGGGGGTTCCTTCTCCTCCAGGGAAATCCTTCTCCTTCCAGGGGGTTCCTTCTCCTTCCAGGGTGTTCATTCTCCTTCCAGGGAATCCCTTCGCCTTCCAGGGGGTTCCTTCTTCGTCCAGGGGAATCATCTTCATTCCAAAGGGATCCTTCTCCTTCCAGGGAATTCTTTCTCTTTCCAGTGGGTTCATTCTCCTTCCAGGTGGTTCATTCTCCTTCCAGGGTGTTCCTTCTCCATCCAGTGGATTCCTTCTCCTTCCAGTGTGCTATTCTCCTTCCAGGGGAATCATCCTCCTTCCACAGGGTTCCTTCTCATTCCAAGGAATTCCTTCTCCTTCCAGGGAGTTCCTTCTCCTTCCAGGGGATTCCTTCTCCTTCCAGGGGTATCATTCTCCTTCCAGGGGGTTCCTTCTCCATCCAGGGTATTCCTTCTCCTTACCGGGAATTCCATCTCCTTCCCGAAGGTTCCTTCTCCTTCCAGGAGTTTCTTTCTCCTTTAACTTGGTTCATTCTTGTTCCAGTGGATTCCTTCCCCTTCGAGGGGATTCACCCTCCTTCCAGGGTTTTCGTTCTCCTTCTAGGGATTTCATTCTCATTCCAGGGTATTCCTTGTGCTTCCAGAAGGATCCTTCTCCTTCCAGGGATTCCTTCCCCTTCCAGTGGATTCACCCTCCTTCCACATGGATCCTTCTCCTTCCAGGGGATTCATTCTACATCCAGGGATTCATTCTGTTTCCAGCAGGTTCCTTCTCCTTCCAGGGGATTTCTTCTCCTTCCAGAGGGTATATTCTCCATCCAGGTGTTTCATTCTACTTCCAGGGGGTTCCTTCTCCTTCCAGGGGATTCCTTCTTCTTCCAGGGGTATCCTTCTCCTTCCAGGAGAATCATTCTCCTTCCAAGGTGTTCATTATCCTTCCAGGGGATTTCTCCCCTTCCAGGGGATTCATCCTCCTTCCACAGGGTTATTTCTCCTTCCATGGGATTCCTTCTCCTTCCAGGGGATTACTTCTCCTTCCAGGGGATTCCTTCTCCTTCCAGGGGGTTCCATCTCCATCCAGGAGGTTCCTTCTCCTTCCAGGGGATTTCTTCTCATTTCAGGGGTTCCTTCTCCTTCCAGAGGATTCATTCTACTTCCAGGGGGTTCCTTCTCCTTCCAGGGGATTCCTTCTCCTTCCAAAGGTTTCCTTCTCCTTCCAGGAGATTCCCTCCCCTTCCAGGGGATTCCTTCTCCTTTTTGGGGATTCACCCTCCTTCCAGGGTATTCCTTCTCCTTCCAGGGGATTCATTCTCCTTCCAGGGGTTTCCCTCTCCTTCCAAGGGATTCCTTCTACTTTCAGGGGATTCACCCTTTTTCCAGTGCTTTCATTCTCCTTCCAGGGGGTTCCTTCTCCTTCCAGCGGATTCCTTCTCCTTTCAGAGGCTCCATTCTTATTCCAGTCATTTTCTTTTTCCTTCCAGGGGATTCCTTCTCCTTCCAGCAGATACATTTTCCTTCCTGGGGGTACATTCAACTACCAGCCGATTCCTCTCCTTCCAGGGGATTCCTTCTCCTTCCAGGGGGTTCCTTCTCCTTCCAGTAGAATCATTCTCCTTCCAGGGTGTTCATTATCCTTCCAGGGATTTCATTCTCATTCCAGGGTATTCCTTGTGCTTCCAGGAGGATCCTTCTCCTTCCAGGGGATTCCTTCCCCTTCCAGTGGATTCACCCTCCTTCCACATGGATCCTTCTCCTTCAAGTGGATTCATTCTACATCCAGGGATTCATTCTGTTTGCAGCAGTTTCCTTCTCCTTCCAGGGATTCATTCTGTTTGCAGCAGTTTCCTTCTCCTTCCAGGGGATTTCTTCTACTTCCAGAGGGTATATTCTCCATCCAGGTGGTTCGTTCTACTTCCAGGGTTTCCTTCTCCTTCCAGGGGATTCCTTCTCCTTCCAGGGGTTTCCTTCTCCTTCCAGGAGAATCATTCTCCTTCCAAGGTGTTCATTATCCTTCCAGGGGATTTCTCCCCTTCCAGGGGATTCATCCTCCCTCCACAGTGTTATTTCTCCTTCAAGGGGATTCTTTCTCCTTCCAAAGGTTTCTTTCTACTTCCAGGAGATTCCCTCTCCTTCCAGGGGATTCCTTCTTCTTCCAGGGGATTCATCCTCCTTCCACAGAGTTACATCTCCTTCCATGGGGATCCTTCTCCTTCCAGAGGCTCCATTCTGCTTCCAGAGTGTTTCTTCTCCTTCCAGGTGATACCTTCTATTTCCAGGTGATTCCTTCTCCTTCCAGGGGATTCCTTCTCCTTCCAGAGGGTATATTCTCCATCCAGGTGGTTCATTCTACTTCCAGGGGGTTCCTTCTCCTTCCAGGGGATTCCTTCTCCTTCCAGGGGTATCCTTCTCCTTCCAGGAGAATCATTCTCCTTCCAATGTGTTCATTATCCTTCCAGGGGATTTCTCCCCTTCCAGGGGATTCATCCTCCTTCCACAGGGTTATTTCTCCTTCCATGGGATTCCTTCTCCTCCAGGGGATTACTTCTCCTTCCAGGGGATTCCTTCTCCTTCCAGGGGGTTCCATCTCCATCCAGGAGGTTCCTTCTCCTTCCAGGGGATTACTTCTCATTTCAGGGGTTCCTTCTCCTTCCAGAGGATTCATTCTACTTCCAGGGGGTTCCTTCTCCTTCCAGGGGATTCCTTCTCCTTCCAAAGGTTTCCTTCTCCTTCCAGGAGATTCCCTCCCCTTCCAGGGGATTCCTTCTCCTTTTTGGGGATTCACCCTCCTTCCAGGGTATTCCTTCTCCTTCCAGGGGATTCATTCTCCTTCCAGGGGTTTCCCTCTCCTTCCAAGGGATTCCTTCTACTTTCAGGGGATTCACCCTTTTTCCAGTGCTTTCATTCTCCTTCCAGGGGGTTCCTTCTCCTTCCAGCGGATTCCTTCTCCTTTCAGAGGCTCCATTCTTATTCCAGTCGTTTTCTTTTTCCTTCTAGGGGATTCCTTCTCCTTTCAGGGGATTCCTTCTCCTTCCAGCAGATACATTTTCCTTCCTGGGGGTACATTCTACAACCAGCCGATTCCTCTCCTTCCAGGGGATTCCTTCTCCATCCAGGGGGTTCCTTCTCCTTCCAGTAGAATCATTCTCCTTCCAGGGTGTTCATTATCCTTCCAGGGATTTCATTCTCATTCCAGGGTATTCCTTGTGCTTCCAGGAGGTTCCTTCTCCTTCCAGGGAATTCCTTCCCCTTCCAGTGGATTCACCCTCCTTCCACATGGATCCTTCTCCTTCAAGTGGATTCATTCTACATCCAGGGATTCATTCTGTTTGCAGCAGTTTCCTTCTCCTTCCAGGGATTCATTCTGTTTGCAGCAGTTTCCTTCTCCTTCCAGGGGATTTCTTCTACTTCCAGAGGGTATATTCTCCATCCAGGTGGTTCGTTCTACTTCCAGGGTTTCCTTCTCCTTCCAGGGGATTCCTTCTCCTTCCAGGGGTTTCCTTCTCCTTCCAGGAGAATCATTCTCCTTCCAAGGTGTTCAATATCCTTCCAGGGGATTTCTCCCCTTCCAGGGGATTCATCCTCCTTCCACAGTGTTATTTCTCCTTCAAGGGGATTCTTTCTCCTTCCAAAGGTTTCCTTCTACTTCCAGGAGATTCCCTCTCCTTCCAGGGGATTCCTTCTTCTTCCAGGGGATTCATCCTCCTTCCACAGAGTTACATCTCCTTCCATGGGGATCCTTCTCCTTCCAGAGGCTCCATTCTGCTTCCAGAGTGTTTCTTCTCCTTCCAGGTGATACCTTCTATTTCCAGGTGATTCCTTCTCCTTCCAGGGGAGTCATTCTCCTTCTAGGTGATTCCTTCTCCTTCCAGGGGATTCCTTCACCTTTCAGGGGATTCCTTCTCCTTCCAGAGGATTCATTCTCCTTCCAGGGAGATCATTCTTCATCCAGGTGGTTCCTCCTCCTTCCAGGGGATTACTTCTCCTTCCAGGGTAATCATTGTCCTTCCAGGAGGTTCCTTCTCATTCCAGGGGATTCCTTCTCCTTTCAGGGGATTCACCCTCATTCCAGGGGATTCCTTCTCCTTCCAGGGGATTCATTCTCCTTCCATGGGGTTCCTTCTCATTCCCGCGGATTCCTTCTCCTTTCAGAGGCTCCATTCTTATTCCAGTGGGTTTCTTTTTCCTTCCAGGGGATTCCTTCTCCTTTCAGGGGATTCCTTCTCCTTCCAGCAGGTACATTCTCCTTCCTGGGGGTTCATTCTACTACCAGCCGGTTCCACTCCTTCCAGGGGATTCCTTCTCCTTCCAGGGGGTTCCTTCTCCTTCCAGGAGAATCATTCTCCTTCCAGGGTGTTCATTATCCTTCCAGGGATTTCATTCTCATTCCAGGGTATTCCTTGTGCTTCCAGGAGTTTCCTTCTCCTTCCAGGGGATTCCTTCCCTTTCCAGTGGATTCACCCTCCTTCCACATGGATCCTTCTACTTCCAGGGGATTCATTCTACATCCAGGGATTCATTCTGTTTCCAGCAGGTTCCTTCTCCTTCCAGGGGATTTCTTCTCCTTCCAGAGGGTATATTCTCCATCCAGGTGGTTCATTCTACTTCCAGGGTTTCCTTCTCCTTCCAGGGGATTCACCCTTTTTCCAGTGGTTTCATTCTCCTTCCAGGGGGTTCCTTCTCCTTCCAGCGGATTCCTTCTCCTTTCAGAGGCTCCATTCTTATTCCAGTGGGTTTCTTTTTCCTTCCAGGGGATTCCTTCTCCTTTCAGGGGATTCCTTCTCCTTCCAGCAGATACATTCTCCTTCCTGGGGGTTCATTCTACTACCAGCCGGTTCCTCTCCTTCCAGGGGATTCCTTCTCCTTCCAGGGAGTTCTTTCTCCTTCCAGGAGTATCATTCTCCTTCCAGGGTGTTCATTATCCTTCCAGGGATTTCATTCTCATTCCAGGGTATTCCTTGTGCTTCCAGGAGGTTCCTTCTCCTTCCAGGGGATTCCTTCCCCTTCCAGTGGATTCACCCTCCTTCCACATGGATCCTTCTCCTTCCAGGGGATTCATTCTACATCCAGGGATTCATTCTGTTTCCAGCAGGTTCCTTCTCCTTCCAGGGGATTTCTTCTCCTTCCAGAGGGTATATTCTCCATCCAGGTGGTTCATTCTACTTCCAGGGTTTCCTTCTCCTTCCAGGGGATTCCTTCTCCTTCCAGGGGGTTCCTTCTCCTTCCAGGAGAATCATTCTCCTTCCAAGGAGTTCATTATCCTTCCAGTGGATTTCTCCCCTTCCAGGGGATTCATCCTCCTTCCTCAGGGTTATTTCTCCTGCCATGGGGTTCCTTCTCCTTGCAGGGGATTCCTTCTTCTTCCAGGGGATTCATTCTCCTTCCACAGAGTTACATCTCCTTCCAGAGTGTTTCTTCTCCTTCCAGGTGATCCCTTCTACTTCCAGGTGATTCCGTCTCCTTCCAGGGGAGTCATTCTCCTTCCAGGTGATTCATTATCCTTCCAGGGATTTCCTTCTCCTTCCAGGAGATTCCTTCTCCTTCCAGGGGATTCCTTCTCCTTTCAGGGGATTCCTTCTCCTTCCAGAGGTTTCCTTCTCCTTCCAGTAGATTACTTCTCCTACCAGGGGATTCCTTCTCCTTTCAGGGGATTCCTTCTCCTTCCAGAGGATTCATTCTCCTTCCAGGGAGATCATTCTTCATTCGGGTGGTTCCACCTCCTTCCAGGGGATTACTTCTCCTTCCAGGGGATTCCTTCTCCTTCCAGAGGATTCATTCTCCTTCCACAGGGTTACTTCTCCTTCCATGGGGTTTTTTCTCCTTCCAGGGAATTCCTTCTCCTTCCAGGGGGTTTCTTTTCCTTCCAGGTGATTCCTTCTCCTTTCAGGTGTGTTCTTCTCCTTCCCGGGGACTCATTCTCCTTCTGGGGGATTCCTTCTCCTCCATAGGGTCCCTTCTAATTCCAGGGGTTTCCCTCTCCTTCCAAGGGATTCCTTCTACTTTCAGGGGATTCACCCTTTTTCCAGTGCTTTCATTCTCCTTCCAGGGGGTTCCTTCTCCTTCCAGCGGATTCCTTCTCCTTTCAGAGGCTCCATTCTTATTCCAGTCGTTTTCTTTTTCCTTCTAGGGGATTCCTTCTCCTTTCAGGGGATTCCTTCTCCTTCCAGCAGATACATTTTCCTTCCTGGGGGTACATTCTACAACCAGCCGATTCCTCTCCTTCCAGGGGATTCCTTCTCCATCCAGGGGGTTCCTTCTCCTTCCAGTAGAATCATTCTCCTTCCAGGGTGTTCATTATCCTTCCAGGGATTTCATTCTCATTCCAGGGTATTCCTTGTGCTTCCAGGAGGTTCCTTCTCCTTCCAGGGGATTCCGTCCCCTTCCAGTGGATTCACCCTCCTTCCACATGGATCCTTCTCCTTCAAGTGGATTCATTCTACATCCAGGGATTCATTCTGTTTGCAGCAGTTTCCTTCTCCTTCCAGGGGATTTCTTCTACTTCCAGAGGGTATATTCTCCATCCAGGGGATTCCTTCTCCTTCCAGGGGGTTCCTTCTCCTTCCAGGAGAATCATTCTCCTTCCAAGGTGTTCATTATCCTTCCAGGGGATTTCTCCCCTTCCAGGGGATTCATCCTCCTTCCACAGTGTTATTTCTCCTTCAAGGGGATTCTTTCTCCTTCCAAAGGTTTCCTTCTCCTTCCAGGAGATTCCTTCCCCTTTCAGGGGATTCCTTCTCCTTCCAGAGGATTCATTCTCCTTCCAGGGAGATCATTCTTCATCCAGGTGGTTCCTCCTCCTTCCAGGGGATTACTTCTCCTTCCAGGGGAATCATTGTCCTTCCAGGAGGTTCCTTCTCATTCCAGGGGATTCCTTCTCCTTTCAGGGGATTCACCCTCATTCCAGGGGATTCCTTCTCCTTCCAGGGGATTCATTCTCCTTCCATGGGGTTCCTTCTCATTCCCGCGGATTCCTTCTCCTTTCAGAGGCTCCATTCTTATTCCAGTGGGTTTCTTTTTCCTTCCAGGGGATTCCTTCTCCTTTCAGGGGATTCCTTCTCCTTCCAGCAGATACATTCTCCTTCCTGGGGGTTCATTCTACTACCAGCCGGTTCCACTCCTTCCAGGGGATTCCTTCTCCTTCCAGGGGGTTCCTTCTCCTTCCAGGAGAATCATTCTCCTTCCAGGGTGTTCATTATCCTTCCAGGGATTTCATTCTCATTCCAGGGTATTCCTTGTGCTTCCAGGAGTTTCCTTCTCCTTCCAGGGGATTCCTTCCCTTTCCAGTGGATTCACCCTCCTTCCACATGGATCCTTCTACTTCCAGGGGATTCATTCTACATCCAGGGATTCATTCTGTTTCCAGCAGGTTCCTTCTCCTTCCAGGGGATTTCTTCTCCTTCCAGAGGGTATATTCTCCATCCAGGTGGTTCATTCTACTTCCAGGGTTTCCTTCTCCTTCCAGGGGATTCACCCTTTTTCCAGTGGTTTCATTCTCCTTCCAGGGGGTTCCTTCTCCTTCCAGCGGATTCCTTCTCCTTTCAGAGGCTCCATTCTTATTCCAGTGGGTTTCTTTTTCCTTCCAGGGGATTCCTTCTCCTTTCAGGGGATTCCTTCTCCTTCCAGCAGATACATTCTCCTTCCTGGGGGTTCATTCTACTACCAGCCGGTTCCTCTCCTTCCAGGGGATTCCTTCTCCTTCCAGGGAGTTCTTTCTCCTTCCAGGAGTATCATTCTCCTTCCAGGGTGTTCATTATCCTTCCAGGGATTTCATTCTCATTCCAGGGTATTCCTTGTGCTTCCAGGAGGTTCCTTCTCCTTCCAGGGGATTCCTTCCCCTTCCAGTGGATTCACCCTCCTTCCACATGGATCCTTCTCCTTCCAGGGGATTCATTCTACATCCAGGGATTCATTCTGTTTCCAGCAGGTTCCTTCTCCTTCCAGGGGATTTCTTCTCCTTCCAGAGGGTATATTCTCCATCCAGGTGGTTCATTCTACTTCCAGGGTTTCCTTCTCCTTCCAGGGGATTCCTTCTCCTTCCAGGGGGTTCCTTCTCCTTCCAGGAGAATCATTCTCCTTCCAGGAGAATCATTCTCCTTCCAAGGAGTTCATTATCCTTCCAGGGGATTCATCCTCCTTCCTCAGGGTTATTTCTCCTGCCATGGGGTTCCTTCTCCTTGCAGGGGATTCCTTCTTCTTCCAGGGGATTCATTCTCCTTCCACAGAGTTACATCTCCTTCCAGAGTGTTTCTTCTCCTTCCAGGTGATCCCTTCTACTTCCAGGTGATTCCGTCTCCTTCCAGGGGAGTCATTCTCCTTCCAGGTGATTCATTATCCTTCCAGGGATTTCCTTCTCCTTCCAGGAGATTCCTTCTCCTTCCAGGGGATTCCTTCTCCTTTCAGGGGATTCCTTCTCCTTCCAGAGGTTTCCTTCTCCTTCCAGGGAGATCATTCTTCATTCAGGTGGTACCTCCTCCTTCCAGGGGATTACTTCTCCTTTCAGGGGATTCCTTCTCCTTCCAGAGGATTCATTCTCCTTCCACAGAGTTACTTCTCCTTCCATGGGGTTTTTTCTCCTTCCAGGGAATTCCTTCCCCTTCCAGGGGGTTTCTTTTCCTTCCAGGTGATTCCTTCTCCTTTCAGGGGTGTTCTTCTCCTTCCCGGGGATTCATTCTCCTTCTGGGGGATTCCTTCTCCTCCATAGGGTCCCTTCTAATTCCAGGGGTTTCCCTCTCCTTCCAAGGGATTCCTTCTACTTTCAGGGGATTCACCCTTTTTCCAGTGCTTTCATTCTCCTTCCAGGGGGTTCCTTCTCCTTCCAGCGGATTCCTTCTCCTTTCAGAGGCTCCATTCTTATTCCAGTTGTTTTCTTTTTCCTTCTGGGGGATTCCTTCTCCTTTCAGGGGATTCCTTCTCCTTCCAGCAGATACATTTTCCTTCCTGGGGGTACATTCTACAACCAGCCGATTCCTCTCCTTCCAGGGGATTCCTTCTCCTTCCAGGGGGTTCCTTCTCCTTCCAGTAGAATCATTCTCCTTCCAGGGTGTTCATTATCCTTCCAGGGATTTCATTCTCATTCCAGGGTATTCCTTGTGCTTCCAGGAGGTTCCTTCTCCTTCCAGGGGATTCCGTCCCTTTCCAGTGGATTCACCCTCCTTCCACATGGATCCTTCTCCTTCAAGTGGATTCATTCTACATCCAGGGATTCATTCTGTTTGCAGCAGTTTCCTTCTCCTTCCAGGGGATTTCTTCTACTTCCAGAGGGTATATTCTCCATCCAGGTGGTTCGTTCTACTTCCAGGGTTTCCTTCTCCTTCCAGGGGATTCCTTCTCCTTCCAGGGGGTTCCTTCTCCTTCCAGGAGAATCATTCTCCTTCCAATGTGTTCATTATCCTTCCAGGGGATTTCTCCCCTTCCAGGGGATTCATCCTCCTTCCACAGTGTTATTTCTCCTTCAAGGGGATTCTTTCTCCTTCCAAAGGTTTCCTTCTCCTTCCAGGAGATTCCCTCTCCTTCCAGGGGATTCCTTCTTCTTCCAGGGGATTCATCCTCCTTCCACAGAGTTACATCTCCTTCCATGGGGTTCCTTCTCCTTCCAGAGGCTCCATTCTGCTTCCAGAGTGTTTCTTCTCCTTCCAGGTGATACCTTCTATTTCCAGGTGATTCCTTCTCCTTCCAGGGGAGTCATTCTCCTTCCAGGTGATTCCTTCTCCTTCCAGGGGATTCCTTCTCATGCCAGAGGATTCATTCTCCTTCCAGGGAGATCATTCTTCATCCAGGTGGTTCCTCCTCCTTCCAGGGGATTACTTCTCCTTCCAGGGGAATCATTGCCCTTCCAGGAGGTTCCTTCTCATTCCAGGGGATTCCTTCTCCTTTCAGGGGATTCACCCTCATTCCAGGGGATTCCTTCTCCTTCCAGGGGATTCATTCTCCTTCCATGGGGTTCCTTCTCATTCCCGCGGATTCCTTCTCCTTTCAGAGGCTCCATTCTTATTCCAGTGGGTTTCTTTTTCCTTCCAGGGGATTCCTTCTCCTTTCAGGGGATTCCTTCTGCTTCCAGCAGATACATTCTCCTTCCTGGGGGTTCATTCTACTACCAGCCGGTTCCACTCCTTTCAGCGGATTCCTTCTCCTTCCAGGGAGTTCCTTCTCCTTCCAGGAGAATCATTCTCCTTCCAGGGTGTTCATTATCCTACCAGGGATTTCATTCTCATTCCAGGGTATTCCTTGTGCTTCCAGGAGTTTCCTTCTCCTTCCAGGGGATTCCTTCCCCTTCCAGTGGATTCACCCTCCTTCCACATGGATCCCTCTCCTTCCAGGGGATTCATTCTACATCCAGGGATTCATTCTGTTTCCAGCAGGTTCCTTCTCGTTCCAGGGGATTTCTTCTCCTTCCAGAGGGTATATTCTCCATCCAGGTGCTTCATTCTACTTCCAGGGTTTCCTTCTCCTTCCAGGGGATTCACCCTTTTTCCAGTGGTTTCATTCTCCTTCCAGGGGGTTCCTTCTCCTTCCAGCGGATTCCTTCTCCTTTCAGAGGCTCCATTCTTATTCCAGTGGGTTTCTTTTTCCTTCCAGGGGATTCCTTCTCCTTTCAGGGAATTCCTTCTCCTTCCAGCAGATACATTCTCCTTCCTGGGGGTTCATTCTACTACCAGCCGGTTCCTCTCCTTCCAGGGGATTTCTTCTCCTTCCAGAGGGTATATTCTCCATCCAGGTGGTTCATTCTACTTCCAGGGTTTCCTTCTCCTTCCTAGGGATTCCTTCTCCTTCCAGGGGGTTCCTTCTCCTTCCAGGAGAATCATTCTCCTTCCAAGGAGTTCATTATCCTTCCAGTGGATTTCTCCCCTTCCAGGGGATTCATCCTCCTTCCACAGGGTTATTTCTCCTTCCATGGGGTTCCTTCTCCTTGCAGGGGATTCCTTCTTCTTCCAGGGTATTCATCCTCCTTCCACAGAGTTACATCTCCTTCCATGGGGTTCCTTCACCTTCCAGAGGCTCCATTCTGCTTCCAGAGTGTTTCTTCTCCTTCCAGGTGATCCCTTCTACTTCCAGGTGATTCCTTCTCCTTCCAGGGGGTCATTCTCCTTCCAGGTGATTCCTTCTCCTTCCAGAGGTTTCCTTCTCCTTCCAGGAGATTCCTTCTCCTTCCAGGGGATTCATTATCCTTCCAGGGATTTCCTTCTCCTTCCAGGAGATTCCTTCTCCTTCCAGGGGATTCCTTCTCCTTTCAGGGGATTCCTTCTCCTTCCAGAGGTTTCCTTCTCCTTCCAGGAGATTACTTCTCCTACCAGGGGATTCCTTCTCCTTTCAGGGGATTCATTCTCCTTCCAGGGAATTCCTTCTCCTTCCAGGGACTTACTTCTCCTTCCAGGTTGTTCATTCTCCTTCCAGGGGGTTCATTCTACTTCCAGGGGATTCCTTCTCCTTCCAGGAGATTCACCCTCTTTCCACATGGTTACTTCTCCTTCCATGGGGATTCTTCTCCTTCTGGAGGCGCCAATCTCCTTCCAGGGGTTTCCTTCTCCTTCTAGGGGGTTCCTTCTCCTCCAGGGAAATCCTTCTCCTTCCAGGGGGTTCCTTCTCCTTCCAGGGTGTTCATTCTCCTTCCAGGGAATCCCTTCGCCTTCCAGGGGGTTCCTTCTTCGTCCAGGGGAATCATCTTCATTCCAAAGGGATCCTTCTCCTTCCAGGGAAATCTTTCTCTTTCCAGTGGGTTCATTCTCCTTCCAGGTGGATCATTCTCCTTCCAGGGTGTTCCTTCTCCATCCAGTGGATTCCTTCTCCTTCCAGTGTGCTATTCTCCTTCCAGGGGAATCATCCTCCTTCCACAGGGTTCCTTCTCATTCCAAGGAATTCCTTCTCCTTCCAGGGAGTTCCTTCTCCTTCCAGGGGATTCCTTCTCCTTCCAGGGGTATCATTCTCCTTCCAGGGGGTTCCTTCTCCATCCAGGGCATTCCTTCTCCTTCCCGGGAATTCCATCTCCTTCCCGAAGGTTCCTTCTCCTTCCAGGAGTTTCTTTCTCCTTTAACTTGGTTCATTCTCGTTCCAGTGGATTCCTTCCCCTTCGAGGGGATTCACCCTCCTTCCAGGGTTTTCATTCTCCTTCTAGGGATTTCATTCTCATTCCAGGGTATTCCTTGTGCTTCCAGGAGGATCCTTCTCCTTCCAGGGATTCCTTCCCCTTCCAGTGGATTCACCCTCCTTCCACATGGATCCTTCTCCTTCCAGGGGATTCATTCTACATCCAGGGATTCATTCTGTTTCCAGCAGGTTCCTTCTCCTTCCAGGGGATTCCTTCTCCTTCCAGAGGGTATATTCTCCATCCAGGTGGTTCATTCTACTTCCAGGGGGTTCCTTCTCCTTCCAGGGGATTCCTTCTCCTTCCAGGGGTTTCCTTCTCCTTCCAGCAGAATCATTCTCCTTCCAAGGTGTTCATTATCCTTCCAGGGTATTTCTCCCCTTCCAGGGGATTCATCCTCCTTCCACAGGGTTATTTCTCCTTCCATGGGATTCCTTCTCCTTCCAGGGGATTCCTTGTTTTCCAGGGGATTCATCCTCCTTCCACAGGATTACATCTCCTTCCATGGGGTTCCTCCTCCTTCCAGAGGCTCCATTCTGCTTCCAGAGTGATTCTTCTCCTTCCAGGTGATATCTTCTACATCCAGGTGATTCCTTCTCCTTCCAGTGGATTCATTCTCCTTCCAAGGGACTCCTTCGCCTTCCAGAGGGATCCTTCTCCTTCCAGGAGATTCCTTCTCCTTCCAGGGGATTCCTTCTCCTTTCAGGGGATTCCTTCTCCTTCCAGATGATTCATTCTCCTTCCATGGAGATCATTCTACTACCAGGTGGTTCCTTCTCCTTCCAGGGGATTACTTCTCCTTCCAGGGGATTCCTTCTCCTTCCAGGGGGTTCCTTCTCCATCCAGGAGGTTCCTTCTCCTTCCAGGGGATTATTTCTCATTTCAGGGGTTCCTTCTCCTTCCAGAGGATTCATTCTACTTCCAGGGGGTTCCTTCTCCTTCCAGGGGATTCCTTCTCCTTCCAAAGGTTTCCTTCTCCTTCCAGGAGATTCCCTCCCCTTCCAGGGGATTCCTTCTCCTTTCAGGGGATTCACCCTCCTTCCAGGGTATTCCTTCTCCTTCCAGGGGATTCATTCTCCTTCCAGGGGTTTCCCTCTCCTTCCAAGGGATTCCTTCTCCTTCCAGGGGATTCACCCTCCTTCCAGTTGTTTCATTCTCCTTCCAGGGGGTTCCTTCTCCTTCCAGCGGATTCCTTCTCCTTTCAGAGGCTCCATTCTTATTCCAGTCGTTTTCTTTTTCCTTCCAGGGGATTCCTTCTCCTTTCAGGGGATTCCTTCTCCTTCCAGCAGGTACATTTTCCTTCCTGGGGGTACATTCTACTACTAGCCGATTCCTCTCCTTCCAGGGGGTTCCTTCTCCTTCCAGCAGAATCATTCTCCTTCCAGGATGTTCATTATCCTTCCAGGGATTTCATTCTCATTCCAGGGTATTCCTTGTGCTTCCAGGAGGTTCCTTCTCCTTCCAGGGGATTCCTTCCCCTTCCAGTGGATTCACCCTCCTTCCACATGGATCCTTCTCCTTCAAGTGGATTCATTCTACATCCAGGGATTCATTCTGTTTGCAGCAGTTTCCTTCTCCTTCCAGGGTTTCCTTCTCCTTCCAGGGGATTCCTTCTCCTTCCAGGGGGTTCCTTCTCCTTCCAGGAGAATCATTCTCCTTCCAAGGTGTTCATTATCCTTCCAGGGGATTTCTCCCCTTCCAGGGGATTCATCCTCCTTCCACAGTGTTATTTCTCCTTCAAGGGGATTCTTTCTCCTTCCAAAGGTTTCCTTCTCCTTCCAGGAGATTCCCTCTCCTTCCAGGGGATTCCTTCTTCTTCCAGGGGATTCATCCTCCTTCCACAGAGTTACATCTCCTTCCATGGGGTTCCTTCTCCTTCCAGAGGCTCCATTCTGCTTCCAGAGTGTTTCTTCTCCTTCCAGGTGATACCTTCTATTTCCAGGTGATTCCTTCTCCTTCCAGGGGAGTCATTCTCCTTCCAGGTGATTCCTTCTCCTTCCAGGGGATTCCTTCTCCTTTCAGGGGATTCCTTCTCCTGCCAGAGGATTCATTCTCCTTCCAGGGAGATCATTCTTCATCCAGGTGGTTCCTCCTCCTTCCAGGGGATTACTTCTCCTTCCAGGGGAATCATTGTCCTTCCAGGAGGTTCCTTCTCATTCCAGGGGATTCCTTCTCCTTTCAGGGGAATCACCCTCATTCCAGGGGATTCCTTCCCCTTCCAGTGGATTCACCCTCCTTCCACATGGATCCCTCTCCTTCCAGGGGATTCATTCTACATCCAGGGATTCATTCTGTTTCCAGCAGGTTCCTTCTCCTTCCAGGGGATTTCTTCTCCTTCCAGAGGGTATATTCTCCATCCAGGTGGTTCATTCTACTTCCAGGGGGTTCCTTCTTCTTCCAGGGGATTCCTTCTCCTTGCAGGGGTTTCCTTCTCCTTCCAGGAGATTCCTTCTCCTACCAGGGGATTCCTTCTCCTTTCAGGGGATTCCTTCTCCTTCCAGAGGATTCATTCTCCTTCCAGGGAGATCATTCTTCATCCAGGTGGTTCCTCCTCCTTCCAGGGGATTACTTCTCCTTTCAGGGGATTCCTTCTCCTTCCAGAGGATTCATTCTCCTTCCACAGGGTTACTTCTCCTTCCATGGGTTTTTTTCTCCTTCCAGGGAATTCCTTCTCCTTCCAAGGGGTTTCTTTTCCTTCCAGGTGATTCCTTCTCCTTTCAGGGGTGTCCTTCTCCTTCCCGGGGATTCATTCTCCCTCTGGGGGATTCCTTCTCCTTCCATAGGGTCCCTTCTCCTTCCAGGGGGTTCCTTCTCCTTCCAGAGGATTCATTCTCCTTCCAGGGAATTCCTTCTCCTTCCAGGGACTTACTTCTCCTTCCAAGGGATTCCTTCTCCTTCCAGGTTGTTCATTCTCCTTCCAGGGGGTTCATTCCACTTCCAGGGGATTCCTTCTCCTTCCAGGAGATTCACCCTCTTTCCACATGGTTACTTCTCCTTCCATGGGGATTCTTCTCCTTCCGGAGGCGCCAATCTCCTTCCAGGGGTTTCCTTCTCCTTCTAGGGGGTTCCTTCTCCTCCAGGGAAATCCTTCTCCTTCCAGGGGGTTCCTTCTCCTTCCAGGGTGTTCATTCTCCTTCCAGGGAATCCCTTCGCCTTCCAGGGGGTTCATTCTTTGTCCAGGGGAATCATCTTCATTCCAAAGGGATCCTTCTCCTTCCAGGGAAATCTTTCTCTTTCCAGTGGGTTCATTCTCCTTCCAGGTGGTTCATTCTCCTTCCAGGGTGTTCCTTCTCCATCCAGTGGATTCCTTCTCCTTCCAGTGTGCTATTCTCCTTCCAGGGGAATCATTCTCCTTCCACAGGGTTCCTTCTCATTCCAAGGAATTCCTTCTCCTTCCAGGGAGTTCCTTCTCCTTCCAGGGGATTCCTTCTCCTTCCAGGGGTATCATTCTTCTTCCAGGGGGTTCCTTCTCCATCCAGGGTATTCCTTCTCCTTCCCGGGAATTCCATCTCCTTCCCGAAGGTTCCTTCTCCTTCCAGGAGCTTCTTTCTCCTTTAACTTGGTTCATACTCGTTCCAGTGGATTCCTTCCCCTTCGAGGGGATTCACCCTCCTTCCAGGGGTTTCATTCTCCTTCTAGGGATTTCATTCTCATTCCAGGGTATTCCTTGTGTTTCCAGGAGGATCCTTCTCCTTCCAGGGGATTCCTTCCCCTTCCAGTGGATTCACCCTCCTTCCACATGGATCCTTCTCCTTCCAGGGGATTCATTCTACATCCAGGGATTCATTCTGTTTCCAGCAGGTTCCTTCTCCTTCCAGGGGATTCCTTCTCCTTCCAGGGGTTTCCTTCTCCTTCCAGGAGAATCATTCTCCTTCCAAGGTGTTCATTATCCTTCCAGGGGATTTCTCCCCTTCCAGGGGATTCATCCTCCTTCCACAGGGTTATTTCTCCTTCCATGCGATTCCTTCTCCTTCCAGGGGATTCCTTGTTTTCCAGGGGATTCATCCTCCTTCCACAGGATTACTTCTCCTTCCATGGGGTTCCTTCTCCTTCCAGAGGCTCCATTCTGCTTCCAGAGTGTTTCTTCTCCTTCCAGGTGATACATTCTACTTCCAGGTGATCCCTTCTCTTTCCAGGGGATTCATTCTCCTTCCAGGGGATTCCTTCGCCTTCCAGAGGGATCCTTCTCCTTCCAGGAGATTCCTTCTCCTTCCAGGGGATTCCTTCTCCTTTCAGGGGATTCCCTCTCCTTCCAGAGGATTTATTCTCCTTCCAGGGAGATCATTCTACTACCAGGTGCTTCCTTCTCCTTCCAGGGGATTACTTCTCCTTCCAGGGGATTCACCCTTTTTCCAGTGGTTTCATTCTCCTTCCAGGGTGTTCATTATCCTTCCAGGGATTTCATTCTCATTCCAGTGTATTCCTTGTGCTTCCAGGAGGTTTCTTCTCCTTTCAGGGGATTCCTTCTCCTTCCAGCAGATACATTCTCCTTCCTGGGGGTTCATTCTACTACCAGCCGGTTCCTCTCCTTCCAGGGGATTCCTTCTCCTTCCAGGGGGTTCCTTCTCCTTCCAGGAGAATCATTCTCCTTCCAGGGTGTTCATTATCCTTCCAGGGATTTCATTCTCATTCCAGGGTATTCCTTGTGCTTCCAGGAGGTTCCTTCTCCTTCCAGGGGATTCCTTCCCCTTCCAGTGGATTCACCCTCCTTCCACATGGATCCTTCTCCTTCCAGGGGATTCGTTCTTCATCCAGAGGGTATATTCTCCATCCAGGTGGTTCATTCTACTTCCAGGGGGTTCCTTCTCCTTCCAGGGGATTCCTTCTCCTTCCAGGGGGTTCCTTTTCCTTCCAGGAGAATCATTCTCCTTCCAATGTGTTCATTATCCTTCCAGGGGATTTCTCCCCTTCCAGGGGATTCATCCTCCTTCCACAGAGTTACATCTCCTTCCATGGGGTTCCTTCTCCTTCCAGAGGCTCCATTCTGCTTCCAGTGTGTTTCTTCTCCTTCCAGGTGATACCTTCTACTTCCAGGTGATTCCTTCTCCTTCCAGGTGAGTCATTCTCCTTCCAGGGAGATCATTCTTCATCCAGGTGGTTCCTCCTCCTTCCAGGGGATTACTTCTCCTTCCAGGGGAATCATTGTCCTTCCAGGAGGTTCCTTCTCCTTCCAGGGGATTACTTCTCCTTTCAGGGGATTCCTTCTCCTTCCGGAGGATTCATTCTCCTTCCACAAGGTTACTTCTCCTTCCATGGATTTTTTTTCTCCTTCCAGGGAATTCCTTCTCCTTCCAGGGGGTTCCTTCTCCATCCAGGAGGTTCCTTCTCCTTCGAGGGGATTACTTCTCCTTCCAGGAGATTCATTCTACTTCCAGGGGATTCATTCTCCTTCCAGTGGCATCCTTCTCCTTCCAGGGGTTTCCTTCTCCTTCCAGAGGTTCCATTCTCCCTCCAGGGGGTTTGTTCTCCTGTCAGGGGGTTCCTTCTCCTACCAGGAGGTTCCTTCTCCTTCCAGGCGATTCATTCTCCTTCCAGCGGGTTCCTTCTCATTCCAGGGGATTCCTTCTCCTTCCAGAGGGACCCTTCTCCTTCCAGGGGTTCCTTCTCCTTCCAGGGGATTCACCCTCCTTCCACAGGGTTCCTTTTCCTTCCAGGGGATTCCATCTCCTTTCAGGGGGTTCCTTCTCTATCCAGGCGATTCATTCTCCTTCCTGGGGATTCATTCTTGTTCCAGGGGATTCACCCTCCTTCCACGGGTTTCCTTCTCCTTCCAGGGGATTCCATCTCCTTTCAGGGTGTTCCTTCTCCTTCCAGTGGATTCCTTCTCCTTTCAGGGGATTCCTTCTCCCCACAGGGGGTTCATTCTCCTACCAGTGGGTTCCTTCTGCTTCCAGGGGATTCCTTCTCCTTCCGGGGGATTCCAGAAGACCATAAGACCATATATCAAAGGAGCAGAAGTAGTCCATTCAGCCCATCCAGTCTGCTCCGCCATTTTATCTTGAGCTGAGCCATTCTCCTATTTAGTCCCACTCACCCGCCTTTTCACCATAACCTTTGATGCCCTGGCTACTCAGATACCTATCAATCTCTGCCTTAAATACACCTGATGACCTGGCCTCCACTTCTGCCCGTGTCAACAAATTCCATAGATTCACCACCTATCTGACTAAAAGATGTCTTCGCATTTCTGTTCTGAATGAGTGCCCTTCGATCTTTTAGTCATGCCCTCTAGTACTAGACTCACCCATCATGGGAAACTTCTTTGCCACATCCACTCTGTCCATTCCTTTTAACATTCGAAATGTTTCTATGAGGTCTCCCCTCATTCTTCTAAACTCCAAGGAATACAGTTCAAGAGCGGACAAACGTTCCTCATATGTTAACCCTCTCATTCCCGGAATCATTCCAGTGAATCTTCTCTGTACCCTCTCCAATGTCAGCAAATCCGTTCTTAAATAAGGAGACCAAAACTGCCCACAGTACCCCAAGTGAGGTCTCACCAGCGCCTTATAGGGCCTCAACATCACATCCCTGCTCCTATACTCTGTTCCTCTAGAAATGAATGCCAACTTTGCATTCACCTTCTTCACTACCTGCTCAACCTGGAGGTTAACTTTAAGGGTATCTCGTACGAGGACTCCCAAGTTCGTTGCATCTCAGAACTTTGAATTCTTTGCCCATTTAAATAATAGTCTACCCATTTATTTTTTCTGCCAAAGTTCATAACCATATACTTTCCAACATTGTACTTCATTTGCCACTTCTCTGCCCATTCTTCCAATCTATCCAAGTTTCGGCAGACTCTCCGTTTCCTCAGCACTACCGGCCCCTCCACCTATCTTCGTATCATCAGCAAACTTAGCCACAAAGCCATCTATTCCATAATCCAAATCGTTGATGTACAATGTGAAAAGAAGCAGCCCCAACACTGATCCTTGTGGAAAACCACTGGTAACCGGCAGCCAACCAAAATAGGATCCCTTTATTCCCACTCTCTGTTTCCTGCCAATCAGCAAACGCTCTATCCACGTATGTAATTTTCCCGTAATTCCATGGGCTCTTATCTTGCTAAGTAGCCTCATGTGTGGCACCTTATCAAAGGCCTTCTGAAAATCCAAATATACAACATCCACTGCATCTCCCTCGTCTAGCCTACTGGTAGTTTCCTCAAAAAATTGCAATAGGTTTGTCAGGCAGGATTTTCCTTTAAATAGTCCATGCTGAGTTCCGCCTATCTTGTCATATGCCTCCAGGTACTCTGTAACCTCATCCTTGACAACCAACTCCAACAACTTCCCAACCACTGATGTCAAGCTAAGAAGTCCATAATTTCCTTTTTGCTTCCTTGCCCCCTTCTTAAATAGCGGAGTGACATTTGCAATCTTTGAGTCTTCCGGAACCATGCCAGAATCTATCGACTTTTGAAAGATCATCGCTAATGCCTCCGCAATCTCCACAGCTACTTCCTTCAGAACACGAGGGTGTATTCCATCTGGTCCGGGAGATTTATCTACCTTTAGCCTATTCAGCTTCCTCAGTACTTTCTCTGTTGTAATTGTGACTGCGCACACTTCTCTTTCCTGCCACCCTTGAGTGTCCGGTATACTGCTGATGTCTTCCTCAGTGAAGACTGATGAAAAGTACTTGTTCAGTTCCTCTGCCATCTCCTTATCTCCCATTACAATTTCTCCAGCATCATTTTCTATCGGTCCTATATCTACTCTCACCTGTCTTTTACTCTTTATATACTTGAAAAAGCTTTTAGTATCCTCTTTGATATTACTTGCTAGTTTTCTTTCATAGTTAACCTTTTGTCTCTTAATGACCTTCTTAGTTTCCTTTTGTAAGGTTTTAAAGACTTCCCAATCCTCTGTCTTCCCACTAATTTTTGCTTCCTTGTATGCCCTCTCCTTTGCTTTAACTTTGGCCTTGACTTCTCTTGTCAACCACGGTTGCATCCTTATTCCACTCGAAAATTTCTTCTTTTTTGGAATATACCTGTCTTGCACATCCCTCATTTCTTGCATGAACTCCAGCCACTGCTGCTCTGCTGTCTTTCCTGCCGGTGTCCCTTTCCAGTCAACTTTGGCCAGTTCCTCTCTCAAGCCACTGTAATTTCCTTTACTCCACTGAAATACCGACACATCAGATTTCAGCTTCTCTTTTTCAAATTTCACAGTGAACTCAATCATGTTATGATCACTGCCTCCTCAGGGTTCCTTCACCTCAATCTCTCCAATCACCTCTGGTTCATTACACAATACCCAATCCAGTACAGCCGATCCCCTAGTGGACTCAACAACAAGCTGTTCTAAAAAGCCATCTCGCAGACATTCTACAAATTCTCTCTCTTGAGATCCAGTGCTGACCTGATTTTCCCAATCTACTCGCATGTTAAAATCTCCCACAATTATCATAACACTGCCCTTCTGACAAGCCTTTTCTATTTCCTGTTGTAATTTGTAGTCCACATCCCTGCAGCTGTTTGGAAGCCTATAAATAACTGCCATCAGGGTCCTTTTACCCCTGCTATTTCTTAGGGTTCCTTCTCCTTCCAGGAGGTTCATTCTCCTTCCAAGGGATTCATTCTCCTTCCAGGGGGTTCTTTCTCCTTCCAGGGGATTTATTCTCCTTCCAGGGGGTTCATTCTCCTTCCAGGGGGTTCCTTCTCCTTCCAGGGGATTCATTCTCCTTCCGAGGGTTCCTTCTCCTTCCAGGGTGTTCATTCTGCTTCCAGGAGTTTTTTTCTCCTTCCAGGTGGTTCATACTCCATCCAGATGGTTCATACTTCATCCAGAGACTGAAAAATTCTTATGGGGACTCCATATTTCTTATAGTGACTCCATACGCCTTACAGAGGCTGCATTCTCCTTACAGAGGGTGTATACTCCTTACAGAGCGTGCACACTCCTTACAGAGCGTGCATACTCCTTACAGAGGCTGCATACTCCTTACAGAGCGTGCATACTCCTTACAGAGGCTGCATTCTCCTTACAGAGCGTGCATACTCCTTACAGAGCGTGCATACTCCTTACAGAGGCTGCATACTCCTTACAGAGCGTGCATACTCCTTACAGAGGGTGCATACTCCTTACAGAGGCTGCATACTCCTTACAGAGCGTGCATACTCCTTACAGAGGCTGCATTCTCCTTACAGAGCGTGCATACTCCTTACAGAGCGTGCATACTCCTTACAGAGGCTGCATACTCCTTACAGAGCGTGCATACTCCTTACAGAGGGTGCATACTCCTTACAGAGGCTGCATACTCCTTACAGAGGGTGCATACTCCTTACAGAGGCTGCATTCTCCTTACAGAGCGTGCATACTCCTTACAGAGCGTGCATAATCCTTACAGAGGCTGCATACTCCTTACAGAGCGTGCATACTCCTTACAGAGGCTGCATACTCATTACAGAGGGTGCATACTCCTTACAGAGGCTACATACTCCTTACAGAGGCTCCATACTCCTAACAGAATCTCCATACTCCATCCAGAGTGTGCATACTCCTTACAGAGGCTTCATGCTCCTTTCAAAGTTTTGATTCTCCTTACAGAGGCTCCATAGTCCTTACATATGCTTCATTCCTCTGTTTGAAAAAAAATAATTTCTTCCTCAAATTGATGACTTCAGGTTATAGATATCTCTGCTATAGATAAAGAAATGTCTCACTATTGAGCAGTATGTCAGTCCCTCATAATTTTGAATGCCTGTTTGTTGGTGGAAATGGCATTGTTTTTGAACATTCTGGCAGATTGCCTCACAGCCTGATACGAAGTATTCAATGTATAGAGTCACAAAAGCTGCAAAGAGTTGTAGACTCAGCCAGTACCGTTGTGGGTACGATCATGACCGCCATCAACGACCTCTTTAAGAGTCAGCGACTCAAGAAAGTAACATCCATCATTAGGGACCTTCAGCATCGAGTTTATATCCTCTTCTCTTTATTACCATCACAGCGGAGGTACAGGAGGCTCAAGATCAACACTCAAATGTTTTAGAAACAGCTTTATCTCCTGCACCATTAGATTTCTGCATGGACTCTGAACCTCATTGTTCTTTTCTTTGCACCATTTATTTATTGTGTAATTTATAGTAATTTTATGTCTTTGCACTGAGCTGTTGCTGCAAAACAACACATTTCAAGCCATATAAGTCAATTATAATAAAACTGATTCTGAAATCAATGCCTTTTAGATAATGCTTGCCTGTTTGTCCTCTTAATGAAGGGACATGTGGAATTCAGAACGAATTACAAAATTCACATTTTTAGATACAAAATTATCAACTCAAAAAAAACTTTGACGCTGTCTGTAAATTTAATTTGTTACTTAACATAGATGTAACCTTACTTCAAACACAGTTACTGTGAGATCAGTTCGACCTTGAATCTAAAATGGTACTGACTTAGCACTGGTTGAAAAATTGGTTCACTTTTTCTGCCTCTTTCTTAACTGCATAGCTAGTGTCCTGACAGTAGGTAGCATGACTTCTGCAGTTCAAATTAGAAATGACTTTAGAAAGTACACTCACTTTGCCTGAAACAGTAGGGAATAAAATCAGCTTGAAGTCTCAGTAATGAACCATCGTGCTTAGATGAGCAACTTGATCTTAAAACTCCATGGCATAGCTCAGAGCTTTGTGCAAAAATCATATCTTCAGAGTGAGAACTTTCAGAAAATTACAGCTGATAACAAGATAGAGCCTGACACTTAACATTTTCAAGTAGAATTTTTAATACTTCCAAGTTAAATTACTGTTTATTAAATGTTTTTGGAAATATTAAAATAAAGCATGTACCAGCTAGGGAATATTTCAGAAGAAAGATTTTTTTAAAGACATGCAGCACAGTACCAGTCCTTTCCGGCCCAACGAGTCCACAGTGTCCCATAACACCCATGTGACCAACTATCCTACTAACCCTAAGTCTTTGGATGTGGGAGGAAACTGGAGCACTAGGAGAAAAGGTACAGAGTCACTTGGACAATGTACAAAGTCCTTATAGAGAGTGGTGGGAATTCAACCTGAGCCGCTTGCGCTGTAAAGCGTAATGCTCACCATCTCACTACTGCGCCTCTCCACTATTCTTCCCACACAGCAATAATTTTCCAGTCCTGGAACATTCTTACAAATCTCTGCACCATCTTCAGTCCAATCGCATATTCTGTGTAGAGTAGTTTCGTGACCTAGCAGTATTGTATATGGTTATAGCAAAATCTCCATGTTGTCATATTCTTTGTTTTGCCAACAGGAAAGTATTTGGTATGCGATTTTAACTGTTTTATTGAATTGTCATCCCATTTCTGGAGCTGCAGCTCTAGCACTAGTATCAATGTGCATTATGTGCCAAAACAGTCAGCAGATTTCTTCTTCCTTTGTAACACTTATGCATCAATTTAATGATTACATCTTAGGTTATCAATCTACCCTAGCCTCCGAATGTGTTGATGCCTGGAACTGTTAATGTTTTGTTGTGCTTTACCATCAGTGTAACTTTCATGCTTTTAATGGGCACCCTATACCACTGTTTTTCTCTATTTTGGATTCATTATTGGTAACATTTATTTGATTATTATTTATATGCTTCAATATCTTAAAAATCATACTATTCAATAGGTTGTGAAAATATTGTGATCTAACATATGAAACTACACTCTCAAAAGCACAATCCCTTAACAAAGTATCAGATGAGGCTACCTTTTGGATGAGTCAGGCTGAAGGTATCAGTGGTTCTTTTTCACACTACTTAGAATAATTTTGGAGTAAGCTGCCAATGGTTTTAAATAACATATAAATATTATGCTCCATATTTTGAAAGAAAGCACCTATTTGGATGGGACTGCCCTTTTTTCTGTGAGCATCTGAATGTGTCATGGTCCGGATCGGGGTCCCTTTAAATTTAGCTTGTTTATATTACAATCCAGACCGTTGATTCCCTGTTTTCCCATGTCCCTCGACTTTGGTAATTAGAGGCAATTAACACTCGACTGAACCGGTAGTTTATAGTCTCCGGCTTTCAGCCGTTCAATGCAGGAGTGTCTGCAAAGACACGGCATGCCAATGTCATCTGGCCGGAGCAATCCTTGTCTCTGCCTAAAGCGAGTGTTGGTAATTCGCCTTTCCTCACCGGAGCAATCCTGTCAAGTTACCTCACCAAAGCGAGCCTGCAAAGTTTCCTTACCGAAGTTAAACTGTCAGAGGGAATCAAGAACCGCTGTCAACTGTTCCCTGGCTGAGTCAAGAGCTCGCCACTACCCGAAGGCTCCAAGTCAAGTCCTGGCTCCGGGCAGTGTTCAAGTACCCTGTCAAGTCCTGGCCCTTGCGGCGTTCAAATACCACGTCAAGTCCTGGCCCTGGCGACATTCAAGTACCATGTCAAGTCCTAGCCCTGGCGGCGTTCAAGTACCCTGTCAAGTCCTGGCCCTGGCGGCGTTCAAGTACCATGTCAAGTCCTGGCTCTGGCGGTCTGTGATTCCTGTCCTACCCCCTTGTCTGAAACCCTTCTCTGGCCCTCTCGCCTCTAGCCCTCGTCTGAAGCCCTCGCCTACACTTCGGTCTAGTTCCATCACCGCAGCTAGATAGGTACTGTCTGGTGTTCATTCGTGTTGGTCTTGTCTTGTCTTGTCCTCGCCTCCATGGGGTAAGTCAGGCTGTCTTGCCATCGCTCCAAGGAGGGGGGTCATGTCTTGTCTTGTCTGGTCCTCGCCTCCCTAGGGGTAAGTCAGGCCATCTTGCCGTCGCCCCGCGGGGATTCATGTCTTGTCTTGTCCTTGCCTCAGTGGGGTAAGTCAGGCCGTCTTGCCATTGCCCCGCGGAGGTTCATGAGTCCCGGCCTTATGTCCTGCACCCAAGGAGGGGTCCCGGCTCTCTGTTCTGTGTGCGAGTCCCGGCCCAATGTCCTGTAACCAAGGAGGGGTCCCAGCTCTCTGTTCTGTGTACGTGTCCATGGTTTGATGTACCTGCTGTCCCGAGACCGAGGCTCTGTGTTCCCATGTTCCTCCTCTCCCTAGCCCATGTCATGTCCATGCCTGAGTCTGGGGTCCGAGCCCGAGGCAAGATCCAGGTACTGGGTCCTTGCCCAGTCTCTGGCTTGGAGTCCATACCCTAACCTCTTCATTTCTCCTCTAGTTCTGGGAGCCGATTCAGAGTCCTAGCCCAGACCCTTGGTCCCAGCCGAGTTGTAGTCCTCAGTCCTTGTCCAGTTCGCTACTCCTGCTCCTGCCTAGCTCTCCTGATATCAAACAATAAACTAAATTTAATTAACCTCACAAGATGTGTCTTGCATTTGGGTCCACCCTTGCTCCCATGCCCCCGCCATTGTGACAGAATGCTCTTACCAAACATGGACCCAGCAGACACAAACTGCTTTTCCAAACTCCTGTCAGCCTGAAAGTCAGGGTGGTGTTGCTCTGTTTTGCCCCCCGGCCAAATCACCCCCCCCACTCACCCAGGTCATCGATAATACAGGCAAATCTGTTGGTCGCCTGGCGGCTCCCACTGGGCAGGGAGGTACTGTCATGGTCCGGATCGGGGTCCCTTTAAATTTAGCTTGTTTATGTTATGATCCAGCCCGTTGATTCTCTGTTTTCCCGTGTCCCTCAACTTTGGTGATTGGAGGCAATTAACACTCGACTGAACCAGTAGTTTATAGTCTCGGGTTTTCAGCCATTCGGTGCGGGAGCGTCTGCAAAGTCACGGTGTGCCAATGTCATCTGGTCGGAGCAAGCCTTGTCTCTGCCCGAAGCGAGTGCCGGTAATTCGCCTTTCCTCACTGGAGCAACCCTGCCCAGTTATCTCGCCAAAGCGAGCCTGCAAGGTTTCCTTACCGAGGTGGGTCCGTCAGTTAACCTGCCAGAGGGAATCAAGAACCGCTGTCAACTGTTCCCGGGCCGAGTTGAGAGCTCGCCACTACCCGGAGGCTCCAAGTCAAGTCCTGGCTCCTGGCAGCGTTCAAGTACCCTGTCAGGTCCTGGCCCTGGCGGCGTTCAGGTACCATGTCAAGTCCTGGCCCTGGCGGCGTTCAAAGACCATGTCAAGTCCTGGCCCTGGAGGTTTGTGATTCCTGTCCTACCCCCTTGTCTGAATCTCATCTCTGCCCCTCTCGCATCTAGCCCTTGTCTGCAGCCCCCGCCTGCACTTCGGTCTAGTTCCATCACCGGAGCAAGATAGATACTGTCTGGTGTTCATTCGTGTTGGTCTTGTCTTGACTTGTCCTCACCTCCGTGGGGTAACTCAGGCCGTCTTGCTATTGCCCCACGGGGAGTCATGTCTTGCCTTGTCCTGTCCTCGCCTCCGTGGGGTGAGTCAGGCCACCTTGCCGTTGCCCTGCGGAGGGTCATAAGTCCCAGCCCTATGTCCTGTACCCAAGGAGGGGTCCCGGCTCCCTGTTCTGTTTGCGAGTCCCGGCCCTATGTCCTGTACCCAAGGAGGAGTCCCAGCTCTCTGTTCTGTGTGCGAGTCCTGGCCCTATGTCCTGTATCCAAGGAGGGGTTCCAGCTCTCTGTTCTGTGTGTGAGTCCTGGCCCTATGTCCTGTACCCAAGGAGGGGTCCCGGCTCTCTGTTCTGTGTGTGAGTCCTGGCCCTATGTCCTGTATCCAAGGAGGGGTTCCAGCTCTCTGTTCTGTGTGTGAGTCCTGGCCCTATGTCCTGTACCCAAGGAGGGGTCCCGGCTCTCTGTTCTGTGTGTGAGTCGCGGCCCTATGTTCTGTACCCAAGGAGGGGTCCCAGCTCTCTGTTCTGTGTATGTGTCCATGGTTTGATGTACCTGCTGTCCCGAGACCGAGGCTCTGTTTTCCATGTTCCTCCTCTCCCTAGCCCATGTCATGTCCATGCCTGGTTCTGGGGTCCGAGCCTGAGGCAAGATCCAGGTACTGGGTCCTTGCCCAGTCTCGGGCTTGGAGTCCATACCCTAACTTCTTCATGTCTCCTCTAGTTCTGGGAGCAGATTCCGAGATCTAGCCCAGACCCTTGGTCCCAGCCTAGTCATAATCCTCAGTCCTTGCCCAGTCCGGTACTCCTGCTCCTGCCTAGCTCTCCTGCTATCAAACAATAAAATAAATTTAATTAATCTCACAAGATGTGTCTTGCACTTGGCTCCACCCTTTCTCCCATGCCTCTGCCATTATGACAGAATGGAAAGACCAAAAATAGATATTGAGTAATTTCGGAAAAGAAGCAGGAGTAGTCTATTAGTCAAGTTATGCTTAGTATTCACTAAGGTTGCAGCTGATCCTTTAACTTTGAGCCATTAACCATATATTCTTGACTCGATGAGTATCTATAATTATATCAATTTTTGTCAAGCAGTGGAGTCAGCAATGGATGGAGAACAGAAGCATTTCTGAAACAAAGTAGGATGCAACATAATGTTGTAAATGAATTGAGTCATCAAACATAGAAACAGACCCTTTATCCCAGCATGTCTATGCTCAATGCAACACTAATCCTGCTTTTCCATTCATATCCCTGTCAATTTCTTCCTCCTACTTTAATATCCTAACTCCAATCCTTCATTTCCCCTGTCACCCACTCCTACTGAGGCCAATATATAGTGACTAATTGGCAATGAATCTATCAACCAGCATGACTTTAGTGTGTGGTACGAAACAAGAGCACCCAGGACTAAAACAAATCCATGCAGCCACATAGAAAAGAATTGTACTTATGCTAAGGTCAAGAGTGAACCTAGGATTCAGGTGCCAACAGATAAGCCACTATGTTACCAGGAAATCTATTTCTGAAATTTGGTTTCATTGATGTTAAGCTTCAAATTAGAGCGTAAGTAGAGATAAGAATACAGGTATATAATTTTTTGTGTGTATACCACATGATATTGTGGATGTATCTGTAATTATTCACAAATAAACACAAGTAAAAAGAGATAATGAAGTTTAGGGAGAATGTGTAATAGTTAAGTTGTTATTCATGGCTTTATGGTAGTACATCAAGCTCTATTGAAAATGGTTATGGATTTATGTCCCACTCTGCAAGTCTCAGCTGACTCTTCTGTGCAGAATTCTGGGAATGTTGCAAAATCGCCAACCTCCACTAGTAGGAAAGTCATACCCCTGATTCAATCAATTTTCAAAACTCAAAACCTTAAAAAAAATTCAAGTTACTTAAGAATTGAAAAAGTATAAATATATTTTCAAAATAAATTTTAAAAATCATTTTGTAATTGTTAAATAGTTCAACATTGTTTGACCCTGGCCTCACCATATCAGAGATATTCCTTTTGCTCTATCCAAGTACTTTTATTTTCAAAGTATGCCATTCACCTGTTCTAACAACTGCTATTCCATGTCCAACCTTCAACCGCATGTGTGCTTCGGCCTTCGGCCCCCGAAGCCACATGCGTATCCATAGATGACTGCACAATGTTTAGTCTTCCTCAGACCCCGAGAGACAACTACCACCACCACCACCATGTATGCTATCACAACGTAAGACTAACCTTCTTGCAGGCAACCACAAAGCAAAGAATCACAATATAATCCATACAAAAATAACACACACAACAAAAATCATCAAGCAACCAACGTGCAAAGAAAAGAACCAATCATGCAAACAATTAAAATGTAAACAAATAACAGACAGAACATGAAATTCAGGGTCCCAAAAGTGAGTCCTTAGCTACATAACAAGTTTAGTGCTATGGCAAATGCATCCAGTTCAGGAGCCTGATGGCTGCAAGACACATTTGGAGAATCAGTTCTGTGCTGAGATGAGAAAGGCTAGTCCAGGAGCCCAATGGCTGCCGGGCAACAACTGCTCTCAAACCTGGTGGCATGAACCCAAGACTCCTGCGCCTCCTGCCCAGTGGTAGCTCTCTGCTTCTTAAATCAGCCTTGATTTTGTTTGCTTAACTTCTGAGACTGAATTGATATTTTAGCACTATTAATTGCTAAGTTGGAGTCTAGAACATAATTTTAACAATAATGTATTGACTAAATCTTTGTGTTTAAAGCCACTTATCTGGGTCAGCATAATTTGAAAGACTTGTGAAACACTGACTCCTGTTTCTTTGTCTTTTACATGATTGCCATTTGTCATCAATGAGAGGTGACATCTGCACTTTTTACTGATTAATGTTACCAGCAGTCCTTTTGAGGTGCTATTCATAAAATGTTTATGTGATACTTTTTCAATTCAGATGGAAGTAATTGGTAAATGCGGGCTCACTTTTAACATTTAAGAAAAACTTGGACAGGTACATGGATGAGAGGTGTATGGAGGGATATTGTCCAGGTGCAGGTCAGTAGGACTAGGCAGAACAATGGTTCGGCACAGCCAAGAAGGACCAAAAGGCCTGTTTCTGTGCTGTAATATTCTATGGTTCTATGGTTCTCATACCTTTTAATATACAAAATCAGTAACACTGAATTTCAAGAGTAGCTTAAAGCAGGAGACAGTGAATTTTATACGCTACTCAATTTCTTATTCAGTAGAGTGAGTACATGTTGCTTTAATATTTTCTTGTGCTCTTCTTTCTCAAATTAACTAAAAATAATTGCTGATTGTGTTATTTGACTTGCACTATTATTTACATTAAGATTTGAGAAGATGTGACAGTAATATTACTCTCATCTCAAGTAAGAGTATAATTCAGATTCTAGAATTCAATGTAGAATTCAATGAAACATTTAGCAGCAATTCACAGACACACAAAAAAGCTGTATTAACTTGAGAGATGAATTTTAGAGAGAAGATATCTAAATATGGACAAGCTAAAAACAATTTAATATGTTTCAGAATATATCTTAGATAATGAATTGTGTCTTGAATTACTTAATACACAACTCCATTTTGCAGGCAGCATTTATTACCTAGGTGAAATGGTTCTTTGGATGATTAGAGTGGAAGAGTGATGGATTAAGGATGCTCTCTTCCACTGTGAATCATTTCAATGCAGAAGACAGGAAATCTGTCATTTTGCTGTGCTCAGTTTATATATAATGTGAGCAACACACATCAAAGTTGCTGGTGAACGCAGCAGGTCAAGCAGCATCTGTAGGAAGAGGTGCAGTCAACGTTTCAGGCCAAGACCCTTCGTCAGGACTAACTGAAGGAAGAGCTCAGTTCTTCCTTCAGTTAGTCCTGACGAAGGGTCTCGGCCTGAAATGTCGACTGCACCTCTTCCTACAGATGCTGCTTGGCCTGCTGCATTCACCAGCAACTTTGATGTGTGTTGCTTGAATTTCCAGCATCTGCAGAATTCCTGTTGTTTTTGTTTTTATATATAATGTGTGTTGGTGAGCAATGTCACTTTACACTGATCCCTCTGGATTCAGCTCGACTGATCCATAAAGGTTACATAATTACCTTCAAACAATCTTTCAAGGAACATAAAAATGTGAATAATCTATATCAAGATAAGTCCATGTTATACCACGTATTGCAGGAAGATGTCTGTTCCACCTAACATTACACTACTAATTAATTAGAAGAAGCTGAGCTATGAATAACTGTCGATTTAAGTAGACACATTAAAGAACACTGATGCACAAATAAGTATTCACAGGATGTTATTGATTGGAATAATAGGAATTTGTGTCATCTCATGTTTTGCACTATTTTCTCAGACATTGTCCTTACTTTAGCCTTAACTGATCAAGGGGAACACAAATTCTCCACCAGTAAGGAAAACACTTTGTATAATAACACTGACTCAAAATATGATTTCCTCATCATATGCAGTATTAATAGCATTGATACCTTGAAATTCTGGAGAAGTACAGTTATGGGAAACTTAACTCAATCATTTCTAAGCCACTATTCCATCTGATTAAAAATGTAAATCTAAATGTCTTAAAGAATGTGCAGATAAAACTTGAGCACATCCCAAAGCTCTTCACAGTCCAGGAAAGATTTTGAAGTCTTGCTCTTATTTTCAGGCAGAGAAATCAGAAAATTTGCTTACCTTGTAGAACATAACAAATGATACCACAATAACAAAATATCGACTTGCTGCTTATTAATCTCGACAATGTGAGCACCTCATCAAACTGAATTGAACTAACAATTCAAATAGGTACCAGTGAAGGCCAATGAAGATGAAGGTGAAGGCTATTTCCATGGACTTTTCAGAGTGTGCTTAATAAATTCTGATACATCATGAACAGAACATTAAATTAATGTAGAGACGGAAGATGTAGCCTGGTAGACAAGTGGCTTTCCATTGGATGAATGCTGTGGCCACTGAATTTTATTTGATAATTGTTTAGATATAGGTGTGCGGGGCAGTAACCTTTCAACTTTGTGGATAACAAGGCTGAGAGGTGCGGTAAGCAAGGAAGAAAGTGGTTAATGTCAGAGCTAGGCTAGCAGAATGGGCAGTCAAGTTGTAGATAAAACTCAAAACAGTTAATTTTAAAGTAGTATAAAAACATGGGAATTGCAGGTGTTCTAAAGAAAACATTAACAGAGGGAATTTTATTGCACATGTAGAAATAATTGAAAATAGCAAGGCGTGCACAAGAATGTTTGTATTGGGTATACGGGTTTCTGCGAGTCATAAATAGAGGCACTGAAGGAGATAAATATGAACCTTTTTAAAAGCGGCTATGCGCAACTAAATTATTCCATCTAGCTCTTTCATCACACTTTCTGAGGTATGAGAAGTTACAAGAGAAAGTGCAAAATGATTTACTGGAATTGTTCCAGCAACGAGAATTTAGTTGGAAGAAGGTTGTATTCGCCACAGAATAAGGAATACTTGAAAGAGATTTCATAGAGACTTTTGAATCTTGACTGGTTTAGATGAAATGAGCAGAGGAAAGATGCCCATATTAGTCTACAGTATAAAGGGAATGAAACAGGAGCAACCACAATGAAACTGGATAAGTACTTGACAGAAAATGATTTGCAGGATTACAAAGAAGAAGAAGGGGAATGAAATTGACGTGGTTCTTCAAATAGACATAATGGCCTAAGTGGATTATTTCCATGTTTGAATGATCTGATGATTTTATAATTCATAATTTAGCTGTTATTTCTTTCTAATGAGTTTCAACATTCACCCTCAAGCATGTATGAAGATAAAAAAAAGAAAACTTCCATTGATATACTTTGATTTCCTGGAGTGCTTTGAGGCGAATGTGCTTTGGAAATGTTAGTGCTCTATTTCAAAATGCAGCAACCTATTTATTGATAATAAACTCCCAAAAACAAGTGGTCTGTTTCAGATCTGCTTTGCAAATATTTCCTACTGCCAACCAATCCATAATCATCAACAACCCATTCTCAATTTCCCCTCCCCACCCCTGCATCCACCTTTATCCCAGCTTCTGCTTGCTGGCCCATGTTCTTCTCCCTGGCCAAGGACAGCCTGCTTGCCTGCTGCTGAAGTCTGCACTTCACAGAGACACAGCTGCCCACAGAACATATTTTGTGTTCCTTTGTTCAAAACAGTCTGAAATATTTAAAATGGTGTGATTATCTAGGGACGAAAGATTGGTTCAATACTCACTTTGATTCTTCATATTCTAAAAAATGATGGAAAGTATACTTATTAGCCTTCACTGCTTAAGTGTCGAGTTGCACACTTCATTGAAGCAAGATAAGGCATGTTTTTAACCTATGCTACTGCAGCTAGTTCTTCAGTTTGCTTCTCATGTGTGTGAACAGCAATGCTAAGCTCTCTCTGTTTTGCATTTTGTTTTCTAATTCATGAGAAACACTGATCAAAGTTCAATTCCCCTGTAATTCTTTAAGAAAAATACTTACTATTCCACCACATACATTCAGTGGAGCAAAACTAGCACTGAGACATTTAGTGGTTGAAGGTCTGCACTTAGGACATGACTAAAATATTTACATTAATGCATTTAATGTATAGAAACATAGAAAATCTACAGCACATTACTATCCCTTCAGCCCACAATGTTGTGTCGACTATCTAGAAGCTGCCTAGAATTTCCCTACCGCATAGCCCTCTATTTTTCTAAGTTCTATGTACCTATCAATAAATCTCATAACAGATCCTGCTGTATTCACTACTGCCACCTTCGCTGGCAGTGCAATCCACGCACCCACCACTTTCTGTGTGAAAAACTTACCTCTGACATCCCCCTTGTACCTACTTCCAAGCACCTTAAAACTATGCACCTTCCTGTTAGCCATTTCAGCCCTGAGAAAAAGACTTTGGCTATCCACATGATCAATGCCTCCCATCATCTTATATACCTCTATCAGGTCACCTTTCATCCTCCGCCACTCCAAGAAGAAAAGGCCAAGTTCACTTAACCTATTCTCATAAGCCACGCTTTCCAATCCAGGCAACATCCTTGTAAATCTTCTCTGCACTCTCTCTATAGTATCCACACCCTTCCTGTAATGAGGTGACCAAAACTGAATACGGTACTCCAAGCAGGGTCTAACTAAGATCTTATATAGGTGCAACATTTAACACGGCTCTTAAACTCTCTCCCACGGTTGATGAAGGCCAACACACCTTCTTAACAGCACTGTCAACCTGTGCAGCAGCTTTGAATGTCCTATGGACATGGACCCTAAGATCCCACTGATCCTCCACACTGCCAAGAGTTTTAAAATTAATTTTATATTCTGTCTTCAAATTTGACATATTGAAATGAACCACTTCAAACTTATCTGTACTGAACTCCATCTGCCACTTCTCAGCCCAGTTCTGCATCTTATTGATGTCATGCTATGACCTCTGACAACTCTCCAGACTATCCACAACACCTTCAACTTTTATGTTATTGTTAAACTTACTAACCCACCCTTCTATTTCTTCATCCACGTCATTTATAAAACTCATAAAGAGGAGGGGTCCCAGAACAGATCCCTGTGGAACACCACTGGTCATCGACCTCCATGCAGAATTAGAACCATCCACAATCATACTTTGCCTTCTGTGGTCAAGCCAATTCTGGATCAACAAAGCAAGATCTCCTTGGATTCCATGCCTCATTACTTTCTGAATGAGCCTCGCATGGGGAACCTTATCAAATGTCTTTATGAAATCCATAAACACTGCTCTACCTTCATCAATATGTTGTGTTACATCCTCAAAGAATTCACTTAGGTTCGTAAGACATAATCTGCCCTTGACAAAGCCATGATGACTATCCCTAATCAGATTACATCTCTCCAAATGCTCATAAATCTTGCCTCTCAGGATATTCTCCAACGACTTGCCTACCACTGAATAAAGACTCACTGGTCTATAATTTCCTGGGTTATTTCTACTCCCTTTCTTGAACAAGGGAACAATGTTTGCAACCTTCCAGTCCTCTGGTACTTCTCCCATCCCTACTGATGATGCAAAGATCATCACCTACATCTCAGGAAGATTATTTTTTTCATGTCAGGAAAATCTTGATTTTTTGATTATTTATATCAATGAATATCAAATTAACTACAAAATGATTATATTTCCATATCTAATGGTGTTTTCAGGACTCCAGTGCCTTGTTGAGACTGGCATTGGAAATAAACCAGGTACATGTTTCTAGATTGTAACCATTTGTCAAATGTCATGGCGTCTGTTATCAATTTCCATCTATGTTTGGAACACTGTGTCTAGTGCTGAGGCAAGTGGAAATCTCGGCTCTGATTGTAACTTGTCCTAACTGATAAAAACTGAAGTGGAATTTAAAATGAAGAATAGGAAAAACAAACTGCTGGAGGAACTCAGTGGGTTGGGCAGTATTGGATTAGATTAGATTCAACTTTATTGCCATTGTGCTGAGTACAGATACAAAGTCAATGAAATGCAGTTAACATCTAACCAGAAATGAAAAGAATAATGTTATTTATAAAATAACTGCAAATAAAAAGTAAATGCTACAGCACACAAATATAAAAGTACTGAGACAGTACAATATGGGTGCAATACTGCTTAGTGCTGTGATGTGAGGTTCAGCAGGTTCGCAGTCTTAGGAAAGAAGCTCTTCCTGTGCCTGCTAGTGCAGGAGCCCCTGTAGTGTCTACCGGGTGGGAGGAGAATAAAAAGTCCATGGTTGGGTGAGGTACATCCTTGATAATGCTTTTTGCCCTTCCCAGGCAGCATTTATGGTAGATGTTCTCAAAGGTGGACAATTTGGTGCCAGCAATCCGCTGGGCAGTTTTCACCACACGCTAGAGTGCTTTGCGGTCTGATACGGGACAATTGCCATACCACACTGAGATGCAGTTAGTGAGTATGCTCTGAATGGTACAGCAGTAAAAATCCATCAGTATCCTGGGACAGAGGTGAGCTTTCTTGATGCTCTGCAGGAAATAAAGGCACCATTGCACCTTTTTGATCAGGATGGAGGAGTTCAGGGACCAGGTGAGATCCTCAGAAATGTGGACACCAAGGAATTTGAAGCTTGATACACGTTCCACTACAGCTCCGTTGATGTAGATGGGGATGTGAGTGTGACTCCTAGCATGCCTGAAGTCCACAATGATCTTCTTGGTCTTCTGGGTGTTAAGGGCCGGGTTGTTGTCAGCACACCATGTGCCCAGGTGCTGGACCTCGTCCCTGTAGGCCATCTCATCATCCCCTCTGATCAGGCCAACCACTGTGGTGTCGTCTGCGAACTTGATTATGGAGTTAGAACCATGTACAGGAACGTGGTCATAGGTTAAAAGGGAGTACAGAAGAGGCTCAGCACACAGCCTTGACGCCTTGAGGTTCAGAGTGAAAGTGGAGGAGGAGAGGTTGTCTAACTTAACTGATTGAGGTCTGTTAGTCAGAAAGTTCAATTGCAAAGGGATGAGCTGATACCAAGCTAGTGAAGTTTGGCGATCAGCTTGGAGGGGATCACAAGTATTGAATGCCGAACTAAAGTCAATGAACAGCATTCTGACGTAAGAGTTGGGGCTGTCCAGGTGGGTCAGGGCAGAGTGAAGTGCCGTGGAGATGGCATCCTCTGTTGATCTGTCGGGAAAAAGTAATTGTTGATGTTTCAGGCTAAAACTCAATAGATGCAGAGCCTTAACCTGTGACATCAGCAGCTATATTCACCACACAAATGTTGCCCAATCAAATGAGTTCTTTCAGCAGTTAGTTTTTCATTTCTTATTCCAGCATCTGCAGTCTCTTGTGTTTCTATTTAAAATGAGAATGTTCACTAGTAATCTTTTTAGCCATGCCATGGCAGTAAGTTGTTATCTCAATGAGGCATGTAAGCAGGCAACAGGTAAGTCCTACTCAAAGGGCCTTTAGAAGTTAATCTATCACTTTAGTTGAATGTCTGAATGGGAGAAGAGTTACAACGGACTTCAGGGCTACTTTTGGGTTGGGAGCACTTCTCTGGATTTGGGTCTTCCATGCATTTGGATAAAGCACAAATAAAAAAAATGCCAGATTGTTATCATGCCTAGCTAAACTTCAAAATGTTCATTATTCAACTCATCTCACATCATTTGGAAAGTTGGACTTGGAACTTCATACTGTGAATTACCCTTCTGATCTTAACCTGATGCTATAGTTCTGCATGAAACATTTCATTTAGAGTATTGCAGGGGAAGGTGGACTACCTGTATAATGTTCTGGGAATGCCTGTTATTGCATGGTCACCATGATATTAAAATGATAGCACCAATCTCTGAGTCTGCAAGGGAAGTAAATTACCTCTCCATATCTACAGTATGTTCATCTTCACAAAGACTACCCAGCAAAATCCTCCAACTCAAGGTAACTTCCAAACATATAATATTATGGCTTTACACATTGATAAGCAATAGTGACACAGCAAACTATGTTAGGATTCTTTCTAGTGACTGTTTCCACAGTGGGACCGTGCTTGATAATAACTCAGATTAGACAATCATAGCAGGTTCATTGTGCCTGATTTGCAGTGTTGTAGTTTTGAAAATCAATGAAAGCGTCACCATTAAGTCATGCATCAGGCAGGTACTCTGTCATTTATGAAATTGTTAAATATTGTGTTATTTCATATCTAACTAGGTGATAATAATAGGACCAGAAGATGCCAAGGTAACCAATTGAAATAATTCAATCTTTGTTGAACTTCCTAGCACTCCTGTAACTTAACTGGTCCTCTTAATTAAGATTCAGATTGATGGCAATATACAGTATGTACAATACTGTATACTATATAAAACAGACTCCATTGGCACATAATAGTTACCATCTTTCTAATAAAGGTGCTGTCTTATTTCAATAGGTGATTTTTCTCATATTTTTCTGACCTAGAGATACATTGAGGCATATATTGGAAAGCATAACTCTACACACTGCCACAGATCGATTAAATTTAGAAACAGGTTGTTAGAAGATGTCTTTTTTGCCTTCAGGGAATAGGCAGGTGGCAAAGATTTCTGAACAGTTTAATAAATAATGTGACCAACAGATCTATGGTTCTCTTTCATACATCCTACCCTGTTAGGGTGCACCATTATATGAAAGAAAACTGATCAAGATATCCCAAAAGGCAAGCACTGACTATTTAAAGATGTCTTTCTCATCTCTGAATAGATTATGAGTTTGTTTTCCCCAGATAATTCTCAGCGGAAAGCTTTGCTCATCTCATATAATCCTTATGTGAGTCGTTAGTGGGTACTTCCTCCTGGAAACACGGCAGGTCACATCTCCCTGTTCAGCTGTGGCAACAGCTGTTTGGAGCAGGAATCATAAATCAAAGCTCCACTCCTCTGTAGAGCCTGTGATTTTCTGGGCAGCAAAAGGTCGGAAGCAGACGTGGATAGGGATGGAGTTCCTTTAAATATGACCTTCATACATTATTCCCAAATGTCTAAAACTGAATCTGCAGAAAGAAATGCAAATGAGATAAATAATAATTTTGTGTCTTTATCAGAGAATACTTTCACTTTAGTTTCTGGTTGCCTGATGATTAGAATATTGATTTTTTTAGTACATTCAATAATTTCAATTGTGCAAATTGCTGCTTTCATTGAATGTTCATCAACACCACACCTTGATCTCAGTTGCATGCCAGAAATAAGGATATGCAAATCTTCAGACGTCTTTGAGCTTTTCAAGATTTTAAGCACAGTTCAAATGGGGTGGCCTGCTGCCACAGACACCTTTTTACAAAATATAACAGCTTGCCTTGAGGAGATAGATACTAAACACTACTGACTTTCTTGTAAACATTCATTGCACTTTTTGTCAAATCAGCTGTTCCTCAACTTGAGATGTTGCATCCAACAATATATTAACCTTTCTCTTAGCACTATATTGTAAAGGAAATGATTCCTTCAGACGGAGGCTTTTACATTACCCTTGCAGTTGTCTATTTGAAGTATTAAAAATGCATTCCAAGGTTTGGGTTTCCTTCTGCCTCAACTCTCTGACAAGAACATAATTAGGAGCAGTATTTGGCCAGGCGGAGCTTCAGATCTGTCCTGTAGTACAGTGTGATCATCACTGCTCAGCTCCAGGCCTCATCTCTTCTTTGCCTCTTTTGCACAGCCCTCAGTTTCCTGATCACTGCTTCCTTTTCAAATTGACTTGCTTCCACACTAATCTCTGTGAGAAGTTCATATGTATCTTTAATGACTGCTTTTTAATTATTACTTTCCAGTCTTGTAACCATGTCCCATTTTTGAGATTCCCTCACTATTGGAGGGGAGGAGAAGATGGTGGAGCGACACAGTGCGCACAGTCGCTCTGAATTGATATCGTATTTGTTAAATAGGGGCCATGCACAATCCTGATTTGATGGAGACGGACGTGAGAAGCACAGAGGAACATCCGGAGAAGCTTCTGAAATGGCTGCTTCGCTGCCGCTGCTACTGTGCAATCACGAATCTCCAGAGGGGAAGGCCCCATATCCTTGGCTTTGCCTATTGCCTGTTGTCAGGACCGGGGTCAAAGCGCTCAGTAAAGATGGTGCTCGGTGCTTGGTGTCGGAGGGCTGGTCAGAGGCTCGAAGTTTACCGACGGAGTCAGAGTCAGACTGTGGTCGGGTGCTTCCAGGATGCTGCATCAGCAGGTTTGCGGCGCTGGAAGCTCATGGCAGGGAGAGTTTCTCCCTTCAACCGTCTGCGTGAGATGATGGGACTTTGAGGCTTTTTTTTTACATGCCCATGGTCTGTTCTTCATCAAATTATGGTATTGCTTTGCACTGTTGTAACTATATGTTATAATTATGTGGTTTTTGTCAGATTTTTTTTAGTCTTGGTTTGCTTGTGTTTCTGTGATATCATTCTGGAGGAACAAATTGTATCATTTTTTAATGCATGCATTACTAATTGATAATAAAAGAGAACTGCGTGTCCTCATAATCTAATCTAACCTAATCTAATGGAAGCATTTAGACATCCTAAGGATCTTGTACACTCCAAAGAAGTCACTGCTCATACTACAAAATGATAAAGAATACAGAATTGATTCCTTTTGCCACTTGTGACTTTCTTTTGGATCAGCTCTAATATCAGTATACACATGTTAAAAAGCATACCAAAACTGTGATAATATTTCCTAATTGCAAACTTCTTGCAACAAGAGCCAACGTGCTCGACTTGTTATGTATGCCTGTGAACAACAAAGGGCAGAAACAATGGAGCAAATTTTAGCAAAGGGCTGAAGGCTATTCAGCATTAGTTAAAAGACCCTTCCTAAATATGCTCATTGAATGATTGATCCTCTCATAAATCTTTATTAAGATCAGGTCCATGTGTGTTCATCTACAATTACTAACATAGCAATCAGTTTCTATGCTTTCCTAATCATTGTGGGAGACTCAATTAGACCAGCTTGAAAAGCTCTCTCACCGACTACCACCAACAGGTCACCTGTGGAAGCTGTTACACCGTCGTGGACAATGCTTACTGTGCCAGTTCAAGACCGCACATTGGCAAGTCCAATCACTTGGCTGTACTTCCACACCTGGCATAAGGACCGAGACTGAGGTCTGCAACGCCAGTTGTGAGGCCCACAAAGATATGGTCATGGGAGGCAGAGGAGTGTTTACAGGCCTGCTTTGAATATGTGAAATGAACCATATTTAGGGATTCATCTTTGGATCTGAATAAACATGCCACAACCAGCCATGTTGGAATAGTGGAGCAGACTCGATGGGCTTAATGATCTAATTCTGCTCCTAGCTCTCATGGTCTGACAGTTTTATGGTTGTCATCAAGGTTCATTAGACCTGTATGAATGAGTGTATGAATGTACCTTCAAGTGTATACTGGACATACCCAAACCAGAAGCCATGAATGACCCTGAAGATTCACAGCACACTGAAGATTGGATCTGTGATGTTCCAGAACTCCGCAGGAAGTTCATGTTTGACCTAAAGAAGGCTATCCTAAGAATGAAAAAGCAATTCCAAGTGATGTTAGAGATGGAATCCAATGCACATCAGCTATGGTAGTGTTTGTAGCTCATAACTTCATACACAGTGAAACCAAATATCATAAATGGCAGTGATGCTTCATTCCACAATCCATTGAATACCTTTCATGCACGCTTTGAAAGGGAGAATAAAACTATATTTCTGCAGATCCCTGAAGCATCTTGCAAAACTGTGATATCTATTACAGGATACCTTTTAAAAGAGTGAACCCTCGTAAGGCTTCAGGATTTAATGGTGTACCTGGAAGGGCACCGAATACCTGTGACATCCATGTGGCTGGAGCGTTCCAGGACATCTTCAATCTCTCACTGCAGCGATCAGAGGTTCCCACCTGCTTCAAAGGGGCATTAATCATACAGATGGCCAAAATGAGCAAGGTGCCTGAATAATCAAGATCCTCTCAACCTCCGGTATAAATATACTCAATGACTTGACCTTCATTTGGTCGTGAATTCTCTAGCCAAAGAAATTCCTCTTCATCTCTGTTCTAAATAGAACTTCTTTCTATTCTGAGGCTGTGCACTCTGGTTCTAAGTTCCCCACTACAGGAAACATCCATTCTTTTAAACTCCAACAAGTACAGGCCCAGAGCCAGAAGACACCCCTCATATCTTAACCCTTTCTTCTCAAAATCATTCTCGTGAACTTTCTCTAGAACATCTATAAGGCTAGCATATCTTGTCCTTGATAAGGAGCCCAAAACTGCTGACAATACTTTATGTGTCTTATAAATCTTCAACATTACATCCTTGTTTTTATATTCTGGTCCTCTTGAATGATCGCTAACACTGCATTTGCCTTCCTTATCACTGACTCAACCTACAAGTAGGGAATCCTGAACAAAGACCCACAAGTCCTCTTGCACCTCTGATTTCTGGATTTTCTTCCTGTTTAACATAGAACATAGAATAGTACAGCACAGTACAGGCCCTTCGGCCCACATTGTTGTGCCGACCCTCAAACCCTGCCTCCCTTATAACTCCCCACCTTAAATTCCTCCATATACCTGTCTAGTAGGCTCATAAATTTCACTGATGTATCTGCCTCCACCATTGACTCAGGCAGTGCATTCCATGCACTAACCTCTCTCTGAGTAAAAACCTTCCTCTAATATCCCCCTTGAACTTCCCACCCCTTACCTTAAAGCCATGCCCCCTTGTATTAAGCAGTGGTGCCCTGGGGAAGAGGCACCAAAGTTCACAAGAATGATTTTGAGAAGAAAGGGTTTAGAAAATAGTCCATGTATTTATTCCTTCTACAAAAGTGCATGAGCATACGCTTCCATGACTATATTTCTTCTGCCATTCCGTTGCCCATTCTCCCAATCTGTCTAATTCCTTTTGCAGACTTCTTGCTTCATCAACCACTACCTGCCCCTCCATCTATCTTTGTATCATCTGAAAACTTGGCACATAACCATCAATTCCTTCACCTAATTATTGACATATATCATGATAACAATATCCCAATTTCAACCCTTCTGAAACACTGCGAGTCACCAGCATCCAATCAGAAGAGAACCCTTTATTCTGGCACTTTGCCTCCTGCCTGCTTGCTATCCAGGCTAGTATCTTTCCTGCAATATCATGAGCTCTTATATTGTTAAGCAGCCTCATGTGCAGCACCTTGTCAAAGGCCTTCTGAAAATCCAAGTAAGTTATAACCATTGACTTTCCTTTGTCTATTCTGCCTGTTATTTCCTCCAAGAATTCCAACTGATTTCTCAAGCAAGATTTCTCCTTAAGGAAACCATGCTGACTTTGGCTTATTTTATCATGTTCATTGAAGTACCCCGAAACCTCATCCTTAATAATGGACTCCAACTGGCCTATAATTTCCTTTCTTTTGCTTCCCTATTTTCTTAAAATGGAGTGACATTTGCAATTTTCCAGAACTCCTGAAATATTATTGAATCTAGAAATTCTTGAAAGATCACAATCTTTCAGCTACCTCATTCAGAACCCTGGGGTGTATTCCATCTGGTTCTGGTGACTTACCTACCTTCAAACCTTTCAGCTTCACAAACGTCTTCTCCTTAGTAATATCAACTACACTCACTTCTGCCGTCTGACACTCTTGAATTTCTGTCATAATATCACAAAATGTTTACGAAGTTCATCCGCCATTCCTTTGTCCTCCATTACGTCCTCTCCAGGATCGTTTTCTAGCAGTCCAATGTCCACTCTCACCTCGTATTTTATTCTTTATATATCTGAAAATAATTGTTATCTACTTTTATATTATAGCTTACCTTCAGATTTCATCTTTTCTCTCTTCCTGGGTTTTCAGTTGCCTTTTGTTGGTTTTTAAAAGTTTCCCAATCCTCTAACTTCCCACTATTTTTTGCTATATTATATGCCCTTTCTTTTGCTTTTATGCTGCCTGCAAACTGCCCTTGGACTGTCTATGGTATCTTTGTCAGGAAGTCCAAGCTCCAGTTACTGAGGGAGGTAGACCCAGCAAGGACAGAGTTCCCACCAGCTTCTGAAGAATTATTCTATTGAAAGCAGAAATGAAGTCAACTTATAGCAATTTTTTAAAGTATTGCGCAACACTGCAGTCGAAAAACATCAGATTTCACAACATACAGTAGGCAGGTGATAACAAAACTGTTTCTGATTCTGAATATTGTCCCCTCTACATTTGTCGGATACCTGAATTTCTCCCTCAAACTTCATCAGGTTGCGTGTGCTCTTCACAATTCTGCTCCAGTTTCCTGGATTATCTCCCTGGCAAGCCAAACACCATTAATTCACAACCTGATGCTTTTGTTCTTCCACCCTAGTCTCCACACAGCCTCAGAAAACTGTTATCCACCTCCATCCTTCATTATGTGATCTCAGTGATCATTATCATGAGGTTTATCTCAGCGATTATCCCCCCAGTCCACACATTCCAAAGACATATGGATCAGCAGGTTAATTAGTCACATGGGTGTAATTGTATTCAAAGCTCCAGAACAGACTGTTACCATACAGCATCTCTTAGTAAAATAAAATAAAGAAAAGAGACAGTTGTACCTCAGGGTAGAGTATGGGAAGGTTTGTTAATGCATGGTAAACCAGAGTTGCAGGGGGATGGGAACCAGAGTGCCAGAACAGTTATTGGAGAGGTTATAGAGGGAGATGTTGGTAACACTTTGGAGAAAGTTAGGAATCAAAAGATTGAGCATGGTACCACTAGTGTCCTGAGCTGTGCATATTTCATTGCAAGAAGTTTCGTAGGAAAGGCAGAATATTGTGCTGGAGATGAGGTAGCTGGTTTACAAAACAATGTGTAGCAAGGAGAGACTATTGACAGGGTGAATTGCGGTCAACATGATGAGTTGCAACGTAAAAGGCAGATAAAAATGAAAAGGGTGAATACAGGACTGAAGGTGCTGAATTTGAATGAGCACATTATACAGAATAAGGTAGATGAACGTGTAGCACAGTTGCAGACTGGCAGGTATCATGTTGTAGGCATCACTGAATCATGGCTGAAAGATTATAGATGGGAATTTAAGGTCCAAAGATACATATTGTATTGAAAAGACAGGCAGGAAGGCAGAGGGACAGCTTTGTTCTGTTGGTAAAATATGAAATCAAACTGGAATCAACTGAAATCAACTCAGTAACTGGAAGAGGTGACGTAGGCTCAGAAGGTATTAGATCATTGTGGATTGAGCTAAGAAACTGCAAGGGTAAAAAGAACCTGATGGGAGTTGTATACAGACCCGCTCCGCCCTGATAATCACAAGACGCCATCACCTGAGAAACGTGCTCATGACTCGCTCCTTTCAGAGTGCCGACTGCGACACGGATCACTCTCTGGTTTGCTGCAAGAACAGACTTTGGCCGAAGAAGATGCACTGCTCCAAGCCTCCAGGCAAACAGCACATTGATGCCAGTAAGACACAGCACTCAGGCAAAGCTGCAGAGTTCATCAAGTCACTGGAGGATGCTCTCCTTGCAGACCCACCAGAAGGAGATGCTCAACAGAGATGGGACTCTCTCAGGGACACTATCCACAGCACTGCACTCAAGGCCTTCGGGAAGAAACGGGGCAAGACGCGGGACTGGTTTGAAGCGCGCTCAAGTAAGCTCACCGTTGTCATCAAGGTGAAGCGTGTTGCACTATTAGAGCACAAACGCCACCTCACCCAGGCAACACTGCAAGTGCTAAGGACAGCAAGAAGCAAGGCCCAGGAAACAGCCAGACGCTGTGCAAATGACTACTGGCTACAACTATGAAAAAAGCATTCAGTCATCATTTGACACAGGCAACATCCGTGGAGTGTACGAGGGGATCAAGAAAGCCATCAGGCCAACCCAGAACAAGACAGCACCATTGAAAACCATAACAGGCAAGACCATCAATGACAAAGGCAAGCAGATGGAGAGATGGGTGGAGCATTACTCTGAACTCTTCTCCAGAGAAAACAGCATCTCCGACATCGCGCTAGATGCTGTGGAATGCCTGTCTGTCATGGAGGAACTTGATGCATTGCCGACTGCCGAAGAGCTGAGTAAAGCCATCGACAGCCTGCTCGCTGGGAAGGCACCAGGATTGGATGGCATTTCACCAGAGGCCATCAAATGTGCAAAGGGCGTCCTGCTAAACCACTGCATGAACTACTGTGCCAGTGCTGGACAGAGGGAGCAGTGCCGCAAGACATGAGAGACCGCGACATTGTCACCATATATAAGAACAAAGGGGACAAAAGCGACTGTAACAGCTACAGGGGAATCTCCTTGCTGAGCATCGTTAGGAAGGTCTTCACCCGCGTGGTCTTGAACAGACTGCAGAAAATAGCCAAAAGGGTATATCCCGAGTCTCAGTGGGGTTTCAGGTCGGAACGCTCCACAATCGACAAGATCTTCTCCCTTCAACAGCTACAAAAGAAATGCAGAGAGCAAAGACAACGACTCTACGTCGCTTTCATTGACCTTACGAAGCCCTTCGAACTTGTGAGCAGAGACGGCCTGTTCAAGATCCTCACCAGGATTGGTTGTCCCCCGAGGCTCCTCAGGATAGTTCAGTCATTCCACACAGACATGAAGGGCGTCGTTCAGTTCGACGGCTCTCCTTCGGAGGCCTTCAACATCCGCAGCGGTGTGAAGCAGGGCGGTGTGCTTGCCCCCACCCTGTTTGGCATCTTCTTCGCAGTCATGCTGAAGCACGCCTTTGGAACATCAGCTGAGGGCGTCTACCTCCTCACCAGATCGGACGGGAGGCTGTTCGGTCTGTCCCGGCTGAGGGCAAAAACCAAGCTTCGTGAAGTACTCATCAGGGACATGTTGTTTGCAGATGATGTGGCACTGGCAACACACTCTGAAGAGCAACTGCAACGCCTCATGGACAGCTTCTCAAGAGCCTGCCAGGACTTCAGCTTGACCATCAGCCTGAAGAAAACCAACGTGTTGGGCCAAGGCATTGAGCACCCCCCGCCATTGCCATCAACAACTACGAGCTGGAGGTAGTTCACGAGTTTACATACCTTGGCTCCACCATCACAGACAGCATCTCCCTAGATCCCGAGATCAATAGACGGATTGGACGAGCAGCCTCAACATTCACCAGGATGACAAAGAGAGTCTGGGAGAACAGAAAGCTGACGACGCACACTAAAGTTGCAGTCTACAGGGCCTGCGTCCTCAGCACACTGCTTTACGGCAGTGAGACCTGGAGCCTCTACTACAGACAAGAGAGGCGTCTCAACGACTTTCACCTTCGCAGCAGCCTGAGACACATCCTGGACATCACGTGGACTGACCGAGTCACCAACAATGAGGTCCTGGCTCGCGCCCAGATACCCAGCCTCTTCACCCTGCTCCAACAACGCCATCTCCGCTGACTGGGCCACGTACACCGCATATCAGACAGGAGGTTCCCGAAAGACCTGCTGTATGGGGATCTGGCCTCCGACAAGAGAGCACAAGGGCGACCCCATCTTCGTTTCAAAGACATTTGCAAGAGAGACATGAAGTCACTGAAAATGAACGTCGAGAGGTGGGAGGACATCGCAAGCGATCACTCTCACTGGAGGCTGGAACTACACAGAGGTCTAAAAAGAGGAGAAGAGAAGCTGAGGCTTGCTGCTGAAGAAAAGCGCACTTGTCGGAAAAACAGCACCAAGACAACACTGGAGGACAGCGCTTTCAAGTGCAGTCACTGCAGCCGAGGCTGTCACTCCCGTGCGGACTCTACAGCCACAACAGACGCTGCTCTACCAGCACAGACTGAAGCAAGACTTTCCAGGCGCAGATCCATGGTCTCGCAAAACTAACGGATGCCACCACCACAGACCCCCAATCAATAGTAAGGATGTGGTCTACAAATTACATCGGGAGATAGAAAATGCATGCCAAAAGAGCAATGTTACAATAGTCTTGGGGCAATTAAATATAAAGGTAGATTGGGGATATCAAGTTGGTGTTGGATTCCAAGAGGAAGAATTTCTAGAGTGGCTATAAGATGGCTTTTTAGGGCAGCTGGTGGTTGAGTTCCCTAGGGAAACACCTGTTCTGGATTGAGTGCTGTGCAAAGAACCAGAATTGATGAGAGAGACTAAGGTAAAAGAACACTTAAGGAAGTGATCATAATATGATCAAATTCACCCAGAAATTTGAGAAGGAGAAGCTACAGTGAAATGAATCAGTATTAGAGTAGAGTGAAAGAAATTACAGAAGCATGAGAAAGAAGTTGGCCAGAATTGATTGGAAAAGAACACTGGCAGGGATGATGGCAGAGCAGCAATGACTGGAATTTCTGAAAGTAATTTGGAAGGCACAAGGCATATACATCCCAGAGAGGAAGAAGTATTCTAAAGGCAAGATGCTGCAACAGTGGCTAACATGAGAAGTCCAAGCCAATATAAAAGTCAAAGAGAGGGCATATAATAGAACAAAATTTAGTGGGAAGTTAAAGGATTGGGAAGCTTCAAAAAACCAACAGAAGGCAACAGGGGTCTCAGCATACTTAGAGGTATGTGATAAAATAGGTCATAGTCAGCATGGTTTCCTCAAGGGAAAATCTTGCTCTCAAATCTGTTGGAATTCTTTGGAGAAATAACAAGTAGGATAGAATAAAGAGAATGGATTGATGTTGTGTACTTGGATTTTCAGAAGGCCTTTGACAAGGTGCCACACATGAGGCTACCTAACAAGCTATTGCAGGAAAAAATGTTGCATGGATAAAGCAGTGGCTGATTGCTGAGAGGCAAAGAGAGGAACTAAAGAGAGACTTTTCTGATTGCTACCACTGATGAGTGATAATCCACAGGGGTCTGCATTGGGATCGATTCCTCTTGCATTAAATGTCAATGATTTGAATGATGAAATTGTGGCTTTTTTACAAAGTTTGCAGATGATATGAAAATAGGTGGAGGCTCAGGCAGTTTTGAGGAAGTAGAGAGGCTACAGAAGGACTTAGACAGATTAGGAGAATGGACAAAGAAGTGGCAGATGGACTACAGTGTCGGAAAGTGTATTGTCATGTATTTTGGTAGAAAAAATGAAAAGGTTGAGTATTTCTAAACGGAGAGAAAATACAAAGAACTGAGGTGCAAATGGACTTGGATGTCTGTGTGCAGGTTCCCTAAAGGTTAATTTGCAGGCTGAGTGTGTGGTGAGGAAGGCAAATGGAATGTTAGCATTCACTTCAAGAAGACTAGAATATAAAAGCAAGGATGCAATGTTGAGATTTTGTAAAGCACTGGCGAGGCCTCATGTGGGGTACTGTGAACAGTTTTGGACCCCTTACCTTAGAAAGGATGTGCTGAAACTGGAGGAGGTTCAATGGAGATTCATGAACATGACTCCAGGATTGACTGTCTTGTCACATGAAAAGCATTTGACGGATCTGGGCCTGCATTCACTAGTATTCAGAAGAATGAGGATGACCTCACTGAAACCTATAGAATGATGAAAAGACATGGTAAAGTGGATATGGTAGGAGAGTGTGAGACACGAGGATAGGCATCCGTTAGTCTCATGAGACCATGGATTTGCGCCTTGGAAGCTTTTCAGGGCTCAGGCCTGGGCAAGGTTTTATGGAAGACCAGCAGTTGCCCATGCTGCAAGTCTCCCCTCTCCACACCACCGATGCTGTCCAAGGGAAGGGCACTAGGGCCGATACAGCTTGGCACTGGTGTCATCGCAGAGCAATGTGTGGTTAAGTGCCTTGCTCAAGGATACAACACGCTGCCTCAGCTGAGGCTTGAACTAGCGACCTTCAGATCACTAGACCAACACCTTAACCACTTGGCCATGTGCCAACACAGAGGATGAAGCCTCAGAATAGACTGGTGTTCTTTTAGAACAGAGATGAAGAGGAATTTCTGTAGGTGGAGAGTGGTGAATCTGTGGAACTCTTTTCCACAAGTGGCTGTGGAGGCCAAGTCTTTATGCATATTTAAGGTAGAGGTTGATAGGTTCTTGATAGGTACAAAGGGAAGGCAGGAGATTGGGGCTGAGAGGAAATTGGATCAGCTATGATGAAATGGCACAGCAGAATTGATAGACCAAATGGCCTAATTCTGCTTCTACTTCTTATGGTCTTATGGAAAAGCAATAAGAAAATGCAGAGTATAGCATTGTTAAAATGGATTACAATGACTAATTATCTGTGTATACGTACTTCAATAAAAAAATAGAAATGTTAATTAATTTTTAATTAAATGAATCACTGAGTGAATAATTCTCACTTAGAGAACACAAATTGACGAAACATGAAATGCATAAGCGGCAGGCAATTTTAAGATAAGAAGGTCTCTGTAATGAAGTAAAGATGTCTTTAAAATTACATAAAATTACATGTTGAGGCCACATGTGGAGTATTTTATAAAATGTGACTTTCCTTACTTAAAACAAATGCACCTTCTATAGGGGGACTGCATAAAATTGTTCCTGGGGTGATGGTTCTGTGGTATGAACATCTAATAAATAAGTTAAACTTATTCCCTGGGATTTCAAAGAATAAGAGGTATCCTTGCTGAAACATGTCAAATTCTTAGGGAGCTCAATGGAGGATATTTTCCTTGTTGAATGGCAGAGCAGGATGAATGGTCCATTCCTACTTGTATATCTATAGTGAAGAAAAGATACAGAGAGATACAGTATATTCAGGTACAAAGTTTATTTTCTATTGGCAATGCCTTCCATCAAACCATCATCCATTCTCAAATGGGTGGAATAGGTGTCAAAAGGTGTCAGATGGAAGTCCCACTTCAAAGGAAATTCAATACAAATGGAAAAAAAATCTGTGGTTTCATTGTCTGTGCTCAAATGCTTGAACAGCAAAGATATACTAAATGTTTGCAGTACCTGTGGCTCAGATCTGAACAGGCAGAAGACAAAAAAAAGTTAAAAGAGTTATTGTGAAATCTATTCAACAATGTTTACATTGAATACAAGTCAGAAAAGATTAATTATATGGAGCATAGTTGGGGCAATTGGTTCATTATTTTACATAATACATTCTGTGTGTAATAATTAACAGTACAGACAGGTTACATCATTGGAATGGTAGGACAATTTATTACATTCTTTGGGCCATGGTGTTAATCCAATTAGATTAAATTCTTTTGAGATTTTGAATAATTTGTTTAGATTTTAAATGGTTCATTAAGACAGTTCAAATAGTCTGACTGAAACACTGTATCAGAGAAAATATGTTGTAGAAAATTGGTTGCAGTATTTAATTCATTCAGGACTAAAAATATTAATATTTATAACAACATGGTTTCAGATTAAATTATAATTTTCAAAACTCTCATATTTTAAATGGATTTTAAAAATGTTGGTTCTGCTGGTCTTGAACCTGGTGGAATTCCCCACTCCCTCAAGAAAGAAAAGTTAAACACTTCAACATGAAGTGTAAGAAAACTGGAAAACTTAAGAGGCCTCCTTTAAAATAACTATTAAATAGTGAATCAAATCTATATTTGCAATGTAAAATATTTATCTCCCAAGGAGAGCTGTTACCTTAAGGTCAGTGAGTTGCCACAACATTAGGAGACTGTGTTACACAGTTATCTATTTTCGGATTGTTGTACAGTTTGCAGTTTCATTGATGAAATATTACTATAAGGTTTGTGCTTCCTTGATACTTTATGTCAAAGTGAGCTAAAGTTTACAGTTAACCCTCATCCTGTTCAGAAGAGCACATAATGTACTACACTGGTGACAAGAACAGGATAACCAAAATCTCTAGTTGTACAGAAAACTGGGTGAGTTCCAGATTTGCAAATACAGAAAAGCAGAAGGATCTTCTGGAAACTAAAATACATCAATAACGTACGAAACGGGAGCTCATGATGAGATGACAGAAATAAGATATATTTGGAAGAAAAATTCAATGAAGCAAGAAACATATAGTATTTACAGGGATTTAGAGCAATTAACATGTTCTTCAAATGACATTGTAGAGGCCATAGGCAACCATCAACGGTGAAGAACATAATGCAGTGATCTGTGAACTAAAAAAAGAAACATTTTGTTATTAAAGATGAAAGCTGACACATTCACAATACAAACTTCTTTGATAGCATAAAGTTTAATTGGTTTCCGCTAAATGGGTGTTTTCATTGATTAAATTGCTACAGTGCTTAATTTTAACCCAAAATAAATTGAAATATTTTTTGAGTCGCAAGATTGTACACGTAAGCAAATATCGGAGAAGGTAATTAGAGAGTAAATTTTCAGTATGACAGATTTTGTAGGAAAAAGTAATTTCTGCATAATACTGGACAGAGTGTTATTGATTACAGAAATATGCTTTAGGAGATCAGGATTAATATGCCACTCTTTGACATAAGATGCAAATAAGTTTTGTAGTTGCTGTAGTGGTAGTTAATAGTATTATTCTTATGCCACCCAGATAGCCACTCCCACAGGGGAGGAGTTCACATACTGTACAAGCAGGTATCAATAAAGTTTAGTCATGTATCTTGTATGCTTGTGCTCTGCATTATCTATCAATAATAAACACAACATAGTGTCAGAAGTGATTGATCATGAATGAATTTGGGCCACAGATCAAGTGGGATCCCCAACAAGAAATAATTTACAGTTAGACCGTTCTTGTCTGCATATATTTATGAAAAATGTCCAGAGACCTATGTAACGTTCCGTTATATTGGCTCGTGTATGTCTAGGGGAAATCCAGCCCAGCACCCGCCTCAACACTCCCCTCAGGGTTGGTGGCCGCCCGAATCAATCACAACATCAATCATCAGCCAGCACACCCAGTAAATTTTAACAAATACACTTTATAGATATTACTAATTCTATGACATTAATATAAATTTGATACAGAGAGGAAAGTAATGAAAAAAAAGGCGCCAACACTTATCAAAGTCCAAGTTCTTCGCGCGCTACCGTTGGAGCTCAATTCAACTTCAGACGACCACCCGAATTCCGTCGACTCACGGCTCGGGACCACCCTGAGTGATCGACCGGAGCCTCTCCGCCCGTCCGCGGTCCTCCTCGTCTCTCCTCCGACTCCCCGCCAAAACTCAGTCCACAGTCATATCATACAGCATGGCATCCGAAAACAAAACGATACATAACCACCCATTGGTTAATAGAACCCTGCTATCTCAATTTAAAGTAAAACAAACTGCTAGCACAAAAGCTCTTCAACGTTTAACACAACAAAGCCGCATTCCCCAGATTAACATAACAAAGTCGCCATTTTAAATGTAACAAAAGAAAGACCCTGTACACTCTCCCCCCACCTCAAAAAGTCATGCCCTCATGACGTTAACAGAGTTCACCGGTGCTCCTTGTAAAACACAAAACCCAACCCAGGTGCATAAAGCAGTGACATAACTTTGCAGGGCAGTAGAGATCACACCCTGCTCTCCCGGCGCTATATAAGTGAGTCTTTCCGGGGGATGCCTACTCCTCTGAGGCCTCTGTACTTCCTCTGCTGACTCTCCCTGTTCAGACACCCCAGTTGATCCCTCGGGCCTATCTGTCGGACCTTCCCCTTCACCGGGATCCCTCTGCCCCTGTGAGCCCTCTGGCTCGGGTTCTGCCTCCACCCTCTCCTGCCCCAGTCCCGGCTGTAATACAGGCGGCTCTGCAACACCCTCCCTCGGTTCCCCTGACTCAGTGATGGAAGGGCCAGGAGTCTCTTCTCCTGGCACCGGGGAATCAGCGAACGGAAGCAGGTACCACACGTCCGAATCATCATCTTCCGATGACGTATCCCTTCTCGAGGTGGGGACTGGCCCTGTTTTCTTCGCAGTGGGCTTCTTCCTCAGCCCGCACCCTCGCAGAGTCCTCGTACTAGCTGTAAACTCCCATTCGGGCTCTGGGTTCATCTTCACCTCTCGACCCAGAGGCAACAGGTGGTTCCGATGGAGTACCTTGACAGGCCCCTGCCCGCCCTTAGGTCTCACCCGGTAAACAGGGAGATTCGGCATCTGACTCTCCACCACATAGGGGGTGGCTGCCCAACGGTCCGCCAACTTGTGCTTACCCTGTAGTCCTAAATTCCGGGTAAGGACTCGGTCTCCCGGCAATAGCTGGACGAACTTTACCTTCTGATTATACCTCCTTTTATTCCGCTGGTTCTGCTTGGTGGCTGCCGCCTCAGCCAACTCGTACGCCCTTTTCAACTCTCTCCTCATATCGGACACGTACTTCAGACATGGTTTCGAAGGTATTCCCCCCCGCTTCTGTCCCAAAACACAGACCAATGGGCAACTTCATTTCCGGTCCGAACATCAGATAGTAGGGCGAGTACCCGGTAGCGTCATTGCGAGTACAATTGTAACAATGAACCAAACGGCCGATGTGCCGACTCCACGTACTCTTCTGTCCAATCTCCAAGGTGCCGAGCATGTCCAACAGGGTCTGGTTAAACCTCTCGGGTTGAGGGTCACCCTGCGTGTGATAGGGGGTGGTTCTGGACATTTCAACCCCAAGCATATCCAACAATTCATGTTCTCTTGAAGTCCCGTCCCTGATCACTGTGGATCCGCCAGGGAAGACCATAATGAACAAAGTACTTCTCCCATAAAACCTTCACCACTGTAGTCGCTTTCTGGTCCTCAGTAGGAAAAGCCTGCGCATATCTAGTGTAGTGATCCGTGAGGACCAAGACATTCGCAGTGTTGCTGGTGTCCGGCTCAATAGACAGGAGATCCATACACACCAGGTCCATGGGTCCCGCACTCTGCAAGTGGGATAACGGAGCTGCCAACGCAGGCAAGGTCTTCCTCCTGACGCAACGGCTGCATGTCTTACAGTATTCTTCCACCTCCCCCCTCATCCGGGGCCAGTAAAACCGGTCCTTGACTAATCCATAGGTCTTCTCTATCCCTAAGTGCCCGGAATCATCATGTAGTGCCTGGAGCACAGTCTTCCGATACTTCTCAGGCATGACCAGCTGCCAGCGCCGGGGGTAGTCCGGAGGCGACGTGACCCGGTACAGGACGTGGTTTTTCAGCTTCAACCGGGGCCACTCCTTCAGTAGTAGAGGAACGGAGGCATGTCTCGCCTTCTCCACCTGCCCCATATCACCCCGGCTAACCGCGTACCAGATAGTGCCAATGCTCGGGTCATCACACTGAGCCGCCTCTACTTCCTGGAGACTCAACTCCGGCAGCTGCCTGTTCTTCAGAGCAGTCACATTACAGTAAACAGTGGGTAGTGCGTCACCGTCAGCCCCCAGTTGATCTACTGCCCGATCCGTTCCCATCTGTGCTCTTACTTCCCCGTCGCTCCCAACTTGACACATGGCCTTTACTCCCTGGGCGGGGACACTCTTCCACTCCTCGGCCGTGCCCGACTCGTCGTACGCCCGACGAGATAGAGCATCTGCATCGATGTTCCAACTCCCCAGGCGGTACTTCAGGCTGAACTCATAGGCAGACAAGGCTGCTAACCACCGGTGCCCAGTAGCATCCAGCTTCACCGAGGTCAGGATATAAGTGAGGGGGTTGTTATCAGTTCTCACCTCAAACTGGGCCCCATATAGGTAGTCACTCAACTTGTCCACCACCGCCCATTTCAACGCCAAGAACTCCAGCTTGTGAGTAGGATAGTTTCTCTCAGATGGCGACAAGCTCCGACTGACAAATGCCACTGGCCTCAATCCGTTTCCCTGTTCCTGGTACAGGACAGCCCCCAGACCCTCGTGACTGGCATCAGTGTGTAGTACATACGGCTTCCGGGGATCAGCAAAAGCCAACACTGGGGCCTGCATCAGCGCCTTTTTTAGAGATTGGAACGTCTCCTCACATTGAGCATCCCACCTCGATCCAAAAGGCTCTCCCGGGTTCAAGTATCCTCCTACCTCCGACCCTCGGTCTCCCTTCCTCCTCCTCCCCACAGGTGGATAGCCACACAGCAGCTGGTTCAATGGATAACTCATTTTCGCATATCCTTTCACGAATCGCCGGTAATATCCGCAAAACCCCAAAAACGAGCGTAAGGCGCTCACCTTCTGAGGTCTCGGCCAGGTGGTGACTGCGGCTATCTTACCCGGATCGGTGGCCACTCCATTTCGCGAGATTATGTGCCCGACATAACTGACCGACGTCTTACAGAACTGACATTTATCCAGGGAAAGTTTTAATCCTTCCTCCTTCAGCCGACTCAGCACCTTAAGCAGCCGCTCCTCATGTTCCTCCAACGTAGATCCAAACACAATCAGGTCGTCCAGGTACACCAATACCTCCAGCAGGTTCATGTCCCCCACTGTCCGCTCCATGAGCCGCTGGAAGGTGGCTGAGACCCCCGAGATGCCTTGGGGCATTCGTTCCAACTGGAAAAACCCCAGGGGGCAGATAAAGGTTGTCTTCTCCTTATCAGTCTCGCTCATCGTAATCTGGTAATACCCACTCCGCAAATCCAATACACTGAACCACTGTGCACCACTCAGACAGGCCAAGACATCTTCCACCCTTGGGACCGTATATTGGTCGGGAACAGTGTGGCAGTTCAGGGTCCTATAGTCCACGCACAGGCGTACCTTCCCATTTTTCTTCCTTGCCACCACTATGGGGGACGCATAGGGGCTTCGGGACTCGGCAATAATCCCGCGTTTTTCAACTGCCGCACATCCTTCACATCTGCTGGGGCCAACCGCCGCGACCTCTCCCTAAACGGGGTGTCATTTGTTACCCATATGGTGTGCCGAGTGCTCTTGGAACATCCTATATCAAACTCGCCCTGAGAAAAGACATCTCCTAACTTCAGCATCTTCTCCACCAGCCTGCTCTTATACGCCGGCGGTACAGGGGAGTTTTCAAAATTAAAGGCCTCCTCGGTCAGCCGCCCCCCATTTCCCAATAGTTCTCCTCCAGTGGGCTTCACGAGGGTGCTGGACATCACCGTCACCGGGAACAAGTGCGCGAGGGGCATCCCGCGCTTAAAGGTGATCTCCCTCTCCGTTATGTTCCTTACCATCACCCCCATCCGCCGTGCCTGTACAGCTGAGGGCCTCTGAAATTCAGGTCTCACCAGCGCCCCAGCCGGGAACCGGGACTCCCTTTCCAGGTCGTCGGGGGCGTCTACTAGCAGGGCCTCGCCCGGCGGTAATTCGGGGAATCTGGGTGTCCCCATCACTAGTGCCGCCTCCCCTGGCTGTATCACCTTAGGCCTCGTCTGAGTGCACCACACCGTCCCTCGTTTGCACTCCGGGTCCAGCCCCTGGGGGACACTCACTCCTTCGTACACTGCTCGGAACACGAGGTGTACCGAGGGGGTCTCCAAAAAGTTCTCCCCCCCCTTCTCCTTACAGGCTCCCAAGAGCCGTCGCACCAGAGGGGAGTTAGTCCCCACCAACTGGGCAGCACCACCGGTCTCCACCGGGTCCGGACAGACCAATACCAGCGTCTCAAAGGCTTCCGATACTCCCACATCTCCCTCTGAAAATTCCAATCTCACTGACAAGTATCCATCGTACGGGTAATCACCATCACTTATGCCCCAAATCTCCAATGCGTTAAACGGAGTTACTGGCAAATATTTCAGATATTTGTTGTAGAACGACCGGTACAGTAAGGTAACCTGCGACCCGGTGTCAAGGATGGCTTTCGCAAAGATTCCCTCTATCTGTAGGGACACGCTGGAACGGGGTCCCACTAGTCCATCAGGAATTTGTGCTTGTTCTTTCTGGGGTTCCATAGTGGTTTTCTGGGAACGTGTTCCTCCCGAGACTTCAGTCCGTTCCCTCACTGAGCCTGTCCTAAGTTTCCCGACACCTATCCCTTCTTGGTGGCCCAGGGGCCCTCCCCCCTCGACGCATCTCGTCTATCACAATCCTTCCGCAAGTGGCCAGCTTCCCCACAGCGGTTGCATGCCCCAGGCCACTCACATTCCCAGCGGAAATGCCCCTCTCTCCCACAGTTAAAGCACCCACTACTCGCCGCCTCTCTCCTGCCGATACGGCCCCCCGGATACCCCTTGGATTTCTCTGGTCTCACCCCGACTACCACCTCCTGAACCGCTGAAGACCGTCCCTGAGGGTCCGAGCCCCCTGGTCGGCCCAAAGCACACTCTTCGGCACGTACCTCTCGGATCAGCTGTCCGAATGATGGAGGGTGGCTCCGCTTAAGTGACTGCCGTACACTCCAAGCCACCCTGTCATCCTCCCGGGAACCGCTACATATCTGGCTCATCCTTAACTCCGCCACTTCGTCCTCCCTCACTACCCCTCGTCGCAGCAACCCCGTAAGCTTTCCTTCCAGCCTGAAAGCATAGTCTGAGAGCCTTTCCCCTCTTCTCTGCCCCATCCGTTGAAACTCCGCTAAATGCTGCCAGGGATCTCCTGACAGTCCAAACACTTCCTCCAAAGCGTCCAAACACTCCGATAGGGAAGTCAAGAGGCGTGCCGCTCTCAGATCGCAGACCACCAGGGCCGCCCCGCCCCTTAAGCTTTCCACCAATCGCTGTCTCTTTTCCTCATTCGAAACTGACCACACCTCTAACAATTGGGACGTATCTTCAACCCAGGTATCATAGTCATCCTCCCCTTCCGGGGTGGGCCTGGCTCCTGAGAAAATTCTCAGCTTCGGGCGGTGCCCCTCAACCCTTCTCGCCAGGGAGGTAATGGCAGCCGTTAACTTGGCAGTCTCATCCCGCCCATGGGGGCCGGGCCTGACCAAACCTTCCCACTCCACACCTCCACCTCCTGCTACGGTCACCCGGCCGGGGGCCTCATCTAGCTCCTCCTCCTCTGGCACCTCCTCACTTGCGTCCTCGGGGAGAGTGTGGAGACCCCACGGCCCCGCCTCCCCCGGGGCATGGACTGTCACTGGTAGTTCCAAAGTCATGACGTCGGCACTCGTCCGCACCAACATCCAGCTGGACTCCAGTTCTTTCCCACACCTTCTAGCTACAAGTTCTACCTGCCCGATACCTTTAATCAAACTCAACCCTCGCACCAGTACCTCTGCCGGAATGCGATAATCGACCCCGCTTACCACACACGCATGATTCACCGGTACCTCCTCCAATTCACACCAACTTACAATCTTATCTCGATCCATCTTCACACCACTTACCACAGCGACAAGTACAACTTTCCCAAAAAGTCCAAATCCAGGACGGTAGCCCCCACTTGTAACGTTCCGTTATATTGGCTCGTGTATGTCTAGGGGAAATCCAGCCCAGCACCCACCTCAACACTCCCCACAGGGTCGGTGGCCGCCCGAATCAATCACAAACATCAATCATCAGCCAGCACATCCAGTAAATTTTAACACATACACTTTATAGATATTACTAATTCTATGACATTAATATACATTTGATACAGAGAGGAAAGTAGTGAATAAAAAAGGCGCCAACACTTATCAAAGTCCAAGTTCTTCGCGCGCTACCGTTGGAGCTCAATTGAATTCAGACGACCACTCGAATCCTGTTGACTCACAGCTCGGGACCACCCTGAGTGATCAACCGGAGCCTCTCCACACGTCCACCGTCCTCCCCGTCTCTCCTCCGACTCCCCGTCTCTGCCCCGACTCCCCGTCTCTCCTCCGACTCCCCCCCAAAACCTCCCATCCACCGTCCTCCTCGTCTCTCCTCCGACTCCCCGTCTCTCCTCCGTCCTCCCCGTCTCTCCCCCGACTCCCCGTCTCTCCTCCAACTCCCCCCCAAGAACTCCCGTCCACCGTCCTCCCCGTCTTTCCACCGTCCTCCTTGTCTCTCCTCCGACTCCCCACCAAAACTCAGTCCACAGTCATATCACACAGCATGGTATCGGAAAACAAAACGATACATAACCACCCATTGGCTAATAGAAGGCTGCTATCTCAATTTAAAGTAAAACGAACTGCTAGCACAAACTCTGTTCAATGTTTAACACAACGAAGCCGCATTCCCCAGATTAACATAACAAAGTCGCCATTTTAAATGTAACAAAACAAAGACCCCGTACACCTAAATTGCCTATGCTAGTTGCTAGTTTTATGCACTGCATGAGGCTGAGCTGAGAAAGGGCCAGGGTTGCTCGTGTAAGGGGTTTCTTCTTTTATGTTATTGCTAAGGCTAATAAAATGGCTTCTTTGTTATGTTAAAATTAAAATGGCTTCTCTGTGATGTTAACTGCTGAGACAGTGGTTCTCTCTCTAGCAGCTTGTTTGGATTATAATTACTGATAACGAGAATTGTATTCATTTGCTAACCAATTGGGATAGATGTTATTCTTCCTTGTGTGTCTGTAAGCTATAGTTTTCACGGGTTTTGGGCAGAAGGCGAATGGGGACAGAGAAAGGAGACGCAATGCTGTAAAATGGGCGATGGAACGGATCCCGAGCAGGAGTCCGAGGCCCAGGGTCTTTGGCGAGGAGAGGAGACACGGACAGACTCAAGTAGAGGGTTTGGTCGTTCACTGAGGGTGGTCCCATTCGCGGAAGGGAGACCCAGTTCTGTAAGAGCTCCAACGATGTGTGCAGGAACTGGTTAATAATAATGGCGCCTTTTTCTTTTTTTTAAACAGTTAAACAGTTCTTCTTTTGTTCCTTGACTATATACATAGTCAAAGTAAGAGTTATAAAGTGTAAACGTTTAATCGCATATGGTGTATTGTCTGTTATTTGGCGTGGTGGGGTACATCACACAGCATCCACACAAACTTATTATCCAGTTTGGTGGGGCCGAAGGCTGCTTCCCCTAGACGAAAGCGAGCTGAGCGTTACATTGTGGGGGGCTATTGTCTGGAATTGGATTCTGCGGAAGCTGTGTGATCAGCCTGTTAAGTTATTCATACTGCGGGGGCTGAAAGCTGGTGTGCCTCTGTGGGATTGCTGGTTATTACTGCATGCGTGTTGGGTGGGGTGGCTGTTGGTACCCCGGAGGTCTTTGTTGGAGTTCAGACTAGCGCTGACGAGATGGTGGTGGGACGGCCAGTGTCTATTGGTGCCCCAGGTGAGGTGGGGCCATGGGCTGTCCATACTGTTAGGAGAGAGAGGAAAGAATGGTCTGATTCGGAGGTAGTGTCTGCGAATAAATGTTCCCGCTATGGCAGGCTCCACCTGGTTTTTGGGGTAATGTCCACCCCAAGAGGGGCAGAGGCATACGAGACGTGGGCGGAACGGATCTCTCAGTTGTTAGATGAGTGGAGTGCTCGGTTGAGGGAGAGCGGCAGGGATTGGTTAAAAGTTTGAGTAGGCAGGCTGATGAAGGTGTTAGAATTACCCTGTAGTGACAGCTGACAGTTATCCGAAAGCAGGGGAAAGTGCGTCTCGTTCGACTGGAAGTAAAATGCAGCACCTGGGGGGCTTTCCATACCTGTGTCAGGAGATTGGGGAAAATCTTTCAGTGTTTCTTCTCTGGTAAGGGGGGCAGCTAAATTGCTTTCAGTGCCAGAGGGATCATTTAAGGGGATCAACCCCTCCCTCAGTTGTTCAGCTGATCAGAGAGGTGTTGGGAAACTTAGTGGAGGTCCAGTGGGGTAACGGCTTGGGGTCTGTGGGGGAACACATTCCCATCAATGTACCAAGGAACTCCTGAGAGAAACAAACCCTATTCCTGAAGGTTTAGAGGGACCACGTCCTTGGGCGTCGTTATGGATAGATAGAAGCTATGCTAAAGCCATCCTCGACTCTGGGGTACAGATCAAGTTGTTGTACAGTTTGTTTTACAACTAGTTTCTGAAGCACTTACCCTTGACAACATTAAGGGCACTGGAAATTTGGGGTATCAGTGCAGTGATTATCCAGATGACGGTTATTGGTCAGTGAAACTGGAGTTCATGGAGGTCAATGTGTGGGTGTCAGAGGGTCGTGAATCGTTAATGCTGATGTGTCCGAACGCTGGTGCGACGGGCAGCATTTCGATTCTGGAGGGGACCAACACCCGGCTGATGATAAGGCACATGGGGGCCTGCCAGGAGGAGGCGGGTGAGAACTGTTTGGGGGCATTGTCTGTGCACCCGGTGTTTCGAGCTGCTTGTGAGGACGTGTGTAGCAGCATTGGGCCGGTACCGAATTTAAACGAGAGCCAGTGGCGGTACAGCCCGGGGGAAGTAGCTGAGGGTGAGACATCTTAGTAGACGCTCCGAAATACGACAAGGGAGGGGAGTTGACCACTGAAGACACCTTGGTGAGAGAGAGGTCACAGCGACTGGCCCCTGCAGCCATGGAAGATGTAGGCAGTTTGTGTGTGGATTATAGAACTCTGAACAGGCGCACTGTCATTGACCAGAATACGGCCCTGAGGACTGAAGACGCGATGGTCTGTCTGAATGGTGTGACGTGGTTTAATGTGCTGGATCTGAGGAGTGGATGTTGCCAGATCCCGATGAGTGAGGTCGACAAGGAGAAGACAGCCGTTATATGTCCCCTAGGATTCTTCTGGCCCAAAGAGGTGCCACAGGGCATATCCAGAGCCCTTGCAACCTTCCTGCGGGGCAGGGGGAAGACCATGGGGGTTATGGACTTGTTTGGAGCTTTGGTGTATTTGTATGATGTCCTAACATGAGGATTTGCCTTGGAAGACTATGAAGCGAGGTGAGTGAGGGATCCTGGGCAACTAGGGATTAACAATAGACAATAGACAATAGGTGCAGGAGCCAACACTGCCATTCACTGTGATCATGGCTGATCATCCACAATAATAGACAGAAAACGAAGTAAAACTTCCTTTGGACGAGTGCCAGGTCTGGAGAAGGCCGCAGCTCCTGAGTGAGGAGATTTGCACCACTGAACTGAATGCTCAGAAATGCAGGCTGGAGACTGAGTGCTGCAATTTAGTGATAATTATTGAAGAATTGGAGTTCATGCTCGTCAAAGTAGAGACGGGGAAATGGAAATCTGAGCCGAAACTGCGGTCATTTACTGATGAATTAATCTAAAGAGATGAAACAATGACCAACCTTCAAAAGGATCAGCAGAAACTCAAGAAATCGATCCAGAACAGTTTGGAAGAAGCTGGTGGGGTAATTGCATCCCAAAATGGAGATGGACATGAAGCGTGGGTCAGAACTGCTGAGACTGTGGCGAGAGTTGGAGGAGTTAGAGAAGAAGCTGACGTCTCGACTGCAGGAGGCTGAAGAGGCTGCAAAGGCAGCCCAGGCTGAGTGTTTCAGCTGGGAGAAAATCAAACAGCAGCTACTGATCGAGGAAATGGGGAAAAATTCAAATTCAACGGATGATGAGACGAAGGTGTGGTACATGTTGCCTTTCGCTAACTTTCCCTTGTTGGATGAAGAGACTTTTGGCCCTTCTCCCACTGAGTCAGGGGTAGTGAGGAGGGTTATCTGTGGGCAGCCTAGGTTACAGCAGGATATTTTCTGTTGTTATTTGAGGAGAGGGGCAGTATGAGTGTGAGGGCAGTTTGCTGTTCTTGGTGTCGGATGTGGGAGGCCCTGGAGTCTCCAAGCCTCCCAGACGTCTACATCTGCGCCAAGTGCATTGAGATGCAGCTCCTAAGGGACCGCGTTACGGAACTGGAGCTGCAGCTCGATGACCTTCGTCTGGTCAGGAAGAGTGAGGAGTTGATAGAGAGGAGTTGCAGGCAGGTGGTCACGCTGGGGCTACGGGAGGCAGACAAGTGGGTCACGGTTAGGAGGGGGAAGGGGAAGAGTCAGGTAATAGGGAGTACCCCGGTGGCTGTGCCCCTTAACAACAGGTACTCCTGTTTGAGTACTGTTGGGGGGGCACAGCTTACCCAGGGGAAGCGACAGTGGCCGTGCCTCTGGCACAGAGTCTGGCCCTGTAGCTCAGAAGGGTAGGGCAAGGAAGAGGAGGGCAGTTGTGATAGGGGACTCAATAGTAAGGGGGTCAGATAGGCAATTCTGTGGACGCAGTCCAGAGACCCGGATGGTAGTTTGCCTCCCTGGTGCCAGGGTCCGGGATATTTCTGATCGTGTCCAAGATATCCTGAAGTGGGAGGGTAAGGAGCCAGAGGTCGTGGTACATATAGGTACCAATGACATAGGTAGGAAAAGGGATGAGGTCCTGAAAGGAGAATAAAGGGAGCTAGGAAGGGAGTTGAGAAAAAGGACTGCAAAGGTAGTAATCTCAGGATTCCTGCCTGTGCCACGCGGCAGTGAGAGTAGGAATGCGATGAGGTGGAGGATAAATGCGCGGCTGAGGGATTGGAGCAGGGGGCAGGGATTCAAGTTTTTGGATCATTGGGACCTCTTTTGGCACAGGTGTGACCTGTACAAAAAGGACGGGTTACACTTGAATCCTAGGGGGACCAATATTCTGGCAGGGAGATTAGCGAGGGCTACTGAGGTGACTTTAAACTAGAATGGTTGGGGGGTGGGAATCAAATTAAAGAGGCTAGGCATGAGGAGGTTAGTTCACAACAGGGGGATGGGAACCAGTGCAGAGAGTCAGAGGGGTGTAAAGTGAGGGTAGAAGCAAAAAGTAGTAAGGAGAAAAGTAAAAGTGGCAGGCCGACAAATCCAGGGCAAGCATTAAAAGGGGCCGCTTTTCAACATAATTGCATAAGGGCTAAGAGAGTTGTAAAAGAACGCCTGAAGGCTTTGTGTGTCAATGCAAGGAGCATTCGTAATAAGGTGGAAGAATTGAAAGTGCAGATTGTTATTAATGATTATGATATAATTGGGATCACAGAGACATGACTCCAGGGTGACCAAGGATGGGAGCTCAACGTTCAGGGATATTCAATATTCAGGAGGGATAGACATGAAGGAAGGGAAGGTGGGGTGGCTTTGCTGGTTAAAGAAGAGATTAACGCAATAGAAAGGAAGGACATAAGCCGGGAAGATGTGGAATCGATATGGGTAGAGCTGCGTAACACTAAGGGGCAGAAGGCGCTGGTGGGAGTTGTGTACAGGCCACCTAACAGTAGTAGTGAGGTCGGAGATGGTATTAAACAGGAAATTAGAAATGTGTGCAATAAAGGAACAGCAGTTATAATGGGTGACTTCAATCTACATGTAGATTGGGTGAACCAAATTGGTAAAGGTGCTGAGGAAGAGGATTTCTTGGAAGGTATGCGGGATGGTTTTTTGAACCAACATGTCGAGGAACCAACTAGAGAGCAGGCTATTCTGGACTGGGTTTTGAGCAATGAGGAACGGTTAATTAGCAATCTTGTCGTGAGAGGCCCCTTGGGTAAGAGTGAACATAATATGGTGGAATTCTTCATTAAGATGGAGAGTGACATAGTTAATTCAGAAACAAAGGTTCTGAACTTAAAGAGGGGTAACTTTGAAGGTATGAGACGTGAATTAGCTAAGATAGACTGGCAAATGACACTTGAAGGATTGACGGTAGATATGCAATGGCAAGCATTTAAAGGTTGCATGGATGAACTACAACAATTGTTCATCCCAGTTTGGCAAAAGGATAAATCAAGGAAGGTATTGCACCCGTGGCTGACAAGAGAAATTAGGGATAGTATCAATTCCAAAGAAAAAGCATACAAATTAGCCAGAGAAAGTGGCTCACCTGAGGACTGGGAGAAATTCAGATTTCAGCAGAGGAGGTCAAAGGGCTTAATTAGGAAGGGGAAAAAAGATTATGAGAGAAAACTGGCAGGGAACATAAAAACTGACTGTAAAAGCTTTTATAGATATGTAAAAAGGAAAAGACCGGTAAAGACAAATGTAGGTCCCCTACAGACAGAAACAGGTGAATTGATTATGGGGAGCAAGGACATGGCAGACCAATTGAATAATTACTTTGGTTCTGTCTTCACTAAGGAGGACATAAATAATCTTCCAGAAATAGTAGAGGACAGAGGGTCCAGTGAGATGGAGGAACTGAGCGAAATACATGTTAGTAGGGAAGTGGTGTTAGGTAAATTGAAGGGATTGAAGGCAGATAAATCCCCAGGGCCAGATGGTCGGCATCCCAGAGTGCTTAAGGAAGTAGCCCAAGAAGTAGTGGATGCATTAGTGGTAATTTTTTAAAACTCGTTAGATTCTGGACTAGTTCCTGAGGATTGGAGGGTGGTTAATGTAGCCCCACTTTTTAAAAAAGGAGGGAGAGAGAAACCGGGGAATTATAGACCGGTTAGCCTAACGTCGGTGGTGGGGAAACTGCTGGAGTCAGTTATCAAAGATGTGATAACAGCACATTTGGAAAACGGTGAAATCATCGGACAAAGTCAGCATGGATTTGTGAAAGGAAAATCATGTCTGACGAATCTCATAGAATTTTTTGAGGATGTAACTGGTAGAGTGGATAGGGGAGAACCAGTGGATGTGGTATATTTGGATTTTCAGAAGGCTTTTGACAAGGTCCCACACAGGAGATTAGTGTGCAAACTTAAAGCACACGGTATTGGGGGTAAGGTATTGATGTGGATGAAGAATTGGTTAGCAGACAGGAAGCAAATAGTGGGAATAAACGAGACCTTTTCAGAATGGCAGGTGGTGACTAGTGGGGTACCGCAAGGCTCAGTGCTGTGACCCCAGTTGTTTACAGTATATATTAACGACTTGGATGAGGGAATTAAATGCAGCATCTCCAAGTTTGCGGATGACACAAAGCTGGGTGGCAGTGTTAGCTGTGAGGAGGATGCTAAGAGGATGCAGAGTGACTTGGATAGGTTGGGTGAGTGGGCAAATTCATGGCAGATGCAATTTAATGTGGATAAATGTGAAGTTATCCACTTTGGTGGCAAAAATAGGAAAACAGATTATTTTCTGAATGGTGGCCGATTAGGAAAAGGGGAGGTGCAATGAGACCTGGGTGTCATTATACACCAGTCATTGAAAGTGGGCATGCAGGTGCAGCAGGTGGTGAAAAAGGCGAATAGTATGCTGGCATTTATAGCGAGAGGATTTGAGTACAGGAGCAGGGAGGTGCTACTGCAGTTGTACAAGGCCTTGGTGAGACCACACCTGGAGTATTGTGTGCAGTTTTGGTCCCCTAATCTGAGGAAAGACATCCTTGCCATAGAAGGAGTACAAAGAAGGTTCACCAGATTGATTCCTCGGATGGCAGGACTTCCATATGAAGAAAGACTGGATGAACTGGGCTTGTACTCGTTGAAATTTAGAAGATTGAGGGGGGATCTGATTGAAACGTATAAAATCCTAAAGGGATTGGACAGGCTAGATGCAGGAAGATTGTTCCCGATGCTGGGGAAGTCCAGAACAAGGGGTCACAGTTTGAGGATAAAGGGGAAGCCTTTTAGGACCGAGATTAGGAAAAACTTCTTCACACAGAGAGTGGTGAATCTGTGGAATTCTCTGCCACAGGAAACAGCTGAGGTCAGTTCATTGGCTATATTTAAGAGGGAGTTAGATATGGCCCTTGTGGCTACGGGGATCAGAGGGTATGGAGGGAAGTCTGGGGCGGGGTTCTGAGTTGGATGATCAGCCATGATCATAATAAATGGCGGTGCAGGCTCGAAGGGCCAAATGGCCGACTCCTGCACCTATTTTCTATGTTTCTATGTTTCTAAAAGAAGCGGGGCCCTGAACATGGAATAAGGGGCTCCAAGTTGCAGTGGGGGCATGAGTGAGTGAGGATTTGGCAAGCAGGTCCGAGGTATCCCCAGTAGTGTCCAAACTTGAAGAGTTTAGGTGAGGGGGTACTGGGGTCTCGGAGGATTAGGAAACTCCCAGATAGGTTGGCCCATGTAGCACCTGGGGAACAGAGTGTAAGGTCTACTGTTTGGGGAACAATGTCACTGTTTGTACCTGGACTGGGTTTTTGTGTCTGCAGGAAGGGTTGGTGAGTTATTTAGAAGTCATGAGGACATGACTAAATTTGGTGGGGGGCGTGTGTAAGCAGTTTCTTCTTTTATATTATTGCTAAGGCTAATAAAATGGCTTCTTTGTTATGTTAAAAATAAAATGGCTTCTCTGTGATGTTAACTGCCGAGACAGTGGTTCTCTCTCTAGCAGCTTATTTAGGTTATAATTACTGATAACGAGAATTGTATTCATTTGTTAACCAATTGGGATAGATGTTATTCTACCCCGTGTGTCTGTAAGCTATTGTTTTCGTGGGCTTTGGGGAGAAGGCACGATGGGGACAGAGAAAGGAGACGTGATGCTGTAAGCTGGGCAACGGAACGGACCCCGAGCGGAGTCCGAGCCTCAGGGTCTTCGGTGAGAAGAGGAGACATGGACAGGCTCAAGTAGTGCATTTGGTCGATCACCAAGGGTGGCCCCATTCGCGGGTCGGCAAAGTTAGGAGGACATCGACTGGAGGAAGGGGGATCCAGTTCTGTAAGAGCTCCAACGATGTGTGCAGGAACTGGTTAATAATAATGGCGCCTTTAAACAGTTAAACAGTTCTTCTTTTGTTCCTTTACTATCTACATAGTCAAAGTAAGAGTTATAAAGTGTAATCATTTAATCGCATATGGTGTACTGTCTGTTATTTGACGTTGTGGGGTACATCACACAGCATCTACACAAACTTGATTACCCAGTTTGGCGGGGCCAAAGGCTGATCTCCCTAGACGAAAACGAGCTAAGCGAGCCTGAGGCTAACCCGGGGCTACACTAGGTAGCACATTTAAGCCACACCCAAAATGGATATGTCATAATAATCTGCGGGCCACTAACCTGGGGAAGTGCACAGAAACACAGATATAACTGAGAAGTCAGAGTAGCCAGTCAAACTCTCAGGAAGAAAAAGCCTTTTGTAGTCCAAATAAATGAAAGGATAAATAAACAAATAAATAGGAAAATGAAGAAAATACCTGGAGTCCCTATTTCTACTACCTAATAAAGACTCCACCCATGAGAATTTTGAGTTCTTTAAACCAGGGAACTTTGAGAGATGGCTCAGATGCTTTGAGAGGTTTAAGGTTGCAAGCAAACTCATTCAGGTTTCAGAAAAGCATCAAGTAAGCACACTGATATACTGCATAGTTGACAAAGCAGGTGACATCATGGGTGGAGTCAGACTGACAGATGTTCAGAGAAAGGAATACAATCAGTGCAGGACAAATTCAAAAGATATTTCACAGGAAAGTGAAATGTGGCATATGAGAGGGCAAAGTTCAATGTCAGAAAACAGGAGCCAGTAGGTGTAAATGACTTCATCATAGCATTGTGTGCCTTGTCAGACAATTGTGCATTTGTGGAAATCTGAGCAATGAGCTCATTAGACACAGGATTATTGTCAGGGTACTAGACACCAAATTGTCAGAGAGACTTCAGTTGCAGACAAATCTCACACTAGAGAAAGCTATTACTGTGGTGAGAGTGGTCATCAGCAACAGGTAGAACTCAAGCATGAAAATGACGTTGAGGTAAAGGTAGAAGATGTACAAAAGAACGGTTCAAACAAGGTGCAGACAGAAAGAGGGGACAGTAAAGCTCAGCTCAAACAAAACAGACAAGTGAAACAAAGAGAAGGTAAAATGTCCAACTACAGGAGATGCGGCAAGTCTCTGTTCCACATCAAAGAGTTCTCTCCAGCAAAAGAAAGAAATGTCACCAGTGAAATAGAGCTGGCAATTACAAGAGCCAGTGCCACTCAAAAACAGTTCTTCAGGAGGTCAGAGACGATCAAGATTCAGATGAAGAGAAAGCTTTCATTGAGGCTCTAGATTCAAATAGACAAGGCTGGTGAACTATGATTCAGTTGAAAAATGAGACAGTGACGGTCAAAATGGACACTGGTGCAGATGTCACAGCCATCCCCAAATGTCTATTCAGAAAACTGGTGAAGGAAACAGACATTCTGCTAAACACAACAAAGAAAGTCCTCATTGGGCCAGGGAAACATAAACTCAGTGTGAAAATAATATTTACTACTTCCATCCATAAAAATGAGATCTAGTTAATAGAGGATATCTGTGTTGTTCAGAATCTCTTTTCAACACTACTGAGGAGACATGCCCTCAAGAAGCTGAACTTCTTTGCGAGGTTGGATTTGCTAAACAATGTTCAGTGGCAGGAGAAGTACTCGGAGTTTTTCACAAGCTTGGGAGTACCAAAAGAAGAGTACCTTATCCAACTGAGGCCAGGAGTGAGACCCTACTCTTTGACCACAGTAAGGCATATACCAGTCCCATTGATGAACAAAGTCAAAGCTGAATGAGAGAATGGAGGCACTTGACATCATAACTAGAATGAATAGACCTAACACTGATGTGTTCCCAAGCCAAATGGCTCAATGAGTATCTGCATTGATCTAACAAAATTGAATAATGCAGTCAGGTGAGAGAAGTTTATTCTGCCCTCTGTTGATCACAAATTAGGGATGCAGGGTGAAGCAAAGTTCTTCAACAAACCTGATGCAAACTTAGGGTTCTGGTAGATCTATTTAGCTCCTGAGTCACAGAAGGGCATTACCTTCATCACAGTTAATGGACGCTATGCCTTCAAGAGACTCCCTTTTGGCATCTCATCAGTCCTTGATCTCTTTTTTTAGATGAGGATGGACCAAATTTTAGAGGGAATGAATGGAATAGTTTGCCACATGGATGATATACTTACCTAGAGAGGATCAAGTGAGGAACATGACAAAAGAGTGGAAGAAATTGAAACAGGCTGGAATCACCCTGAACAAAGAGAAATACAAATCTGCAAAGTTAGAGGTGAAGTTCTTAGGCTACCAACTGTTCTCAGAGGGAGTGCAACTAGATTCAAACTGGCAGGAGTTTGGAACGTGGAACAACCTATGAATGAATAAGAGATCCGCAGTTTCCTTGGCATGGCCATTCCTGATCTGGCGGAGTAAACAAAACCGCTACGTGACCTTCTCTCTTAGAGAAATGTTTGGACCTAGGACGCACCACAGGAGAAGTCATTCTCATCACTTAAAGCAGCACTCATCTCTCTACCAACATTGACATTCTTTGATCCAAACAAAGCAACCAAGGTCTAAGCAGATGCTTCTTCTTTTGGCCTAGGAGGAGTACTCGCCCAATACTGCCGTGGCGTATGGAAACCAGTGACATATGCATCTAGAGCACTGACCCACTGAGAAGTGTTATGTCCAAATGGGAAAGGAGATGCTAGATCTCAAGTTAAGTCCAGCCAAGTCGCTTTTTATTGTCATTTCGACCATTAACTGCTGGTACAATACACAGTAAAAATGAAACAATGTCCCTCCAGGACCATGGTGCTACATGAAACAACACAAAACTACACTAGACTAAGTGAGGCAACACAAGGCTAGGCTAGACTATGTAGGACAACACAAAAACTACACTAGACTACAGACCTACGCAGGACTACATAAAGTGCACAAAACAGTGCAGTGCAGTACAATAAATAATAAACAAGACAATAGGCACAGCAGAGGACAAATTGCAATATAATAATAAATGATGTAGATGTCAGTCTAGTCTCTGGGTATTAAGGAATCTGATGGCTTGGGGGAAGAAACTGTTGGACAGTCTGGTTGTGAGAGCCCAAATGCTTTTGCCAGATGGCAGGAGGGAGAAGACTTTGTATGAGGGTTGCGTGGAGTCCTTCACAATGCTGTTGGCTTTATGGGTGCAGCATGTAGTTTAAACGTCTGTAGTGGTGAGAAGAGAGACTCCAATGATCTTCTCAGCTGACCTCACTATCCGCTGCAGGGTCTTGCGATCTGAGACGGTGCAATTCCCGAACCAGGCAGTGATGCAGCTGCTCAGGATGCTCTCGATACATCCTCTGTAGAGCGTGGTGAGGATGCGGGGGTGGGAGATGGACTTTTCTCAGTCTTTGCAGAAAGTAGAGACGTTGTGCTTTCTTGGCTAAGGAGCTGGTGTTGAGGGACCAGGTGAATACCAAGAAATTTGGTGCTCTTAACGATCTCAACGATGGAACCGTCAATGTTCAGCAGAGAGTGGTCGCTCTATGCTCTCCTGCGGTCAACAACAATCTCTTTTGTTTTCTTCACATTCAGAGACAGTTTGTTGGCTCTGCACCAGTCTGTTAGCCGCTGCACCTCCTCTCTGTATGCTGACTCGTCATTCTTGCTGATGAGACCCACCACAGTCATGTCACCGGCGAACTTGATGATGTGATTCGAGCTGTGTATTGCTGCACAGTTGTGGGTCAGCAGAGTAAACAACAGTGGACTGAGCACACTGCCTAGTGTGGGCTTAAGCTACTACTTGATAGGCACTAAATTCCTACTTGGAACAGACCACATGACACTTGTCAGCCTCCTCAGCTTGAAACACTTGGATGACTTACCTCCATATCTGCAAAAATTCAGAATGAAGTTTATGCGATACTGGTATGATACTGAACATGGTCCTGGCAAATCTTTCACAACACCAGACACGCTGTCGAGGATACCTTGAAGAAGTAAGAGGACAAGAACTGAATCAACCCTCATGGAAGATACCAACATCTATTTAGCTCAGAAAAATGGAACAAAATTCACACTGAGTTAAAAAGAGAACAAATCTGCAGTAATGTCATGCAATACTGTGAGCATAGATGTCCAGGTGTTCTAAAAGGAGCTCCTGATCTCAAACCTTACTGGTTCGAAAGAGACGCACGCACCTTGCTGAATTGCAGCTAAAAGGGCTCAGACTTATCATTCCTACTTTTATGCACGGCAACATCCTCAGTCAAATCCACTAGGGATATCAAGGCATTGAGAAGTGTTATCTAAGAGCAAGGCAATTCATATGATGGCCCGGTCCGAACACAAAACTGAGAGATTATGTAAAGCAGTGTGAAGCATGCAGAAAATTGCACAAAAATCAGGCTGAACCTCATTGTCCCACAGAATTCTTAGACTTTCAATGACAAATTGCAGGCACAGAGATTTTTGAGCTGAAAAGAGACAATATCTCACTGTGGATTCATACTCATGGAATGATGAGGTATCCAATCTGTCCTCTACATCCTCAGCAACAGTTATACAGCACCTGAAAGCTGTATTTGCTCGCCATGGAATGCCAGAGACACTTGTGTCAGACAATGGTCCACAATTCAGCTGCTCAGAATTCTAAGCCTTTGCTAGGGACTCTGAGTTCAAACACCAGACAAGCAGTCCATGGTACCCACAGGCAAATGGGAAGTAGAAAGAGCAGTACAAACTGTTGAGGGTCTGCAACTGAAGGCAAAAGACCCCTACAAAGCACTCATCAGGCCAGGCAGCATCTCTAGGAAGAGGTACAGTCGATGTTTCGGGCCGGGCTGGCCTGAAACGTCGACTGTACCTCTTCCTAGAGATGCTGCCTGGCTTGCTGCATTCACCAGCAACTTTGATGTGTGTTTCTTGAATTTCCAGCATCTGTGGAATTCCTCGTGTTTACATCTACAAAACACTGCTAGCTTATCACTCCACACCTCTTCCAAATAGCTACCATCCATCAGAGCTGTCAATGGGCTGGAGACTGAGAACAAGCCTGCCTGTACTTCCTTCCTCTCTCCAACCTCACTTACTAGACCTAGACAAAGTGAGAAATTTTGAGAAAATGCAGCATGAGAAAGCAAAGAGCATGCATGATCTCAGACACAGAGCAAAATCTTTGTCGCTTCTCAGGAGTGGTGAAGCTGTCTGGGTTTCAGACCAATTCATCAAAGGAACAATGGTCCAGCAGCAAGCACCACGATCGTTTGTGATCAGAACACCGCCGGGTGAAATCAGGTGGAACAGGCATGTTGTCATGCACCTTCAAAGTCCATGAAAGGTAGAGAAAATAATAGAGTGGTCTGATCCTTATGATGAGGACTACTTACCTGAGGTGGACTCACCTGTTCAAGAATATCCATCCATTCCAACACTTCCAGGAAACTATACCAGTTCAGGTCATTTATCTGTCCCACCACAGAGTAATACTCCATAGCCTTATAGCTTAGGGCAAGTGACTAAAGAGGCAGTATAATCCTTTCACTTTGCCAGAGTATTCAGGTAGCCTGGCCTGACCTCCATTAGATTTAGTGTTATTTAAAGAGTTTTAATATTGAAAACATTTCATTGAAATGAGACTGTTCATTAAAAAAAGAATTGGTGAGAAAAAAGAGTAAAACAGAGATGCTAGGAACAACGAGAAAGGCAGTCCTAATGTTGGCAGTTCTTTATGTTTAAATAAGGAGCGTAAGTTACGTTCTATGGGTGAAGTGAAATGAATCATTCAATTTCAATTACTATAATTTCAATGCCACTCTATGGAGAAGAAGTACATACCTACCTAGTTTTTCTTTTTTTTTTCAAGAAGGGGAAATGCTGTGGAAGTTAATGGTGTTATTCCTCAGTTAGCCACTCCCACCTGGGAGGAGGTCACATACTGTATAAACAGGGATCAAAAAAGTTCAGCCAAGTACCCTGCATGCTGACATCCTGGTGTGCTCTGCACTATCCCTCAATAACGAACACAATTGCTACAATGAAACTGGTACTAAGAAACATGAAGAAGATATTGTCAGCTTCAGCTGCAGATGTAAATTCACCGGATAAAGCCACTGGGGCAATCATGCCATCTCTATCAGGACATTATTGGTGAGAAACCAACTAACCAAGGAAATCTTAGAGTCAGGAAACTAAGGGCACATGAATGCAAAAGGCAGGAGTCTGTGTTGATTTTTCTGACTATTTCAGGACTGGTTACCACTGCTGTACTTCTGTGCATTCGGCTCAGTTTTTCTCTCTCTCCTGACTGAGGGTCTCAGATCTGTAATATTAACTTTGTTTTTTTTTTGTTCACAAGTGCTGGCTGAGTCGTTGTGCATTTCTGGCATTTTTTTTTGTTTTCATTTCTGATTTCCAGCATCTGTAATTTTGTTCTGATTTTCTAATCTACTCCCATACACTCATGACTGCATGGCCAGTTTCTACCTGAACTATGTACAAGTTTGCAGTTGATGCCATCGTAGTGGGCTGTACCTCAAGTAATAGTGAGTTGGAGCACAGGAAGGAGATGAGCTTCATAACATGGTCTCTTGACAACAAACGTGCCCTCAGTGTCAGCAAAACAAAAGAACTGGCCCATGAACTGCAAGAAGGGGTGCAGAGTGCAGGTTTCTCAGTGATGCTGAGTTTGAGAGGACAGAGAGCTTCAGGTTCTGAAGAGTCAATGGGCAATAGGGAGTGGTCGGCCTAAATATTCCTGAACTCCACAATCGTTTATTTAGTCTTGTCCACTTTGAGAATCCAGTTGTTGTGTTTACACCAGTCCACAAGTTGTTCTGCCTCTTTCCTCTATGTTGTTTTATCATTGTTAATTTATTGTCAGTTCTACCATTCTTGGGTGAAGGCATATTGAGCAGGCATTTCTAACACTGACACAACTACTACTTCCTTCAAATGGCTCACTGCTTCACTTTTATTTCCTGGTATTCCTATTATTCCTAGTAGGCTATGCACACTTCTCTTTATTTGTACAGTTTATCTGCAATTGTGGCTCCCACTCATGGACAGAATAGTCGTGTAGTGGTTAGCACAACAGTTTACAGTACCAGCAACCCAGGTTCAATTTCCACCACTGCCTGTAAGGGGTTTGTACGATCTGCCCATGACTGCGTGGGTTTCTTCCAGGTGCTCTTGTTTCCACCCACTGTCTGAAGACTTACCAGTTGATAGATTAATTTGTCATTATAAATTGTCATGTGAATAAGTTCAGGTTCAATCAAGGGATTGTTGGGCGGTGTGGCTTGAAGGGCTGGAGGGCCTATACTGCTCTGTATTGCAATAAATAAATAAATAATGGACTTCACAATTAGTAAGAATTTAAGCAAGGGCAATCGTTTTGGTGATGAGTAAGTGTGCTCAGATTCTGGTGTTTGTGGTGGAACTACTGATTTGTGTGTGATACCAGTCAGTGTTGTTGTTGATTTTGCTTTCCATGTTACTAACAGATCTTGGCTGCACTGGTTCTTACTTGGCTGAATCAACTGTACCCCATGCCACAGGCAGATTGACACCTTCGTTTCTCTCTCTTCCACTAGATCATGTTCAATAGGACATTTTAATTAAACACCTTTATATTTCAGAAGAAAAGTCTCACTTTCCTAAAATTGCAAAATCCCTCCTTGCACACGTCAAAGTGACTCTCCTGAACCAGATACATCTGTTGCTTTTGTCTGTTCATACTTACAGCCATTTTCCTGAATGTAGTTCTCTTGCCATGTTTATGCTGACTTTTCTGTCACTGAATTCAAGTTTTCTTTCCTAGTGTTCCTTTGTACCTGTGACTGAGCATCCAAAACTGTCAGTTCTTTATCCCACAAGGTGCTCAGTGCCTTTTTAGAATTATGTTTGAGGCTCTTCACAGAATTGGAAAGCCTCAGCAATCCATTTTTACTCATGGAGACAATTATTCTGACCAACTGAGCAATTTTTCTTATACAAACCACAATAGCTTTCTGTTCTTTTTCTTACCTTGTCCTGACTACAATATCAGTTTTAATAACCCCAGTATTTCCATCTTTGGTGGTTCTACTATCTTGCTTGGATGTCTGACTCTTCATTCCTTTCCAATGTATTAGTTTGAAGACTAAGTGTTCTTTGATGAAAAGACCAACCCATCCCATTTTGCTCCCCGTATCATTGAACTGAAGCAGAAAAGGTTAGTCTGGAGTTCATACAACGCAACCATGTCTGATATTGTTGTTTTGTAGAATGTAGATTTCTATAATTATTGATAGCTCAATTCATTTATTACCCTGGGCCATGGTGCACTTTATTTATCCTGATATTTGTTATAACTTTCCAAATTATGGTCATGATAAACATTACTTTCCAGCAGAGAGATTTCTTTAAAATGACACATGTGGGTAACTCACCATTTTACTGTGTGGCCCACCATAATCTTGTTGCATTATTTGTCATTTCACCAAACGTCATATGGATATCATTCAAAATGTTGCTGAGAGTATCTTTGTAAATATATTCTGTAGGAATATCTTCTTGCATCTGAGCAAACAACGGACTGCAATTTTTTTTTAACGTCAAAATATTTTGTTTGTTTGTAAAAGCAGGTTCCAAATATTTGGTTTTACAATCTAAAATGGAAGATTGCTTTAAATGGATGGATGAAATTTCTTGTATAATGTTCATATGGATCTATTTATTTTACAGTGCATTGAGGTAGTATGATTGAAAGCAATACCAGGGTGCAGAACAAAGTGTAACAGGTACAGAGAAAGTGCAGCACAGGTAGACAATAAAGAGCAAGATTATAACGAAGTCATTTCTGAGGTCCATCTTATTGTATCAGGGGAGCATTCAATAGTCTTATAACAGTTAGGCAGAAACTGTCCTTGATCCTGACGATATGTGCCTTCATTCTTTCGTATTGTTTGCCCGATGTGAGGAGGAAGAGGAATGAATACCTGAGGTGGGTAGGTTCTTTGATTATTTTATAGAAATATAGAATAGTACAGCACAGTACAGGCCCTTTGGCCCACAATGTTGTGCCGACCCTCAAACCCTGCCTCCCATATAAGCCCCCACCTTAGATTCCTCCATATACCTGTCTAGTAGTCTCTTAAACTTCACTAGTGTATCTGCCTCCACCACTGACTCAGGCAGTGCATTCCACGCACCAACCACTCTCTGAGTAAAAAACCTTCCTTTAATATCCCCCTTGAACTTCCCACCCCTTATCTTAAAGCCATGTCCTCTTGTATTGAGCAGTGGTGCCCTGGGGAAGAGACGCTGGCTATCCACTCTATCTATTCCTCTTATTATCTTGTACAACTCTATTATGTCTCCTCTCATCCTCCTTCTCTCCAAAGAGTAAAGCCCTAGCTCCCTTAATCTCAAATCATAATGCATACTTTCTAAACCAGGCAGGATCCTGGTAAATGTCCTCTGTACCTTTTCCAATTCTTCCACATCCTTCCTATAGTGAGGTGACCAGAACTGGGCACAGTACTCCAAGTGTGGCCGAACCAGAGTTTTATAGAGCTGCATCATTACATCACAACTCTTAAACTGTATCCCTCGACTTATGAAACCTAACACCCCATAAGCTTTCTTAACTACCCTATCCACCTGCGAGCCAACTTTCAGGGATCTGTGGACATGTACCCCGAGATCCTTCTGCTCCTCCACACTACCAAGTATCCTGCCATTTACTTTGTACTCTGCCTTGGAGTTTGTCCTTCCAAAGTGTACCAGCTCACACTTCTCTGGGTTGAACTCCATCTGCCACTTCTCAGCCCACTTCTGCATCCTATCAATGTCTCTCTGCAATCTTTGACAATCCTCTACACTATCTACAACACCACCAACCTTTGTGTCATCTGCAAACTTGCCTACCCACCCTTCTACCCCCACATCCAGGTCGTTAATAAAAATCACGAAAAGTAGAGGTCCCAGAACATATCCTTGTGGGACACCACTAGTCACAATCCTCCAATCTGAATGTATTCCCTCCACCATCACCCTCTGTCTTCTGCAGGCAAGCTAATTCTGAATCCACCTGGCCAAACTTCCCTGGATCCCCTGCCTTCTAACTTTCTGAATAAGCCTACCGTGTGGAACCTTGTCAAATGCCTTACTTAAATCCATATAGATCACATCCACTGCACTACCCTCATCTATATGCCTGGTCACCTCCTCAAAGAATTCTATCAGGCTTGTTAGACACGATCTGCCCTTCACAAAGCCATGCTGACTGTCCCTGATCAGACCATGATTCTCTAAATGCCTATAGATCCTATCTCTAAGAATCTTTTCCAACAGCTTTCCCACCACAGACGTAAGGCTCACTGGTCTATAATTACCCGGACTATCCCTACTACCTCTTTTGAACAAGGGAACGACATTCGCCTCCCTCCAATCCTCTGGTACCATTCCCGTGGACAACAAGGACATAAAGGTCCTAGCCAGAGGCTCAGCAATCTCTTCTCTTGCCTCGTGGTGCAGCCTGGGGAATATTACGTCAGGCCCCGGGGACTTATCTGTCCTAATGTATTTTAACAACTCCAACACCTCCTTTCCCTTAATATCAACATGCTCCAGAACATCAACCTCACTCATATTGTCCTCACCATCATCAAGTTCCCTCTCATTGGTGAATACCGAAGAGAAGTATTCATTGAGGACCTCACTCACTTCCACACCCTCCAGGGACATCTTCCCACCTTTATCTCTAATCGGTCCTACCTTCACTCCTGTTATCCTTTTTTTCTTCACATAATTGAAGAATGCCTTGGGGTTTTCCTATACCCTACTCGCCAAGGCCTTCTCATGCCCCCTTCTTGCTCTTCTCAGCCCCTTCTTAAGCTCCTTTCTTGCTTCCCTATATTCCTCAATAGACCCATCTGATCCTTGCTTCCTAAACCTCATATATGCTGCCTTCTTCCACCTAACTAGATTTTCCACCTCACTTGTCACTCATGGTTCCTTCACCCTACCATTCTTTATCTTCCTCACCAGGACAAATTTATCCCTTACATCCCGCAAGAGATCTCTAAACATCGACCACATGTCCATAGTACATTTCCCTGCAAAAACATCATCCCAATTCACACCCGCAAGTTCTAGCCTTATAACCTCATAATTTGCCTTTCCCCAATTAAAAATTTCCGTGTCCTCTTTGATTCTATCCTTTTCCATGATAATTATAAAGGCCAGGGAGCGGTGGTCACTGTCCCCCAGATGCTCACCCACTGAGAGATCTGTGACCTGACCCGGTTCATTACCTAGTACTAGATCTAGCATGGCATTCCCCCGGTCGGCCTGTCCACATACTGTGACAGGAATCCATCCTGGACACACTTAACAAATTCTGCCCCATCTAAACCCTTGGAATTAATCAAGTTCCATTAGGGAAGTTAAAGTCACCCATGTTATTTTTGCACCTTTCTAAAATCTGCCTCCCAATCTGCTCCTCTGTATCTCTGCTGCTACCAGGGGGTCTATAGAATACCCCCAGTAGAGTAACTGCTCCCTTCCTGTTCCAGACTTCCACCCATATTGACTCAAAAGAGGATCCTGCTACATTACCCACCCTTTCTGTATCTGTAATAGTATCCCTAACCAGTAATGCCACCCCTCCTCCCCTTTTTCCGCCCTCTCTATCCCTCTTAAAGCACTGAAATCCAGGAATATTGAGAATCCATTCCTGCCCTGGTGCCAGCCAAGTCTCTGTAATGGCCACTACATCATAATTCCATGTATGTATCCAAGCTCTCAGTTCATCACCTTTGTTCCTGATGCTTCTTGCATTGAGGTACACACATTTCAGCCCTTCTACCTTACTGTCTTTACACCATTTATTCTGCTTCTCCTTCCTCACAGCCTTTCTGTATGTTAGATCTGGCTTTACTCCATGCACTTCTTTCACTGCTCTATCGCTCTGGGTCCCATCCCCCTCGCAAATTAGTTTAAACGCTCCCGAACCATGCTAGCAAACCTACCTGCAAGGATATTGCTCCCCCTCGAGTTCAGGTGCAACCCATCCAATCTGTACAGGTCCCACCTTCCCCAGAAGAGATCCCAATGATCTAAAAATCTAAATCCCTGCTCCCTGCACCAACTCCTCAGCCACGCATTTTGATTGCTTTATTAAGGCATAGATAAAGTCCATGGCTGGCTTCCATGATTTACCAGCTGTATCCCCAACTCTCTTCAGTTTCTTGTGGTTGCAAGCAGTGCAATAGCCAAATCTAGCCATGATACATCTGAATAGGATGGTTTCTATGGTACATTTATTAAAATTGGTATGAATTGACCATGGCACATCAAATATTTTAACCTCTAGAGGAAATAGAGGCATTGGTGAGCTTTCTTGGCTGTGGCATCTACATAGTTAGGATAATGGTGCAATTTAGCTGCTGCTTAAAACATTGCTTGTACTATGATCAGAAATTAATTGTCCTGTTCTTTGCTGATTGGGGATTTGATGTTTTTCTTTGAATGGATTTCATGGTTTTCCTTGTTTCGTGGCTGTCTGTGGGAAGATGAAACTCAGGGTTGTATACTGCATACATACGTGGATAATAAATGTACTTTGAATCTTTGAAGCTTTGAATCTAATGAGAGGCTGGCAGTGGCTCCCAAAAGAGAACAGAAAATCTTCCAAAAACCGAATATGGACTGTGCTCCACAATCAGCCACTATGTCTTGTGCAAAGCCATGCACGTGTTGAACCTTGAGGAGGGCAGTCTCATAAACTGATGGGAGCTTGGGGAGAGCAATGAAGGAGGCTGCTTTAGAGAACCGGTCCTTAACTACCAGAATGTTAGTATTCCCATCTGACGGAGGCAGGCCAGTGATTCAATCCACTAAGAAGTAGGACCAGGGGTGGTGAGGCACAAGCAGCAGACAGAACATACCAGCAGGGTGCTGACACAACATCTTGTCCTGGGCACCGGTGGTCAGGTAGAGATGAAGTAATGGGCATCTTGCGACACAGCCAGCCACCAAAATCATCCGTTGAATCCCTGGGTGGCCCACCATATAGGAAGAGTGACCTCACTCCAGCTCTCTGTGGCTCTGAGTTCCAGGGACAAGCAGCCAGCTTGGAGGATCCCCACTTGGGCCTGGGGCAGCTTACACTTCAGGTTCTATTTCAAATATCACTAGAGCAGCTATGTATGCACAGGGAAGGATGGTCTCTCTCTGGATTGGTGTTGTCCTCAGAGATGTCAAAGCTGTAGGAGAGAGCATTGGCCTAAGTATTCTTGCTGCCAAGATTGCAGATGAGGGTGAAATTAAACTGGGTGAAGAAGAGAGCTCAATGGGCTGGATGAACATTCAGTCTCTTGGTGCCAAGAATGTAGGAGAGGTTTCTGTGATCTGTGCATGCCAGAAAGGGGTGTCCTGCTCCTTCCAGCAAGTGTCGCCATGCCTCCAGGACCTCCTTGACAGCCAGAAGATCTTGGTTTCTGACATCATGTTTGCACCCGCAGAAGTCAAACGACAGGAAAGATAAACACAGGTGAGCAGCTGATAATGAAGAGCACTAGGAGAGGACTTCTCCAACACTGACACTGGATGTGTCAACGTCGACAATAAATGGTCAGGATGGGTCTGGATGCTCCAACACTGGGGCAGTGGTGAAGCATTGCTTTAGCTTTGAGAGGACCTGGTCTACTTCATTTGTTCACAGGACTCCTGCAGAACTCTTCTTGGTGAGTTCATTTATGGGAGTCACAATAGAACTGAAGTTTCTAATGAAGTGGCATTAAAAGTTTGCAAACTCCAAGAAGCGCCCCACCTGTTTGAGTGCAGATAGTTTGGGCCACTGCTTCAACTTTACATGGGTCCATTTGAACATTGGAATGGCTGAGAATGTAGCCCAAGAATGGCACCTGCTCTTTGTGGAACTCACATGTCTTTGGTTTGGCATTAAGGTAGTTCTTGAGGTACCACCTAAGACCCCATTGGACATGCTGGACATGCTCCTGATGAGAGCAGGAATAGATAAGAATGTTCTCCAGATACAAAATCACAAATTGATTCAACATGTCCTGGAGCACATCATTGACCAGGGCTGGAAATACAGCAGTGGATATGACCAGACCAGATGGCATCACAAGATATTGATAGTGGCCAGTGGAGATGTTGAACCAAGTTGTAAGCATGGTGTAGGTTCATAGCATTTTGGAGAATATGTTTACTCCCTGCAGATGTTCAAAATGCAGAGGCAGGAAGAGGAAGGTGGAAATGGTTCTTCACCATGATAATCAATGAGCTTCCATCCTTCACAAAAAAAAACACACACCCCACTGGTGAGGTTAACAGACAGATAAATTCTAAGGCAAATGTCTCTTTTATGTATTTTCCCATGGCCACCATTTCAGAACAAGAGAGAGAAAAGAGATGGCCCTGGGGAAGACTAGAACCAGGTAAGAGGACAGAGGTATGGTAGTAGGCTGGCATGGAGGCAGGGAGGTTGCCTTCCTCTTAATGAAGACCTCAAGGAAGTCAGCATATTAAGCTGGAACACCAGAGAGTTCCAAACTAGCTGTTGGCACAGAAAAAGATATGCTGACAAGAGCTTGAGCTGAATTCCGACAGATAAACAGGCATGTACTCTTGGAGTGCATTTTGGGACCAATCGATTCGTAGGTTGTGTCTGGAGAGCCAGGGAAGCCAAGCACCTGCAGCAGTTCAGGTGAGTCAACATGATAGAAGCAGAGCTGTTCTCCACGGCTGCCCTCTAGGACAAGTTGGAGGGGTTCTGTGGAAAGATGGATCTTGCTGATGACCAGAGGCTGACCATCCAGAGCCTTGACATCAATATTCTCTCTCAATTGTTCAGTAGAAACTTGCTATCTTTGAGCCTGAGAGGTTCTCAGATGCCTCGGAGTCAATAAATGCCTGAAGCTCTTGGTGCAGGGAATGCAGGGAAGCTGGGAGCAATACTCGATAGGGAAAGTTGCTTGCAAGAAGAATGGACCCACCAGAATTCCCCTTCTTGCTGATGGGTATTCTGTTTTATAGGTGCTTGGGACATGATGCCCAAAAGTGCTCTTGAGCTTCTTTGCATGGACTTCCTTGTGGACTAGGTACTAGGTGACAAGGAAGGTGGGATGAAGGTAGGCAGAGATCTGACGGTTAGAAGGCTCAAGGCATTTTTTCTCTCCACCACCCTGATGGTCTATTTGATGGACAGATTTATCTGGTCATCCAGGCTGTCCTGTTCATCATGTACTACGATCTCATGCCAGGCCCCTGTGCTCAGCCCACGCTGGAAATCAATGATGAGGGCTCTTTCATTACACCCTATCTCAAATGCAAGAGTGCAGAACTTTATTGTGCCGTCCTTCACTCTCCCTTTCCCTTGGCGTGGACCCAGGAGTGAGTGAGCAGCCTCCTGAAATCGTATTGGAAGGTTAAACACCCTCTTGAACTCAATCACAATTAGCTGGAAAGATTGGGCTACAGAGAAACTTTGTTCTTATAGGGCATTAAACAGGCAGAGTGGGGGTCCATCTAAGAGATCCATCATGTAAGTCAGCTTATGTGCATTATCATTGAACCAACCTGGCTGAGCTTCAAAGGTCTGTTCACATTGGGTAATAAAGTTCTTGCAGCCATCGCGGCCACCGGAGTATCTGCCTGGTAGAGGTGTGCTCAGATCAGGTCCAGTAGCAGCCGAGGGAATTGGGGCATTAGTGGCTGATGAGACTGCTGTAGAGAAGGATGTGCAGGATGTGGGAGGTGCTGGAGCTGGAAGTGAAACTGTCCTGGCAGAAGGCTGCTGAGTAGCAGTAGCGAGAGCAGTGATGGCTGCAACTTGATTCTGGCTGTCTGTCGTGAGCTGCTGAAAATCGTTGTCAATGCTGACACCTGCTCTTCCTGCTTGGACTGGGCTTGCCACGCTGAGAGTGGCTGTTACACTCAGAGAGCCATTCTGCCAAACCAGCCTCCACTGAGTTTAACTTCTCCACATGACCAACGAAATTTGGTTTGGGCTGGGCTTGCTTTCTTAGAGCAGCTCTAGTACTGTGAAAGCCACTTCTGCTAACTGAGTTTTTGCAACCGGACCAATGGAATTCAGGGCCAATTTCAGCTGTTCTCTTTCTGCTGGGTATAGTTTGATGGTCAAGTTTTGCTGATAGGTTTATCAGGTCAGTGATGGCTCAGGTACAGAAGGAGAGACATGGGCTCGAATGCACTGTTCACTCAGTTTTAGTTAAAACTGTGTAGAATAAAGAAAACTAGTAAATGTTTGGCCAACAGGGCCACTAACTAAAACTCACGTTGTTACTGTGGCTCAAAGGCAGTAACCTCGAAATAATTAAATATTGCTCCATCTATCTAAAGTACTTGTCTTCTTTCCTGGATCGTGGGCAAATGTAAGCATGGAGCATTGTCATCACTGTGCTTCAGTCGAGCTTTGACCGGAATGAAACGAAAGGAAGGGAGTTAAACACAATGACAAAGAAACCATAATGAACTGGAATGTGTATTCTCACATGCATTATTGTTGTCTTCTTTCAGCTGCTCACCTATGAGGGCACCCAGACTCTGTGGCAACGATTGTGGTTATAACACCATGTCTGACTAATAATCAGCCCTTGACATTTGGGAAGAATCTTGAATGTACAACACTACACAGCTACAGGTTCACTATTTGTTTCAAATATCCATACAGGGTGTATGAAGCATGTGGTAGTTTAAGTATTAAAACCTATTATTGGAGCTTGAGTAATGGCAAAGCTAAGATTATCTCATTTTACAATCAAGTATAACAGAAGCCAGAATGGGGCAGGAAGCTTCCTAAAATATTTTCAGGAAGGCCTGAGGAGCTACCAGTATCACCCAACATGTGCCTGAATACTTAGAGCATATGATTTATGCAAATATATAGATCCTTGCATAAAGCAAGGGAAGAGTCAACATCACACAAAATGTAAGCAATATTGCTTCAGCAGTGTAACTGTTAGCCCCATCATTTCCTGGACTGGCATTATCCACCCTGAGGGGGCTCACGCGAAAAAGTTCACTTCCATGTTGTTAGATTTGCATATCCAGTTTCAGTTTTCCATTTTTACCAGTACGGAATACTTACGACCCATCACAAATGAATGGACAGCTTGTTGTGTCAGCAGATCTTCTGTTATTCAGCATTTCTCCTTGTTTTACTGAAGGCTGTTGTTGAATTGGGCTCTGTTAGATTGTCAAGTGGATATTTCATGTTGAGCACAATAAGAGAGAACAGCATGAAGAATCTTTGGAACTATCCTGTGTGCTTTGTTAGATAAATGATCTTGAATAATGAGAAGCTTGTCAGGCGTTGTACAAGGACTAGAAATTATATATATTCTATTTCAAAATTCAATTTGTAAATTAAAACTTTTCAAACATGATTGCCTAGAAATTGTTCTGTATCTACATTTGGTGTTCAAAATACAGTGCTGCATTTACACTAATATCAAAATATCTCCCCACCAATGAAATCACAAAAATTAACTATATTCAGTGTGAAATAATATCAGTGTGATCTGCTGCAATTCTCAGTGAGAATTGCAGCCTCACCCGACTTAGCGACACAGCTGACATTTTGGTATGCAAGATTTAGAGCCCTGAAAGACTCTCTATGGTAGTCACACAGTAAAAACACACTATGGCTGCTGTGGAAGAAAATGGGTTTGGAGGGATGAAGGAAGCAGTTTCCACATTCGACTAGGTAGAAGTCCAATGTACTTCAAGGCCAGGAAACCCACCTTGAAGGAATTAGCTCAACAGTCTCCTCAAAGGTTAAGAATTCCTTCATGATGGGCAACAGTAGAATGCATTATATATTGTTACAAGACACCACTACTTACACCCACTGAGAGTAAATTTTCAGAAGATTGTATGCATAGGTCTGAGTTATTTACAAGGTAGCACTCATCAGGAAATACAGTGATGTTAGAACAAAATAATGAGCAGAGATGCATTCATTTATGTGTTGAAACTAGTGTAAGTGTTCCTGCAAGGTCAAACTACAAATTTCTTTATGCGTTGATTAGGCTTTCCAGTTAATTAATGGCCTTCTTTGTCTCCTCAAAGTGATAACAACAGTACCGATGGCAACAAATACAGTATGGGGAAAGTTAGTTTGCTTGCATTGATGAATATGATTTTATTCATACGGAAGGTTGTCAGGGGAAGTGTTTTTCTATCAGGAAAGTAATTACAGCTTTCACTATGATTACTTCTCTGCTCATTTAGAACATGGAACATAACGCAGTACTGGAACAGGCCATTTGGCCCACAGTGTTGTACTGAAACAATTAATTTAGTAATCGGATGGCCAACTAAGCTTATACCCTTCTACCTACACAATGCCCATATCCTTCATTCCCCTCATGTGAATGTGCTTATGTAAACATCTTTTAAAATTTGCTGAAGTATCTGCCTCTACTACCACTTCAGGCACCAACCACTCTCTGTATGAAAGTTTGCCATCACATCTCCTTTGAACTTACTCCCTCTCATCTGAAAAGCGTGCTCTGTGTTATCCAAAGAGGTACACTTGTTGATGAGGGGAATGGCCCCAGGGGAATGCTTCAATGACTGCTTACTCCCTTCACTTCTCCTGGTGGTCACCCCTCTTCTATATGAAGTCTAAACTCTGGGTGTGATCACCTCAGTAAAAGATTCCTCTATGAAGTTTTCAGCCACTTGGTTGCTCTCGAAGTACTTGGATGGTCAATAGCCACTCCCACATTGGTCACTCTGCTTAAACCCAATTCCTTTTTACTGGGTCTTGTTAACTTACTAGTAACCCAAGCAATTTCCCACTCCACAGAAGGTCCTGATAGGCCCCACTTGCTTTTTTAAAACTGGCACATAAAGTCCACAAGGAACTGACTCCAGCTCTCTCCACATTTTCCCGCTCTGCAGTGAAAGGATTCTGGATGCAGAGCAGGGGTGTACCCCAGTAGTCTTACCCTTCCTCATTGCCCTCTTATTTATGTATTCTTGCTGGAGAATTACAATTCTCCATTATCATGTTCTTTTCAAAAACTATCACAATGTTACTTGAGGTAGATGAAGACTTATACTGATAAAATTGTTGGGCTCTTGATAGAAGCCCCTAAGAAAACATGATTGAATTCAATAACTGTCTGCACATGGCAAATCCAGCAATGATTGTAAGTTCAATGCTTGAGATGTGGTTAACTGGAAAGGTCTATCATGAGGAAATCCAAAGTCAAAGATTTTGATGCCCAGGGAGAAAACAGTATAGTTATGAGAGTGTTGCTGAATATAAACCCAAACATGTGCATGTGTACATCATTAGAGAGTTCCAGACAAGGTCACTGGCAGCTTTACCTTCAGTAATGGCATCTTTTTGCCATTTGCTCCAAGCTCGATGAGTGGTCAGTTATTGTCATACTGTGGGTCCATTAATGGACTGGTGTCAGAGATGGTAATACTCAGGCACCCAAAGAATGTTCATTGCTGCAGCTAACTACAGATGAAAACTCCTCCTAGTGGTAGTACATTTGTAGTACCTGCTGGTTGTTTCTGAGCCGTCAGCAGTCAGTTCTGAACTTTCCTCGTTAGTGGCTCTCAAAACCAGCAGAATGTTCCTTCAAGTGGGAAGAAAAGGAACAAACAAGCAAGCTCTTGTTTATATTGGTACAGACAGAAGCATGCAGTGTGTGACTTGTGACTTGTGATTTGGTTCACACTGGAAGTTCCCAGTCCAAGTTAGTGATTGCTACAATTTCATCTGATAATGATTTCCAGCACAATCTTTTAAGAGTAAAATGGGATTGTGTGCAGTTAAGTACTAAGAAATAGAAACTTATGTGATCCAGTTTCTAGACTGATAAACACAGAGGTTGAAAAAGAAAATGTTCTGAGCCCTAAACATCTACATTCAATTTGCTACAAACCTGAAGAATCAGAATCAATCTTTCTTGCAAAGTAAAATCATGGTTTGGCTCTCATTAGTGGTGAGGTTAATTATATAAAGAGCAAAGTAGATTTGCATTAATTCAGAGTTAATATGTGAGAACGTATTTTTTCTTTCTTCGAAGAAACAAATAGCTCATACTTTGTATGAACAAAATAAAATGAAAGTCTTTGAGAATAAATGTGATTTAGTTGATCGGCCAACAAACTAACACAGAATAGATTTCTGCAAAGCCAGGTTCTTGCCTGCTGCCTGAGGCAAATACTTCCACATCAGTTCTAACCCTATAATGATCATTGTTCAACACTGACTCTTCTGTTGACTTTTGTTAACTTTATATGATGTTGGCAATTGTACAAAAGTGTATTAGCTGCAAATGTTCAGGCTATCTAAAATTTACTTTTGCTATTCAAAACTTGTATTTAAGGGAACAAGGTATCTGTTGAGATTGAGCCAAGGTTCATTTCTTCAACATAAGAAAGAGAGGTGCTCTAAATATGATGGTTCTCCTATACGTTGATCACATTCAAATCAAACGTACTGAACACACATAACATAGCAGATCTCAATCACTTTAACAATTGCGATTTTGAAGAGCACATGGTTGGGGATGCTATATTAGTATGGATTGCCTCACCATCAAAAAGGAAAGAATCATAATAAATGGGTAATTTTCAGATTTGCTTCAGTAATTAATGGCTTATCAATCGGGACCCGAAACACTTACGAACAATATTAATTAACTGAATATTAAGCTATAAAACTCTGGGCCAATGAGATTTGCTTGCTCTGGTATATAGACCTAAAAAGTGTCGGGGCATCCTGGTACATAAAGCACAAAGGGACAGCAAAATCTCTGATCTCTGATATTAAAAGTGATAAGCACTCAGCAAGAGTCACTGACCTAAAATCATCAACAAACATTATTTATTAATCAGATGTCATTTGTATTCAGGCTACATTACAGATCACAGGAACTAATGAGTTAAGACTAATTCAAGATTGTGACAACAAGTATAACTCTATGTATTTCCATGAATAAAAGGGGTTACCATTCACTTCCAGAGTGTTTTATGCCCTCATATTGTGCATCCTTTCCTGCTCTTTCAAAGACGAAGAGTACCAGCTGTCTTCGGGTTTTTGTAGGTTGAAACCCTTCATATAGAATGTCATCAAAATAACAAATCAAATCAGAAAGCAGAAACTGAACCTGCAAATATGCATAATTTCCTAGCAAATAATTTTGAATGGGTATTTATTATTAAAATATAAAAATCTGGTTCCCTTAAAGTTGTTATAGCCACCGGTGGTAATGGTGGTTATAGCCAAGCTCCCACTGCCTATAAAATGCTCCCAATGGTGTGTATCTCAAATAGCTTCTGACAACCAAGTCCAGCTTCCTCCATGCATGGCTTATCTATTAAGCCTGGCGGAACTGTTTCTAATTACAAACAACAGAAAATCTGCAGATGCTGGAAATCAAAGTAACCAACAAAAAATTGCTGGAGGAATTCAGCAGGCCTGGCAGCATCTATGGAAAATAGTAAACCATTGATACTTCAGGCTGAGACCCTTCATCAGGATTAGAAAAAAGAGATGAGAAGTCAGAGCAAGAAGCTGGGGCGGGGGGAGAGGTGGAAGAAGTACAAGGTTGTAAATGATGGGTGAAACCGGGTAAGGGGTGAACTGAAGAGCTGGTGAAAGACATAAAGGGCTGGAGAGAGGGGATTCCGATAGGACAGGACAGAAGGCTATGGAGAAAAGGGAAGGTGGGGGAGCTCCAGAGGGAGATGATGGGCAGGTAAGGAGGTAAGGTGAGAGAGAGAAAAGAGAATGTGGAATGGTGAAGGAAGGGGAGGTAAATACAAGAAGTTCGAGCAATTGATGTTCATGCTATCGGGTTGGAGGCTATCCAGATCGAATATAAGATGTTGTATAAGAAATATAAAGTAATATCCCCATTTCTACTGACAGAAGAAGGGGCAAAGGCAGGTTACTGGTGCCTTAAATCCAGGCACTACAGGCAGATGGGGCTCATCAGCTGTGGTTGGCAGCTCGTCTAGAAGAAGGAAAATTCTGATCTCAAACCTTGCAGCTATACAGATCATTGGGTAAAAAACCCAGAGGGGAAATTTGGAGGTGCGGTCCCTCAGGCAGCCCCACTTGAGTACAACACTGATTGGCAATTCCAGTGATGGCATTGATGCCAAATTGTATTGCTCTCTGCTGTTCCTTTGGATTCATCAGCTATGTGGAGACGGGCAGCCTGTTACATGGGCAACAGCTTGATTTGCATATCATGCTGCCCTGGCTTGCAAACTGGCTTGAGTATCACATAGACAGCCAGGACACAACATCCATGGTCAACATAGGGCCTCAATGTGAAAATCCCGTTCACCAACTAATTGTAAGGTAGTGAATGACCAGATGCTATGTGTCAACATGTGACATGTGCATGTTTGCATAAAACAGGGGGAGGGGAGAGAAGGGGTGAGAGTTGGGGGAGAAGAGAGAGAGATTTGGACAGAACCTGGATTGGCTACTTGTCATCCAGTTCTGTATCCCTGAAGATGATGAACTGCTTTATTTCTTTGCCCCAGCCTGTACTTTAAGTCTGGCATTTACAGCTGGTATTTCAGGGAGGCTGACTGCCTATTACCTCAGGTCAAAAGGATAGCAAGCTAGTCAAAACCTACCAACGGTCAGAGGACAATAAAGTGAGTGCCTGTTCTGGTATTTACCTTTCAGAAATATATAATGTACTGTATGTTTTTATTGAAGAAAAAAAGACATAAAACATGAATGTATTTTAACAGTCAGACACATAGCTTACATTTTCTGTAGCATTTTTATGTAATGTTTAGGTTCTATCAGCCCAACCACTTTAAAATCCTTTTATGCTAAGTCTTTTTTGCAAAAAGGGATCGGTGTTTTTCCAACACAATTAATCTGGATGTGGATTGTATTTGATTCAGACTGTCTTCAGGTGTGTGCACAGTAATAAAAACTAAAGAGCAAAGTCCATGCATTTTTTTCCCCAGAAGAAGATTTCTCTCAGGCAAAGATTTAAATTAATTTGGTATACACGACACATGCAAATGGAGTAATGCTAGTGATCAATGTGAAGACTGATAAAGGTTGAGCAGGAAAAATATTTCATTGGACTCAAGGCTGTTTAAAACAATCCAGAAATAGAGATGAATCATTTCTACATTTCCTTTCAACAAAGATATACGAAGACTAACTACATTATCTGAAATTGCAGATTTATCATTTTCAAAATGCCAGTTCTGATGTTTTGTTTTTCAATTGACCTTTAGCAATGAAAAGAAAAATCAAAGTGTCAGAAAATATGTTCTTTGTAAAGTTATGGCTCCTTTTATCCAGGATAAATAATTTGACGTGCCAGTCTATATTAAATCTTCTGGAATTGTGGATCCTCAGTCTGTGCCCTGTTCTCAGCACAGGGTATGTTGATATTGCAAGTTAAGCTTTATATTGTGTTTGCTTTAGCCAGAGTGACACTCACTTTTCATCTTTCGCTTTTAAAAAAGGATGCAAATTGCATTTCCTCTTTGCTTGGAAACGAAAACTGCTTGAAGTTCAGAGGAGGAGGTGAGACAAGGGTGATGATGGACAAGTGCTTATAATTATATGCCATACACACAAAATGCTGGAGGAACTCAGCAGGCCAGGCAGCATCTATAGAAAAGAGTAAACAGTTGACGTTTCGGGCCAAGGACTTCATTAGGACACATAATTATATTCTTGACTTAGTCAACAGACAAACTGCTGATGTCTGCTGATTGACATCAATCAATGAATTCAAAACAGTGCAAAGAAAAGATTGTAAAGAAGTGTTGGCAAGTTAAGAAAATGTTGGAGGTGACAACATAATATTTTCTGCACTAGAAAGCTGTCATTGCTATGATTATTTTTAACTTGCTGGAAAAAAATAATTTTAATTACTCAACAATTACATGCAGAAAGTTGTTATATTCCCCTTTAACACATGCACATTGCACAAGTGGGATTCTGCACACCATTCAAAGCTGAGATGCAAATACTGATGTAGTTATTGTTAATGAAATGTAAATTGAGTAACACAGACATTCCAAATGTGCACTGCTTTTGGCAGATGTGGGTGAAGGATCAAGTGACACAAAGATGCAAAATAAGAGATATTCCCTGATGAAGAGGTAGAATTTCTGGTGCAAGAGATTTGTACTCAGCACTACTCCTGTTGTCCAAACAAATAATCAACAAATCAAAAAGCTGCAACCACTAAGGTACAATATTATCACCTCAGCCCTGAATGATGGAGATTTGAAAGTAGAATTTCCTCACTTTCCTGGATGTCAAATGCCTTGCCACATGCACATTATATGCTGTCAGATGCTTCATTAAAACCGTAGGATTTTGCCTTAGGCTATCCCAACATCTGATTGTTAAAAGGCAAGTCAGTGCTCACTTCCCTTTCAGAACCCCTTTTTTAAAGAATCTTTTGTTTATCTATGGAGGAGCGGAGTTAATGACAAATAATGTTCTTATCCGAAGGAATAGGACATCCCAGTTTTGTTTCGATTTTTTTTAGTTTAGGGGGTTCCTTATAAAATTATTTTTTCATGTTCAATTACTTAGAGATTGGGAGGCTTGAATTATGTATTTTACTCGAATTATGTTTGTATATGTTAACCATTATCAATGTTATACCGATCTCTTTGTATCATTAATATTGTTACATATATTAATCTGAAACTTAATAAAAAGATTGAAAAAGAAAAGGAAAGTGCTCACTGGCCAGTGGAACAAGGTAATCTGATGGAACAGACATCGGGTTCAAAAATAATTGCACTAAATGTTTAAAAAAACACGAGAGTTTATTCTTTATGTTAACTTCTGAAAATTTTCAGGCACACAAATGGGGATGATTCGGACATAAAGTAATTAAAGCATTGTTCCTAACATGAGTTGCCTGTTTTCCCCATTGCTTATTTTATTATATTGTGGGATCACTTATACTTCTGAACAGCTCAGCTTCTGAGCATGTGTGGGTCAGGTGCAAACTCTTGAACATGTTGTTGGTCAAGTGCCAGCTGAACAGATTCCCCTGCTGCACAACTCAATATTGCACTGACAGCCACAGCAGAGACTCACATGAGAAAAAGTCCAATAGCACCAAGTCTGGGTCCAAGGTGGGGTGCTGTTTGAGAGCCACCTTGTTTCATTAATTGGGGTTACTGACTTATGAAAATAGGTGAGCGCTAGTAAATGCTTTACTCACTTTATTTTGATGTTTTAATGTGTTATTTTTGAATTGAATTGAATTGACTTTATTACTTACGTCCTTCATATACCTGAGGAGTAAAAATCTTTACGTTACATCTCCGTCTAAATGTGCAATGTGCAATTTATAGTCATTTATAATAAGTAGTAAGTAAAACAGGACAGTCAATATAACATAGAAATACAATTGGATCAGTATGAATTAATCAGTCTGACGACCTGGTGGAAGAAGGTGTCCCGGAGCCTGTTGGTCCTGACTTTTATACTGCGGTACCGTTTCCAAGATGATAGCAGCTGGAACAGTTTGTGGTTGGGGTGACTCAGGTCCCCAATGATCCTTCAGGCCCTTTTTACACACCTGTCTTTGTAAATGTCCTGAATAGTGGGAAGTTCACATCTACAGATGCGCTGAGCTGTCCGCATCACTCTCTGCAGAGTCCTGTGATAGAGAGACGTACAGTTCCCATACCAGGGAGCAATGCAGCCAGTCCAGATGCTCTCAGTTGTGCCCTTGTGAAAGTTCTTAGGATTTAGGGGTCCCTACCAAACTTCTTCAGTGGTCTGAAGTGAAAGAAGCGCAGTTGTGCTGGTATGTACACACCACATGAGATCCTCGGTGAAGTGTATGCCGAGTAACTTAAAGCTGTTCACCCTCTCAACCCCAGTTCCATAGATGTCAATAGGGGTTAGCCCGTCTCCATACCTCCTGTAATCCACAACCAGCTCCTTTGTTTTTGCAATTCTTAAAGTTATGTCAAGATTTTGAAAACAAATTAATTGTCCCTGATCACTAGATTTTGGAATGGTTCCAGAGGACTAGAAAATTGCAAATTTCACTGAACATTTTAAGAAGGAAGGAGGCAGAAGAAAGGAAATTATAGGCCAGTTAGCCTGACTTCAGTGTTTGGCAGGATGTTGGAGTCCATTATTAAGTATGACGTTTTGGGGTACTTGGAGGCACATGATAAAATAGCCCAAAGTCAGCATGTTTTCCTTAATGGGACATCCTACCTGACAAATCTGTTGGAATTCTTTGAAGAAATAACAGACGTGATTGACAAAGGAAATCAGTGGGATGTTTTCTATTTGAATTTTCAGAAGGCCTTTGACTAGGTGCCACACATTAGGCTGCTTAACAATCTAAGAGGCAATTTTAATACTTCTGGTTGGCTGCCAGTGAATAGTGGTGCTCCACAGGGGTTGACATTGGGGTAGTTCTTTTCATCATTTATGTCAATATTTGAGATGAAGGAATGGATGGCTTTCTGGCCAAGTTTGCAGACAATACAAAAATAGGTGGAGTGGCAGGTAGTGTTGAGGAAGCAGGGAGCACGCCAAATGACTTGGACAGTTTGGGAGAATGGGCAAAGAAGTCACAAAATAAATACAGTGTAGGGAAGTGTATGCCTATGCACATTTGTAGAAGGAATAAAGGCATGGGTTATTTTCTAAATGGGGGGGGAAATCAGAGCAGTAAAGTGACTAGGGAGTCCTTGAGCAGGATTCCTTGAAAGCTAACTTTCAGATTGAGTTGGTGGCAAAGAAGGCAAATGCAATGTTGGCATTCATTTTGACAGGACTAAAGTATAAGAACAAGCTGAGGGTTTATGAGGGACTGATCAGACTGCACTTGGAGTATTGAACGCAGTTTTGGGGCCCTTATCTAAGAAAGGATATGCTGGAATTAGGGAGGGTCCAGATTACAAAGAGTTAATGTATGAGGAGCATTTGATGGCTTGCTGGAGTTTAGAACACTTCCACAGTATATTTTTCCCCTCTGCTTTTGCACTGCTTATTCAATTTTTAATATTTTTATGCAGCTTATAGTTTGTATTATTATGTACTGCTGTCACAAAACAACTACTTCTATGACACATGTCAGTGATATTAAACCTGATTCTGATTACTTGGAGGTAGTTGACTCTTAGATACAGCGACATTTGGCCATATTAAGTGACTAAAAATAATTTCATTATATTCTTGGATTAAATCTGCCTTGTTCACCATTTATTTCCAATTGAAGAGCTCAGCGATGGAGCAAAATGACAGGTAGTAATCTGTGGACATACAACAGGACTACCTTAATGCTGAACTTACTCAGCTGGAAGTGGTAGAACATTGGCTGTATCTTCGGATGCAGCAGCAGGGCTCACAGAATTCAGACTCTTAATGACTTCAGCAGCTAAAATAATTAAAACACTTTTTTAGACTGTAATTGGCATAATTTATCAATTTTTAAACTGGCACACATTTTAACAAAAGACAGAATTTAAGGGCAAAGTTTTATGGATAAACTGTTCTTACCACATTACAATTCTGCATGTTTTGTCAAGCCCCAAGCCATTCAAAGCCATCAGACTGAAGAGGTCATTGAGAAGCAAATGATAAAGGGAAATCTGGAGTTTAACTTAACATTCAGAACATCTGCGCTCAGCCAAGACACAAAGCTTTTCTTTAAGAAGGCTGGAGCTGCACTGCCATTGGCAAGTTCCTGATTTAAGCAAAGAATTTAAATTGATTTTCCACGACATACTTCTAATCAACTTCCCCAGCTTGCTCCCGAGACTGTGCCAGCCTCTTCCCACATTAGTCTTTGGGGGGATAGTTTTCCCAATTATTTTGGACAATAGTATTGGATGACAGCAATGCTTCCTTCCCTCTGCAGGTACATACGAAGGTCAAAATAAGTGTTTAATAAACATAGAACATTACAGGAACAGGCCATTCGGCCCACAATGCTGTGTCAACCCAAGTCAAAAGTAAATGAAAAATACTCAGAAACCTGTCTACACAATTTCCATACTCCTCCATCTTCCTCACACTGATGTGCCTATCTAAAAGTCCCTTAAAAGCCTCTAATGTATTTGCCTTTGCCTCTACTTGGCAACACATTCCAGGCAATCAGCACACTCTGAGTAGAGAACTTAACCCCTCTCAGCTTTAATGTAATCCCTCTGGTTTTATAAACTTCTACCCTGGGAAAAAGATACACCCTGTCTACTCTATCTATGCCTCTCATAATCTTAAAAACCACTATCAGATCTCCTCTCAGGGTCCGTAGTACATGCCCTCTAAACCAGGCAGCATCCTTGTAAACCACTTCTGCATCCTCTCCAAAGCCTCAACATCCTTCCTATAGAGGGACAATCAGAACTGTATGCAATATTCCAGATGTGGACTAACCAGAGTTTTATAAAGTTGCAACATAACCTCCTGACTTTTGAATTCACAGCCTTGACTAATAAAAGCAAGCATCCTATAAGCCTTCTGAACCACCTTATCAACCTGTGCAGCCACCTTCATGGAACTATGAACTTGGACCCTAAGATCTCACTGCTCAGATACAATGTTAAGGATATTACACATTTGCCTCCTTGCATTTGCCTTACTGAAGTGAAAAATCACACATTTATCTGGGTTAAGCTCCAGCTGATATTTCTCTGTCCATATCTACAACTGATCTATATCACGCTGTATTCTTTACCAATCTTCCACACTATCCACAACTTCACCAATCTTGATATCATTCACAAACTTACTAACCCACCCACCACATTTTTGTTCAGATAGTTTATGTACAACACAAACAGCAGAGCGCCCAGCACAGACCCTCGCAGAACACCACTAATCACGGACCTTCAGCTAGAATAAGTCCCTTCAACCATTACCTTCTGCCTTCAATTCACAACCCAGTTATGAATCCGAACAGACAACTTGCCATGCATCTTGATCTTTTGGATTAGCCTCCCATGAGTGACTTAATTAAATAACTTACTAAATCCATGCAGACAACATCCACTGCCCTAACTTCGTCAATTTCTCTCGTCACTTCGTACAAAAACCCAATCAAGTTGGTTAGACATGATCTGCCCTGCACGAATTCATGCTGGCTTTCCCTAATTAGGCCAGGGGTTTCCAAATCCTTATAAATCCTAACCCTAAGAATTTTCTCCAGTGATCTTCCTATAACAGATATGAGACTCACTGGTTTATAGTTCCCAGGATTTTCCCTTGTTCTCTTCTTAAATAGAGGTACAACATTAGCCACTCGTCAGTCCTCCAGGACTTCGCCTGTGCCTAGAGAAGACAAAAAGATGCTGGTCAAGCCCCAGCTATCTCATCTCTTGTCTCCTTCAATAACCTGGGGCAAATCCCAACAAGCCTGGGGACTTATCCACCTTAATACTCATTGGGAGGCACAACACTTGACCTCTAAATGCCCTATCATATTTATACACTCAGCACTGATCTCCATGTCCTTTTCTTTGGTAAATACTGAAGCAAAGCACTCATTAAGTACCTCACCCATATTCTCCACATCCAAAAAAACCTCCCCCTCTTTAACCTTGAGTGATCCCACTCTCTCCCTAGTCATCCTCCTGCTCTTGTCAAATGCCTTGGGGTTCACCTTAATCCTACTTGGCAAGAACTTTCATGGCCCCTCCTGGCTTTCCTCATTCCCTTTTTTAGTTCTTTTCTAGTTTCTTTATAATCCTCATGTGCTCCATTTAATCCCATCCTCTGAAGCTTTATATACTTTTTCTTTCTCTTTTTGACTGAATTTGTCACCTCCCTGGGCATTCAAGGTTCTCTACTCTTTCCATCCTCATCCATCCTTCTTTCCTGTACATTGTGCAATTGATCTTTAAACACACTTTATATTGTGGATGTGGACTTGCCAGTAAAAAGCTCTTCCAAATTAACTCTTCTTAGTTCCTGCTTAATGCTCTCATGGTTTGCCCTATTCCAATTTAATACTCCTTCACCTACTGACCTGGAGCTCCAGTTCCCAAACCCCTGCAAAATTAGTTTAACCCTCCTGAGTTACAAGAACTTGAAACCCTGTTCCATGCACCATCTCAGCCACTCACTCAACTGTGCTACCACCTCATTTCCACCTGCACTAGCCTGTGACACGGGGAGTAATCCAGAGATTTCAACCTTGGGGGTCCTTCTCTTCAGCCTCTTTCATAATTCTATATACTCACTGTCCTCTTCCCCTCTTCCCCTTTTCTGCCTATGTCATTGATGTCAATATGCACCATGGCCTTGAGAATATCCTGCAGCCACTCTGATACATCCTGACCCTAACACCTGGAAGGTAACACACCATCCTGCTGTCTCTTTTGAGGGCACAGAAACTCCTGTCTGTCCCCCTAACTATCGAGTTCCCTATCACTACCACACTACCTGACTTTATTCTTCCCTACTGAATGAATCTAACTCAAGTTACTAACTAAAAGGTTCAAAGGTTCATTTTATCATTGAATTAAGTACAATACAACTCTAATATTCATCTTCTCCAGGGAGCCATGAAATAAAGAAAAACCATGGGAGTCATTGAAAGAAAAGACATCATCCCTGCATGAAAAGGACAACAAAACAAACTCCAAACGCCCCACATGAAAATACAACATCACCCACATGGAAGATGGCAGTCAGGACATCAAAACCCCAAGCTCTCAATTCCATAACTTGCAAAATAAAAAGCGACAACTTCAAACCCCCAACCCCCTCTCGCACACACAGAAAACAGATGCCCCACACAGAAGAAACAACAAAAACATCAGATCCCAAATCCCCAACACCTTCCTCACACAAAAACCAACACATCACTCACCCAGAACTCTATCCCACCAATCGGCAACAAGAAAGAAAGCACAGAACACTGAAGGAGAGCAATATAAACCACTGTCTAATAATTACATGAATCTCAGAATTTCGAAAACATTCCCCCACATGAACCGAGGAGAGCAGCCGTTCGGACTTAGTCCTTCTTCAAAGAGCGACTGCCGCACCTCCGATCTATGGCCGCCTGAACACCACCAACCCGGCTACCAACCACTGTCGACCAGTGGAGAGCGACAGCTGACTTGTTCCGCATTGGCCTCGATGCCTTGAAATAAAGTCGATCACGGCCGCACTACCTCTGGACCGGCGCGAGGCAGCTCACGCTTGCGGTCATCTCCGGGAACAACAGAGCTCCAAATCACTCGATTGAACTTCGAACTCCGTGTCACTGACTCCAGCAGTCTCTGAAACACAATCAAGACAAAAAGAGCATGCAGAAGACATAGAAAAGGGGAAATAATTGAAGAGATTGGCTACCGGGAAGACATTGCTCGAGGAATCATTGTTCTGTGGCACCATCTTGACAGGAGTCTACATGAAAACAGCCATCATTACACTGGTTCAACTATTAGCCAGATATAACATAACACACTTACATTCTTAAGGTGTCAGGATATAAGCTTTATTTATATCTTTTTTACTATGCCTAATGGAACTTGAGATAATCAATTTCTTTTGCTTATTGCAGCTGGCTCTTCATACTCAGGGTTGTTTTTATTACAATAATCCCTATTTATAATGAATAACTCATTAGTTTCACCAGTGTTGGGGTGTGTTTAGCTAGATGAACTGAGAGGTTAATGGCTCCTCTTTTATCAGTCATATAGTGTCTGACATGGAGAGATGCCAGAGTCCCATAATCTACTCATGTGTGAATGTAAATTGAAGCATAATAAGAAGCATTTTGCATTAAGAATGTGACAAAACCTCAGAAACTATTGAATATAATGTTAATCGATTGTGGTAATCAGTAAATAGTGTATGTATTTTACCAAAATAATAATATGATAGCTTTTTTCCATTTCTGTGCAACATCTCTTCGAGAAAAGTAGTTATTCACATAGTGATGACTTTTTTAAAAATATTTTCAGCTGAGGTCATAAATTAAAGTCTAATTTTGGGTGCAAATCCATATTAATCTGATTTTCAATGCCGGGCCACACCCCTCACCAAATTCTCCAAATGATTCAGCTCAATGGTCTCGGCCCGAAACATCGACTGTACCTCTTCCTAGAGCTGCTGCCTGGCCTGCTGCGTTCACCAGCAACTTTTATGTGTGTTGCTTGAAATTCCAGCGTCTGCAGATTTCATTGTGTTCTTGTTTTCAAAAGTGGTTGAACAGCAGCAATAAACCTATGTAGTTGGTAAATTGTGATAACTGCTATCTAACAAAGGTAGCACTTGGTTTGGGGAGGTTTGGCTCAGGGATTTGGAAGGAGGAAGCGGACAGTGTTGTTCACAGAAGACACTGAATATATTGAAATATATATAACACACTTTCGATCTGAACATCTGCAAGTCACAAATTAACTTTCAATACAAGCAGCAGCAGACAACAAAGGTAGTCTGATTGGCTAACTACTTCTTTAATCAAGGTTTACTGCAGGAAATCACCATGGGTGTTAATATAAAACAGTCATGAGTTTGTTTAACAAATCCTGTAAACTGAAAAAGGTCGAGTCTAAAATAAAGGGCAGAAAAACTAGTTAAGCTAAATTCCCTCAATACAAAGCATACTTTGAGCTTGTACGACACAGTTGTCTGCTAGTAGGTGTAATTTAGCAGATTAAGCAGTGACTGTGCAGTGATAAATTGTTCAGTCAATTTTTGAAATAGTTTAACATGTCTCAGACATGATATTAGACTTGTCTGTATCCCCCTTTACTTGAAATGTAAATATATTGCTGAAATATTAGGCAGCAGAGCATAGAGTGAAACCTTCATCAATTAAGTGGATTCAGCATTCCTGCACAAACAGAATCAGTTACTGCATCACTTGCCCCCAAAACCTCTAGTCTATAAACTGTTCTAACAGAAATGCAATCATTTGCTCAGAAAGGGAAGTACTGTACACATCAGTAAAGTCAGAAACAGAAATGTACACCAACAGCGTTTTACCTGTTTTTTTTTTGCACTTTAATTGGCAATAAAGTAGTAGAAGAAATCTTGCTCTTAATCTGATAGCTTTATTCACAAAAAGAACAGTTAAATTTTCACCCAGAACATAGCAACAGCAATGTACATTTAGATAGTGCATTTAACATAGCAAACAACCTAAGGTATATTGCAGGGACACAATAAGCCAAGGACAGAAATATTACAGAAATCTTGGTCAATGGGACAGATTTTGAAAATGTTGAGAGACAGAAGTAAAAAGTCTTGTGGAGAGAATTTCAAAGTTAATGTCAACATCCAGCAGTAGAGTGGTGAGAATGAATGTGAGCAAGAATACGGAGTGTGAAATGTGTAGCATTTTCTTAGGGGTTTGAGACTGGAGAGTGTTACTGACATGGGAAGGAATTAACCCATGGAGACATTTGAGCATGGAAATGAGGAATTTAAATCTGTGATTTTTTTTAGACAAGCTTTCAAGGATAGCAATAGCACAAGAATTAAACAAATAATCATAGTGAGTAGTGGATGTGATGCAAATAGTTGCTCAGGTTCGGGTTAATAGAAGAGGCAAATTCTGATGCCAGCCTGCAGAGACTGAGATGAAGTCTGAGTTTAACAAAGGGATAGGTGAAGCTCCCAGCAGCAAATTTACTGAGGCAGATGTGGAAAAGGTTGTTGCTGCTGAGATTGTGATTTGTTTGTGTTTAGCCAGAGATCATTGATGTGGAAAGCAAAGAAATCAATATGAATAAATAGACTTTGTAGCAGAGTAATAACTTTGGTCATCCCAATGCTTAATTAAAGGAAATGTGAATCATCCAGGAGAAGCTGTATAATAGGATGGTGGAAGTGGAAGGGTTGAAAGAGGTTGCATATTTTTAACTAAGATCTTTCCCTGCACTTAAATGAGAGACAAGAAAAAGTAGTAAAAGAAGCTTATTGACTAATGACAATCAAAAATGAAACAAGGTGGGAGGATTCTAATTCACATGATCATTGGAAGACAGTGGAGGAAGATTGCATGATCAAATATGATAAAGACAGCAGACAGTTTATTCTTTAATTTATAATGTAAATTGGAAGCATTTCACTATGCACTGTAAGGTTTGGTCGCTGGCCGCTCGACCATGGTTTTCGGTTGGGCGCCGGATGCTCAGAGAGATTCGGCAGGAGGCAGGTGCCCGGTGCTCGGCTGGAGGCCGTGGTCAAGTGGTTGGCAACTTGGGCTGACTCCCCTACCAAACTTAGTCTGGTGAGGAGGGTGTGAGGACTAAAAAAAACAAGACCTGACAAAGGGCGGATGAGCTCCTTGTGAGCCAACGGCCATCTTCCATAGAAGAGATTAAGGCCTCACCACATATTTACGAATCGTTTGCTATGCACCTAGTTAGAAGAGACATGATGAACTTGGGCACTGCACCGTGTGCCTGGACCTGCCCAAGGCCTCTGCCTAACGAAGGGCCAAGCTCAAAGAAGCGGCTGCGGCTGGAGGCTGACATGGCCTTGGGCTCGAGTTTGGCGGGGCGGCGGCAGGCGGTGCCAAGGTGGCCAGCGAGAACTACTGGGGGAGAGGCTGTACTCGGTGCTGTCGCAAGATCGAAGAAGATGGAGGTGCATAGCCACCAACCCCGGATTCTGACTGACTGACCGACTGACTGTAATAATGTTAGCAATCTCATGTTGTTTATTAGAAAGATTTGAGAGGCAGCAATGCATTGAGGTGGATAATAATTACCAGAATACTAAGACATCCAATTGCATGGAGTTTTACAAGTTTTTTTTATTGCTAAATAAGTGAATTAAAATATGAGATTGCCATTGGGCCTGAGCAAGCACAGGCAAATAACTAAGCTTTGTACTACAGTGTTCTGAGCATATGTAATGTTGGGCACAAAACAGTGATATCAGTCACAATGTAATGCAAATTTTATTTTGTTGCTGTAACAATGGACCTCATTGTTCAGGAAATTATGCATTAATGGAAGGAAATAGGCATATTCAAAATAAAGTTTCAGATTACCAGAATTGTTTGGAAGAGATTATAGAGTCAAAGTCACTGAGCACTACAGCACATAACAGGTCCTTTGGCCCATCTAGTCCATACCGAACTATTATTCTGCCTAGTATCATTGACTGGCACGTGGCCCATAGTCCTCCATACCTTTCCCATCCATGTACTTATTCAAATTTCTCTTAAATGCTGAAATCAAACACACATCCATCACTTCTGCTGGCAGCTCATTCTACAATCTCACCACTTTCTGAGTGAAGAAGTTCCCGCTTAAATTCCCTTTAAATATTCACTTTTGAGTCTTAACCCAAGACCTCCAGTTTGAGGCTCAAACAACATCAGTGGAAAAAGCATTTATCCTGTCTACAGCCTCAGAATTTTGTAATCATTCATCAAGTCTCCTCTCATTCTCCTATGCTCCAGGGAATAAAGCCCTAAACTGTTTAACCTCCTCAAGTCCTAGCAGCATCCTTGTAAATTTTGTCTGTACTTTTTCAATCATATTGATAAGTTTCATGTAGGTAGGTGACCAGAACTGCAAACAATATTCCTAATTACCAATGTCTTACCAATGCCTCATCAATGTCTTATGTATTGACTATTTAACATCTCAACTCCGATGCTCAGTACTTTGATTTACGAAGGTGATTGAGCCAAATGCTACCCTTGTGACCCTGTCTCCCTGTGACGCCACTTTCAAGGAATTATGGACCCGGATTTCCAGATCCCTCTGTTCTACCGCACTCCTCAATACCCTATCGTTCACCGTGCAAGTCCTGTACTGGTTTATATAGACAATAGACAATAGACAATAGGTGCAGGAGTAGGCCATTCAGCCCTTTGAGCCAGCACCGCCATTCACTGTGATCATGGCTGATGATCCACAATCAGTATCCAATTCCTGTCTTATTCTCATAACCTTTGATTCTGCTATCTTTAAGAGCTCTATCCATCTTTTCTTGAAAGCATCCAGAGAGTTGGCCTCCACAGCCTTCTGGGGCAGAGCATTCCATATATCCACCACTCTCTGGGTGAAAAAGTTTTTCTTCAACTCCGTTCTAAATGGCCTACCCCTTATTGTTAAACTGTGGCCTCTGGTTTTGGACCCACCCATCAGCGGGAACATGCTTCCTGCCTCCAGCGTGTCCAATCCCTTAATAATCTTATATGTTTCAATAAGATTCCCTCTCAGCCTTCTAAATTCCAGAGTATACAAGCCCAGTCGCTCCTATCTTTCAACATATGACAGTCCCACCATCCTGGGAATTAACCTTGTGAACCTACGCTGCACTCCCTCAATAGCAAGAATGTCCTTCCTCAAATTTGGAGACCAAAACTGCACACAGTACTTCAGGTGTGGTCTCACCAGGGTCCCGTACAACTGCAGAAGGATCTTTTTGCTCTTATACCCAATTCCCCTTGTTATGAAGGCCAACATGCCATTAGCTTTCTTCATTGCCTGCTGTACTTGCATGCTTGCTTTCAGTGACAGATGTACAAGAACACCTAGATCTCGTTGTACTTCCCCTTTTCCTAACTTGACTCCACTTAGATAATAATCTGCCTTCCTGTTCTTACCACCAAAGTGGATAACCTCACATTTATCCACATTAAACTGCGTCTGCCATGCATCTGCCCACTCACCCAGCCTGTCCAAGTCACCCTGCATTCTCATAACATCTTCCACACATTTCATGCTGCCACCCAGCTTGTCCTCCCAAAGTGTAACACCTCACATTTGTCTGTATTAAATTCCACCTGCCTATTTTTAACCAATTTCTCCAGCTGGTTCAGATCCCACTACAAGTTTTGATGGCCTTCCTTGCTGTCTATTACACCCCAATTGGTGTCATCCACATATTTGCCACATGATCATTCAAATCATTGATATAGATGACAATCAACAATGGACCCAACATTGATTCCTGCAGCAAATCGCTCGTCAGCGGTCTCCAGTCAGAGAGGCAACTATCTACTACCACTCTCTGGCTCCTCCTGCAAAGCCAATGTTGAATGCAATTTATTTCGTGATTCTGAATTCTGAGGGACTTGAATCCTTGACCAACATCCCATGCGAGACCTCACCTAAGTTTATGACAGTGGAAAATTCTGATCCAAATTTCTCAGTTTTGATTTAGTTAGGTCCCCTATTTCTTTGCATTTTGAGAGAAGCACAGTAGTGGGTGTTGTTATATGATGCACTTACTAGTAGTCCAACATTGTTACAATATTTCCAGTTGTGTCAGAGAAATGAAGGTGTCTGTCTTTGTACATATCACATCACGTTCCACAGAGCTGCACTGCAAATCTGCTACTCTTGGATCTCCAGTCATTATGGAACATTTCACAGTGAAATCATAATTTACATGTTAAGATGTGTACTCACTAAGTACATCCAAAGCCTATTGCGGAATGTATGTGAAACACAAGAACCCTGAAAGATGCGAAGTCTATTTAAGGTTTTCTCAGCTTAAAGCATGTGAAATTGATTCAAGGTCTCTTCATAGACTGTCTCCAGAATTTACTATAAATACTGTAGCATTCCAGAAAGTAATTAGCCACATGATGCAGTCCTTAATATGGTGCTGGGGTTAAGACAACTAACACTGTTCACAACTTTTTGATATTGCTTTTATTAATATATGTTATCATTTTTCAAGAATCTCATTCATATTGGTCAGAAAGGGATTCCCTCCAACAAAGTCACACTGATTCTATTTAATTATGTACAGATTAATCCTGACCCTCAGAAATTTTTCCAGTGACATCCCTGCCACTGATGTTAGACTCATTGACCTGATACCAGTGTATCCCCACTGCAGCCTGTCTGTGGTCCACTACTCAATTTTGCAAGATTTAAACATTGCTGTCAAGGTGCCAGAAGCAACTGGGGTGATCAAGCTCAGAAATCTTCCTTCATCCTGCTGAAACACCCCTTCTTAATGTTAACATGCTCAAGAAGATCCTTTTCCTTTCCATTAAAAAAATGCTGTAAATGCAATGCTTTGGTTTTCCAGAGCGAGTATTTACCAATATACTTGGACTAACTCTTAGGATCATGCACTCCAGTACTTTTATAGTTTTCCATTTTCTCAGCTCTAACCTTAAGAGAGTTTCAGGACACAACTTCTACCATGCAAACTTAACAGTTTTTCAGAATCAGAATCAGGTTTAATATCACAAATATATGTTATAAAATTTGTTAATTTTACAGCAGCAGTACAATAAAATACATGATAAATAAATATAGTGAAAAAATAAACTGAGTTATATTTGTATATATATATATATATATATATATGTCTATTAAACAGTTAAGTGAAAATAAGTTTAAAAAAAACAGAAATAAAAAAGTAGTGAGGTAGTGTTCATGGGTTCAATGCCCATTTAGAAATTGGATGGCAGAGGGGAAGAAGCTATTCCTGAATCGCTGAGTATGTGCCTTTAGGCTTCTGTACCTCCTTCACAACAGCAACAATGTGAAAAGGGCATTTCCTGGGTGGTGGGGGATCCTTAATAATGGACGCTGCTTGTATAAGGCACCGCTCCTTGAAGATGTCTTGGATACTGCGGAGGCTAGTACCCGTGATGGAGCTGACTAATTTTACAAGTCTCTGCAATTTACTGTAGTCTTGTGCAGTAGCCCCCTCACACCAAATGGTGATGTAGCCAAACAAAATGCTTTCCACAGTACACTTGTAGAAGTATTGAGTGTTTTCAAAGTTTCAAAGGTTGAACTTAATGTCAGAGAAATGTATACAATATACATCCTGAAATGCTTTTTCTTCACAATCATCCATGAGAACAGAGAAGTGCCCCAAAGAATGAATGACAGTTAAGAACTCTAAAGTCCCCTCCAGTTCCCCCGTCCCATGCGTAAGCGGCAGCAAGCAATGATCCTCCCCCCTCCCCCACCAGCAAAAAAAAGTGCATCGGTACCATCACCGAGTCCAAGTATGTGCTAAGCAATAGCAAAGACGCAGACCACAGCTACCCCATAGGCTTCGCATTTCATCTGACAATCGACAAGGGGAGGGGGTGTCCCTCATTTTCACAGTGAGCAGGAGACATAACAGCAACCCGCAGGTTTACAATGTTAAAAGTCCATTTCATCACTGCTTTCGAGTTCTGTGTCCAAAGATCGCAAAGACCTCGGGTCTTCGAGCCCACAGTGAAAGATTTTCCTGTCTCCCCAACGACACATGAGTCTCCTGCCATGACACCGACCCTCGATCCGCCTGTCTCCAGAGCCCTGAGATCTTAGGCTTCTGAACACAATCGAGATTTTCAGGCCAAACCCTTGGCATGTTGAATAATGGCCAGTTGTGGAACCCCGAGAACGGGTCCCATTCCCGCAAAGAACCAAAGCCTATGTGTAACTCCAGGTTAGGGTCTTCAAAGAACCCTGAAAGGGAAAATTAAAGATATTAAAGATGGAAATAGAGCTGTTTCCGAAGATGCAAGCAAAGGACTTGCCGTTAGGTGCCATTATCCCTCCTAAGCTCCGCCTTCTATAGTTGACAAACCAAATCGCCTCAAAATCCTAATGATTAATAGTCGCTGCTGTAGCTGCATCAATGTGATAGGTCCAGGATAGATCCTCAGAGATGTTGACATTCAGCAGCTTGAAATTGCTCCCACTTTCCACTTTTGATCCTCAATCCCTATGAGGACTGGTGTTTGTTCCCTCGTCTTATATTTTTTGAGGTCCACAATCAGTTCTTTGGTCTTACTAGTGTTGAGTACAAGCTTCTTGCTGTGATACCACTCAACTAGCTGATATATCTTACTCCTATATGCCCTCTCTGAAATTCTGTCGACAACAGTTATATCGGTGTTGTTGTGTCTTGCCTTGCGCCCTTATCTCCTGGTGGAGTCGTCGGGGCACCGTCATGACAAGTTTTGCACCAGTCTGTTCCATCTGTCGCGGTTGTGTGCCAGAGCCTGGGTCACCACAAATGTTTTCCCTGTCCATTCTTTAATATTGTCCGTCCATCTTTTCCTTGATCTATTTCTCCTTCTTTTCCCCTCCACAGTTCCTTGTAGAATGGTCTTTGCAAGGCCATTGGATCTTGTTACGTAGCCGTACCATCTCAGCTTTTTTTTCTTCACTGTTGTGAAAAGGTCTTCATGGGGGCCAATGTGGTGCTGGATGGTCTTGCGGACCTGCTCGTTTGTGATGTGGTCCAAGTATGAGATGCCCAAGATGTTGTGATAGCATCTCATTTCCAATGCCTGTATCTTCCTCTGTAGCTCTGCTGCGAGGGTCCATGTCTCACATGCGTACAGGAAGATGGAGAAAACCAATGCACAAAGGAGTCTGATCTTGTACTTCATGGTGATGTTGTTGTCCCTCCAAATTGTCTTGAGTTTGGATAGTGCTGTCATTGTCTGTGCGGTTCTTGCCAGGACTTCTGGTCTCAATCCTTCACTACTGATGATTGCCCCCAGCTATTTGAACTGCTGCACTGTCTCAAATTTCTGACCATGGACTGAGATGTCTGTTGTGATGGCACCACTGGTATTTGCCATGAGCTTGGTTTTCTCTGCACTTATTTCCATTCCAATCTTTGTGGAGGCTCTGTCAAGATGGCTGACCAGGTTGGCCAGTTCGTCCTCTTTTCCTGCAAGTCCATCAATGTCGTCAACAAATCTTAGGTTTGTGATGTTCCTCCCTCCGATGCTGACTGTGCCCACATGATCTTCAAGGGCAACACTCATGATTCATTCCAGGAAGACGTTGAAGAGAGTGGGGGAGAGGAGGCAGCCCTGACGGACTCCTACAGAGGTATGGAACCACTTCCTGATGGTGCCCTGAGCAAGCACTGCACTGGTTGCCTTGGTGTAAAGCTGATGGATTGTATGAATCAGCTTCTGCCCCATGTTGAATTTCTTCATGGTGACCAATAAGGCATCATACCAGACTCTGTCAAACGCCTTCTTGAAGTCTATGAAGATGTGGTAGAACTCTCTCTGGTGCTGAAAGTGTTTCTCACAGAGGGTGCAGGGGTTGAAAATCTGCTCAGTGGTGCTTCTGTCCTTACGGAAGCCTGCTTGTTCCTCGGCAATGATGTCTTCTGCCTGAGGTCTCAGTCTGTTTAAGATGATTCTGAGCATTACCTTGCTTAAATGGCTGATCAAACTGACGGTACGGTAAATCTGGCAAAGTTGGAGATTGCCTTTCTTGGGAAGCACAATGATCAGCGACTGAGTCCGAGGTGTTAGCCATTCACCTGTCTGCCAGATCTTATTGCAGATGGTGGTAAATATATCTATTGTGGCCTCTCGTCCATGCTTCAGCAGTTCAGCAGGGATGTTGTCAACCCCTGCTGACTTCCCGCACTTCAGTGACTGTATCGAGGCTCCAACTTCTTCACGCATGAAACTTCCTCATTGGAAGATTCTTGCACATTCAGCATGCTTGGATCCCCTTTGCTGTGGTAATTGTACAGTTCTGAACAGTACTCTGTCCACCTTTCCATTATTTCCTTTTCTTCTGTGAGACTTTTGCCATTTTTGTCTTGGATGGTGCTCACTTTGGCTTGTTTTTCTTTGGTAAGATCTTTCACCAGTTGGAATGCCTTCTTTGTGTTATTGTTAGAGAGGTTGTCTTCAATATCCGCACATTGTTCAGCTATCCATCTTTGCTTTGCTTCCTTCATTTCCCTCCTGATTTCCTTGTAGATTTTCCTGTATTCTGTTCTTCCCTCTGCTGTGTTTTTATCTTTCTTTAATTTCCTTCTTGTGTCACACATATCCAGAATCTTGCTAGTGACCCATGGTTTAGACTTACGGCGGCTTTTCCCCAGAATCTTGCTTGTTGTTTCCGTCATCACTGTGTTAAAGTTATTTGTGGTGATCTCCAGATCTCCATCAAGGAGGAGTATTGGTACAAACTTCCCCCCAATTCCTGCCTGAAATTCTTCAGAGATGGCGGGGTCTTTCAGTTTTTCAAGGTCGAATCTCAGCCGGCTGTTTTTTGGCTTGTTGATTCTCCTCAGGCGCACTCTGATGTTCATCACGCCAAGGTCATGGTCCCTGCCCACGTATGCTCCTGGGAATGTTCTGGTCTTCAGTCTGTTCACACCAGATTTGTGCTGTCTTTGCACCAGGATGTAGTCAATCTGGTGAAGTTGACCATTGGGGACTGCCCAGGTCCATCTTCGGGATGCTTTGTGCTCTCCAAGTGTGTTCGACAGCACCATGTTGTTATAACTGTCAAATTCCAGCTGGTGTAGTCCCCTCTCATTGGAGATGTCATTGCAGGAGGGGCCGATGAGATCCCCCCACTCATCTTGCGCATCTCTGCCCACCTTGGCATTCCAGTCACCCTGAATAATCAAAATATCTTTTTTGTCCACCTTGTCGATGACATCTTGTAGTTTCTTATAGAATTCTTCACTGTGTTCATCGTTGTAGTCTGTTGTTGGGGCATAGACTTGTGCAACTGTGAATGAAGTTATTGTTTTGTCTGTACAACTACAAATCAAATAAATAAAAGCACGCACATGGGAGATGGCTTTAACTGGTGTATTCACATTGCAGGGAGAGAGAGAGATCAATGTGTATACATAGACAACAGATCAATGCGCATAGGTAAGTTATCAGTCCCTACGTAGTGCTGAGGGAAGTCATTGCTCTAAAAGAAATAGATACATACATTACACTTCCTTCCCCTTTAGTATTATGTAACATAAAACAGTATATATAACAAAACATTTAACTTCCCTTTAACAACCCATTTGCAATAAATATTCAAATAAATATGCTTACACAATAACAGTTTATAACTAACATCACTATACTCGTGATTCAATCTTTCGGGTGGCGCTCTGTTTCTTTCAGGATTGTGCCTCTGGACCTGTGGAGTGGCATCAGGTTTGGCAGGTGTCTTGTCAAAGACACCTTTCTCTGTTGCAGGTGTCACATTGTTGTTGCTGACACAATCACCACTGAGAAGTAAGACCAGTGGCTGTAATGTGTCCGTCTTTTTGGGTGGAGTTGACTCAGGAGTGTTCTCAGCTGAGCATCCAGTATCTGGTCCACATGATATCTCCATGTATGATTTCCAACATCCACTGTATACATCAGTGGTCTGGTTCTTGTAGCTATCCTACCCGGTGTCCACTTGTCTTCTCAGTAATCATACACTAGGACTTCCTGTTCAACCTCAATGTTTCTTGCTGATCTACTTGGCATCTGGCTAAGCTGTTTATTCTGCATGTCCCTTCATAGATCTGGTTTCAGGAGGTCTACAGCAATCAGAAATATGGAGTCCATGAATGGCCCAGCAAAGTCAATCTGCACTCTTTGCCATTGTGAAGATTGCCACTCCCATGAGTGTAATGGTGCCTGTGGGGGTGCATTTTGAACTTTGTAGCATCCCAAACAACTTTTGATTGTCCTCAATCTGTCTATGTATTCCCAGCCACCACACATAGCTCTGGGTGAGACTCTTCTTCTTGACTGTGCCCAGGTTTCCTTTATGCAAATTCCTTCACACTCTGGTGTGCAAATTAGAGGAAACCACAACACACGATCCACACATCAGCATTCTTTGACATACAGACAGTTGGTCTCATCTCACTGAGTACTCTGGAAGCATACGTTCATAGCTTTACCATGAGCTGGCCATCCTTGCATGATGATGTCATAGACTTTTGACAATGTTGGGTCATTTCTTCTTTCTCTACAATTCTTTCAGAATTTGTTACCTGCAACTGGTCCAGCAATGCTGTGTGGAACACTTCTGCTGGGTCACAGTGTGAAGACTATTTTTCTTCAGTTATCAACAGTCGAAGACATGACAAGCCGTCACCATTGCTGTCTTGTTTGGTACTCTTGAACTCTTTGTTATACAAGTGAGCCCCTCAGAAAAGTGCCCCACATTCCAACTAGACAGCAGTCATCACTGGGGTTTCTTTCCCGGAATTGAAAATGTACTCAAGGGGCTGGTGATCTGTCACTGGCTTAAACTTCTGTTCGTAGAGGTAGTGGTGTAATTTCTTTATTCCCCACACTAGACTAAGGGACTCTTGGTCGATCTGTACTTAGTTGCATTCTGCACTCATCAGTGATCTTGAAGCAAACACGTTCAGATCCATTTTTCATAGTGTGTGACTAAACAGCTCCAATGTCATAAGGAGACACATCACATGTCTGTTTGATGGGAAGAAGTGGATCATAATGGGTGAGCAGTTCATCAGATGCTATTAGTCTCTTAGTTTCCTTAAATGTTCCTTCACACTTTTCTGACCACTCCCACTTTGCTCTTGTCTGCAACAGTGCATTCAATGGGTGCAGCACTGTAGCAATGTTTGGGAGAAACCGGTGGTAGTAGTTTACAAGGCCCAAGTATAACCTGAGTTGTGAAACATTTTCCGGCTTGGGTGTCTGCAGCACTGCTTCAATCTTCTCTAGTGACTTAAGTAAGTCCTGATTGTCAATGACATGTCCACAACATGTGATTTAATTCTTGAAAAACACACATTTCTCTCTCTTTGTGTGCAGACTATACTCACTCAGTCTGGTAAGCACTTTACCAAGATTCTGGAGATTCTTTTCATTATTCTTGCCAATCACAATGATGTTATCTCGGCAACGTTGTGTTCCTGGGACATCTAGGAGCACTTGGTCCATTGCTGTTTGCCAAATTGCTGGGGGTGATGTGATGCCAAGGATGAGACGATTATACTGGAATAGAGCCTTGTGAATGTTGTGTGTGAGGAATTTCCTGCTTGACTCCTCAGTCTCCATTTGTAGATCGTTTTTTGATAAATCAATCTTAGAAAACTCTCCTCACAAGGCAAAGATGCAAAAATGTCTTCTATTTGCAGCAGGGAATACTGCACAATACACAGCACAGTGTCGCTGCTCACTTTGAAGTCCCTACAAATGCAAACAGCTCCAGCTTTCTCTTTCTTGATGACCAGGAAATGGGCATTGCCCAATCACTCCACTTAACTTTGGACAGAATTCCAGATGCCTCTAAACTCTGCAGTTCAGCATCCACTTTAGGATGTAATGCTTAAGGCACAGAACGTGCTTTGTGGAATCTTTGTGTTACTGCTTCATCCAGTTTAATTCTGGCCTTCATGCCCTTGAGTTTAACAATAACCTTCTCAAACACCTTCTCATTAGCATTAAGCACCTGTGACAGTCATTTGTTGGTGCTACTATTTGGGCTGCAGTTGCCTGTTGATGACAGATGGAGAGGTTTAATTATGTGCCAGTCCAGTTGGATTTTTCTTAAATTTTCATGTCAAAAATTGCTGACCCTCCACTTTTCAACACATAAAGCTCTAACCGCTGTGTTTGATCTCTATAAATCACATTCACTTTCAGTTTGCCTTTGGGAGGCACTTCTTCACCTGCGTAGGTCTTCAGCATCGCCAAAGTCTTTTCTAAAGGTGAAAAACAATCTGTTTGTAGTCAGCCTCTGAAATTATAGACAAAGCTGACCTTGCACTGAGCTCCCTTTTCAGTTTTACACCAGACACACCTGTTGTGATCCATATAATCCATACGATCTGCTTCAGTTATGCTATGCAGTTCTAGGCATGACAGCTCACCTTTGTCAGGCTCTATGTTGTCTAATTCTGTTTCACATGTGGTCACTTTATGCATTTGCTTAGTTTTGTGTTTGAAACTTCTCACTCTGTATGGTTTTTCTCTTTAGTTATGCTTTTTATCTGACTCACACACACTCTGTATGTGGCCTTGTCTGTAACACTTTCTGCAATCTTTTTCTTTGAACCAACATCACAGGAGGATTTACCATTTGATAGCATTTTTGGCTTTTTGCACCATTCAGGGACATTCTGTGCATTTCACATTCTAAACTCTTTTACTTTAGTTCTACTGCATTCTTTTCTGCTGTCTCTAGCAATATTGGTATGGTCGATGCCTGTTCCAAGGTTAAGTCTTTTTCTATCAGTAGTCTCTTTTGAGTGCTTTGACTCTGCATACCACATACAAGTCTGTCCCTTAATGCACCAGAAAGTCCACCTCTAATGTCACAATATTGGGAAAGTTTGTACAGATCTGCAATGTATCCAGAAGTGCTTTCATCCTTTGACTGGTTCCTATTGAAAAATCTAGTTCTCTCAGCTATTTCTAGCGGTTTAGGGCTCAAGTGATTTTATAAAATTGTAACAATTTCATTGAATGTCTTGCTTGCTGGATTTTCAGGACTAACTAAGCTGAGTAAAAGCCTGTAAGCACTCATTAAGAGGCTTTCTTTTCCTCATCCACATCGTTTGCACTAGAATAAAGTTCAACCCTCTTGATATACGACTCCCAATCCTCATTAGTGCTATCAAATTCATCAACTTTCCCGACTAAGGCCATCATCATGTTATTTTTACTTCAACTTTGCTAGTTGTGCATCTCTCAGTGTATACCATGCAGTTACTCACGCACCCTTTGTTTACGCCCATGACAGCCTTCTCCACACGGATTAACTCCTTCCTCTTTCTGTCTCTCTCTGAAGTCTGTCATCCTGTAATTATCGATGTTGTTGGTGATATTCCCTGATAGTGAGGTTTGTACTCATTGTCAATTTGTTGTGTCTATAATGCATATCAATCAAATAAAAGCACACATGCGGTTGAGATGACTTCAACAGGTGCATTTACATTGCAGGGAGAATGAGACAGAGAAAGCAGATCTCTGTTTCTTTTTTCACATAGAGATTGTTGGGTGCGTGGAATGCACTGCCAGTGACAATGGTGGAGGTGGATACAATAGGGTCTTTTAAGAGACTCTTAGATAGGTACATGGAGCTTAGAAAAATAGAGGGCTATGCAGTAGGGAAATTCTAGGCAGCTTCTAGAGTAGGTTACATGGTCGGCACAACATTATGAGCCGAAGGACCTGTAAGGTGCTGTAGATTTTCTGTTTCTATACTTTTAAAGCTTATATTCATGGTCAGATTATCTCGTATTCTGCTGCTTTGAGGAAGAAGTTGAAGCAGGAGGAGTTGGTAATTGTGGACAAGATTAAGGAAATTGATAAGAAATATGTTACAGCTCCCTCTGAGGAGTTGTATAAGCAAAGAACTGAACTTCAAATGGAACACAGTTTATAACTTTCGTCTTCGATTGTAAACCAATTAAAGAAAACAAGAAGTGAATTTTATGTACACAGTGACAAGGTTGGTAAACTGTTGGCTAACCAATTGAAGTCTAATTATACTAAATCTCAAATTAATCAGATTTATAATCAAAATGATCGACTGATATTTGATCATGCGGTGATCAATCAAACCTTCTTTGATTTTTATTCTTCCTTATATCAATCTGAGGCTTTACGAGACTCTAAATATATGAATGACTTTTTAGATAACCTAGATTTCCCTGAGATTTCACAAGGTATGTCTTCTATGCTTGATACTCCCATTACTACTGATGAGATTAAGAATGTTATTTCCTCTATGAACCTGGGGAAAGCTCCTGGCCCTGATGGGTTTACCATGGAATTTTATAAGTTTTTTGCACCTTCATTAATCCCTTGGTTCTGTAGGGTTTTGGAGGCTTCACTAAAACTTGGTAAACTTCCTGAATCCTTTTATAGAGCGTCAATCTCTCTAATATTAAAGTGTGCATCAATGTGCATCATATAGACCAATATCCTTATTAAATGTTGATTCTAAAATTTTTTCTAAATTATTAGCAAACAGATTAGAAAAAGTACTCCCTTTTAGTATTTCGGAAGACCAAACGGGTTTTATTAAAGGTCGTTACTCTTTCTATAACATTCGCACACTGTTAAATATTGTTTATACCCCCTCACAAAATGTTCCTGAGTGTGTTATCTCTTTAGATGCTGAAAAAGCCTTTGATAGAGTAGAATGGCCTTACTTATTTAAGGTGCTTGAAATGTTTAATTTTAGCTCGAAATTTATATCCTGGATCAAACTGTTATATCATTCTCCTATGGCCTCGGTCCGTACTAACTCTCTAAGCTCACCTTTTTTCCCTCTTTTTCGAGGTACTTGACCAGGTTGTCCTCTTAGTCCTTTATTATTTGATATTGCATTAGAACCTCTTGCAATTGCCATTCGAGAATCTCCAAATATTACTGGGATAACTCGGGGCTTAAAGTCCCATAAAATATCACTCTATGCTGATGACTTACTTTTATATATTTCTAATCCTCAAAAGTCTATCCCTGCTGTTTTAGATTTATTAGCACAATTTAGTCTTTTTTCAGGTTATAAATTAAATCTTAGTAAGAGTGAACTTTTTCCGATTAATAAACAACTCCCATTGTATCATAACTTTCCATTTAAATTGTTTAATAATTATTTTTCATATCTTGGGATTAAAATTACTTATAAACACAAAGATTTATTTAAGACTAATTTTTTACCCTTAATTGATCATATTACTCAACTTTCATCTAAATGGTTTCCATTATATTTAACTTTGATTGGTTGTATTAATGCAGTTAAGATGTTTATTCTGCCAAAATTTTTATATATATTTCAGGCATTACCGATTCTTGTTCCAAAATCTTTTTTTGATAAAGTTGACTCTAAAATTTCTTCATTTATTTGGCAAAATAAAAACCCGAGATTGGGTAAAATACATTTACAGAAAGCTAAGAGAGATTGAGGTTTATCATTACCTAACTTTAGATTCTATTATTGGGCAATTAATATTCGACATATGAAATTTTGGTTACTTGACCAAGATACACTATCCATTCCTAAATGGGTAGTATTGGAATTACAATCTGCTCAGGGCTATGCACTTGGCTCTATTTTAGGTTCCTCTCTTCCTTTTGATTTGAAACGCCTCAAACTGGTCTCTAACCCGATAGTTAAATATACCTTGCGTATTTGGTATCAATTCAGAAAATTTTTTGATCTCAACCAATTTGGGCTAGCGATCCTTATTTTAGGTAACATATTTTTTCCTCCCTCTTTCACGGATCGTGCGTTTCAAATTTGGAAGACTAAGGGTATTTCACAGTTTTTGGATTTATTTTTAGATGGTTCCCTTATGTCTTTTGAACAATTATCTAATAAATATAATTTACCAAGAATACATTTTTTTAGATATCTTCAAGTTAGAAATTTCCTAAGTACTATACTTTCCTCCTTTCCAATGCTCCCTCCTACATATATTTTAGATACTATAATTAACCTTAATCCATGTCAGAAGGGTGCAATGGCTATTATTTATAATATTATTATGAAGCTTAGGAAAGCTCCATTTGATAAGATTAGGTCAGATTGGGAACAAGAATTGGGTTCTATTATTTCCGTGGATGACTGGGAGCAGATTTTACAATTAGTCAATACTTCCTCTATCTGTGCTAAACATTCCCTAATTCAATTTAAAGTTGTTCATAGAGCACATATGCCCAAAGATAAATTAGCTCATTTTTATTCTCATATTAATCCTTTTTGTGATAGATGTCCGGGGCAGATAGCCTCTTTAACTCATATGTTTTGGTCTTGTCCTACTCTGGAAACTTTTTGGAGAGACATTTTTAATATTATCTCAAAGGTATTGAATATAGATATCTCTCCTCATCCTATTACTGCTATCTTTGGATTACCTAAAATTTCCAGTAGTCTCTCCCCTTCAGCCCGTAGATTGATTGCATTTCTTACTTTACTGGCGAAAAGATGTATCTTACAACATTGGAAAGAGCTTAATGCTCCAACTACCTTTTTTTGGTTTTCTCAGACGATATTATGCTTAAATTTGGAGAAAGTCAGAAGCAATCTTTATGATTCCTCACTTAAATTTGAACAGACCTGGAGATCTTTTATTCAATATTTTCATTTAATGTAATTTTTTTTTCTCTTTTGTTCCATATTTATATTCTCTTCTTGCTTTTTTTTTTAAACTGTTTTCAATGGAGGTCGGGTTTGAGGTCATGATTTTAAGTTCTTTAACTCTACCTGTTTCCAAGTTAGCCCATTGCTTTGCTTTGCTTTTAGGTTAGTTGCACGGTGGTTTTTTTTTGGGGGGGGGGTTTCGGGGTTTTTTCCTTTTCTCTACTGATATATATATAAAAATTAGTATACTATTATTTTACCATATTATTTTTTGTTTAAATTGCACTTTGTATCAATTTTTTCTTCTGTATTAATATCCCCTGTAATTTCTAACAGTGTATTATTTCCTTTATGGTTCACCCTTTGTATACTTATTCAATAAAAAGATTTAAAAAGAAAGATTTTCTGTTTCTAGATCAAAGCGCATAGGCAAGTTATCATTCCATACGTAGTGTTAAGTGGAGTTAATGCTCTAAAAGAAATGCATCCACACATTACAGACAACAAATTTATAGATGGCATTTGAGCTGTGCGTGGCCACACAGTCAGGGATGTAGAGAGAGTAGAGCAGTGGGCTAAACACTCAACCCTCAACAGAGGTTCATCGCTGTTGATTGTCAGTGAGGTCAATATGTTATTTCTGACCTACACAGATTGTGGTCTTCCGGTTAGGAAGTCAAGGATCCAGTTGCTGAGGAAGGTACAGAGATCTAGGTTTTGTCGCTGTTCAATCAGGACTGTAGGAATTATGATGTTAAATACAGAGCTATGGTCAATAAGCAGTATCCTGACATAGGTATTTGCATTGTCCTGATCCAGGGATTTTCCTGATAGTTTGCATTGTGATTCTAACTCTGCTTGAAGTGCATATTTCCTATTTTTAATTTTAAATTGGGCTGAACCTAGGCTGAGTTATATCCCGAGTCTCTTGTGCGTTAATTTTTCCATAGGACCATATCCTGTTGTGCACAGTTCCACAGCTTTAAAGAAAAGCTGAAAGTTGAAACTTCTTGTTAATTTTACCTTGACCTTGCAAGACCGGTTTCTTTAATAGACTCTATAATGGTGTTTACACTGTGACAAACTTCGATAGAAATGCTATACACTATAACATCATCAATAGGGATGAGCGCAGCCTTTTTGGGTCTTGGCAGTGATGATGCAGCAACTTTCCAGTTAACTAGTTGTAGCCCTTTATCATCAGGTATAAATGAAACATTTTCTGCTGCACAGAGACAAGTTTGCTATTTTTAAAGTTTATCATTACAAACCTCGTCAAGTATCCCAAAGGCTTTCCTCCTTCATGGTGGTGCAACTAGAATGTAAACCTAATTATACAAATGATGCAGCAGTTTCTAATCCCTAGCTGCCTAGAGTATTTTTGGCAATGGTTTCACTATATGATATCTCATGTAATATCAAATAGATTGTCTTTATTTCAGGTTTATTTATTTATATATGCTCTCTTGCATGTATTAATAGGAAAATGGAGTTTTTTACCAGTGTCTACTGGTGTCTACCAGTGGTAGTTTGTGGCCCGTCATTGCTCTTCTGATTTCATTATAAATTACCTCCTGTATATTCTGCACTCCTGAAGGGCTTCACCTGTCTGTAGTTCTCTATAGCTGCTATGTGCTCTTTAACAGATCCTTAACATCCAAGGATCTCTGGATTTGCTTTCTTTCCCTTCCACTCTTATTGAAACAGAGTGACATTCAACCCTCACTGAACCCTTTGATAGTTTGACTGTTACACTTCAGCTGCCTGATGTGCTGAGGATTTTTTTTTCCATATTTTGCTCTTTGTGTTTGAAATCTACACAGTTGAGATAATGGTCCTCAAAATGCTCACACTCGATCACTCCCCGAGCCTCCTTCCCTGATAGCATTTCAAACACTGCCTCATCCCTGGTTGAATGACCTAAATACTAGTTTAAAAAGATCCTTTAGACTTATTTTTAAAAATCTACCTCCTCTAGGCCTGTCACACAATGGTGATCTCACAATATCAGTGAGGCTGAAATCCCCTGTTACTCTAACAACATTATTCTTAACTCCTCTCTTTTGATTTGCCTGCATTGATGTCATCTCACATTGACACTCATCATGAATATAATCGGTAAGGCCTCATTGAACAATTATGGAGCACCTTTGATCACAGTCACAATCACAAGACATTCTGCAGATGTTGGAAATCCAGAGAAATCCACACAATATGCGAAAGGAACTGGGCAGGTCAGGCAAGTACCTATGGAAAGGAATAAAGAGTCAACATTTCAGCCTGAGATATGAAGGGTCTTGGCCCAAATGTTGACTCTCTAATCCTTTCCAATGATGCTGCCTAACCTGCTGAGTTCCTCTGCATTTCATATGTTTTACTCTTTAATTACAATCATCTTCCCATATCAGTTGGCAGGAACAAAGAATCTAAATGAACATCATCTAAGCTATTCACCAATATTTTTGAGATAACTCTTAGAATTTTGTACTCTAGTATTTTCCCAAAATTCCATTTTCTCACCTCTGAACATCCTTAAGAGACAAAAGAAACTGCCAAAGCAGGAATCTAGAGCAACATACAAACCACTAGACCCAGCACAGTGCATCTAAGGCATCATGAAGTGCTATCTCAAGCAGGCAACACCCATCATCAAAGATCCTCATAATCAGGGCTATGCATCTTTGATTTTGTGTTTGTTTTGTTTACAATAACGTCTTGCTTTTGAACACATGTTTTACTGAATGATATAATTTTACGTATAATTTATGTATAATCTATATTCTGTGTTGTTATCTGTACCTACATGCCTGTCATGCAAGTTCTGCATTGTACTGTATGTGATCCAACTTGTGCACATAATAATAAAGTTGATAGCAAGTCCTTCCTTGTACCTGTACATATGGCAGTAAACACGATTTTGAATTTGACTTCTGAGTTGACGTCCTGTGAGTGATTTCTCATTTCTGCATGGTTAAACACTTGATTGGCTTGTACATTTGCTCTTTAGTGGTCAGCAACCTCACAGTGCCGATCCTGCTTAGGCAGGTGTGACCTCTACACAAAGCTTACTTTCCTTCAGATCAGCTCCACACTGAAGGTCAAAAGATTGAGATCATTCACTCTGTAGGCTGCTGCTCAGTAAAGATACCAGCTAGTGCTGTCCTCTGATACTAGCTGTGTGGAGTTTACACTTTCTCCCTGTTATAGTAGAGCTTTCATCCCTAGGAGGTGCAGCTTGAGACGTTACAAGAAACATTGCACTGAAAGAACTTGGTTGAGGAACATCAATTTGCTCGACATTCTGAGTTGCTCCTAATTCCAAGACCTGCAGCTTCTTGTGCCTCCATGTTAAAAGGTTAATTATCCACCCCGGTGTACAGTTAAGAGACAATGCAGGGAAAAGATGGAACATGGAAAACTAGTAGTGGAATAATTTTTTTCTATTGGGCAACACAGAAATTATGGAATTAAATAAATATGGAATATATAGTATCTCCCTTTCTAATGAATGAAAATCTGATTGGTGTTGTGAATTGTTCTCAACTGCTGCAATATAGACTAGCTGAGTGAGTAGTACCCTATGGAGTAGAAGATCTCAAACCACCTTTGACCTGCAGCATGGAGCTGGTTTGTGTAAAATAGATTTTGTGCAGAGGTCACACTTGTCCGAGCAGGATGCCACTCATTAGGATTTCTATCAAGTTGTTAATGGTACAGGGTCAGGGATACGTTCAACGGCAGGATGTTAGGGGATTTAAAGCAACATCTGTTCTTTCCTTGTTGATTATTGGCATGGATATTATTGATTATTGTGTAGAGGGGGTCAAAGGCTTGAGTGTATTTTTCAGGCTTCTTATGAAAATTATCTCTACTTAGGTGTCCCCGAAGAGACATGCGGCCCATGCTTGTCTCCTGCATTTGTCTGGGAGATGAGGCTATGGCTGACAATCAAATACATCCTCTGACATGCTTTCATTTACCTCCTGGTCATCTTTCTCCTGCTGTTCTCCATCTGCTCAGTTTGTCAAACTAACCCTAAGCTTCTTTAATATAAAAAAAAATGAAGTGTAATCACAATGAAATAGACAGCATTCTTATATACCTGAACAGAGTAAACATCGAGTTGATGTTAGCCCAGAGGAGGTTTCTTGAATCAGGGATCAGCATCTCAAAACGTTTGGCCATTCTGGATAAAGATGACAAAAAATGTCTTTACTCAGTGAATAATCAATATTTGGAATTCTCCACTAAAGAGACTCTTTATCTTATTATATTCAAAACAATTATTTTTAGATAACTAAGGAATATTGGATTAGTGCAGGAAGATAGTGCTGTTAAAAGGTCATCCATAATCTTATTGAATGAGAAAACAGACACAAGAGGCCAAATGGATTACTCCTGCTTTCTTTTTCTTTTATTTCATTACCATCATCTTCAACATTCTTTGTTTGTCTCCCCTTGGGGCTTTGGTTCCTGTTTTTGATTGATAAGTTTGTATGAGATGCCAGAGAAGACAACAAAGGGTGCTATGGATTTACCACACACCCAGATTGATGGAAGTCGCAAAATGCCATCTTCAGAAGACCCATGGCATTTTCAAGTAGGGTCGCCAATCTCCTTTGGCTCTCATTTTAGTAGAGACCACGTGGTCATGGAGTAATAGAGTCACAGAGAGATGCAGAAAAGAAACAGGCTCTTTAACAACAGAGTCGATAGCAACCTTGAAACACCAATTTACACTAATCCTAAGTAAATCCTGTTTTTAAGAATTCTACCTATATTCTCATCAACTACCCCCAGATTCTGTAATTTAGCAAAAGACCAGGGGCAACTTAGAATGGCCAATTAACCTACTAACCTTCACATCACTGGGATTTGAGAGGAATTGTGGAGTTCCAGAGGAAACGCACTTGGTTACAGGGAGAGTGTGTCATCTCATAGTGATAAGGGTTTAAATTTGGGTCTTCAGTGATGTGAGACATTGAGTTTACAAGCTGTACAAGTGTACCACACAGTATGTTGGTACCCTTGGGTAGTGCATTGGCATAAGAAAACAAAGGAATAAAAAAATAGGAAACTAATTCTCCCCCATGATCCATCCTGTAGAGAGTTGCAGCAGTTGTGGATGTCCAGCACTGTGAGGTGAGTACTGAAGGAATCACCTACGCTGACTGTCCCTGAAATGTCGCATTCACTGTATGGAAATTCTTCCTATGACTCAATCAATTCATGAAAATAAAGCAACTGAAGTCTTTCCTGTTGATATTAAGGTTTGGGCTCTCATTGGGAGGACTTAAATAAGTGCTATCAATCATTGCCAGCAGGTTTGGGACTGCAGATCCGCATGCCTAAGAAGTGCTGTTCTTCACCAAAGCCAGATGAAGTATTTCTTCAAACACCATGTGTAGGTGATCTGTCTGATTAGAACAGTGAGTAAAGGATTGTAAAACACAATGTATTGTTTAAAATGATCTTGTAATGAGAAAATTAAAAATGAACTTTGCTTAATATCCACAGTGACAGCAGTACAGGCATGAGAATCTGTGTAAATACTTCCCTGCAGAATGTCACATCTCTTTGTGACTACATCATCAGTAAATCTAGGCCTGAAAATACATCGATTATCACCAGAGGTCTAGATAAGGTGTAGTATGCTGGTGGACGCTGTGGGCATAGCCAGTTTACTGAACTGCCTGATTTCATTTTCTGCTTCTCTGAATGGCTAATCATGACCTTAACAGTACTTCCAGTAATGGAGTATTGTCAGATCTATCGTTACTAAGGTACCTTTTGAATGACAATCCCAGCAGCTAAATGCTTGAAGAGCTCTCCATGTTAGTAGTAGTACACACTGCAAAGTTTGGGAGAAGTTTGAGCAGCCTACAATCCATTCTAAAGGTGGCCAGTTCAGTTTCCTGATGTCAACAACATTCCTTTTTAATCTGTGTATAAAGTAGCAAGCTACAAAAATGTCCCACTTCTGCTGTGACTGTTCCATAATAGCCAAGGGCTTCAAGTTTGTGCTGTCATTTGTGGTGGAATGAATAAGAGTGGCTCTCGGTGTCTTTGCGGTACACTTTTAACACCATTAAAGATACACGGAATAATCCAGTCCATTATCATGTCAGGCATCATTTAGTCCAGTGTGATCTAGGATGCACTGGGCAAGCCTGTGCCCAGAATTTGGTTGCTATGTCATCCAGTTTCTCAGCTGAGGACTTTAAAGGAAACAAAAGAAGAGTGAACAAAGTCAGGTGCTTGAACAATGAGACCATAACAAGTAGAGAGCAGACAAGGAATAGAACCATAGAACCATTGAAACTACAGCACAGAAACAGGCCCTTTGGCCCTTCTTGGCTGTGCCGAACCATTTTCTGCCTAGTCCCACTGACCTGCACACGGACCATATCCCTCCATACACCTCCCATCCATGTATCTGTCCAATTTATTCTTGAATGTTAAAAAAGAACCCGCATTTACCACCTCGCCTGGCAGCTCGTTCCATACTCCCACCACTCTCTGTGTAAAGAAGCCCCCCCCTAATGTTCCCTTTAAACTTTTCCCCCCTCACCCTTAACCCATGTCCTCTGTTTTTTTTTCTCCCCTTGCCTCAGTGGAAAAAGCCTGCTTGCATTCACTTTATCTATACCCATCATAATTTTATATACCTCTATCAAATCACTCCTCATCCTTCTACACTCCAGGGAATAAAGTCCTAACCTATTCAACCTTTCCCTGTAACTGAGTTTCTCAAGTCCCGGCAACATCCTTGTAAACCTTCTCTGCACTCTTTCAACCTTATTAATATCCTTCCTGTAATTTGGTGACCAAAACTGAACACAATACTCCAGATTCGGCCTCACTAATGCCTTATACAACCTCATCATAACGTTCCAGCTCTTATACTCAATACTTCGATTAATAAAGGCCAATGTACCAAAAGCTCTCTTTACGACCCTATCTACCTTTGACAACACTTTTAGGGAATTTTGTATCTGTATTCCCAGATCCCTCTGTTCCACTGCACTCCTCAGTGCCTTACCATTAACCCTGTATGTTCTACGTTGGTTTGTCCTTCCAACGTGCAATACCTCACACTTGTCAGTATTAAACACCATCTGCCATTTTTCAGCCCATTTTTCCAGCTGGTCCAAGTCCCTCTGCAGGCTCTGAAAACCTTCCTCACTGTCTACTACACGTCCAATCTTTGTATCATCAGCAAACTTGCTGATCCAATGTCGAGACAATGGTGAGAATAGTAGATAAGGACTATAAGCACTACTATAGGAGCCTGCAGAGGCAGGTGATTGGTGTTGTGGAGAATTTGTACTAATTTGTTGGCATGGGTTCTACCCACTAATATAGTTTTTCTATCTGAGCCAAATTCCCAATGCTGAACTTATCCACACTAAAGTTAAATGGAAATTGTCTCATTTAAAAGTGATTGAACCGGAGAGAGACAATGAATGTTGCCCCTCTCATAGGTGCTACGGGGGAACAGTAGTAAGGTGCACAAGACAGGAAACAATTGGTCATAATGGACAATAATGTCAGCTAAAAGGTCGGAAAGAGAAGAGAACACTGCATCGGTACAACGAAGGAACATCTGGGTTTGTGAAGTTGATGATTGAGGTGGGTTTGAGGAAACGATTGGAGAGGAAATACTCGAGAGCAAGCCAGTGACGATAAGTAATCCTGAGGACAATAATGCCATAAAGGGTATGAGGGTTATGAAAATCTATGTTTGCTTAAATCACCAGAGAGAAGTAAAACTAGTGTCTTCCATCTAAGTTTTATTTTCTGTGTACAAGACCTATATCATTCATACGTTCTCTATGAGAAACCTGTATTTTTACAAGCAACACACAGAAAATGCTGGTGGACGCAGTAGGCCAGGCAGCATCTATAGGAAGAGGTACAGTCGATGTTTCGGGCTGAGACCCTTCATCAGGACTAACTGAAAGAAGAGAAAGTAAGAGATTTGAAAGTGGGGGGGGGGATCCAAAATGATAGGAGAAGACAGGAGGGGGAGGGATGAAGCTAAGAGCTGGAAAGTCGATTGGCAAAAGGGATACAGAGCTGGAGAAGGGAGAGGATCATGAGACGGGAGGCCTGGGAAGAAAGAAAGGGGGAGGGGAGCCCAGAGGAAGATGAAGGCAAGGAGCGATTGTGAGAGGGACAGAGAGAAAAAAAAAGGGGGGAATAAAAGTAAATAAGGGATGAGGTATGAAGGGGAAGAGGGGCATTAACAGAAGTTAGAGAAATCAATGTTAGAAAAACATTGATTTCTCTAACTTCCGTTAATGCCCCTCCTCCCCTTCTTAACCCATCCCGTAATTATTTATTTATTAATGATTTTTTCCCTTTTTTTTCTCTGTCTCTCTTTTCTCTCTCTGTCCCTCTCATAATAACTCTTTGCCTGCTCTCCATCTTCCTCTGGTGCTCCCCTCCCCCTTTCTTTCTCCCTAGGCCTCCTGTCCCATGATCCTTTCCCGTCTCCAGCCTTGTATCCTTTTTGCCAATCAACTTTCCACTCTTAGCTTCATCCCTCCCCCTCCCACTTTCAAATCTCTTACTATCTCTTCTTTCAGTTAGTCCTGACGATGGGTCTCAGCCTGAAACATCGACTGTACTTCTTCCCATAGATGCTGCCTGGCCTACTGTGTTCACCAGCATTTTGTGTGTGTTGCTTGAATTTCCAGCATCTTCAGTTTTCCTCATGTTTGCTGTATTTTTACAATTGATGTCAAAATGTGTGTAGTGATATTGAAGCTCACTGACAAGAGCTTGTAAAGTGTGTGTGTGTGTGTGTGTGTGTGTGTGTGTGTGTGTGTGTGTGTGTGTGTGTGTGTGTGTGTGTGTTTATCAAACAAACTGAGGGCGCACAGCTGCTATCGGAAAATACTTTCATGGTATTCAAAGCACTACAGATTATGGTATGAAACCAATGTTCTCATGCAGAAAAAATCATTATAATTATGGGTGAAAACCTGCATTAATGGCCTGCACCTGCAATCTCTTGTGCTTCCCTAAAATTTTCTGTGCCTTAGTATATCAACCTGCAAATTCCAGATTTACCTTCAGTAGGATTGTGATTCAAGAGTTCTACCTATAGCTTCCATATGCTAATGGACTTTAACAGAAGGCCTGGACCAACAGTAAAAGCAGAGGGATTCTGGAAAGATCTTCACCAATTGACTAAACCCTACCAAACCTTACAAATAATTTAATATCATTTAAAAGCTATGCAATTTTCAATAAGATTGTTCTAAAAAAATTACAGTAAAACAAGCAAATGAAACAATCAAAAAAATCTGAATATAAAGGCTATTAAAGCATAAGTTAATTTTGATTCAAAGACTTAAAAATACCTTTCTATTTTGCTGCCAATATTCTCCATTGAAATGAAATATTATGAGTGAGCGTAATGGCTGAGAAAGTGCAGAATTTTAACACACCTAAAGAAGATTTTAATGAGTAGTCAGGAAGTTTCCAGAACGAGGGGCCACAGTTTGAGGATAGAGGGGAAGTCTTTTAGGACCGAGATTAGGAAAAACTTCTTCACACAGAGAGTGGTGAATCTGTGGAATTCTCTGCCACAGGAAACAGTTGAGGCCGGTTCATTGGCTATATTTAAGAGGGAGTTAGGTATGGCCCTTGTGGCTACGGGGGTCAGGGGGTATGGAGGGAAGGCTGGTGCAGGGTTCTGAGTTGGATGATCAGCCATGATCATAATAAATGGCGGTGCAGGCTCGAAGGGCCGAATGGCCTACTCCTGCACCTATTTTCTATGTTTCTATGTTAAAGCTCCGTCACGAAATTCAGGAATTCTCTATTCATTTATCATTCTTGGATTTTGTGTAACTTAATTCGAAACATCCTGGAATACAGCTGGCAAAACCCCAACAAACCGCTGCACATAAAGTCAAGACCCTTACATCTGCACTTGCTTATAATAGATCTCAATCTTTCTGAAACCTGGGGGAAGTGGACATTATACTTTGCAGTACTGCCCAATTATTCTCAGAAAATTTTGGCCTTATATCTTTGCTGCCTTTCTTCGATTCCTCACTATTATCTGAATTTCTTTGCTTCTCATTTGACACTTGAAAATTACCCGTGGTGTAAAAAGTTGCTGGATTACTGAAGCTGACTTCTCATTGTACTTGACATCTACCTGATTTTAATTATTATGGTTTCAAATTAGTAAGTGTGTTTGAATCAATGGAAAATTGCACAGCAGCACAGAAGCTCCTACTGAGCAAGTGAGTTGACAGTTTTGATCTGATTACTGCAACTCATGATGGAGGTGACTTACACATTTTTTTTAACATTACACCAGTTTATTTTTTCAAATTTTAGCACAAGAACATAAAACATGGAACATAGAACAGAGAGCAGCCCTTCAGCCTATACTCTGCTGAACTTGCAGCCTACTCCAAGATCAATCTAACCTTTCTCTCTCATATAGCCGTCCATTTTTCTTTCATACATATGCCTACCTTAGAGTCTCCTGAATGGTTATAATGTATCTGCCTCTACAGCACCTCTGCTCATGCATTTTCCTGATTCACCACTCTCTGTGTAGATAAACTACCTCTGACATACCCCATACATTCCCCTAGTCACCTGCAAAGAACCCAATGGTTGTATATATTTCAATTGAAGTTAGAGATGGAGAAACAAATCTTCACTATAATCAATTATCCAGTAAATAGATCAAATGACACTATTGTTTTCAAAATGGATTTTCTGGGACATATTTAATTAGTGACATGAAAGAAGCCACAGTGCATCTGAGATGAAAATCCTTCAGTAGTTCTCAGTTAACGAGTCATTTAACTTGAATCAACACCATAAATAAATACACCTGTCAAAGTGTTCATTTTTGAAGCACAAGTTTTGCAAAGGAAAATTTAATGGCATGACCTGCTGCCAACCTTTGTCAAGGAAAATCACAAGCGATATTTTGATACGACAAGTCCAATTCAGAAGTCCTTCTGTCAGATACAGAAGGGATGGCAATATTTCAAACACTTATCACCAAGCCATCTCATAGACTGAATCCATTGGCTTGCCACCTGCACACTCCAGTTGGCTTCTTATTAAACCCATCTTTCCAACAACAGGACCCTCTATGCAAATCCATAAAATGAGCTTACTCTAAGATGATTGATGAAGCCAAATGCCTTGTAAGACCTTTCTGACTGTGAAGAGCATGCCCCTCCCACAAATTGCTTCATCAGGTTTGCTAGGTATCAAAAGGGTCAGAGATTGAATTCTTGATGTTCAAATAGATACATTCAAAAGTTACTTATAATATTTAAGAAAATTAAATTCGCTTAATTTCAGACAGTTGTCAAGGAGTGGGATTGCGTCAGAGTTAAAGGGACTGAGGATATTGGTTTTGGTGAAACAGACCTAAATGTTATCAAACTGAGTGGAAACCAACACTGTGTTTTTGATGACATACAGGAGTTAGATTCGGTCTCCAGATGAGAAATAAGGACTATGGATAAATCTTTGAAAGCTTCAGAGATGAAGACAGAAACCATAATAGGACTATTTCAAAGCATGACAAAATTGAGAATAGAAATAGGGAAGTTTCGTTTCTTTCAGGTTAACGAGTATAGAGTCACCGGTCCCTACACTCTCTCAACTCTCAACAGGGCTCAAACTCTACTGATTCTTACAGTCCCTCCACTTACCCATGTCTCGCTGGTGCTCCCCCAAGATTCAGTCAGACCCGATTCCTAAGCTCACATAAAACTCAACAAGTTCAATGGAGATTTTTTTATGATACAGTGTGACATCATAACAAAACTAATTAAAATATGTTTACCAATTAATATGAATAGTATCCAATAATCTTGAAAATCAGTTACTGTGGCATCCTCAGTGTACTGAGTATTGATTATTGGAAATTTACTGAAGTTGACACTTAATTGAAGATCTTTCCTACTATTTTCACCCTTTGCTGATGAATTACGAAGACTTTGGAAGCATTATTATGCACTGATTTTGCACCAATGGCATCAGATTATTGGCTTACTGTGACTGATATCGTGGTCTACATACCACAGGTTCCAGGTATGTACTCAACGCATCAGCTAGTAATGTAGGAGGGTATTCTTGATATGTTCATTTAAATTACTCTCCATGGTATAGAAAGTACCAGCATCTGAGTTGCATGGGGTGCCCTCAACTCTATTCTACTTCTATGAATCATCTGGTCATATGGGAGTTGTCAGCAATCTGAAAGTTACGAGAGTAATGCAAAGGGGAAAGCTGATGCTTCCACTATCTGTTGTAGTAAATTAAAAGAGATTCAAGGAAGCATTCTCTAGTTATAAACAAATCTGGTTGGCACCTGTTTGTCTCGAAAGACAATGGGTGATGATGATCATCATCATAAGCCTGGGTGGAGGGTATGGAGATCCTGAGATGCCCTGATGGCAAGATCCCCCTCTCGGCCTCACCAGTGTAGTCCAAAGGAAAGCTTATGAAGCAATACGCTTGGCACCAGCTTAGCTGCAGGAGCTGCCAGAAGGATGTTCAATGATGTCCAACTGCCTTAGGGGCTCCACTCCAGATTTGCTGTCTGGGTTTACTCCCGAGATGACCCGCAACTCAGTGGGGTCATTTAACCACAGCTAGGGATCTGGTTCATGAGCACCAGAGGGCCTGCATGCTACGAGTGCAGGGGCCAGACCTCCTCTCCGTCCTCTGTAGTTCAGCCGGAATCCGAAAGGAGTTCAGTTTCCATGTGTCGCCAGTGTGGAAGCACTACATGGGGCTTGCTCCTGGTAAGGAGAAACTTACACATTCTGCTCTCCTTTTCGCAAACAAATCTTGTAAATCATATTATGAGCATCATCTTTCCTCAGTGACTGCAAGCTATTTCTTATAAGAGCATTCATAATACTATGCAATATTGAATCATAAGGAAAGAATTGGAAAGATGAAGTACCATGGGAGACTTTACAGTGTAGCATAACATCACCAGGGACCTGTTAAGCCAAATGACCTAGCTCTATGAAGTTATACTTCAGTTCAAGTATTTTCCATTTTCTTGTGATGCTCCTGGAGACACAACACGAAGGAACCCTCAGTAAGTCCTTCTGATGAAGTGCTTTTGGGAAAGTCAGAGAACAAAGACTTTATTTTTTCCATTATACTGAGGGGGGAGAAAAACACATTGTTGTGACAATACTTCTGTCCACTGTTCCTGCTAAGCTGCATGGGTGGGTGAAATACTCCCATGCACATAGGCTTTGTGCATGGAAACATTTCCCACACAGCTGAAATTTTCTTTCATATAATGTAAATATAATTTTGAGATCTATATTACATGCCTTGTAATTAATTGTGTTAATTAATATAATCCATATATTTTATAAATAAGAAATTTTGAAGTTCCACCCAGTTTTCTGCCCATGTAAAACCTTCCTTAGTCCACACAGCTTTAAAAAAATAGATAGAACATTGTCCCTATCCTACCCTGGTGTGAATGGTTTCCTTTCATTTTCTAAAATACAAGTTTGGCCACCATCTCTATACTTAAATGACAACTAATTTTGATAGGATTTCAGAATTGACAAAAGGCTGATCAACTGAATGCTATTTCTCCTGAGAACATCCATTCTGCTGTGCAGTATTCTACTCACTGTGCCCTAGAATCACCTACCTTACGCACACAATCCTACAACATCTGTTCTGCCCAGCATTTGCTTCTCTATCCTCTCCGGTTCCGGGCACTTGAGAATTCTTTGCCTTTTATAAATGAAAGTTTTTGTCTTACTGTTAACTGCTGAGCAGGAACCTTTGCCCTGCCTTGAATTTACATAAGCAGAATGTTTTACTTTCAGTTTTCTGAATATATATTGTGTCCAAATATTTTTGGCCTTTACAACAATATTAGAATAACCATGCGCCAAAGGGTAGAAGCTTTGGCCAATATCTACTTACACATTAATAAATTGTTAAATGATGAAACACTTACTTTGTCTTTAATTTAATATTTGGTCCTGTTTCTTTCCCGCTTCATCGCAGTTTCACTATTAGATTGAGTTTCTTTGAGTTTTTATTATCCGATCACATGAGCTCGCACAAAAGCACATCGGTGGATCCTATTGGGAAAGTTCTCTTTGCAGCTGTGGCAATGTCAGCTGGAATTTCAGCCAATGTCATTTCTTAATCTTCTCTTCAGAATTTGAGTGACAGGTGTAATATCCTTAATTGTTTCATTTACAGGTGTGCACGTGATAACATTTAACACCACTTCATAAACTAGATTTTGTTTCATTGTGGGTTTTGAACTGCACAGTAACTACTGAGAAGAAAGCTAGTCAGCTAATCTTATTTAATCTATCCTGACAGATCCTAACAGACCCAACTGCAGAATCCAATTATCATTTAAATTATTTTTGGGTGCAGCCTTCATTACAATATATGGCAGTCTTTTTCTACAAATTGATGACTTCACGAGGCGTAATTTTGACTATCTGACAGAGTAAAGTAGCTGAAATCAAACTGGCTGCCAATTATACATCTCTCTGACTTCAAATTCTAATGAATTAAATGGAAATTAAAACTGGGAGAAATTTAATGAAAGCCCAAGCAATATCATCCTTTTATATTATCATAAAGATTAAACCTCCTTTCAAATGTGAAGACTAATTTCCTGAAGCTACCTTGGACTGAGATGTTCATTTTTTACTTTTACTTTATGATAATACATTGGTATTGGTTTATTACTGTCACGTGTACCAAGATACAGTGAAAAGCTTTTCTTACGTAATGTTTATGCAGAATAATCATTACACAGTGCATTGAGCTGCAACGGGATAAAGTAACAACAATGTAGAATAATATGCAAAGGCTATCAAAAAAGTGCAGTGCAGGTTAACATTAAAGTACAAGATTATAGCGAGGAAGATTGTGGCCAAGAGTCCATCTTGTCTTCTAACAGGTCCATTCGAGAATCTGATAACAGTGGGATAGAGCTGTCCTTGAGACTGGTGATATGTGCTTTCAGACAATTGTATTTCCTCCCTGATGGTAGAGCGGAGAAGAGAGAATGTGCAGGTCTTTAGTTATGCTGGCTGCTTTCCTGAGGCAGTGAGAAGTATAGACAAGAGTCCACTGAGCATAGAGCAATTTTCATAATGTGCCCAGCTGTGTCCACAACTCTATCATTTCTTACTGTCACGTGCAGAGATTTGCCATACCAACGTATTATACATCCAGAAAAGATGCTTTCTACGGTCCATCTGTAAAAATTGATAAGTCAATGAGGACATGCCGAATTTCTTTAGCCTCTTGAGGAAGTAGGGGTGTTGTTGAGTTTCTTGTCCATGACATCAATGCAGTTGGATGAGTACAAGCTATTGGTGATGCTCATGCCTAGGAACTGGAAGCTTTCAACCCTCCCAACATCAACACGAACACCATTGATGTAGGCAAGAGAGTGTGCATGGTTGCCCTTTCTGAAGCCAGCTCTTCTATTTTTTTGACATTGAGGGAATGTTTGTTGTCATAGCAACATGTCACTAAGCACTCCATCTCATTCCTCTACTCCAACTCATGGTTATTTCAGATGCAGCCCGCTGAAGTGGTATCAATTTAAAACTTGCAGAGGGAATAAGAGCAGAATCTGCCTATACAGTCATGAGTGTACATTGAATAGAGTTGGGGGCTGAGAACAGAATCTTGTGGAGCACCAGTGATTAGAAAAGCATGCCAGAGGTGTTGTTGGATCTCTAATGATCGTGACTTGTTGGTGAGGAAGTCTAGGGTCCAGTTGCCGAGGGAGATATTCTCTCCCAGTGTCTGGAGTTTGGTGATGAGTTTTCTTGCAATAACAGTATTGAAGGCAGAACTGTAGTTAATAATCAGTAATCTGTTGTAGTGCCTTTATTGTCCAGATGCTCCACAGTTGAGTGTAGGGCCAAGGAGATGGTATCTGCCTTAAATCTATTTTGGTAGTAGGCATATTGCAGTGTATTGATATTGTCTGGAAAATTGGAGTTAACACTTACATTGAACAACCTTGAGAGTTGGAAATAAATTACCATGCCATTAGCACCAGTTCTCAGCTACTGGCTGACAACCTCTGTTTTCCAATCAAAAAAAGCCCAGTAGTGTCCCTATTGCTAACACTATCCCAATGATTAGTACCAGTGCAGAGAACCTTGTTTTCTTTGTACTGCAACTTGTTTTGATATGAATGACCAAGAAACAAAGCACAAGGTATTCATTGGCTTGAGAACTTCATCACATCTCAAAGTACAAAAGGATAGATCACTTGAAGAATCCTGCTGAAGGGTCTAAGGCCAAAAGGTTAGCCGTACTTTTTTTTCCATAGATGCTGCCTGGCCTGCTGAGTTCCTCCAGCATTTTGTGTGTGTTCCTCGGATTTCCAACATCTGCAGATTTTCTCTTGTTTGTGATCACCTGAAGATTGCTTTTCAGCATGAAGAATACTGTATAACCTGGAGACAAGCTCTAGCAACCACATGTGCGTTCTTTGGCTTTGTCAAGGTTGTTGATGACTGACATATCCAAAAACCCATGCCACAGAGAATCAATAGAGAAAAACACATCAAAGTCCAAGTTAGCTCTGACTGGAAAGAAAATCTTAACGAAGGGCTGAATACCAAAGAACTTGACACCATCTGGTATAGTCATTGCTGATAAACAACAGGTCTCTGGGGCAAATGGTGTCCCCACTTACAAGGAACCTGTGGCACAAATTCAAGCATTATCACCTTCTCTACGGAAGAGGAAAACATGCCAAAGTTGTGGTAAAACATGGCCTCGATTAAGAAGAGAAGTCTGATTAGAGTAATATAATAGATCTCCCCATTGTCTGCAACAGGAAAATTCATCGCCAGTGTTAATACCAAACACCTCCACCCAGAAGAGCTGCTCCCAAATTACACTGTGGAATATATCTGTCAACAGGTATAGGGTCAACGATCTTCAATGTGCATCGGTTTCAATAACAATGCAGAGAGCAGAATCAACCTTTATTTACAGCCCTTTTCAACTGCACGTGATTTCTCCTCCATCAGGCATGAGAGAATTTGGAGATTCTTTCTCAAATTCAGTGGCCAGTGACTTCCACCACAAATATACAGGGTGAATGGTTCAACTACCACTGCCTCCACTCCAAATCCAAGATTCAAGATCATTTATTGTCATTTCTATTACACAAATGTAAAGGTGATTGAAATATTTGTTAGTCTGCATCTGATACAGCACAGAAAACACAAAAAGATAAAGAACACAATAATACTAATAAACATCAATACATAGGGTAGCGTAATTGCATAGACTGATAGTCTGTCCATAAAGTGACACTAGGCACAGGAGTATCTTTACACACGGTGATGAACAGGAAATGATAAAGTAGTGGTGATTGGGGTGTCCTAGTAGGATGAGGTGTTGATCAGCTTTACTGCTTAGAGAAAGTAACTGTCTTTGAGTCTGGTGGTCCAGGCATGAATACTATGTAGCCTTCTCCCTAATGGGAGTAGGACAAACAGTCCATGAGCAGGGTAGGTGGGATTCTTCCAGAACCTTTCTGTATATGTATTCTTGATGTTGGGTAGGTTAGTGCTAGCAGGCATTGCTCAGTTTTGACTACCCATTGTAAAGTCTTCCTGTCTGCCATAGTGCAGTTCCCATACCATACTGTGATACAGACTGTTAGGATGCTCTCTACTATGCTTTTGTAGAATGACATGAGTATGGATGTGCATAATCCAGCTCTCTTCAGCCTCTTTAGAAAGTAGAAGTGTTGGTGAGCTTTCCTGATTGTGTAGGATGTGTTCTGGGACCATGAGAGTTTGTTCGAGATGCGCACTTCTAGGAATTTGAACTGCTTGCAGTTTCCACTGCTGTGCCACTGATTTAAAGAGGCAGAAGAATGGTACAAGTTCTCCTGAGGTCAATAATTATTTCCTTTGTCTTGTTGGAAGAGGTTATTTGCCTGGCACCAGGCCCCAATCTCCACTACCACCTTTCTGAAGGCCATTTCATCTTTGTTGGTGATGAGCACCACCACTGTTGTGTTAACAATGTGATTACTTGGGTGCTTGGTCTTGCAGTCATCTGTGAACAGAATGTACAGCAATGGGCTCAGCATACAGCCCTGGGAGACGCTTGTGTTGAGGATAATGGGCAGGGAGCAGTAGTTGTGCATCCTGACTATCTGCAGTCTGTTGGTTAGGAGATCTAATACCCAGTTGCACAGTGGTACATTTAGACCAAGGAGTAGGAATTTGTTAACCAATGTTACTGGGATAATAGTCTTGAATACTGAATTGAAATCCAGAGACTGCTTTCTGACATACAGTAAGTGTCTTATGTTAGACACTTATGTCACTTCATTCTCAGATATCCAATTGCAGTACACAAATGTAGTTTGTGTATGTGCTGTCTCAGACACTGTGCTCCAAGTTAACAAATGTGTCCAAAAGTGTGCCTTGCACCAAACATCTGCATGACACAACACTGCCCAATGACTAAATAATAATTCACTCTAATCATTTGTCAGAACTGTGAAGCAAAAAGATGCAAATTAGTTTTCATTTTGAGAGAAAGTGAGAGAGGAATGTGTGAAACTTTTCTCTGCTACTAATATATAACTCATTTTCTCAGGAAGTAGGAATTTTCCATTCAGCTCCATTTCTTGATTTGAACTGAAGTCACTAGGTTATTTCTAAATATCAGAGCATACAATCAGTAAGCAATTTTCATTCTAGTCAACGTGGACAAAAATATGTATCAAACACCCCAACTGCTTCTGTTTTCTTCAACTGAAATCTTGGTGTGTCTGTTTAATATTTGAATGTCAAAGCGATGTTTTTTCCTGTTTCTTAAACTCCATAAATAAAGAAGCCTTTTTTTCTTGTGAATGTGTTCAAGCCAAATAATAAATAGCTTTCAATCCTGTTTATTATTTTCAGATTTTACTTACTCTAAGTTTTGCTGATAGTGTGAGATAAAATGTCCAATAATATTTATATTGTTCATGTTTGTAAGAAAGTTAGAATAAATACCATGAGTAAATAGGGATTAATTAATCAAAACAGAGTACTATCTCAGCTCCTTCCATAAATTTTCAGAAAGTAATTTGAGTTATCATATATTCAATTGAAGTATTTAGATCCTTTGAAGTTACTGATAGCTAAACCCTTGAGGTCTCTCTCAAAAATCATCCTTTCTTAACTGCATAATTTAATCTTAGACATAAATCTCAGCACAATCCTTCACAATTTTTCTTCCAATTCCTTATTAGGATAAATGCTAACAGAATTAATCTTTTTGCAGTTAAACTGTTTTAATTTTTTTCATTAAAGATTTATCAACAACCAACTTCTCCAGACAAGTTTAACTGCTTTGTCTGTGAATTATGCAGCAACCTGGACAAGACAATCAGGAGTCAACAAACAAGTATTGATAACATTTGAATATTAGTTGACAGCTGTAAGGAGTTTCATGGTGACACTAAAACAAAACAAAAAAGTTGACCAGCTAAGGAATTATTAAGATTAATGACTGTAGTAGAGCTGGGGCTGTGTCAGCGGGTGTTTGCCCATTGGGCCCTGAGTGCAAAAGGCCATATGCTGCTCACATTGCCAACAGAGACTGTCTTGTCACACTGCTCTTTGTTGAGGCTCCTGCTCAGTGGGCCTTCAATCAGGCTCCAGCACTAAAATGTGCAGGCTCAGATTTGATTAGAAGCAGAGTGGTTGTATTGAAGGGAGTTTGCAGGGTACCAGTACCATGTGTTGCACTCTGCATACGTTTGTGTGCAAATACGTATGTGTGCCTATGTGTGTGTGTGTGTGCATGCATGGGTGTGCAAACGTGTGTGCGCATATGTGTGCATGTGGACATGTGTCTTGTACAAATGTGTGTGTGCATCTTTATTTAGTGGGCGGGTCGTATCAGGTGTGTGGAAAGATAACAGCATGAGCTATAGCCGATTGGAGGAGAAAAGTAAAAGTGGCAGGCCGACAAATCCAGGGCAAGCATCAAAAAGGGCCACTTTTCAACATAACTGTACAAGGGCTAAGAGAGTTGTAAAAGAGCGCCCGAAAGCTTTGTGTGTCAATGCAAGGAGCATTCGTAACAAGGTGGATGAATTGAAAGTGCAGATTGTTATTAATGATTATGATATAGTTGGGATCACAGAGACATGGCTCCAGGGTGACCAAGGATGGGAGCTCAACGTTCAGGGATATTCAATATTCAGGAGGGATAGACATGAAAGAAAAGGAGGTGGGGTGGCGTTGCTGGCTAAAGATGAGATTAACGCAATAGAAAGGAAGGACATAAGCCGGGAAGATGTGGAATCGATATGGGTAGAGCTGCGTAACACTAAGGGGCAGAAAACGCTGGTGGGAGTTGTGTACAGGCCACCTAACAGTAGTAGTGAGGTCGGAGATGGTATTAAACAGGAAATTAGAAATGTGTGCAATAAAGGAACAGCAGTTATAATGGGTGACTTCAATCTACATGCAGATTGGGTGAACCAAATTGGTAAAGGTGCTGAGGAAGAGGATTTCTTGGAATGTATGCGGGATGGTTTTTTGAACCAACATGTCGAGGAACCAACTAGGGAGCAGGTTATTCTAGACTGTTTCTATGTTGAGGTGTTTAGACTACATAGAAACAGAGAAACATAGCAAATAGGTGCAGGAGTAGGCTATTCGGCCCTTCGAACCTGCACTGCCATTCAGTATGATCATGGCTGATCATCCAACTCAGAACCCTGTACCTGCCTTCCCTCCATACCCCCTGATCCCTTTAGCCACAAGGGCCTTATCTAACTCCCTCTTAAATATAACCAATGAACTGGCCTCAACTGTTTCCTGTAGCAGAGAATTCCACAGATTCACCACTCTCTGTGTGAAGAAGTTTTTCCTCATCTCGGTCCTAAAAGGTTTCCCCTTTATCCTTAAACTGTGACCCTTCGTTCTGGACTTCCCCAACATTGGGAACAATCTTCCTGCATCTAGCCTGTTCAACCCCTTTAAGATTTTATATGTTTCAATAAGATCCCCCCTCAATCTTCTAAATTCCAACGAGTATAAGCCTAGTCGATCCAGTCTTCCATCATATGAAAGTCCTGCCATCCCAGGAATCAATCTGGTGAACCTTCTCTGTACTCCCTCTATGGCAAAAATGTCTTTCCTCAGATTACGGGACCAAAACTGCACACAATACTCCAGGTGTGGTGTCACCAAGGCCTTGTACAACTGCAGTAGTACCTCCCTGCTCCTGTACTCGAATCCTCTTGCTATGATTGCCAGCATACCATTTACCTTTTTCACCACCTGCTGTACCTGCATGCCCACTTTCAATGATTGGTGTATAATGACACCCGGGTCTCGTTGCACCTCCCCTTTTCCTAATTGACCACCATTCAAATAATAATCTGTTCTCCTGTTTTTGCCACCAAAGTGGATAACCTCACATTTATCCACATTAAATTGCATCTGCCATGAATTTGATCACTCACCTAACCTATCCTAGTCACCCTGCATCCTCTTAGCATTCTCCTCACAGCTAACACTGCCGCTTAGCTTCGTGTCATCCGCAAACTTGGAGATGCTGCATTTAATTCCCTCATCCAAGTCATTAATATATATTGTAAACAACTGGGGTCCCAGCACTGAGCCTTGTGGTACCCCACTAGTCACTGCCTGCCATTCTGAATAGGCCCCGTTTATTCCCACTCTTTGCTTCCTGTCTGCCAACCAATTCTCTATCCACAGCAATACCTTACCCCCAATACCGTGTGCTTTAAGTTTGCACACTAATCTTCTGTGTGGGACCTTGTCGAAAGCCTTTTGAAAATCCAAATATACCACATCCACTGGTTCTCCCCTATCCACTCTACTAGTTACATCCTGAAAAAATCCTATGAGATTCGTCAGACATGATTTTCCTTTCACAAATCCATGCTGACTTTGTCCGATGATTTCACCGCTTTCCAAATGTGCTGTTATCACATCTTTGATAACTGACTCCAGCATTTTCCCCACCACCGACGTTAGGCTAACCGGTCTATAATTCCCCGGTTTCTCTCTCCCTCCTTTTTTAAAAAGGAGGGTGGAAGGGTGACAGACAAGAAAGTGAACTTGGGGTTGGGGAGAAAGGCAAGAATGGGTGGCAAGAATCATCAGTGGGAGAGGATGTCTGAGGGAACAGGAACAGTAGCAAGTGGATAGAGGAGATAATATAGACACAGAACTGGGTTGGTCAGAAATGAGCACTCTGACACAGTCTGGAGAGCAAAGAGAATGAGGGGGTACTTTGACTATGAGAGATCAGACTAAGCATGAAGAAAAATAGAACACTTTTGCGACCATTTGTCCCAAAATTTCCCAGCAGTGACATCTCCAATGAACACATGGTTCAAGTCCACCTGCAATGCAATAGCAAGTTAGTTTGGCAGGCAGTGTTGTCATAGAACATAAAACAGGAGAGCAAAGGAAGAAGCTCTGTGCACCTGTTGCCAGTGTATACCACTTCCATAAAGTTTATATCCTTCCATTCCCCGCCAATTCTCATGCTTTTCTAAATATCTTGTAAATATTGCTGTAGCATCTGCTTTTACCACTTCTTCTGGCAGCACATTGCAGGCACCTACCACTCTCTGTGTGGAAAAAAAATTGCCTCGTAAACTTTAAAATTCCCTCTTTTCACCTTAAAGCTATATCCTCAATTACTTGACATTTCCATCTTGGGGGAAGATTCTGATATGCACTCTACTGATGTATTTTATACTTCTCTATATTTCCATCACACATCCCTCAACAACCAATGCTCCAGAGAAAAAAAATCCAAGTTTCATTTTAGCCTTTCCTTATACCTAATAGACATGGTGAGCTTCTTCTGCACCCTTTCCAAAGCCTTCCTATAACGTGGCCACTAAAAAGGGACACAAAGCCATATGTGGCCTAAACAAAGTTTTATACTGCTACAGCATGACTTCCTGACTTTTATACTCAAAACCTTGACCAATGAAGGCGAAGTTCAAAGTAATAAGCCTTCTTTACCATCCAATTAAATCATGTTGCCACTTACAAGCAGCTATAGACTTGTTCTCTTTCCACATCAGTTCATCAAAGGGTCCTGCCATTTACTCTGTACTTCTTGTGCAATCTGATTGAGAAATAGGTAGGGTTTGGACAGTTGACTGATGACAGAAAATAATTGCAAGTATTCTCAGTGTGATGCAATTTAACCCATGATCATGTTTCACCACTTGAGATTGATTCTCAATTGCATAATGCTGATAAAACAGTTATGCAATGTAATTTCCAGTTACTTCATCTAATCGTATTGCTTAATTTACATCAATATGATCAAAATGACCACGAGTATAACTATGATATTAAACAACTGTATAAATTTGAGAACTGGATTAAGCCTTACTGTTTGGAAGAGAGTAGGTTGATAATTATCAATGACAGCTTAATTCTGTGATCTTCATTCTGGTTTGTAAATTTAATTATAGACCTTGTTGTATTTCCCCCGCATCTCCCGACAAATTGACAATGATTTTAAATTAGTTTTAACCAATAAGAGTCTGTTTTTTTCTTATGTTTCAGTTTGACTTATGGAGCAAAGTATTACTCTTTTAGTTTAAAGTTATTCATCAGCTATCGTCTATTGATGTTAATCCTATAAAGTAAGTCACACATCAAATGGTACTTTTTTTACAAGAGTAAATTAATTTTGATTAATTTCTATATTTTAAAGAAAACAAATTCTGAACACATTAGTACATTATTATAGCTTGAAACAGATTAAGATCTCCAAATACTTGGAGCTACAATGAAGTGAGCAACTTTAAAATATACTGAGGTAATTAATATGGGTAGAACTCCAAAATAAAGTTCCATTCACAGATGAGGATATATTATAGACCTCCAAATAGCCACGGGAGATAGAGGAACAGATATATAGACAGACAGTACTATTGAAAGATATAAAAGCAATGATGTTTTTATAATGGGTTACATTAACTTATTTGATATTGACTGGAATTTCCCTTGTGCAAGATGCAAAGACTCTCTTTGGTGCATTCAACAGCAATTATTGAAACAATACTTAGTCGGTCCAAGAAGAGGAGAGATCATATTTTGAACTTTGAACTGGACATAGGAAGTGCATGGTCAAATGCTGGGCCAGCAGATCAGCATGGAAGAGGGCAGAAGGCCCTCCCAGGTTCAGCAGGCTCCGGAATCAAAGTTCTACATGGGTAAGAGGGACAAAGATTAGCAGCTCCCTAGGTATGTGAATCGGTAATACTGGAGTTCGAAGCTTAGTATTCAGGATCCTGTCATTGGTAAGCCCAGATTTCGAGGCCCAGTATTTGGTGATTAGTGAGTCCTGGGTTCAATGCCAAGAATCAATGCTCAAAGGTTGATCGGAGGTCAAGAAGTCACAGTCAAATGACTGGCTCCTAGAGTCTGCCTATCTCTGCGAGTTTGCTAGGGAAGTCAAAAGCTCAGTGTCTGAAAGCCCAAGTTGGAGTTCACTGAAGGGTAGAGCCAAATACAACCTTCCCTGGGGTTAGAGGACTGGATTTGAGTGCTGGTGGATAGGTGGGAAGGGAACTTGTTTTGTCATTAATTGTGCCCTATGTTTTACTGCTGAGTGTTGTGAGCATTCTGTGTTGGTGTTATGACACCTGTGGGCTACCCCCAGCAAACAGGAGATCCGCCGAAGTGACCTGCACCTTGATCATCTCTGAGGCTGTAGTAAACAGGGGTTTCCAATGAGTAGACAGTCGCAAGGCTGAGGGACCAGACAGCATCTCAGGGCGAGTACTCAGAGTGTATGCGGCACGACTGGCAGGTGTGTTTACAGACATTTTTAACCTCTCCCTCTCCCAGTGTAGAGTGCCCTCCTGTTTCAAAACATCCACCATTGTCCCTATACATAAAAAGGCCAAGGTAACATGTCTGAATGATTGGCGTCCTGTTGCACTCACCTCAATAATTAGCAAATGCTTTGAGAGGCTGGTCAAGGATTACATCTGCAGCTTGCTGCCACCCACACTGGACCCCTACAATTCACTGATCGACACAACCGATCGACAGATGACATAATAGCCACAGCTATTGGGGAAGAGCTAATTACATTATTTGACAGGAGTTAAGAGGAATTAATTGGGAGGGAGCAGTTGTTTTCTGGCAAGTGCTCATCTGATATGTGGGAGTTCAGGGTCAATATATCTCTGTAAAGAGGAAGACAGAGATGGCAAGGAAAGGGAACTTAGAGTTTGAAGTGAGATAATACATTCAGTCAAAGTGAAAAAAGAAGCACATTTAAGGTTAAGGAAGCTAAAATCAGATAGGACTCTTGAGAAATAAAGATAGCAGGGAAGAGTTCAAGCAGGAGATTAAAAAGACCAAAAGAGGCCATGAAATGTCTTTGGCAAGTCAAGTTAAAGAGAATACCAAAACAGGATATCTAGGGAGTGAATCAGACAACTCAAGCACAAAAATGGACATTTATGCTTTGAGTTAGAAGGTGTTTGCCAGTATTCACCAAGGAAGATAAAGAAAAGTGAGATTAGTGTAAAGCATGCTAATTTGATTGGGCATTTTTTAATCAAGAAGATGTTGTATATCTGTGCTGTTGAAGAACATCAAGGTAGATAAATCCTCAGAGCCTACTGGATATATCCTAGATTATTGAAAGAGTCACCAATGTCATTCCTTTGTTTAAGAATCCTATTAGTGATAATCTAGAAAATTATAGGCCCATGAGCCACACATCAGGGATAGGAAAGCTAATGGAATGGATTCTTGGAGATACAATTTAAGTGAATTTGGTCTGATTAGGGATAATTAGTATGTCTATGTGTGGGGCATACCATGTCCTATAAATTTGACTGAGTTTGTTGAGCTGACAAAGTTAATTGATGAGGGAAGGGTTATTGTCTACTTGGAAAGATTGATTCAGAAAATTAAGATGTGCAGATTCCAAAGTGACTTGTAGTTTGAATTCAGAATTAGTTTGCCAATAGGGTACAAGGGATAATGATGTAAGGATAGTTAAATATCAGAGACTGACAGGTGGAAGGATATATAAATGACATTGATGAAGATGTAGATGGTAAGTCTGTAGATAACACAAAGATTGAAGGAGTAGGGAATTGTGTAGAGGATTATCAAAGGGTACGGCAAGATTATTATTATTATTATTATGATTATGAAGACAGGTAGTCTTCTTTTATTGTCATTTAGTAATGCACGCATTAAGAAATGATACATTATTTCTTCCAGTGTGATATCACAAAACACAGGACAAACCAAGACTGAAAAAAGTGACAAAACCATATAATTATAACATATAGTTACAAACAGTGTAACAATACCATAACTTGATGAAGAAGTCCATGAGCACAGTAAAGTTCAAAGTCTCTCAAATGTCCCACACCTCACGCAGACGGGAGAAGGAAGAAAAACTCTCCCTGCCATGCCGACCACAATGCCAAACTGATATAGATCAGTTTGCAGGTTTGGATAGAGAAAGGGCAGAAGGAGTTTAAGAAGATGCACTTCTCCCTTACAGTTGACCTTGGCGTCCAAATCCATAGCTGCCTGAAAGTGGCCTCACATATAGATAGGGTGGCAAAGATGGCATATAGCACTTGCACAGTCATTATTTAGGCATTGAGCAATAGAGTAAGATAGTCATGCTGCAGCTATGTGTGAAACTTGGCTGCACTTGGAATATTGAGGGCAGTTTTACATGCATCATTTTAAGAATGATGTAGAAGCTTGGGAAAGAGTATTGAAGAGATTTACCAGTATGCTGCTTGGATTTGAGGGTAGGAACTATAAGGAGAAGTTGTCAAAACATGACTCGGTTTCCTTGGAGCATCGGATGCTGAGGAAAGAACTAATTATGATCGGGATACAAATGGTAGACTGTCAAAATCTTTCTTGCAGATTAAACATGACAAGCGCAGGAGCTAAAGTGTTTAACGTGAAAGAGGGAAGTTTAAATGAGATGTGTGGGAAAAGTTTCTTACATGGAGTGGTAGATACCTAGAATGGGCTGCCAAGGGTATTAGTGGAAGCAGATGTGATAGTCATTTAAGAAGCTTTTAAGTAACACATGAACATGCAGAGAATTGAGAGGTATGGATTAATGCAGGCAGAAGAGATTTAATTTGGCATGGTGTTCAGTGCAGATTTTGTGGTACAAATAAACCCACTCCAGTGCTGTATTGTTCTCTGTATTGGGTTCAATATTGTCTCAATCATACCAGTAGTATGTAGGATGTGTAGATCTACTGTCCGCTCCTCAGGTTTGAACAATCACTCCACATACACATCTGTAGAAAGTGCATCCAACTGCAACATCTTACTGACTGCATTAGGGAACTGGAACAGAAAGTGCATGAATTTCAGATTATCCTAGAGAATGAAGAGGTGATAGATACAAGATAAAAAGAGGAAGATAAACCTGAGTTTCAGGATGCTGATAGCTGGGTGACTGTCAGGAAAGGGAAAAGGGGTGAACAGATAGTGCTGAGAGCCCTGTGGGCATTTCCCTCAATAACAAGGATTTTGCTTTACATACCTTTGGGGGGCAGTGTATCTTACTTGGGGAAGCAACATCAATCAGGACTCTGGCAGGAGTCTGACTCCGTGACACAGAAGGGAGCTGGGGAACAGAGACCAGTAGTGATAGGGGATTTATTGATTAGGGAAACAAACAGGAATTTCTATGGATGAGGACAAGATTCCTGGAGGGAATCTTGTCCTCGGGATGTCAGGGTCAGATACATCTCAGATCAAGTCCATAATATACTAAAGTGGGAGGGTGTGCAGCCAGTGGTTGTGGCCCATTTTGGGTCCAATGACATAGGCAGGAAGAGTGATGAGGTCCTGCAAAGTGAATTCAGGGATTTAGGTGGTATGTTAAAGGATAGTACCTCCAGGGTGGTGATTTCAGGATTGGTACAGTACTCATGTTACAGGCTAATGAGACCAGAAACAGGAAGACAAAACCTTTTATCATGTGAGTAAGGAAATAGTCGTTCTTGCTGGAGGTGGTAAGCTCCCACTACCTATTAAATTCTCCCAATAGCATGTGTCTCAAATGGCCTCTGGCAACCAAGTCCAGCTCCTGGCCTCTACATGTGGCTTAGCTGCTAAGCCCAGCGGAACCATTTCAACTGACAGGAGAAGGGGTAAAGTTGGGTTACTGGCACCTTAAAGCCAGTTGCTTCCAGCCATGGCTGACATTTCATCTAGGAGGAGAAAAACCCTGATCTCAAGCCTCCACTGCCCTGTGGATATACCCACTCAAGAAGAAAGCTTCAGGAGTAAACCCCAAGGGAAAAATTCAGAGCTGGAGTCCCTACGGTGGTCCTATGTTGAGTTCATTGCTGACTGGGAATTTCTACAACACTGCTGGTACCGAACTGTATCTGTCTCTGCCGTTCCTTTGGGTTTAGCAGTTGTGGGGAGAAGGGGAGCTTGCTACCTAGGCACCAGCTTGCTCTCCATACTGTACTGGCCAGCCTTGCACATCTGGACAGCTAGGACACAACATCCATAGTCGACCCTGACTGACAGACACTTCACTCAGTCACTCTAGGGTATGGTGCAAGAGGGACAGCTTCTGATTTTTGGATTTTTGAGCTTTCTTCAAGGGAAGGTGGGATCTATACAAAAGGGATGATTTGCCCCTGATCTGAAAAGTGAGGAAAATTCTTGCAGGAAAGTTTGATAGTGCTGTTCTAGGGAGTTTTAAATTAGAGTTCTAGGGAGACGGGAACCAGAGTGCCAGGGCAGCTAGTTCAGTGGTTGTGGGGAACGTATACTGTATGTTAAGCCTGTATACAAATACAGTAACCAAAAGATTAAGCAATCTTCAGAAGATTGATATCAATGCAAGGAGTGTGGTAGGAAGTATTGTAGACAAGGTTTTTGAGAATAGGGCATGGATCAGCCCAGAAATTTATAACATTATGGCCATTAGTGGAACTCAAAGTTCTGAGTTTCTGTTGTTTTCAGGAGGAGGTATTAAAGGGGGAGGGGTACATTACTCATCAGGGAAAATTCACGGTATTGCTCAGAGAGGATTGATTGAGATATAAGAAAGGGATGCCTGTATTATTGGGATTATATTACAAACATCAAAATATGTAGCAAGATTTAGAGGAGCAAGTTTGTAGAGATCTAACAGACAGTTGCAAACAAAAAAGTGATGGTAGGTGATTTTCATTTACCACATATTGACTAGACTCTCATGCTGTAAAAGGGATGGACGGGATTGAGTTTATCAAGTGTGCTTAGGAAAGTTTTCTTAATCAATATTTAGAGGTTCCAAACAGAAAGCTGAATACAGGATCTCTTATTGGAGAATGAGAAATAACAGGTGACAGAAGTGTGGGCAGGGAAATACTTTGGATCTACTGATCATAATTCCATTATGATCAAAGATAATTATGGAGAAGGACAGGTCTGGTCCTTGGGCTGAGATTCTAAGTTGAAGAAAGCACAATTTTGGTGGTGTCAGAATCATACTGGCAGGTGTGGATTAGGATCATTTGTTTTCTGGAAAGGAATTTTTAGAAGGCTTTCAGAAATGACATATTGAGAGTACAGAGTTTATAAATTACTGTTAGAATGAAAGACAAGGCTAACAGGTTTAGGGAACCTTGTTTTAGAGATATTGAGGCCCTGGTTAAGAAGAAGAAGGAGATGCATGGCAGATATAGGCAGCATGGAACAACTGAGGTGCTTGAGGAGTATAAGAAATGGAAGGAAGAAGTTAAGATGGAAATCAGGACTAAAATAAGGCATGGGGTTGCTCAGGAAGATGGAAAACCCAAAAGAGCTTCTGCAGATATAATAAAAGCAAATGATAGCAGAGGACAAAATTGGTCTACTTGAAGGTCAGTGTAGTCATCTATACATGGAGCCAAAGGGGATGCTAGAGATTTTAAATGGATTTGTTTTTGCTTTTGTATTTTCTCAGGAGGCGGACACAGAGTCAATACAACTGATGCAAAATAGTAGGGAGGTCATGAACCACATCCATGATACAGAGGAGAAGGAGTGTGCTGTCCTGAGATAAACTAGGATGGATAAGTCCTAGAGCCTGTCATCTTGTACCATGTGAAGGCATGTACAGAAAGTACAGGGGCGCTTGAAGAGGATTTTAAGATGCACTTAGCCACGGCTGAGCTGCTGGATGACTGGAGAATAACTAGTGCTGTTCCATTGTTTAAGAAAGCCTCTAAGAATATATCACAAAATTATAGGCCACTGAGCATGACATCAGTAGTGGATAATTTATTGGAAGGTATTCTAGGGACAGGATACATAAGGATTTGGATAGACAGGGACTGATTAGATGTAGTCAGTATGGCTTTGTTTATGGTATCTCCTTTCTGACAAATTTTATAAACCTTTTTCAAAAGGTTACTCGGAAATTTGATGAAGGAAAGGCAGTGTATGTTGTCTAATAGACATTTGCAGGGCCTTTGACAAAGTTCTACGTGGGAGGTTGGTCCAAAAGGTTCATTTGCTTGACATTCAGCATGAGGTAGGTAATTGGATTCAACGTTGGCTTAATGGTAAAAGCCAGAGGGTGGGAGCAGATGGTTGCTTCTCTGACTGGAAGCCTGTGAATACACAGTGGTGTGCTGAAGAGTTCGTTGCCTGGTCTGTTGCTGGTTGTTATCTACATGAATGATTCAGATGATAATGTGGTAAACTAGTTCAGCAAAAACGTATGAAAATGACAGAAAGATTGGGGGTATTGTGGACAGAGAGGAAGGTTATCAAAGCTTAAAGCGGGATCTGGACCAAGTGACAAAATTGAAAGAAAAATGGCAAATGTAATTTAATACAAACGAGAGTGAGGAGGGCAAACCAGGTGAGCAGAAGATTGTGGTAAAAGAGAGAGATGTATAAATACAGATCAATAATTCCTTGAAGGTGGCATCACAAGTAGATAGGGTCATAAAGAGAGTTTTTGGCATATTGGCCTTCCTATTGGGCATATTGGGCTTCAAATTTCTGGGTCATTGGGATCTCTTCTGGGAAAGGTACAACATGTACAAAAGGGATAGGTTATACCTGGACCAATATCCTTGTGGGCAGTTTTTCTAGAGCTCTTCAGGAGGGTTTAAGCTAATTTAGTGGTGGATAGAAACTGGAGTGTTAGGGATGAGTGTTACAAACAGAGGGAAAGTATAGTGAGACTGCTACCAAGAACATGCCTGATGATAGAGCAAAATTGCAGTCAGGGGGATAAGCTACATCATAAAAAGGGAACAACATTGAAAAGAGTCTGAAGGTGCCATACTTGAATGCCTGCAGGATATAGTATTAAGGTAGATGGACTTTTAGCACAGTTAGAGATTGGCATGTATGATGTTATGGGCATCACTGAGTCCTGGCTAAGGGAAGATTATAACTGGGAACTTAACATCCAAGGATACAGATTGTATCGAAAGGACAGGTAGGTAGATAGAGTGGGTGGGATGACTCTTTTAGGGAAAATATGAAAGAGGTGACATAGAATCAGAAGATATAGAATCCTTGTGGGTAGAGACAAGAAACTGCAAAGGTAAAAAGATCCTGAAGGGAATTATATAAAAGCCAAGATGTGGTCTACAAATTACAAGAGATAGAAAAGGTTTGTCAAAAAACAATGTTACAATAGTCATGGGGGATATTAATATGCAGGTAGATTGTGTAAATCAGGTTGGTGCTAGCTCCCAAGCGAGGGTATTAGTAGAATGCTTACAAGGTTATTTTTTAAATGCTTACAAGGTTATTTTTTAAAGCAGCTCAAGTTTGAGTCCACTAGGGATCAGTTATTCTGGATGAGGTGTTGTGCAATGAACCAACATTGACTAGAGAGCTTAAGGTACAGGAATCCTTAGAAAACAATAATCATAACATGATAGAATTAACACTGCAAGTTGAGAGGAAGAAGCAAAAGTCAGATGTATCAGTATTACAGCGGATTAAAGGGAATTACTGAGGCATGAGAAAGGTGTTGTCCAAAATTGATTGGAAGGGGACACCAGCACAGATGATGGCAGAGCAGCAATGGTTGGAATTTCTGGGAGCAATTCAGAAGGTGCAGGATAGATACATCCCAAAGGCAGGATGATGCAACGGTTGCTTACAAGGGGGGTCAAAGTCAGCATTAAAGCCAAAGAGAAGGCATATAATAAACCAAGGAATAGTAGGTAGTTAGAGAATTTGGAAGTCTTTAAAAACCAACAGAAGCAACTAAAAAAGTTATAAAGAGGGGAAAAATGGAAATGAAAGTAAGCTAGCCAGTAATATTAAAGATGATACCTTCTTCAGCTACATAAAGAGTAAAAGGGAGGCAAGATTTCATATCGGACCACTGGAAAATGATCCTCAAGAGGTAGTAATGGGGACAAAGAAATGCAGACAAACTGAATAAGTATTTCATATCATTCTTCACTGTGGAAGACACTAGCAGTATACCCAAAGTTTTTGAGTCTCAGGGCAGATGTGAATGAAGTTGCCATTAGTAGGGAGAAGGTGCTTGGGAAACTGAAAAATCTAAAAGTAGATTAATCACAAGGACCAGATAGACTACATACATCACATGACTCTGACAGAGGAGGCTGAAGAGATTGTGGAAGCATTAGTAATGATCTTTCAAGAATTAATAGATAATGGCATGGTTCTAGAGTGGAAAATTGCAAATGTAACTCTATTCTTCAAGAAGAGAGAGCGGTGGAAGAAGAAAAATGATAGGCTGGTTAGTCTGACCTCAGTGGTTGGAAGTTGTTGGAGTTGATTGTTAAAGATGTGGTTTCAAGGTACTTGGAGACACAAGATAAAATAAGCCAAAGCCAGCATGATTTCCTGAAGGGAAAACCTTTCCTGACAGGTCTGTTGGAATTCTTTGATAAAGTAACAAGCAGGATAGACAAAGGAGAATTGGTTGATGTGTACTTGGATTTTCTGAAGACCTTTGACAAGGTGCTGCACATGAGGCTGCTTAACAAGCTAAGAGCCCATAGTATTACAGGAAAGATACAAACATGGATAGAGCATTGGTAGAATGATAGGAGGCAAGGTGTAGGAATAAAGGAAACCTTTTTTGGTAGGCTGCCAGTGGCGAGTGGTGTTTTGCAGGGGTCTGTGCTGGAACTGTTTCTTTTTTCATCAGTGGTCCCCAACCTCCGGGCCGCGAAGCAAGCAGGGGTGCAGTGGTAGCCGGGACGCACCCAGCACATCTTTAAGAAAAAAAACGAAATAAACAAGCTAATTAATTAGGTGCCACCCAGATCAGAGGTGATTGCCGATTGCGTAGAGCAAGTGAAAAAGTGGGTGTGTCCCGGCTAACACTGCACCACTGCATGCTTCGTAGCCCATTATCAGTCCGCGGCCCGGAGGTTGGGGACCAGTGTTTTACCTTATATGTCAATGATTTTGATGACAGAATTGATGGCTTTGTAGCCAAATTTGCAGATGTAACGAAAGATAAGTGGAGGGACAGGTGGTGTTGAGGAAGCAGGGAGGCTGCAGAAAGACTTAGACAGATTAGGAGAATGGGGAAAGAAGTGGCCGATGGAATATAGTGTTGGTAAGCATATCATCAGAACTGAAAGAGTTGACTGTTTTCTAAATTGAGAGAAAATTCAAAAATCTAAGCTGCAAGAGGAATTGGGAATTCTCATGCAGGATTCCCTGAAGGTTAATTTTCAAGTTGAGTCAATGGTGAAGAAGGCAAATGCAACGTCAGCAATCATTTCAAGGGGACTAAAAAATATAAGCAAGGATGTAATGTTGAGGCTTTATAAGGCACAGGTAAGGCCTCTCATGGTGTACTCTGAGCAAATTTGGGCCCATTATCTGAAAAAGGATGTGCTGATATTGAAAAGGATACAGAGGAGATTCATGAGAATGATTCTGGGAATGAAAGGGTTACCATACGAGGACCGATTGATATCTCTGGGCCTGTTCTCAAAGGAATTCAGAAGAATGAGGGAGAATCTCATTGAAAACTTTCAAATGTTGAAAGGCCTTGAATAGTGGATGTGGAGAAGATGGTTCCTATGGTGGGGAAGTCTAGGACCAGAGGGTCAATCTCAAGATAGAGAGATGTCCATTTAGAACAGAGATGAGGAGGAATTTCTTTAGCCAGAGAGTGGTGTACCTGTGAAACTTAGTGCCACAGACAGTATTGGATGCCAAGTCATTGGGAATATTTAAGGCAGAAGTTCTTGATTAGTTCAGGCATGAAGGGTTACAGGGAGAAAGCAAGACACTGGGGCCGACAGGGAAATGCTTCAGCAATGATGAAATGGTGCACCTAAGTCAATGGGCCAAATGGCCTAATTCTATTCCTATATTTTTATGGTCTTATGATCTTATAAATCAAAGTACTGAGTGCAGGAGTTGTAATGTTACTTTGAAATTGTATAAGACATTTGTGAGGTCTAATTTGGAGTATCGTGTACAGTTCTCATCACCTAGCTACAATGCTTTGAGAAAATATTCAGCCTCCAAACTATTTTCACATTTTACTGTCTCATTTTCTAAATTTAAGGTACACTAAAGTAGGAATGTTTAAGCAAATCTACAAAAGAAAATATCCACAATCTGTCACCAATTTCCTAAAAATTTTTAAAAAACGCAAAATTGTGAGGCTGAAGCAATATTCATCCCCTTGGTAGTTATTGTGCTAACTTTCTTTAAGTGTAACATACAGTATTACCTTACAAACTCACCCAATTTGTTGATGCACTGCAGAATATTTGAGGATCACGTGTTTCCAAAGGACCATAACTTGAGACACTCCGTGCTAATTGTGACATTGAAAATCTTCATCCTTAGAATGATTCTAACAAAACAAGAGTAAGATAAGTGATGAGGTAATTTGTTTTGCTGGTGTTGACTGAGAAACAAACTTTGGAAAATATATTGGAATAACTGGAATATTCTTTTACAAATGGTGCCATAGAGTATTTTCATCTATCACAGTAACAACAGAGAACTTCATTATTTCAAAATTTATCCAGAAACATCCAGTTCAGCATCTCCACAGGACTGTGATAAATTACAACCCCAAATTATACTTTTCAGTTATGCTTGTGGTTATAACCTTCAGTGACAGAGAAAAAGGATATCACTGAATGAAACTGACACTATTTCCTTAATATTTTGAGAAAGAAAAGCGATTTTATAAGGAACATTGTCATTTGCACAGAAGCCCTTAACTGCTTCATAAATCCCTTGCTATGTATTGAATCAAACCTGTTAATCCTGATAAAAATGTCAATATCAATGCAACATGCTATTTAGTACACTTCTCAGGCCACATCATACTGGAAGGGCAGCACCAGGTCTCTGCATACACATACATATGTGGACTAGTTGTTCTGGAATGCTGAAAATTGCCTGTTACATCCTTGAGTTGGGTGTAGAGCTGAGAATACTGACTGGACCTCAGTGGGAGGAGGAAAGGCCTCACTCCTGACACAATCCTGAAACAATGCAAAGTATTATTACAATTGGAATAAGTAGTTTGAAAATGTAATAAAAGAAAGCTATTTAAAACTTTTAAAGCTCATGAAAATTAATTTAAAATATTAAACCAATGCAAAATCATTTTTTGAGAAAATCCTTTCTTCTTATTTTTTAAATTGCAGGTACGGTATGTCAGATCCTGTGATAAGCTGAAATGACACAATATCTGAGAGGTGATTTCTGCACTTAAAAAGGGGGAATCTGAGCAAGACTAGATGCTGCATATGAGCTCTGTGTAGAGATAATATGCCTCTGTGTAGAGATAATATGCCTCAGCCTCACAACACACACTTGTAAGGCAAAAAATTACTTCAGCATGAATGGCAGAATTGCTAATTTCACCTGAAAAGATTTGACCCTTTGAGTTTGGAGCTGAAAGTGATAAAACTTTTAATTGGCTCTTTAGCAAAAATGATCTCATAATGTTTCAAAGAGATGTAAAGAATGAGCTAGAAAGCAGATTCTGAACTTCTTGGGCCCACAGTCACATATTTTTCCCATATACTTAATCCCAATGGACAGCCATCATTAATTATTCCTGGCTTGAACAACATGCCAGGGTTTTTACATGCTGTTCTCTTTACATTATTGGGAATGCTATAAAACTAATTTGAACTTTGACTAGAAACTCTTACTTTAAAAAAGAAAACAGATTATTCAACTGGTTTGTTTACATCTAAATTGGTTCTTCTCAGAACCTGAATTATCATGAAAATAGGTGATGACTGCTGCAAAACTGAGAAACATCTCTAATTTAACAAAACCTGTTCTTATTCCCAAAATCAGTCCCATTTTCACCATTGTAACTATTTGGAATCGCCTGTGCTGATTGTGCTACAGTATTGGAATTAGAGTCATAGGTATACAGCATGGAAATAGGCATCTCAACTTAAATCATCTCTGCCAACAAAAGTGCCCTCTTGAGATTGTCCAAAGTGCCTGCACTTGGTGCATATAGCTCTAAACCTTTCCTATCTATAAACTTGTCCAAATGTATTTTATTTGTATTTGTACCTGCCTCAATCACTTCCTCCTGCAGCTCATTCCATGTACTCAAAAATTATCCCTTAGCTTTCCTCCAAATCCTTCCTCACTTACCTCAAACATATGCCCTCAAGTCTTAGACTCGCCTGCCCTGGCAGAAAGACTGACCATTCACTTTATTTATGACCCTCATAATTTGATAAACTTCAATAAGGTCACAAATTAAAGAAACAAGAAGAATAGAAAGCAGCCACTGTTCTGTCTCTACTAGTAATTACTATCCATTCAATAAATACTACTAGCTATAATTGTTTTCTTTTCCCTATTATCCACATCTATCTAACTTAATTTTGATTGTTTTATATTTTATCCATTTATCCTCAATGTGAATGACACAGCTTTGCAAATTTCCAAATCTAAAAGTTTCTTTGCTCTCCATTAGAATTCTGTTGGTACTCAGGGCAATTTTATTGAAATATACTATGGATTTTTATTGCAGACAGAAAAGAAGTGTTTCCTACAGTGGAAGGAAACATAGAATATGTCATGCACCTGACCCTGACATACGTAGAAAACAAGAATACTTATGTCAGAATGCTGTTTCTGGATTTCAATTCAACATCAAAGCTATTGTCCCTCAGACATTGGCCTACTCCTCGGTCTAAATACACCTCTGTGCAACTGGGTGTTGGACTTCCTAACAGACAGATCTCTAATAGTCAGGATGCACAACTGTTCTCCCTCCACATCATCCTCAACATCACTGACCCCTGGGGCAGTGTTCTGAGCCCATTGCTGTACACCCAGCTCACACATGACTACAAGGCCAAACATGTGTGCAATCAAATTGTCAAGTTCACAAATAACATAATAGTGTTGAGGCTCATCACCAACAGCAGTGAGAAAACTTTCAGAGATGAGATGGAAGTGCTCGAGCTCAGTTTATTTGCTGATGTCAGGCAAATAACCCATTCCTTAATGTCAACAAGACCAAGGAGATGGCTATTGACTTTAGGAGAACTCGCACCACTCACAACACCATTTACATTAGCGGCACAGCAGTGGAAACTGCAAGCAGTTTGAAACTCCTCGGAGGGCACAATACATACAACCTCTCTTGGTTCCAAAACACGTCATACACAGTCAATAAAATGTTTGGAAGAGGCTGAAGAGAGCTAAACTTTGCATACTCATACTCATGTGTTTCTACAGATGCGTAGTCAAGAGCATGCCTGGCTGCTGTATGGACACTGCACTGCTGCAGACAAGAAGATTTTACAAGGGTAGTTAAAACTGCAGAATACATTACCAGCACCAATGTACCAGGCATCATAGAAATACAGTATATACAGAAATGTGCCAGAGAAGGGCAGTGACTATAAGACCATCAAACATCAGAACAGAATTAAGCCATTCAGCCCATCGAGTCTTCTCTGCCATTTCATCATGGCTGAGCCCGATCCCGCTCACTCCATACACCTACCTTCTTGGCATATCCATTGGTGCCCTGACGGATTAAGAAACGATCAACTTCCGCCTTAAATATATGCATGGACTTGACTTCCACTGCAGTCTGTGGCAGACCATTCCATTAATTTACTACTTGCTGGCTAAAAAAATTCTTCCTTACATCTGTTCTAAAGAATCACCCCTCAATTTTGAGGTAATAGCCTCTAGTTCTGGATACTGTGACAGGGTCCTGAATTACTCCTATGAACTGTATGAAATGAAAAGAGAGAGAGAGAGGTGTCCAACACAGATACCTTGTTAAAAGAGAGAAAAAGAAAGAGAAAGAGAGGCAAAGACTGCTTGGAGATGGTGCTATGTTTTTTTTTGGCAGCATGTTTACACTTTTGCAAGGACACTAGCAGCTTCCGAGTTCTTACAGAGAGAGAAGGGAGGAGCTGTCTGATGGCCAGTTGGTATTCAGCACGGTGAGATAAATAGAAGGTCAGCTGTTAGACCTACAGACACATGATTTTGGACACTGAATGAGCTTTGTTGTGCCCACAGATACGATGAGCTATGGAGGATCACTTAGTGGCTCTCACAGTGTAAAAAGGGTGTGACTGGTGGGGAGTTATTCATGTGTCCACCCCTCACCTGGGTTGATAATTCCACCACAGAAGAACAGTCCCTTTTGTTGTGGTCACAATCAGTGACTTCTAAAGGATTTTGGAGGACAACGGGAAGATCGACAGCGTCAGCTCCCCTGAAGACTCAAATCTCTCTCTCTCTCTCTCTCTCTCTCTCTCTCTCCATCACTACTCAACTCAATACCATGAACTGAACTGATCTATAGTTATCATCATAAGGCTATCTATTTACCCCTAGACTTGAAGAAGCTTGGTTTTCATATATTTCCACAATTACTTATTTATATATATATAATCATTGCTAACTTGTTTGATATATCTGTGTTTATATTAATGTATTGCGTAGTTACTTATGAATACCATTAGTTTATAGCAATACTAGACTCCAAAGTGTTTTCCATTTCTTCTGGTTCTTTAGCCCATCACGGAGTATGTGACAAAATTTGGGGCTCGTCTGGGATATGAACAAATTGGTGGGAGCCAGTCTACAAAATTGTGGGAGGCTTGTTTGAATTGATTGGGGAAAATCCCTTTTGATTTGGTTGTGTGGAAAAACAGCAGAAACGGATGTTAGGAAATTTCTGGCATCGCCAAAACCTGTAGCCTTGAAGAGAGCTAAAAAGGATGAGTTGCGGAAAATTTTTGAGGAACTGGAACTTAAGATGGTATTGAAGGGTATGACTAAGGTAGAAATTCAAAGAAAAATAGTTGAATATTATAGTTCGATGATGCAATTTACTGAGGACGTGTTGAAATTGTTTGCTGAAGGTAAAGTACTTACTGAGGCTGAGCTTCAGTTTCAGCTGGAAAAATTAAAAATGGAGCATGAGTTGCAACTGAAGCAGCTCGAGGCAGAAGAGGCAGAAAAACAGACAGTTCGAGAGGGAGATGTGGCAGCTAAGAGGTTTAGTGTTAGACCTTGCTGATTTTTACATATGGAAAGAGCTTGTGTTGATTGAAGAATTTAAATGTTGTGTTTCTGATGATGTAAGGGCACACTTAGATGAAGAGGATGCCACCACCCTGTGGGATTCTGCTAAGACAGCAGACGAATTTGTTTTAACCCATGAGGTTGAGTTTACTCCAGATGAGAGTTACTCAGAGAGTAGCTGGGAGGTTCGGGATGACCTTGAATTTGAAACTGGGACAAGTGCTGAAAGCCCAGAAGAGGCAGCTGTCCCAGTTGCCTGTGTTCAGGTTGTTAAAGTACCTGTGGATTCACAGGGTACTGAACCTTGTATTGAAGCTCAGTTAAAGTCTGAGGTGTCTAACTTGGTTGGAAAGAAATGCAGTTCTTTTGTGTCAGATAGTTTTGGTTCAGTGAACAAGGGGTTAACCATGGTACCAGTAGAAATTGAGGATTCTCAGTCACTTGTATTAGACAGTGTGCTAAAAGTTAGTGATGAGATGAAAATTGTAAGGTAAATGTTACTGAAGATATTGAGAAAAGTGTTGTTTCTGGACTTTTGATTAAAGTACTTGTGAAGTTTGGATTGGTTGTGCAACCTTTGACCCTGCTTGCAGGACAAAGGCCTGCTGAGGAAGTATGTGCCACTCTGTTGAATTTTGTTTTGACATTTGGAGGTAAACACCGTCAAGGTTATGATGTTGTTCACAATGATGTTATGGAGACAGGTCGGAATAAAGGTCATAGGAATAAGATAAATGGATTGTTTGGCCCCTTCCACAATATAGACATGGTAGCTACAAGTCTGGTGATGATGCTAAGTTTAGTAAACAATGGGGGGAGGTTGACAACCCTCCACGGTGATGATGTGTCTTTAGCATTTCAGCTAATGAGCAAAGCTGCTGCTAATGATCCACACAGAGAGACTGATGTTTACCTGCCTGTGTAGTGACCCGAAGCATGCTTAGAAAGTCTGCTGAGGCCCATGATAGCAAAACCTGGGGTTTAAAGTATGATGATGTGTCACAGACTTTTCTACCTTCCATATTCCAGCAGGACTTAGAGGGTAGTAAAGCTGATGAGAGTAAGGTATATGAGAAAGGTTTGTCCTTATCGAGGAAGGAATTTTTGAGGAACAGAAGCGAGATTCTGAAATGGTGGCTTTATAGGAGACAGCTCTCACAGAAGAGAAGGTTCAGAGAAAGTCAGTAGGATTTTACCTTAAAGTTGGGGTGTTACTGAGGAAGTGGAGTCCAGCCACTGTGCCTGCAAGTGAGGACTGGGACACTGAACAGCAGGTAGTGGTTCCAAAAGTTTACAGGGTTGAAATTTGAAACATGGCCTACAGAATGCCTTTAGGTGGACATTATGGAGTGAGAAAGACTGTAAACAGGATTATGAAGGAATTCTACTGGCCTAGTTTAAGAAAGGATGTTGTGAATTTTTGCAGGACTTGCCACACCTGCCAGGTTGAGGGGAAACTTAATCAGGATATTCAAGTAATACCACTTAAACCGATACCTGCTTTTGGTGAAACTTTTTCTAGGGTCATAGTGGATGGTATTGGCCAATTGCCAAAGACTGCAGCTGGTCATCAGTATGTGTTAACAATTATGTGTGCTGTGTCTAGATTCCCTGAAGTCGTGCCTCTCGGAAACATCAAGGCCAAGACTGTAGTAAAAGCATTCAGTAAGTTTTTCACACTGGTAGGTCTGGTCAAAGAAATTCAATTTGACAAGGGTAGTAATTTTACTTCGAGAACATTGCAGGGGATAGTTGTAGAATTGTGAGCTAAGCACATTGTGTCATCTGCATATCACACAGAGTACAAGGGAGCCTTGCAATCGTTTAACTCCACTCTTAAGACCATGTTTAAAACATATTGTGTGAAAATGAGAAAAATTGGGATGAGGCGGTTCCCCTTCTCTTACTTACTGTTGGAGACTTAATTCAAGAATCCCTGGGGTTCAGTCCGTTTGAATTCGTTTTCAGCCATAGGCCCAAAGGACCTTTGACCTTGCACAGAGAGCAATGGTCTAACCCAAAAGTGTGTGTCAGCATGTTAGATTATGTTTTGAAATTTCGGAAAAGGTTTAACAAGATTTGTAATCTTGCAAAGGAAAGTTTGCAGAATGTTCAAATTAAAATAAAACACTTGTTTGATAGGATGGCACCTGGGAGGACTGTTATGAAAACAAATGGAGTCGTGAAGGCTGGGAATGAGGTGAAAAATTATTTGAACCCACTGAATCTGGTATCAACAATATTTAAGAATTCCATTGTTTTGAAAAACATTACTGACAAGCATAGTTCCCTCTAAGCTGTGCGCGTGTGCGCGTGCACACACGTTTTTGAACCAGTGCACAAAGGAAATTAATGTGCACACAGAAGGTTAGTTACGTAAAATAATGTAGTCATTAATAATTAGACTTATTGAAAATAATCTTTTAGCTAACTGTTTCTGTTAACTAGTTAGTCGGTTTTTCAAATACCACAATGCACATCACTAATTCACGTCACCTCACCTATCCTGTTCCGATTTGTACAGCTGCATCACAGTGGCAGCCATGTTTGGTGGACAGTGTTCATATCATAAAGTTTAAAAAGATCTGTTTCAAATCCTGTAGATAGCTTATTAAGTTTTTATTGGAAAAAATATTGATTCACTACGTTGAATTCAAAAGAAGCGAAAGGCGTGAAGGGCATGATGAAAGAACTGCAAATTTGTTTAAAGTTGGATGGCTTAACAAAATAGTAGAAACTGCTACACCGAAAGCTCATGAGGTCACGAACGTTCAGCTACGAGAAATATTTATGTATGGTTCAGAAACTGGAGTTATCTGTTTGTACTGTCGTGATGCTAAGGTCCCTGGAGAATTTGCTAGTGAAAAGAAGTGGGATGATATTTGGAAACTTGACTTTTTGAAGCATCATTTAGCAAGTTAATTGCATTTGGATAGTGTACAAAAGCTCAGGAAACAGAACCCGTCATTACCCGTTACAGCAGTGCTACACATGTTACGATTGAGTGCAGATGAGCGAGAGCGAAAACAATCAGACTCAGAGGAGATCAAAGTTGAGGTACAAGAATGGTCAGCTTTTGATTTCTCCGCAATTGGCGATTGTGACTTCACATTCACCGATGAATAAGTTAATGCCTTATGTCTAAAATATCATGATTTTCTAGCTGAAAGTATTGTAATAGTTAGACAGTTTAATGATTTCAAATTTTCTATGCAAGAAAAAATTAAATCCAAACCGATTTCAAACTTTGTTCAAATGGTGACATTTGTACTTCAAAATAAACAGTTTTGCGACCTTGCACAGTTGATGGACATTGGGGAAACCTTTCTTGCATCTAGTGCGGACTGTGAGCGAGGTTTTCGCCTTATGAATCAACTCAAAAACAAGCTGAGAAACCGTTTAGGTGAATGTCATTTGGATATGTTAATGAGAATCAAAAGCTATCAATTGGATGGAAGTTCTATTAGTCTAGATAGAGTTTACAAAGAATGGGTAAATGCCAAAGACAGGAGAGAGAAAAAAATAACTGAGTGAATTAAATATGTATGTTATTTTGTTGTTATTCTGTACAGTTTTATGTCAAACATTTTGTAACCCTACATAAACTGTGCCATGTGTGCATTCAGTGCACACGTACTTTTGTCACAGGAAAAAAATTTGCACAACATAATATTTTTGCGTACACTGTCTACTAAAAATTAGAGGGAACACAAGGTCTATTCATTGAATGCTACAATTGAAGGAACAATTGAAGGAATTAATTAGCAAACGTAAAGATATATTCCCTGACATTCCAAGACAGTGCACAGCTGAAGTGCATGATGATGTGAATTCAGCCCAGCCGATCAAAGTGCCTCCTTACAGAATGAATTTGGAGAAAAGTAAAATGGTTGAACAAGAAATTGGAAACAAGAAATAACAAGGAAAGAGAGTGGATGACTGTATTAATACAGTAGGGAAGGCTAAATATCTTTCAAAGATTGACCTGCTGAAAGGATACTGGGGTGTTCCTTTGATTGATAGGGCTAGAGAAATATCTACATTTGTGACACCATCTGTATGAATATAATGTTTTACCCTTTGGGATGAAAAATGCTCCGGGGACATTTCAAAGAATGATCAATTCTGTGACTAGAGGGTTAGAAAACTCAGGGGCATATATCAATGATCTGGTAGTCTGGAATCACATGTGGGAAGAGCATATTGCAGCAGTAAAAAAAACTGTTTGAAAGACTTTCCAAGACCAGTCTTTCTGTGAACCTGGGTAAAAGTGAGTTTGGTCATGCCACAGTTACATATTTAGGTTGTGTAGTGGGCCAGGGCAAACTGGCTCCTGTACAGGTCAAGTTTCAAGCTATTGCTGAGGTTCCCATTCCAATGGGCAAGAAAGATTTGAGAAGGTCTTTGGGAATGGTTGGGTATTATTGTAAGTTTTGTAAGAACTTCACAGACATTACTCTCCTCCTAACAAAACTCCAAAGAAAGAGTGAAAGATTTGTATGGAGTGATCTTTGCCAGGAGACATCTGAATGTCTGAAAACCATCCTGTGTTATCATCCTGTGCTCAACGCACCTGATTTTTCCAAACAATTTTCTATAGCAACAGACGCTAGTGGTAAAGCTGCAGAGGTAGTATTGTTACAGAAAGATGTGGATGACATTGAACACCCAGTAGCTTATTTCTCAAAGAAATTTAACGAGCATCAGAAAAATTATTCCACTGTTGAAAAGGAATTACTAGCACTTATTCTGGCTTTTTGAAGTCTATGTTTGTCCTGCCCAGAGACCACTTGTGGTTTACACGGATCACAATCCTTTGGTGTTTCTAACTAAGATGAAGAATAGGAATAGAAGGTTATTAAATTGGAGTCTGATATTACAAGAATCTGACTTAAAAATCAAACATGTGAAAGGTACTGACAACAGCTGATTGTTTATCTAGACGTTAAGTTAGAAATTGTACACATTTTTGCTCTGTTTTCTGATGACTATACATGTATTGTTTTAAACTCTGTAATTTACATTTAAACTAAAATTTTGCCTGCGTCAAAATTTTTTCTAAATGGATGGGGGTGTGACGGGGTCCTGAATTACCCCTATGAACTGTATGGAATGAAAAGAGAGAGAGAGAGGTGTCCAACACAGATACCTTGTTAAAAGAGAGAAAAAGAAAGAGAGAGAGAGGCAAAGACTGCTTTGAGATGGTGTTATGTTTTTTTGGCAGCATGTTTACACTTTTGCAAGGACACTAGCAGCTTCCAAGTCCTTACAGAGAGAGAAGGGAGGAGTCGCTTGATGGCCAGTTGGTATTCAGCACGGTGAGATAAATAGAAGGTCAGCTGTTAGACCTACAGACACATGGTTTTGGATACTGAATGAGCTTTGTTGTGCCCACAGAAAAGATAAGTTTTGGAGGATCAATCAGGCGGATCGATCAGTGGCTCTCACAGTGTGAAAACGGTGTGACCAGTGGGGAGTTATTTGTGTGTCCAACTCTCACCTAGGTTGATAATTCCACCACAGTAAAACGGTCCCCTTTCTTGCGGTCACAGTCGGTGACTTCTAAAGTATTTTGGAAGACAACGGGAAGATCAATGGCGTCAGCTCACCTGAAGACTCAAATCTCTCTCTCTCTCTCTCTCTCTCTCTCTCTCTCCATCACTACTCAACTCAATACTACAAACTGAACTGAACTTTACTCATCATCGTAAGGATATCTATTTACCCCTAGACTTGAAGAAGCTTGGTTTTCATATATTTTCACACTTACTTATATACATATGTAGTCATTGCTAACCTGTTTGATAGATCTGTGTTTATATTACTGTATTGCGTAGTTACTAATAAATGCCATTAGTTGATAGCAATACTGGACTCCAAAGTGTTTTCCATTTCTGCTGGTTCTTTACCCCATCACATGGTACGTGACAATACCCCCAACATAGGAAACAATCTCTCCACATCCACCCTATCTAGTCCTTTCAACATTCGATGAGTTTGAATAAGATCCCCACACATTCTTTTAAATTGCAATGAGTTCAGGCCCAGAGCTGCCAAATGCTCCTCATATGTTAATCCCTAATCATTATGTGTCATTATGAAGGATCCCACCCAACCTGCTCATGGCAGTTTGTCCCACTCCCATCAGGGAGGTGGCTATGTAGCATCCAAACCAGGATCAACAGACTCAAAAACAGTTACTTTCCCCAAGCAGTAAGGCTGATCAACACCTCCACCGACTATCTACTTTATTATTTCCTATCTTCTGAGCAGCCTAGTGTCATCTTAGGGACATATAATCAATCTATTTATTTAAGCTATCCAATCTATTTTTATTTACTGACATTTTAAACTTTTTGCTGTTTTCTTTACTTTTTTGGGTATTTTTTGTGCATCATTGCATGTGGAGTAACAATTATTTCATTCTCCTTTACATTTGTGTACAGGAAATGACATTAAACATTCTTGAATCTGGAAGATCATGATGGATGCTGCTTTCTTGTGGCAGAAGCACTGTATCAGAATGCACCCTCCATCATTAAGACTCTTATCATCTAGGCCATGCTCTTTACTTGTTCCTACCTTCAGGCAGCAGGTACAGGAGCCTGAGGTCCCACACCACCAAGTTCAGGAACAGTCATTACCCTACAAACCCCAGCCTCCTGAACCAGTGTGGATAACTGCACTCACTTCAGTGCTGAACTGACTCCACAGCCTATTGACTCACTTTCAAGGACTTTGCAATTCATGTTCTCATTATCATTGTCTCCACAAAGGTATTGAATTCTGCGACAATTGAAAATGTTGTTACCAGGATTGAAAGGTGTATGTTTAACAAGTGCATTGAGGTTATTGGAACAAAGATGAGTGAATGGAGCTGAGGTGGAGATTAATCATGATCAATCAAGACACTGTCTTGAGGGTTTGATTGACATGTTCCTAGATTCTGTGTTTCAATGCTTCTAAGTCTTTTTCTAAACCCTGTGACAATGTCTCTGAATTCTTGGTAAATTCAGTAAGTGAAAGACTTTCTATACCATCCTCACATAACATTAAACAATTCTGTTATTTTCCCCAATAAATCATCCAGTTTTCATATTTTTCCAACTTTGTATGACATGTAGAATCTCTAAAATGTAACAGCTAAATAAGGAATACCTGCAGGAACAATGGCTGAAGCTACAGATGCTGTCGGCGGTTCAAAGGTGACAAAAATATTTTTTTCACATTTGTACATGTTGAGGATACAGCACATTCTGCTTATATGATGGTTTCAGATGACAGAGTGAGAATTCACTCTGCTTGTTGCTTAGTCTCCCAGGAATTGTCCTTAGAAGTGAATTTGGAAATCTGATGTTAATGGGATTTGTGTGAGCAACAAGCTTGAGAAAATGACATTTGAAAACAGGCAAGGTTACTCCAGTGACCACTGATATTAGTGAATTTAAATGTGACACCAACAGAAATGTTTTGTTCTGAACAAGTTTTTCTTTAAAATCATATTTTAAAAAGTTCCTTCAACTTGTAGCCACTTGAGTGCTAACTGATTGATGCTGGCAACTCCAGTCAGCTTTATGAGTTCTCAGCTGAGGGGAAGGTGAGCTGGATCTTCAGCTCCTAATTACGGTCAAGGAAAATCTGCTTGGTTTTGTTCATGGATCTTGAAGTATTTTATTAGATAAGTGTAAGATTGAGTTCACATGGCCCCCTGGCCTCAGCACAGAGTCATTATCAATTAATGGTGTCTCAATAGCAGCATGCTCTCTCCTGAGGAAAGAGAATCGGTTGAAGGCCCACACTGGAGACTTCATCAAAATAATATGGGAATGTGAAAGTATTGGAACCACAGCTTTGCAGATCCATGCAATAAATCCCAGGGCATCAATTTGAAAAGTGCAATTGAGTTCTTTTGATGTAAAGCCAGTATTTAGTCCTTAGATGGCAAAAGCACAATTAATTACCATCATTTATTTCTGAAGTTATTTCATGAAAACTAAGCTGTAATATTTGCCTAACTAAAACAGTTACTTTGAAATAATTTTCAGAGTTTAAAGTTAGGCAGAACCATTGTGGACTTTGAGAGTTGCCTTTGAAAATGCCTCAGTTTATTTTGGTAACAGTGGTTGTTCTTTTTTGGATGTTTATAGATAGGGTGATTATACTACTACATCAATTCTTCATCAGGATGAAGGAATTTCCTAAGTATTGGGAGTAGTTTATATATATTAAGAACTTCTATAAACCATGAGTGTGGGACAGAGTCAAAAGTTCTTTGTTAGTCAATATAAGATTTCTGCTTTTCCGGTGGGCTTGATTTTGAATTACAGAATCTATTATCGGTCGATCATTGCATCCTTTTCTACACTTACCATACCACATCCTTTCTGCTCTTTTGTAAGTCTATTGTTGTTATCTAAGTGAGTGGTGATTAGTTGTAGGATACATAATGTTACAATTTTATATATAGTTTGTAAACAAGTAATAGGGCGATATTTTGATTAATCTTTAGTGATTTTGCCTTTAGGTAAAAAATATGTTTTACCTTCTGCCAAAAATTCAGACAAGAAAATTGTAGATATGCATTAATAAGTATGGATTGAATTAAGTAAATTTTTAATACCAATAATTATGAATATTATCACTTCCAGTACTTTTCCACCTTTGGGTATTTTTATAGCTTCTTTCAGCATATCCATTGTAATTTCAAGCATATACATTTCTTCAAATGTGTGTGGGCACTTTTTTCTCTCCTTAATCCAGCTTGCTTCTTGATTTGGCATCACCCTGTTGGGCCAGATATTAGACCAGAAGTTCATTATCTTGGTGTTTGTTGGGAATTCTGTGCTAGGGTTGGTGACATTTTGGTGTGTCAAATTTAATTTCGATGTCCTGTATAAGACTTATTCTTTCTTTCTGAACTGATAAATTCTTTTTTCATCATCTGGTGCATTTCATGCACCTATTTAGTCTGGTGTTGTATGCACCAAGTTTTTGTTTTATTGTATCTATAAATTCTTCAGTGCTTTTGTTAGGCTAATCATATCTTGTATGGACTTTATATTTCCTTAGTTTTTTTAAGCTTTTCTCTTTTTTTTTAGTGTGTGCCTGCATGCATGAGTCTGCACGTGTGCATCTGCATGTGCATGCGTGCGCGTCTGCACATATGCATCTGCGTGTCCGTGATGATGGATTTTTCATGGCTTTTTACAAGGCGTGGAGCAAGAGAGAGACTGTGTGGAGCTCCACTCCTCACACAGACATTTTTGCAGTATTTTCCCTTTGTTTTTACGAGGTCGAGTTGCGGTCTCGACACTCAATGCGGCACAGATGGAAAGCATACTCGGGGGCGGAGCCAACTAGTTTTGAACCCGGGAACCTCCGCTCCTGGGTCCAGCGCTGATGTCGTTGCGCCACCAGCTGGCCCTTTTTGAAGCTTTTCTCATAACTTTATTGTGTGGGTTATCGTTTTTTATACTCCATTAGGCAGGCTATTTTTGCTCTTAAAGTTTCAATTTTGTTTTTTAGTCTCTTCTGCCATTCCAGTGTTCTCATTTCATTGCTCAGTTTTGAGTTTCTATTGATGAGTGCCTCAATTTTGGAGACATTGCACGGCACTGCCATTAATGCTGCACAGTATGTTATTGTGTGTAGTTCTTCAAATATTTCAAGTATTCCTAAAAGTTGTAGTAATAAAATATTGTTGAGATTAACAACAATTTTTGCAAATTTATTATTATATATATATTTTTTTCTTAGCTCAAGCTGGTAAACCCTGAGGTATGGGCATAACCAAGCACACTCATTTCTCAATTGCTAGGAACTTTCGGACTATTCTAGAGGTGTTTACTATTGTGGATTTCTGAAGATATTACTGTGTAGCCCAAATTATTTAATGCTATTGTGTAGTGAGTTTGAGATGACACCAGATTCTTCAGGAGATGCTCATGGAGTGAGGTTGATTCTGGCTTCGCTCCATTACCGTTATTCTCTTTAACCTATGATCACCCTTATTTAACTTACTTTTACCTACGCTTTAAGATTTAAACTATATTATTGATTTTTCCTTGAATTGTGACTGTGAAATTTGAAGAAATGAGTAAAGAAATAACTACAAGATCTAAAACCCGGGTTCCTAAAGATGGGAAAGACTCTGATGAAAACTGGAGGAAGAAACCTGAAGCCAAGCAACCCGAATTAACTTATGGCACTCTGTTGAATCTCCTATATGAAAAATTTGCACAACAACGTCAAAGTTTGAAAGATTTAAAGTCAATTACGGACTCTTCGGAATCACTGGGCTCAGAAGTGAAACAGCAACAAAGTAAAATTACCGAATTGGATAGTGACACACGGGACAGAGATTTGAAAATTCAGAGTTTGGAACAGAAATTGTCCTCAACAACTAAACAACTGGAGCGTTTTAAATCTAAGATTACTGACCTTGAAGATCGATCTAGAAGACAGAACTTACATATAATTGGGCTCCCTGAAGATGTTGAAGAAGGTGATCCTTTAAAATTCTTCTCTCAACTTTTAAAGGATGTATTCCTTTAAAAGTTCTGTATTCCTGGATGATCCTCCACTGCTTGACCGTGCGTACCGTTCATTATGTTCAAAACAAGGCCCCGGATTTAAACCCTGGACAGTAATTTTTCGTTTCCATTAGGTTCATGATAAAGTGTATCTTACCCGAGTTGCCCGTCAGCAAGGTATGATTAACTTCAACAATATCAGTGCGGTTTAGTGGAAGACCACAGTCCCGAAGTGATGAAGGAGCAACGGGCTTCCATACCTTTGATGACGGAATGTTATCATAAAGGTCTTCGACCAGCATTATTATATCCCACACGGTTAAGAATTTCTCCCCTGGACAGTTCACCTCGTATCTTCTATTCCTTACATGCGGTTCAAAGTTTTCTGGATGAGCATTACCCAACTGGTACAGATACTTTGCTGTAATTAATGTCTGGCTCTTGCAGTATCAGCTCTGCTCTGAGGTGCTTTTTCTTTAAAGCCTATAATTATCATATGAAGACGGACTTCTATAATTCAAGATTTTCATCTTCGGTTAATAGTGTAGGTATTATTTGATTTTTGACATTATTACTGATGATTTGATGGTAAAGTTTTACTGTATGGAGGAATATTTTGTTTTTTAGTCTTGCATAATGAAGCTGGCGGCTGTTTTTTTACTATGCCATCTCTTCATATTTCTTCTTCCTTTCTTTCTTTTTTGAAGGGCCATTTTTAATTATTTAGATTTATGTCTGTAATTCATTGATAATATGATTTGGCCTTTTCCTCTTTTGTTTATTTTTGATACTATAATATGAAGATTATTACTGTATAAGGTTTTTATTGTTTTCGGGTGGCTCTTTTTTAACATATATCTTTGGAGTTGCCTTCTGGAGAAATGGGGACAGATTTAGTGTTACTTTTTTCTCTGGCCTCCTTTAGGCTTAATTCTGGGACTTTACGGGTGGAGGATGGGGGAATTTTACTTTTATTTTCTTTTTCTATTGGGCTAGTTCCATTCTTCTGTAAGTATATTGTGGTTACCTGTGATGGTCTGGATCAGGGTCCCTTTAAATTTAGCTTGTTTATGTTACGATCCGGACCGTTGATTCCCTGTTTTCCCGTGTCCCTCAACTTTGCTGATTAGAGGCAATTAACACTCGGCTGAACCGGTAGTTTATAGTCTCCGGCTTTCAGCCATTCGGTGGGGGAGCGTCTGCAAAGTCATGGCGTGCCAATGTCATCTGGCCGGAGCAAGCCTTGTCTCTGCCCGAAGCGAGTGCTGGTAATTCGCCTTTCCTCACCGGAGCAACCCTGTCCAGTTACCTCACCAAAGCGAGCCTGCAAAGTTTCCTCATCAAGGTGGGTCCGTCAGTTAACCCGCCGGAGAGAATCAAGAGCAGCTGTCTACTGTTCTCGGGCCGAATCGAGAGCTCGGCACTACCCGGAGGTTCCAAGCACCACATCCTGGCTCCGGCGACATCCAAGTACCACGTCCACGTCCTGACTCTGGCAGCATCCAAGTACCACGTCAAGTCCTAACCCTGGCAGTATTCAAGTACCGTGTCAAGTCCTGGCTCTGGCGGCATCCAAGTACCACGTCAAGTCCTGGCACTGACGGCATTCAAGTACCATGTCAAGTCCTGGCCCTGGCGGCTTCCAGTTCTGAGTCAAGTCCTGGCCCTGGCGGTCTGTGATTCCTGTCCTACCCCCTTGTCTGAATCCCTTCTCTGCCCCTCTCGCCTCTAGCCCTCGTCTGCAGCCCCTGCCTGCACTTCAGTCTAGTTCCATCGCCGGAGCTAGATAGGTACTGTCTGGTGTTCATTCGTGTTGGTCTTGCCTTGTCCTGTCCTCGCCTCCATGGGGTAAGTCAGGCCGTCTTGCCATTGCCCCGCGGGGAGTTGTGTCTTGTCTTGTCTGGTCCTCGCCTCCGTGGGGATAAGTCTGGCCGTCTTGCCATTGCCCCGCAAGGAGCCATGTCTTGTCTTGTCCTGTCCTCGCCTCCGTGGGGTAAGTCAGGCCGTCTTGCCGTTGCCCCATGGAGGGTCATGAGTCCCGGCCTTATGTCCTGTACCCAAGGAGGGGTCCTGGCTCTCCGTTCTGTGTGTGAGTCCCGGCCCTATGTCCTGTACCCAAGGATGGGTCCCGGCTCTCTGTTCTGTGTATGTGTCCATGGTTCCATGTACCTGCTGTCCCGAGACCGAGGCTCTGTTTTCCATGTTCCTCCTCTCCCTAGCCCATGTCATGTCCATGCCTGGTTCTGGGGTCCGAGCCTGAGGCAAGATCCAGGTACTGGGTCCTTGCCCAGTCTCGGGCTCGGAGTCCATACCCTAACCTCTTCATGTCTCCTCTAGTTCTGGGAGCAGATTCCGAGTTCTAGCCCAGACCCTTGATCCCAGCCTAGTCGTAGTCCTCAGTCCTTGTCCAGTTCACTGTTCCTACTCCTGCCTAGCTCTCCTGGTATCAAACAATAAACTAAATTTAATTAACCTCACAAGATGCGTCTTGCATCTGGGTCCATCCTTGCTCCCAATGCCCCGCCATTGTGACATTATCTAAATGAGTGGTGATTAGTTCCAAGATGCATGATGTTACAATTTTATATATAGTTTGTAAACAAGTAATAGGATGACATTTTGATGGATCTTTTGAGATTTTGTATTTTTTTTATATTTGCAAAGTTAGCTGTCTTTTGCACACTAGTTGTCTACCCTGTTAGTGCAGTCTTTCACTGATTCTGTTATGGTTATTGGATTATTGGAGTATGACTACAAGAACATGAATCTCAGTGTTCTATATGGCAACATGTATATACTTTGATTATACCTTTTTTGATCTTCGAAATTTGATCATTTATCGAGAAATTAATTGCTGGCAGAGGTTCAGATGAGAAATAATGCAGAGATCTTAGCTTGTTCTACAATTGTACAAGAAAGCTCCCTCTACCAACAGCAGAAACAGATTAGGTGATTGTTAATCTTATTTTGTTTCCTTGGCAAGAGCAACACTTAGCATCTAAATAGTGTGCAACATTACAGAAACTGATTGTGAAGCAATACAAGACATCCTGATTCCACAACAGGTGTGATTTAAGTTCATAGAAAACATAGAAAATAGGTGCAGGAGTAGGCCATTCAGCCCTTCGAGCCTGCACCGCCATTTATTATGATCATGGCTGATCATCCAACTCAGAACCCTGCACCAGCCTTCCCTCCATACCCTCTGATCCCACTAGCCACAAGGGCCATATCTAACTCTCTCTTAAATATAGCCAATGAACTGGCCTCAACTGTTTCCTGTGGCAGAGAATTCCGCAGATTCACCACCCTCTGTGTGAAGAAGTTTTTCCTAATCTCAGTCCTAAAAGGCTTCGCCTTTATACTCAAACTGTGACTCCTCGTTCTGGACTTCCCCAACATCGGGAACAATCTTCTTGCATCTAGCCTGTCCAATCCCTTTAGGATTTTATACGTTTCAATCAGATCCCCCCTCAATCTTCTAAATTTCAACGAGTACAAGCCTAGTTCATCCAGTCTTTCTTCATATGAAAGTCCTGCCATCCCAGGAATCAATCTGGTGAACCTTCTTTGTACTCCCTCTATGGCAAGGACGTCTTTCCTCAGATTAGGGGACCAAAACTGCACACAATACTCCAGGTGTGGTCTCACCAAGGCCTTGTACAACTGCAGTAGTACCTCCCTGCTCCTGTACTCGAATCCTCTTGCTATAAATGCCAGCATACCATTCGCCTTTTTCACCACCTGCTGTACCTGCATACCCACTTTCAATGACTGGTGTATAATGACACCCAGGTCTCGTTGTACCTCCCCTTTTCCTAGGCCACCATTCAGATAATAATCTGTTTTCCTATTTTTGCCACCGAAGTGGATAACTTCATATTTATCCACATTAAATTGCATCTGCCATGAATTTGCCCACTTACCCAACCTATCCAAGTCACCCTGCATCCTCTTAGCATCCTCCTCACAGCTAACACTGCCGCCCAGCTTTGTGTCATCCGCAAACTTGGAGATGCTGCATTTAATTCCCTCATCCAAGTCATTAATATATATTGTAAACAACTGGGGTCCCAGCATTGAGCCTTGCGGTACCCCACTAGCCACTGCCTGCCATTCTGAAAAGGTCCCGTTTATTCCCACTCTTTGCTTCCTGTCTGCTAACCAATTCTCCACCCACACCAATACCTTACCCCCAATACCGTGTGCTTTAAGTTTGCACACTAATCTCCCGTGTGGAACCTTGTCAAAAGCCTTTTGAAAATCCAAATATACCACATCCACTGGTTCTCCCCTATCCACTCTACTAGTTACATCCTCAAAAAATTCTATGAGATTCGTCAGACATGATTTTCCTTTCACAAATCCATGCTGACTTTGCCCGATGATTTCACTGCTTTCCAAATGTGCTGTTATCACATCTTTGATAACTGACTCCAGCAGTTTCCCCACCACCGATGTTAGGCTACCCGGTCTATAATTCCACGGTTTCTCTCTCCCTCCCTTTTTAAAAAGTAGGGTTACATTAGCCACCCTCCAATCCTCAGAAACTAGTCCAGAATCTAAAAAGTTTTGAAAAATTATCACTAATGCATCACTTCTTCTTGGGCTACTTCCTTAAGCACTATGGGATGCAGACCATCTGGCCCTGGGGATTTATCTGCCTTGAATCCCTTCAGTTTACCTAACACCACTTCCCTACTAACATGTATTTTCGCTCAGTTCCTCCATCTCACTGGACCCTCTGTCCCCTACTATTCTGGAAGATTATTTATGTCCTCCTTAGTGAAGACAGAACCAAAGTAATTATTCAATTGGTCTGCCATGTCCTTGCTCCCCGTAGTCAATTCACCCTTTTCTGTCTGTAGGGGACCTACATTTGTCTTTACCAGTCTTTTCCTTTTTACATATCTATAAAAGCTTTTACAGTCAGTTTAAATGTTCCCTGCCAGTTTTCTCTCATAATCTTTTTTCCCCTTCCTAATTAAGTCCTTTGTCCTCCTCTGCTGAAATCTGAATTTCTCCCAGTCCTCAGGTGAGCCACTTTTTCTGGCTAATTTGCATGCTTCTTCTTTGGAATTGATACTATCCCTGATTTCTCTTGTCAGCCACGGGTGCACTACCTTCCTTGATTTATTCTTTTGCCAAACTGGGGTGAACAATTATTGTAGTTCATCCATGCAATCTTTAAATGCTTGCCATTGCATATCCACCGTCAATCCTTTAAGTGTCATTTGCCAGTCTATCTTAGCTAATTCACGTCTCATACCTTCAAAGTTACCCCTCTTTAAGTTCAGAACCTTTGTTTCTGAATTAACTATGTCACTCTCCATCTTAATGAAGAATTCCACCAAATTATGGTCACTCTTACCCAAGGGGCCCTTCACGACAAGATTGCTAATTAACCCTTCCTCATTGCTCAAAACCCAGTCTAGAATAGTCTGCTCTCTAGTTGGTTCCTCGACATGTTGGTTCAAAAAACCATCCCACATACATTCCAAGAAATCCTCTTCCTCAGCACCTTTACCAATTTGGTTCACCCAATCTACATGTAGATTGAAGTCACCCATTATAACTGCTGTTCCTTTATTGCACACATTTCTAATTTCCTGTTTAATACCATCTCCGACCTCACTACTACTGTTAGGTGGCCTGTACACAACTCCCACTAGCATTTTCTACCCCTTAGTGTTATGCAGCTCTACCCATATCGATTCCACATCTTCTCGGCTTATGTCCTTCCTTTCTATTGAGTTAATCTCCTCTTTAACCAGCGACGCCACCCCACCTCCTTTTCTTTCATGTCTATCCCTCCTGAATATTGAATATCCCTGAACGTTGAGCTCCCATCCTTGGTCACCCTGGAGCCATGTCTCTGTGATCCCAACTATATCATATTCATTAATAACAATCTGCACTTTCAATTCATCCACCTTGTTACGAATGCTCCTGGCATTGACACACAAAGCCTTCAGGCGCTCTTTGACAACTCTCTTAGCCCTTATACAATTATGTTGAAAAGTGGCCCTTTTTGATGCTTGCCCTGGATTTGTCGGCCTGCCACTTTTACTTTTCTCCTTACTACTTTTTGCTTCTACCCTCACTTTACACCCCTCTGTCTCTCTGCACTGGTTCCCATCCCCCTGTTGTGAACTAACCTCCTCTCGCCTAGCCTCTTTAATTTGATTCCCACCCCCCAACCATTCTAGTTTAAAGTCACCTCAGTAGCCCTCGCTAATCTCCCTACCAGGATATTGGTCCCCCTAGGATTCAAGTGTAACCCGTCCTTTTTGTACAGGTCACGCCTGCGCCAAAAGAGGTCCCAATGATCCAAAAACTTGAATCCCTGCCTCCTGCTCCAATCCCTCAGCCACGTATTTATCCTCCACCTCATCGCATTCCTACTCTCACTGTCGCGTGGCACAGGCAGTAATCCTGAGATTACTACCTTTGCGGTCCTTTTTCTCAACTCCCTTCCTAGCTCCCTATATTCTCCTTTCAGGACCTCTTCCCTTTTTATACCTATGTCATTGGTACCTATATGTACCACGACCTCTGGCTCTTCACCCTCCCACTTCAGGATATCTTGGACACGATCAGAGATATCCCGGACCCTGGCACCAGGGAGGCAAACTACCATTCGGGTCTCTGGACTGCATCCACAGAATCGCCTATCTGACCCCCTTACTATCGAGTCCCCTATCACAACTGCCCTCCTCTTCCTTTCCCTACCCTTCTGAGCTACAGGGCCGGACTCTGTACCGGAGGCATGGCCACTGTCGCTTCCCCCGTGTAAGCTGTCCCCCCCAACAGTACTCAAACAGGAGTACCTATTGTTCTTTCTTCCTTATATTGAGCAATATTGTTATGATCAGTTTGGCATAAATTTAACGTGATATCAGACAAAAATACCAAGTAAAATATTACCTGGCATGTTAGGCTTTAATTCGCTTTTTAAAAGTTTTAGTATTACATTTTGCATTTGATTTAAAGGCATTTACGGACCTAAACTGTATAAACATGATATTGATATGTATATCCTGCATCTATAAACTGAGCAAAGACAAACACCAGGAGATAGGTTAGTATTACTATTCTTCATTGTAAATCATACCTTCTACTCAGTATAGCACCTGCACTACTGTAGGAAGTAAAAAGGAAGTAAAGGACTGCAAAATTTCTAGAAAATTTTCTAGCACCACCTTTGATGGGCATTGAGGAATGTCAATAAATGTGAACTACTAATGCAATTGATTTAAAATAATAACATGTAGCACCATGGTTCTGGAGGAACGTTGTTTTGTTTTTACCATGTACTGTACCAACAGTAATGGTTGAAATGACAATAAACGCGACTTGACTTGACCTGACTAATACATTACAGCAAGCAATTTTTTCCCTTAAAATTAAACATGAATTTTTGCAGATTCTATCTGGAATTCTAGCAGAGATCCAATGTAATAACAATGAATAGAGAACAATGGGATGCAATCTGATTAATCAAGAACTGTTATTTGCATTATTTTCCATTGTGTTCTCAAAGACTCCTATATAAGCCAATGTAAAATATGTGGTAAACCAATGTTGAATTTGTTAGATTATGTAAAATCATATGTACATAGACTTGATCTTTTGGCTCAATATGTAGAGGATTTCCAGACGTTTGTACATTAAGGACGACAGGTTTCCCCCGCCATCCGAAGGTAGAGCATTCCTATGAAACGGTTCGTAAGCTGAAATGTTGTAAAGCGAAGAAGCAATTACCATTTATTTATATGGGAAAATTTTGTGAGCATTCGCAGACCCAAAAATAACCTACCAAATCATGCCAAATAACACATAAAGCCTAAAATAACAGTAACATATAGTAAAAGCAGGATTGATATGATAAATACACAGCCTATATAAAGTAGAAATACTTTTCCACAATCATTACTGAGCTGTTCTCCGTAGTGAAAATCTCACGCATGCGCCGTCGGCAGAAAATCTCATGCAAGCGCTCTCGGTAAAAACACTCTCTCCAGTAACCTTTAAGCTATGAAGCTGCCAAATCATACCAAATAACACGTAAAAATACACAGCTGATATAAAGTAGAAATAATGTATGTACAGTGTAGTATCACTTAACGGAATTGGGACAGCGCCGAGCACGCTGATGATGGTGTGTTAGGTTGAGTCGGAGTTTGGGTGGTGCAGTGGCCCCCACCCTCCGGGCCACCAACCGATACATTGCTGCGAAGCACGCAGGGGTCTAGCGGTAGCTGGGAGGCACACAGCACATCTTTAAGAAAAAAAGCCAAAACAAACATGCTAATTAATTAGATGCCGCCCATAATTGTCGGCCCAGATCAGTGCCGATTTCCGATTGCGTCGTCTCTGATCTGGGCCGACAATTACGTATCGGCGGCACCTAATTAATTAGCATGTTTATTTCGGCTTTTTTCTTAAAGATGTGGTGTGTGCGTCCCGGCTACCACTGCATTTTCCACGAATCGGTATCTGTCCGTGGCTTGGGGGGGTGGGGTGGTGGGACACTGGGGTGTCATCTCGTCATCTCTTTCCATTAGAGCAGGCAGCTCATCTTCTCCTATGACCGCACGCCTCGATGTCGAAGGTCGAGGTTCATCGTCTGCTATGGCTGATGTGGAAGGCTTGCTTGACTGCTGAGCCTCACACATTTTTCTATCACACAGTTCTTTAATAAGGACTCAAACCATCCTGCAAATATCTCCTAAACCAACGTACCCTTTCAAAATTAAGGTCGTACTTTATCATTACTCATTCGGTTTCGATTGTAATCCTTTTTTCTTCCAATTGCATCAGCTCTTCATCCGTCAGATCTTGGTGATGGGATGCCAAAACCTCTTCAACATCATGTTCGTCAGCTTCCACAAGCCAAACTCATGTTGTCCTTACTTCGTTCACCACGATCAAAATGCTTAATTATATCTAGTTTTACTGTAAGTATAACACCCTTACAAGCTGTTTCAGGCTTTTCCAATACCTTAGAACTCATCTTGAAAATGGCTGCTCACAGTCACGTGTTTCAGCAATGCCAGTGAGAATGCTGTTCCAAATCCGCGGCAGAACGGCTGCTCGGAGCGCGCTCTGCCTTTTATTGCGCGCTGATTTTTTCGTGCGCTGATTTTTTTTCATAACAGTGAAAACACCTTCTGAAAGTGAAAACAGGGTACTAATGTAGGTCTTTCGTAACAGTGAGGTTTCGTAAAGTGAACGTTCGAAAAGCCAGGGGACACTTGTATTTGTATTATTGCATGAATCCCACATCTACAATGTCTTGCCTTGGCCAAAATTCAAAGTTCAAAGTAAATTTATTGTCAAAGTATGTATACTATATACAACCTTGAGATTTGTCTTCTTACAGGCAGCCACAAAATAAAGAAACCCAATAGAACACACAGAGAAAAAAGACAAACCTCTTGTTGATAAAATAAAAGTAAGTAAATAACATTCAGAACTGAAATCACTAAAGTAAGTCCTCAGCCACAAATCCACTCACTGCTGATCTGAGCCAAGTTAGTTGCAGGCCATAGCTTCTTTTCAGTGCACAGATGAGTGAACCTCATGATCAGCGAACTAGAGACTGGCCTGTCTCTCTCCTTTGACCCCTATACCCGGACCTTTTCAATCTGGCCTGGTGGTTTGATATGTTCTTGGGCCTTGGACCCATTCCCTCGATTTGCCCCAGATCCAGCCTTTCCAACATTGCCTGATGTTTATATTGGTCAAATATCAGCTTGTTCCTCGCTCTTGGGCCTATGTCCTGTCATTCGATTCTGCCTTGCCTAGCCTCTGCCACTTTGAATCACCTGCAAGTCTGCTTCAGCAATGGCTTATTCTCCTCTCTTGGGCCCAGGCTGCACTACCTCAATTTGGCCCATACATGCCACATCACAACTGTTCTGCACCTTCGTGACTTCAGGTCACAGAGAAAAAAAATGCCAGGTCATACAGACGGTTCAGCAGCTCAACTCCAAAAGGAAGTTGCAGGCTATTGATTGCAGTGATCAATTTCCAGGACAAGTATAATTAATAAAGTAGTTACCAGTTTTGTTTGCTAGCAGCAAGTCAGCACTGTGCTTCATTAGTGCCATCTTAAACCACAATGGTCTATAATTTGCTAGAAACTTTTCTTTACTTATTAACACTGTCTCATTTTTTTTACAATATTAAATACCTCCACTGCATCTAGATTCAATGTAAGTGTCCTTTCAGAAAAGAACTTTGTTCTATTCATTTAAATTTCCCCATACAATCCAGTTAGAAAGCAAATCTTAAATAAAGAATCTTTATTTTTCAATAATGTGGACTCAGATACTGCCCAAGGCTTTGGACTTCTACAACCTTACTTCCGCTTGTTTTTTTTTATTTTCCAATTTCTAATGAGATAAAACATGTGTTTACAGTCTTCAAAAATTGCAAGAAACCTTCACATGATATTCTCAACTATATCTATATTTGTTTTCATAACTTCATGTGACAGTTAAACGTTTTAATTTTCCCATCTGTATTGGATAACTTTGTGTCCCTTTATTTATAAAAATGTTTAAAAAATTGTTCATATGAAACAAAAATTTGGATCAATTCAGAAATCATATTAAAATTAATACTGTGGTTGGGGATATATTAACAACAACAATCAAAATTGAATAAAAACACTGTTGAGTGAGTTATCTAAGGAATATAATTGTGGTGTCAGTCATTCCCCTTCCCTGAACTAACATAGCAGGAGTTCCTGAGTGCAGTGGGGTTGTTCGGGCCATTACCAGAAGTTCAAGAAATTGATGTTCATGCCATCAGCTTGGAGGCTACCCAGACGGAGTATAAGGTGTTGTTCCTCCAAGCTGAGTGCGGCTTCATTACAACAGTGGATGAGGCCATAGATAGACTATTTGGAATGGGAGTGGAAAGTAGAATTAAAATGGGAAGCCACTAAGTAATCCTGTTACTTCTGGTGGATGGAGCATCGGTGTTCAGCGAAGCGGTGTCCCAATCTATTGTTTTACATCACATGTGTACAATATAGACTGAAATTAAATCCTTCCACACAAATAGAACATATCAGACCAAGATAACTAGAACTGCATATAAATCAGATACTAAATTAATAGGAATATTAAAATTATTATTTATATTATATATTTGGTGAAATTTCATGTTCCTGAACAGGAAGGTTTCTGAATATAGTGCTATAATATCACATATAAAACACAGAATGAACAGAAAGCTGAACATCTGAAGCTGTCTTAGAGTGGGTTAGTAGGCTTAAAACACTAGCTAGTCACCCGCCAGTGTTTTTCCAGACTTGCATTTACACAATTCTAGTAATCACCAGACATCCCAAAACATTTTACAAAGAGTTAAGCGAAGTCCCTGCACTAATGTTGAGCTGCCATTTCAAATGGTTGATGTGAGAAAGGATGACTGCAGTCCATAACCATTTCGATGTAGTGTTGCACAACTTGGTGTAAGGTACTGTAAGAATAATGCCAGAATCAGTACTGATAAACTTCTTCTCTTTGTTTTCATACTGCATCATTTTCTTTTGTGGAGGATACGTGGTAAACATGGAGAAAACAATCCTTCTCTGTGATTTTTCATTTGTGCTACAAACACATGACTTAAACACTCATCATTTAGAGTAGACCACTTGGTGGTGGAGGGGGTGGTGTGGGGGTGAGGAAGGGACTGTGAGTTTTATTTGTTCTAGTATTTTATTTTTGCTAAAGCAACAGGCATTCTGTTTCATGTTTGCACAGAGATATTTTGTACATAATCTCATCTCCCATTGCCAGCAGTGGAATTCATGAAGTGTTTTTGGCAGCTAATTGGGGTGGGGTGTAGTGAGGGTAGAGATAAGTGGCATGTAGAACTGAGAAAGAAGGGAGAGGAGGATCTGGTGGAAGAGAAGGGGAGAGATGGTGATGAGGGTGCTGATGATTTGGTGAAGAGGCTTATGTAAAGATAGAGAAATGTCTGAGAGCATCACCCTTCCCATCACAGCTAATGGAAGAACTAAGTCTTCGAACTAAAAGTAAAGCAGGCTCAATCCTCCAGTTTGGACATGCTGTACTACTTGAGGCTATTAATGGGTCTTGAATGCTTGGTATTTTTCTAAAATGAGTACATCAGACTATTTGCCTCGGTGAGCACGTTTAGTAGCATTCATTGAAGTGCATTTCATGTCCACAGATGACCAAGATAGAAAATCGAAGAGGGTGCTACTGGTGCTTGGAGTTTTGTTTTATAAGTCACAGTAGCACAAAACCTGGAATGATTATATTGCTTGATCTATATTTTGCCTCAATGATCTATATATTGCATTTCACATTTGCAAAAACTTAAAAAGTATGAATTAAAAGTTTAGTTGTTTTTAAAAGATTATCACTTTTCCCTCCACAGTTGACTGTTATTTCAGAAAGGATATTCAAATATTTAGTTATTATCAGTTATTATTTGTTCCCATTGTAAATATGTAATTCAATGGAACCATTTGTCCGCAGTCAAAATATCAAAATGAACTGTAATGTTTGAAATTGTACCTGTTATTATCTGTGTTCCTAAGAGTATATAAACAAAAAACTCGAGCATTTTGAGTTCAAGGAGATTCTCCAGAGAGATCCTTTCAGGAGAGAGCCTTCCATGACGTTTCCTCCAAAATGTCTGCTTGTGCTGAACAAAGACCTTTTGCAACTATAACTCCAGTTTGCAGGTGGCTCATTCACAGTCATAACAAAGAGTATATTCTTTGAAATGATTGAATCTTAAATGTTAACTGATCTTTTTTTCATGCATTATTCCATGTAATCTTTGGAGAATTTCATACATCATCGTAGTACAGTCAGCCAAACACAGATCAGGATGCAATCAAAAAAAGCCAATGAAATAATTTCCACACAATCATCAGAGAAAATTCTGATTAGAAAATTAAACATAATAGAACTTTAATAAACTGTTTTACCAGTGCTTTCTGTTTATATCGCTGAAATTTGCCCATGGTAAGATTCCAGAATTTCCCATCTGTAAGTTACATTACATTTTTATGATTTGAGATAATGTGGTATGTCCAAAAGCAAAGAGTAATATTGCTATCACAAAAATTTTCAAGTATTTTCCATATTAACTGTCCACAATTAAAATATGAATATTATTTCAAGTAATTAAAACCATGGATTGTGAACACTGGTGTACTGTTATTCAATAATCCTTTTGATTACTCACTCATTGTAATGTATTTTTATTAGCGGACCTCATTTAAATTGCATGTACTTTCTTTTTTATGCAACATAGCTGATTTTGGCCATTCTAACTCTATCTTGTTTCAGACCATGAGATAAGGGGTACAATTAGGCAGTTTGACCCTTTGAGTCTGCTCTGCCATTCAATCATGGCTGGCTTATTTTCCCTTCCATCCTCACTCTGCTGCCTTCTCCCTGTAACCCTTCAATCAAGAATTTATCAAACTGCTTTAGATATACCTACTAACTTAGTCTACACAGCCATCCATGGCAATGCATTCCACAGATTCACCACTCTCTGGCTAAAGAAGTTCCTCCTTATCTTTGTGCAAAGTAGACATTCTTCTATTCTGAGATTGTGATTTGTGGCCCAAGGCTCACCCTCTCTGCATTCACTCTTGGCACTGGATTCCAGGAGGGGAATTTCTGAGTGTCCATGAGAAGACATTTTAGAGCAACTGTGGCTGAGCCCACTAGAGGATTAGCTATTTTGGATTGGATATTGTTTAATGAACCGCAATTGATTGGAGAGCTTAAGGTAAAAGAACCCTAAGAGAGGCATGAGAGAGGAGTTGACCAGAATTGATTGGCAAAGAACACTGGCAGGGATGACGGCAGCGCAGTAATGAGTTGGAATTTCAGGAAGCAATTCAGAAGGTACAGAATACATACATTCCAAACATGAAGAAGTATTCTAAAGGAAATTTGAAACAAATATGGCTAACATGAAATGTCAAAGCCAATATAAAAGCCAATGAGAGGGCATATAATAGAGCAAAGATTGATGGGAAGTTAGAAGATTGGGAAGCTTTTAAAAACAAACAGAAGACAACTAAAAAGTCATTAAGAAGGCAAAGATGGAATATGAAACAAGCTAGCCAATAATATATAAGAGGATACCAGAAGTATTTTCAGATGCATAAAGTGTAAAAGAGAGGCAAGAATGGATATTGGACCACTGGAAAATGATCTTGGTAGTAAAGGCGGACAAGGAAATGGCATGCACACTGAATGAGTATTTGCATCAGTCTTCATGGTGGAAGTCACTAACAGTATGGTGGAAGTGTCAGGGGTGATGAAGTGTGTGAAGTTATCATAACTAAAGAGAAGTTTCTTGGGAAACTGAAATGTCTGAAGGTAGATCCAAAAGAGGTGGCTGAAGAGATAATGACTTTTCAAGAATTACTAGATTCTGGAATGTTCTGGAAGACTGGAAAATTGGAAATGTCACTCCACTCTTCAAGAAGGGTGAGGGACAGAAGAAAGGAAATTATAGGCCAGTCAGTCCGACCTCAGTGATTACAAAGACGCTGGAGTCAATTATTGAGGATGAGGTTTCAGGTAATTGGAGGCACATGATAAAATAGCCCTTAGTCAGCATGGTTTCCTCAAGGGAAAATCTTGCCTGATAAATCTGTTGGTATTCTTTGAAGAAATAATAAGCCGGATAGACAAAGGGGAATCGATTGATGTGTACTTGAATCTTCAGAAGGCCTTTGACAAGGTGCCACACATGAGGCTGCTTAACAAGCTATGAAGCCATGATATTACAGGAAAGATTATAGCATGGATAAAGCAGTGGCTGATTGGCAGGAGGCAAGGGGTGGGAATAAAGCTTTCTGGTTGGCTACTGCTGACTAGTGGTGTTCCATAGGAGGCTGTGTTGGGACCGACCAACTCATTTTATGTTACATGTCAATGATTTGGATGATGGAATTAATGGCTTTGTTGCAAAGTTTGCAGATGATATGAAGATAGGTGTAGCTTTGAGGAAGTAGAGAGGCTACAGAAAGACTTAGACAGATTAGGAGAATGGACAAGGAAACAGCAGATGGAATATAATGTTGGGAAGTGGATGGCCATGCACTTTGCTGGAAGAAATGAAAATGTTGACTATTTTCTAAATGGAAAGAAAATTCAAAAAGCTGAGGAGCAAAGGGACTTGGAGTTGTTGTGCAGCATTCCTTATAGGTTAATTTTCAGGTTGAGTGTGTGGTGAGGAAGGTAAATGCAATGTTAGCATTCATTTCAATAGGATTAGAATATAAAAGCAAAGATGTAATGCTGAGATTTTATAAAGCACTGGTGAGACTTCAGTTGGAGTATTGTGAACAGTTTTGGGCCCCTTATCTTAGAAAGGATATGCTGAAACTGAAGAGGATTCAAAGGAGGCTCATGAAAATGATTCCAGTATTGAATGGTTTGTAATATGAAGAGCCTTTGATGGCTCTGGGTCTTGATTCACTAAAATTCAGAAGAATGAGGGGTGACCTCATTGAAACCAATGGAATAATGAAAGGCCCTAATAGAGTGGATGTGGAGAGGATGTTTCCTATGTTAGGAGAGTCTAAGACCAGAGGACACATCCTCAAAATAGAGGGATGTCCTTTTAGAATGGAGATGAGGAAGAATTTCTTTAGCCAGAGTATGGTAAATCTGTGGAATTCTTTGCCACAGACAGCTGTAAAGGCTAAGTCTTTATGTATATTTAAGGCGGAGGTGTTAGATTCTTGATTGGTCAGGCATGAAGGGATATGGGGAGAGCCAGGAGATTGGAACCGAGAGGAAATCTGGATCAGCCATGATGAAATGGTGGAGCAGACTCAATGGGCTGAGTGGCCTCATTCTGCTCCAACATCTTATAGTTTCATGAACACAGTGGAGAGCTGAGTTTGTATATAAATGTAATGTTGTGGGTGAGCATGTGTGTTTTCTGTAAGAGGCTAAACTTTGTGTGTTAATTTGGTGAGACGGGGCCACCAGTTGCAAACAGCGGTTATTGAAGTTTCGGGATGCTGGTGAGATGTGAATACACATTCCAGGAACTGTATTCTAGCGTGTGTGTGTGTGTGTGTGTGTGTGTGTGTGTGTGTGTGTGTGTTTGTGTGCATGTGTCTGTGCGTTTGCATGTGTGTACGTGTGCATGCGCATGTGTGTGTATGTACGTTTGCATGTGTATGTGCGTGTGTATGTATGCTTCACTGTGTGTGTGTATGCATGTGTGTGCGTGCGCACGTGTATGTGTATGTGCGTGTGTATGTGTATGTGCGTTTGTATGTGCGTGTGTGTTTGTGTGTATGTGCGTCTGTATGTGTGTGCGCGTGTGTCTGTGTGTGTGCGCGTGTGTGCACATGTGCATATATTTGTGTGGGTGTGCGTTTGTGTGTGTGTGCGTGTGTGTGTGTGTGTGTGTGTGTGTGTGTGTATTTTACCAATGCGTCTGTAACCTTGGTGTAACAGTTAGATGCAAGGGAATATAGCAAGCATCTGTAGTTCATACGCACAAAAGTACATACTCTGCGCTTTTATGTGTTTACTGTTTAGCTGTTATCAGTCATTTATAATCTGCATAGTGTGGGAATTGGTGTGGTGATATTTCAGGGAGAGGTTTTACCCAGTTATATGTGGTAGGATGGCACCTATTGAGGTCAGGTAATGTCAGGTTAAGAACCCTGAAGACACAGCCCAGCCCTTAACCCTGACTACAATCATTCATAAGCCTTTCACTCCCTGGTAGAAACAGAGCATTTTGTCAGAGTTGCCCTCACATAAAGTCGCATGTGTGAATTCAGAATTCTGGCACAAGTTTGAGAGAGTGGTTAAATTCACCAGATGCACCATACAGATAAACATGTGTTGGTAAAAGTGAAACGTCTGAGGAATAGGTGGGACAGTATGGCCCAATGGGTGCAGGATGGTACATGGGTAACTACTGGAAATGCCAGCAAAGAAGAGAGATATCACTTTCTTAAAGGGCAAGTGAGGCAGTGACTGGAGGGAGGTGAACGTAACTGGGGAATGATAATGGCACAAGCAAGATTGAGGTTATATGAAGATTAACTCAGTAAAGGCAGAGGGGCATCTGCATAAGCTCCATAAGCAGTATCCTATAAAAGCTGATGCTCCGACAACAGTTCACAGTATAGTGAAGGAACTGAAACATAGAGTAGACAAGATAGGTGTCTACTCAGATAGGGAAAATAGGTGCTAAGGGATCCAAGTTACAGCAGCAACCTCAGGTTTCATAACTTCGATGGCAGAGAAAGAAAAAAAATTACACACAGCGTCTGAAGGCAGTCACCCCCAGTCTGAATGAGGAGTGAATACAGATGAGCTGAGCCCTCTCAGCAGTCGGGCCAGCGATCGACTGGACTGTTCGGAAGGAGTTACCACTAGGGAGAGGTCCTTGCGGTCATTTAGATAGAGACCACCCCAACCCCATCCTGTACATTGATGAGAGGGCCTGTGAGCCTTATGCACTTAAATTAGAAAGTGAAAGTTTTAGCTACCAGAGAATGAAGGGATGAAGATAAAGAAAGTGACCAAAACTGTAATCGGCCAGCAAGGAAGGAGGCAACAGGCATATGAGTGATGAAGCTGCATTTCTGAAGACAGCTGCTCAAATTTCTCTGCTTAGCATCTTGTAGGTAGACATTAGGGATGATAGGGTAGATGTAGATGCATACAGAATAATTGAGAGGGATTCGAAAGCAAGGCATTTCTGCTGCACTATTTGAGTAGATTGACCTTTCCTGGTACAAATTTATTTTTCCCCAGAAAAGCCAGCGGAGGGATTGTTAGGGGTTTTTTCGGGATAGCACATATAGCAAATAACTTCAGCCACCAGTCCTTTAATCTGAATATAGAATCAGAATCAAAATCAGTATCAGGTTTCTTATCACTGGCATGTGACGTGAAATGTATGAACTTAGCGGCAGCGGTTCAATGCAATACATAATCTAGCAGAGAGAGAGAAAAATAATAATAATAAATAAAATAAAACACAATAGTAAATAAACAAGTAAATCAATTACATATATTGAATAGATTGCTGACACCCAGGAACTTGAAGCTGCTCACTCTCTCCACTTCTGATCCTTCTATGAGGATTGGTATGTGTTCCTTCATCTTACCCTTCCTGAAGTCCACAATCAGCTCTTTCGTCTTACTGACATTGAGTGCCAGGTTGTTGCTACGACACCACTCCACTAGTTGGTAGATCTCACTCTTGTACGCCCTCTCGTTACCACCTAAGATTCTACCAACAATGATTGTATCGTCAACATATTTGTAGATGGTATTTGAGCTATGCCTAGTCACACAGTCATGTGTATACAGAGAGCAGAACAGTGGGCTAAGCACACACCCCTGAGGTGCACAAATGTTGATCGTCAGCAAAGAGGATATGTTATCACCAATCCGCACAGATTGTCCTTAAGTTTTGCCTAACAGGAGCCTGCTGGGATCCCGAGGGGACTAAAAGGGCAGGGTTTAGATCCATCTTTGCAGCTGCAGCATCAGCGCGTGCATTACCTTTTGAAACCTCATCAGATTCTCTAGTGTGGGCAGTGCATTTGATGATCGTCACCCTGGCTGGTAGTTGTAAAGCTTGCAATAAGTTGTGTACAAAAACAGCATTGCTAATGGGCTGTCCAGTTGTCCAGTAGAGGTCAGGAATCCCCGATGCTCCCACAAATCCTCATAGTCATGTACCGCCCCAAAGGCATAGTGGGAGTCTGTATAAATATTGACAGATTTCCCTTTAGCCAGTATGCAAGCACGGGTGAAGGCAAAAAGCTCAGCTTTCTGTGCAGACACTGGTGTTTCAAAGGAGCCTTGTTCTACTGTGTCAGAGTCCGTAACAATAGCATAACCAGAACAGCTTTGGCCCGTCAGAGCAATAAAAGAACTGCCATCAACGTAGAGCATCAATTCGGCGTTGGGAAGTGGCTGATCGGCTGAATCTTCACAGGCTGTCCTAAAAAGATGGTTTCTGAGGATACAATCGTGGTCTGGAGAGGGGAGATGCTGTGGTGGCTCTGTTAAGAATGTGGCGGGGTTTAGCATTGTACAGTGGGAGAAGGTGAGCAAGGGATTATTAAGCAAGGCTGTCTCATATCTGTTCTGACGGGCTTGCGTTAAATGTTGAGTCTGTTGCGGGGTTAACAATTCAACCACAGAATGAGGGGTCAGAACTGTTACTTGTTGATGTAGTGTTATATTTGAGGCTGCAGATACTAGCATATAGATTGCTGGCAATACCTGCGAAAAGGGTGGTAATCCTGCGGCAACCGGGTCTAACTTCTTTGAGTGATATGCCACCAGTCTTTTGCGGTCGCCGTGCATCTGTGTTAGGACGGCAGTGGCACATTCTTCCTTCATAGTGATATACAGCTGGAATGAGCGGTTGCACAATGGCCAGCCGAGGGCTGGAGCCCTTGAGAGACTACCCTATAGTTCAGCAAACGCTGTCAGTTGCTCGGTCGTCAGGATAAAACTAGGTGGAGCATTCGATGACGCCAGGGAAGTCAATAAGCCGGTATAATTGGCAATACTAGGTATCCATTGCTTGCAAAAGTTGAGAAGACCAAGGAAAGCATGCATTTGTTTCAGGGTGGTCGGCGGGGAAGCAGCAGCAATGGGTCGTGTTCGGTCCTCCGTCAGTTTTCGTTTTTTGGCCGTAAGGACAATGCCAAAGAATTTAACCTCTGCCTGTGATCGTCTTACCTTCTGTGGAGGAACAACATAGCCCAAAGAGTGCAGGAAATTCAGCAGGACAGTAGTGTTGGTTTTGCAGTCTTGCATCTTGTTGCTAGCCAGGAGTAGATCATCCACATACTGTACTACCGTTGATCCCTGTGGCAACTCAAGGGTGCGTAATTGTTTCTGGAGAGTCTATGAGAACAGCGTAGGGGAGTTGATGAACCCTTGGGGCAGCCTGCTCCAGGTGTTTTGCTGGGCTTGATGGGTGAAAAAGAACAAATACTGCGAGTCTGGGTGTAGAGGCACAGCGAAAAATGCATGTAGTAAATCGATAATGGTGAATACACAAGAATCGGCTGGGATGACAATCAGAATAGCGGCCGGGTTAGGAACCAGCACGTGAAGTGGAGCCACAATCCCATTTATCTTCTGAGGTCCTTGACTAGTTGCCAACCTTTTTGCCCTGGATTGGGGATGGGAAATATGGGGGTACTGCAGGGTAAGCTACAAGGCACCAGGATGCCTTGTGCTACAAAGGAGTTAATCAATGCCCGAACCCCCTTTTCAGCTTCCGGTTTCAGGGGATACTGGGGAATAGAGGGTAGAGTTTGATTCTCCTTTAGTTTTATCCAAATTGGGGCACAAGTAGTACGCCCATCTTTGTGACCCGAGGTGGTCCATAACAGGGTGGGGGGGAGCGACCTCCTTGGTTTGGTCCATGCTAAAGGTGTGGTGGATTAATTGGCAAACCTGGTGGTTGGGTCGTTCTCAGTACTGTATTCATCCTTCAGGAAAGGCTGCCAGATCCCTCTGGTGTCAACAGCTATCTGTGTCACTGTATAGGCAAGAAATCCCAGGCTCTTGGGTTTATACCCTGGACACATGGTCAAGGTGACATGTGGGACTATCAACCTGGTTTGGCACCATAGGTATCCTGGAATCGTGGCCAGATAATCTGCGCCTTCTTTCCCATCCACCTCCCCAATCAACAAGACTGGCTACTCTAATCCTTCAAAAGGAGCATAGTACCGGGTTTCTTCAGCAGAGCTTCCAGTGGGGTCATAACAGACTGTCACATGGGGGTCCGATGCAAGAAATGGTGGGGTAAACTGAGGATACTGCCTGCGGCCACACAAGCCTATGGTGATACCCTCATCAGTGCAAATTATCTCTACTTCCAGTGGGCAAAGCAGCCCAGGTTGATAGTTACCGTAAAGGAGACATCACAGGAGTGTCCTTCAAATTCCACCAGCAATGGTTGCGTGCGGGAGTAAGAATCTTTGCGTCCTTCAAAACCTGATAAGACGATGGTAGTGCTGGATAGCTGGAACACTTTGTCCTTTACTATTTCCTGATGGAGGGTCGAAGTTGTTGCCCCCGTGTCAATCATGAATGGAATTGGGGTTCCAGCTACTTGTAGGGTGATGTGTGGTTCCTGATGAGGGGACGTGCTTATCGCTGGGAGATTTCTGCCCTGAGGTCAAGCAAGTGGATTATTGGCTGTAAAGGGTGCCCTTGGGGGCCCGGGTGGAGGGGAATCCTGTCCTGTCTACGTTTCCAGGGGCAATTTGCTTTCCAATGGTCATTGCTTCCGCAATTATAACAAGCCCCCATCAGCGGCCCGTGCCGGGGACCATTTCATATTGAATCCCCCTGTCTTGCCCCCATCCCCAGGGTTTAATACCTGGTCTCGTCCTCTCAGAGGTCTTCTAGGCACTCCTAACACCATAGTCCAGCTTCCTGGTGGGTCAGTATCGGGGTCAGGATACAGCCAATCGTGAAAGCGCCAGTCAGGGTCTTTGGGCTCTTTCATCTAGGGGGGCCCCGTCTCTGCCCACCAATCGGCACCTCGGGTGTTGGACATATTCGGGTTTTACCTGCGTTCTAGGTCGAGGCTTAGACTCACTCTGGCCATTCCAGTAGTACACCACCACTCGTCTCATCTGAGGCTGGGAGTGCTCAGACCAGTTCATGTTATTTGTCCGGATCATGTCGGCAATACCGGGGGGAATACATTGTAAGACCATAGCGTTAAACAAAGGTGAATCCCATCCTTGATTAAGTGTTGGATCTCCCGCAAATGTCCCATAGCAAGCAATGAACCACTCCCAATAATGACCGGCTGACTCTCCTGGCTTTGGTCTGCACTCTAACACCTTAGTGATCTTCACGGGTTGTTCTAGGGCTCGTTCTAATGATTGGTCAAGTGGTTTATCTGCGCTTCTCAGTTATCAGGAAATCACTGCTCTAGTTCCCTGTAGCTTTGGATCGGCCCCCTGTTATCATCCTCACCCATCTGATCCTGCCACTTTGTTGTCTCTTCAGGTGACAGTATCACGCAGCATAATCCAAACAGGTCCTGGGGAGTGGCATTATACATCAGAATTGTACTTCAAACATATTGAGCAAATTGGGCTGGTTTCTCCTTACGGTCCGGGGCTTTATTCATTATCATTATCATCTCCTGGCATTTCCAGGGGACGTATACTTCAATTGTTGGTAGTTGGTTGCCTCCCTCACCCGCTCGGAGATTGGGCAACTACCTAATAGGGCACTGTTGTTGGGGATTCAGTTGGATTTCTCCAAACTTATCACAAAGTTTAGACTGCCCCTCTCCAGAATCTCCTGGCCAGGATCCCCTCCGGGTTTGTTTGCTGGGATTTATCTTCACTCGCTCTGCCACATTTGATCCTTCAGGGGCCTGGTATGGTGACGGGGTGGAGCAGTTGGTTGTGGGAGGGGTAAGGGGGGTGATGGTAGTCTAGGGTAACGTCCCCACTCCTCATCCCTATCAGTATCTTCTGAATCATCAAAAAGAGTCGGTATGCCAGACATGGGCTCAGGATTCTGATCAGACCTCAGAGTTTTCCCACAGCGCTGTTGTTCTAATCCTTTCTGTCTGTCCATATCAGCCTTCGCCTGCTTACGCTGCCTTTCCTGCCCTCTCTTTCGTCGCCCATCTACCCACTCACACTCTGCTTTCAGTGTCTCCCAACTCTTGGGAGCCCCTTCTGCCGTACATACCTCTACCCCTTTATCACATGTATTATTCCTCCAGCTGGCCAGTAAGGTATTATTCCACTTAGTATGGGCTCTATCTTTCAATTCCTTAATCAATAATTTCCACTTTTTACCGCAATTCTTTTCCCAGATTAAATTTATTGCTCATTTCCACTGGTGGCCACACTGTTTCCCTAGTTTCTTTGTTAGCGTTGCACTTAACATCCGGAGGTCCTTTTCTTATCCGGTATTCATTCACACATAGCTGTATCAAGGGCCTGTCCCATTATTGCCCTTATCAGTTGTTCTTAATTATTAAGTCAAGTCAAGTATATAGCACATTTAAAAACAACCATGTTAACCAAAGTGCTGTACAAAGTAAATCAAGTCGCCAAAATCACAAATACACAAAACACAGACAAACCAACGAGGCAAACAGCTTATAGACACAAAATAGACAACACAAGGGCCTAGGCACAAGCCACTGGGTGAGAAATTTAGCCAGCTTGCCTCCCCCTTAATCAATTTCAACTGGTCATATTATCAGGAGGCAGCTGATATGGTCAAATCTGTCAGGTAGCAGCGTCCGCCTCTCCTGACCGGGGTCCCCAGTCCCGACTCTTTCCTTGGGAACAATAGACCCGCAGCCTTTAATTCTCACAAAAACTGCTAGCCTGTTTTCCGTTAATACTTGCAAAAAAAAACAACTCCCACATACTCTGGAGGCCTTTCCTCCTTTATCCTGAACCCATCTCATTAAATATCAACCGGCCATATTTCCACTGCCAAGGTGAGAATTTTACCGGGCTGCCAGTCTCGTATTAATTACAAATTGCAACCGGCCATCTCGTGAGACATGACAAATTTCAACCGGCCATATTCTGTCACCTGCAGCAATGTAAAAGAGACAACTGCTTACCTTAAACTCTGTATCCAAATGGATCGTCTGATCCAATCAAATTACCAGTCCCAATGGGCAAGGGGCAAAAATGCTGGGTCGGACACAAGGAGTAGCCAGAAGTAAACTACCTCGGGACGCCTGCCACTCAGTTGTTTTCGATTCAAGCTTCCTGTCACTTACTCAGCCCAGAGAGATGTTCCCTATGTTGGGATCCAAGTCACGGCACCTACTGTAAACGTAACTTTGCTGGATCAAAAACGACAGCACAAAAAGATCGTTACTTATCTTTTCACCCATTTATTTCTTCAAGCTCAGCCGGTGAGTGTACTTGGACCTGACATCAGGGATAGAATCTTTCTCATCTCCCCGGCGGTTCTGCAAGTTCACTGCCTGATGTCAGAATTGTCAGAAGTTATAAGGCCACCAATACAAAAGAACAATCAGTTTGATAACCATTCTGGTGAAGTCAATGGACTATTGATACAGAGAACAATCAGTTTGATAACCATTCCAGCCAAGTCAATGGACTATTGATACAAAAGTACAATCAATTTGTTAGACACTCCAGCCACCTTAATTAAAGAAAAGAATGTCCTACCTGGTTTGCTGGAGCCACAACTTAATGACAAAGATAAGAACATCTCCCAAATTTATGCCTTAATTAAGAAAGGAATGTTCTATCTAATTTCCATCAGGTACTGCTTTTTGTCAAAATCAAAAGGAATGAAAAGCCCAGAGACATCTTATGTGGATCTGGGTGAACTTTAGCCCTTACCGTGCTCCAAAGAAAGCAGCTGTGAGACATTATTCAAACACACTACGGTCACGGACATAGTCAGTACTTAATCCATTGTTTACAGGAATCTGAGAATCCCTCATTCCCTAAAACTTTATCAATTGGACCACTGGAAAATGATGCTGGAGAGGTAATAACTGGGAACAAAGAAATATCAGATGAACATAAAAAGTACTTTGCATCAGCCTTCACTGTGTATGCCAGGAATTTGTGTCTGGGAACAGAAGTAAGTGTAGTTGCTATAACTAAGGAGAAGGGGTTTGGAAGATGAAGGATCTGAAAGTAGATAAGTAATTTGGAGCAGATGGTCTACAACCTAAAGTTCTGAAAGAGGTGGCTGAAGAGTTTGTGGAGGCATTAGTAATGATCATTCAAGAATGACTAGATTATGAAATAGTTCCAGAGAACTGGAAAATTGCAAATGTCATTCCACCCTTTAAGAAAGATAGGAGGCAGAAGAAAGTAAAATGTAGGCCAGTTAACACGACCTCAATGGTTGGGAAGATATTGGGGCCTGTTATTAAAGGTGATTTTTCGGGGCACTTGGAGGTGTATAATAAAGCTGGCCAAAATCAACATGGTTTCCTTCAGGAGAAAACTTGCCTGAAAAATCTGTTGGAATCCTTTGATGAAATAACAAGTAGGATAGACAACTAAGAATCAGTGGATGTTGTGTACTTGGATTTTCAGATGGCATCTGACAAAGTGCCACCCATGAGGCTGTTTAATAGGATAAAAGCCCATGGTATTACAGGAAAGGTATTAGCATGGATAGAACATTGAGCAACTGGCAGGGGGGAAAGAGTGGGAAGAAAGGGAGTCCTTTCTTGTTGGCTGCCAATGACTAGTGGTATTCCACAGGGGTTAGTATTGGGACTGCTTCTGTTCACATTATATATCAATAATGGATGATGGAATTGATAGTTTTGTGGCCAGGTTTGCAGATACATAGGTGAAGCGTCAGTAGTGTTGAAGAAGTAGGAGGCTGCAGAAGGACTTACATTAGGAGAATGGGCAAAGTGGCAGTGTGAATATTGTGTAGAGAAGTGTATGATCCTGAACTTTGGTAGAAGAAATTAAAGAGTAGACTTGTTTTTAAATGGGGAGAAAGTTCAAAAATCAGATGTGCAAAACGACTTGGGAGTCCTTGTGCAGGATTCCTTAAAGTGGTGGTAAGGAAAGCAAATGCAATGTTAGCACTCATTTCAAGAGGGCTAGACTATAAGAACAAAGAAGTGATCCTGAAGCTTTATAAGGTGTTTGTCAGAACATACTTGGTGTATTGTGTGTAGTTTTGGGTCCCCATCTAAGAAAAGATGTTCTGGCATTGGAGAGGGTCCAGAGGGGTTCACAAGAATGAGTACAGGAATAAAAGAGTTAATGCATAAGGAGCATTTGTTGGTTCTGGGCCTGTACTCACTGGAGCTTAGAAGAATGAAGGAAATCTCATTGAAACCTATTGAATTTTGAAAGGCCTAGAAAGAGTGGATGTGGAGTGTATAATTCCTCAGCTGGGTTACTCTAGAACCATAGGGTACAGGCTCAGAATAGAGGAACAGCCATTTAAAAGGGAGATGAGTAGGAATTTCTTTCGCCAGATAATGGTAAAGCTGTGGAATTCATTACAACAGACAGCTGTGGAGAACAAATCATTGCAAGTATTTGAAGTGGAGATTGATAGTTTCTGATTAGTCAGTACAACAAAGGTGACAGGGAGAAGGGAAGAGAATGAGGCTGAGAGGCATAATAGAACCACCATGATGGAATGGTGGAGCAGTCTTGATGTGCAGAGTGGCCTCATTCTGTTCCTATGTCTTCTGGTCTTATAGTCTAACAGTTACTCATAATGCACAGAGAGTCTTTCATTATTACTGATTGGAATGTTGAAGCATAAGCATCCTATTTTTAACAATTTTAAAGGAAAAGCTAGAATCCCTCACAAACTGCCTTTCGTTGTCAATTTTATTCAACTATCTGATTACAGGCTGCTTAAATGTAGTGCCAGAGGTTGCCTTTTGAAAGGGGAATAAAATAAAAAGCTACAAGGTACTAAATTAGAATTCAGATTGGCATTCCTTCAATCATAGCATCTGACAGCTCTTACATGAACAGAGAAAGCCCTAAATCTTAAGCTCACTGAAGCAGTTATACAATCCATCATCTCGTCTAAATTTGTCCATTTTTCTTTGTCTACCAGATGCAACAGTCATACAAAGTTATAATGGAATTGTTATTTGCATACTTATTTGCTAAAGAATCTTAATGTCAACCTTTGTCTATTTTTTTCTTGTATCTCATTTTGTTTTAAACTTAGATGCAGACAAACAAGATGAAACCGCCTTCAGATAAGACTGTTGACAACTCCTTCAAATCAATCATTAGTTCCATTACACCATTCCTGCCAAAAGAAGATAGATAATGACCTTTCAAAGTGCAATAAATCTGGTGATTTATTCATTGGCAATAACTCTTGTGGACAATTGACAGGTAGAAAAGGATTGAACCATATTATAAAGAAAGCTTGCAAGAGGTTTATAATACTAGATTATAAATGCATAGATAATTGCTGAAACAAATTAGATTAGTATTAGAAGTGTCTTCTGGTTATTGGGCAGCAATGATATGTAAATAAATCTTCATTATGTATTTAGGTAATACAGCGATCATTAAGAACTGATTGTTACTGCATAATCTGCCCCAATATCTTGCCTGTATCTGCATTTCTTGCTCTCTTGGTGTACAGTATCAGTATCACATTACCAGCATATGTGCAATATTTCCTTCACTTGTTGCTGCATGGCAAAGTAAGGAGGCATAGAGTTCTTGATGGCAGATACTCAGATTTGAGAAATTATTCTTGCAACTCATTTAATATCCCATATGGAGTAGTCATTTGTTTTCATAACAATGTTGATATCTGGGAGTGTTATTTTTTTTCAAATACCGTCATGCATCCCCAGTGCAGCCCTTGGTACCACACCATTCGATCTTCACGCAGTCTCCGGAACACAGAATTCTCCATGCATTGACCAGCTGCTGTGTTTACTCCACAACTTTTGCTTACTTCTCTCACCAATAGTCCAAGCCTCCAGTCCTTTACAGGTGGGCTCTGCTCAATTTCAGTCCTTTCCAACATCGCTGCTTCACAGCCTGCACTTTAACAAATGCATTTATTTCCATGGAGAAAGTAGCCTGGTCTTCCTATCCAAACATACCTTTATTTTCCTTCCTAGACACTGGAACACTGTTAACTAATTTTGTATTCTGCATGAGCATCATTTTAGGGCTGTAGCTGATGGTCCTGTATGAGCAGAGACTTCTTCTTATCCTTGGAGTTCACATAACCTTGTGGGTGAGACCAGGACAACCTGCAGTTTGATTGACCTCAGGATCTTGAAGGGCCAATTTAATTGAAATGCATGGTGTCTCAAGACAAGTGACTCCATGCAATCTTGATGTGATTGGAATGAATTACCTTGCTGAGGTCAGGTGACAACTCTCAAACACCTCATCTTACTTACCCCTTGAACAAAACCCCACTACGCCATTGTCTCCTTCACTGTCACTGACCTTATCAACTCAGGGATCTCCCATTCACTGCCACCAACCGCATAGTTCCCTTACACTGCACCTCCTGTTTCTACCTCTCACTCAAGATTCATAAACCTCCTGTCCAGGTAGACCCATTGTTTCTGCTTGTTCCTGCCCCACCAAACTTGCATAAGACCATAAGACCACAAAACATACAAGCAGACTGAGGCTATTTGGCTCATTGAGTTTGCTCCACCATTTCATCATGGCTGATCCATTTTTCCTCTCTCCCCAATTCTCCTGCCTCATGCTCTGACCAATCAAGAATCTATCAACCTCTGCCTTAAATATACATGACGACTTGGCTTCCACAGCTGCCTGTGGTAACGAATTATATAGATTCATCACTCTCTGGCTAAAGAAATTCTTCCTCACCTCTGTTCTAAAAGGACGCACCACTAATCTGTGGCTGTGCTGTCCGGTCTTAGACTCCTCCACCTTACGAAATAACCTCTCCACATCCACTCTATCAAGGCCTTTCATCATTCTATAGGTTTCAATTTGGTCACCCCTCATTTTTCTGATTGCTTAGTGAATAAAGATCTAGGGCCATCCAACGCCTTTCATATGACAAGCCATTTAATCCTGGAATCATTTTCATGAACCTCCTTTGAACTTTTTCCAGTTTCAGCACATCCTTTCTAAGATAAGGGGCCCAAAACTGCTCACAATACTCCAAGTGAGGCTGTACCAGTGCTTTATAAAGTCTCAACATTGCATCATTGGTTTTATAATCTAGTCCTCTTGAAATGAATGTTAACATCGCATTTGCCTACCTCACCACAGACTCAACCTGCAAATTAACCTCTAGGGAACCTTGCACAAGGACTCCCAAGTCCCTTTGTGCCTCAGATTTTTGTATTTTCTCTTCACTTAGAAAATAGTCAACACTTCCACTTCTTCCATCTCAGTGTATAAACATACACTTCCCGATGCTGTATTTCATCTACCACTTCTTTGTCCATTCTCCTAATCTGTCTGTCCTTCTGTAGCCACTCTACTTTCTCAAAACTACCTGCCCCTCCAACTATCATTGTATTGTCTGCAACTTTCGCAATAAAGTCATCAATTCCATCATCCAAATCATTGACGTATAAAGTAAAAATCTGCATACCTCAACTCAGTTTCATTCCTCCTTGTTCAGTCCCTTCTAACCTTCATTGGTGACACTTCACACACTCTTGATCTTTTCAATGGTTTCAGGTTCCCTGGCCCCGATCATATCACTTTCACTATGGATGTTCTTCCCTATAAACCTCCATTCCCCATCAGGAGGGCCTTAGATCTCTTCGCATCTCTCTGGACAACAGACCCAACCAGTTCCCCTCCAGTACCACTCTCGCCATCTGGCAAAACCTCACCCTCAATAATTTCCCCTTCAGTCCTCCAACTTCCTTCAAACCAAGCATATAGCCGTAGGCACTTGCATTGGTCCCAGATATGTCTGCCTTTTAGTCAGCTATGTGGAACACTCCATATTCCAAGGCTACACCGGCATCGTTCCCCAACTTCATCTACACTACATTAAGGACTACACTGGTGTTGTTTCCTGCACCCATGCTGAACTCATTGATTTCATCAGCTTTGCCTCCAACTTCACCCTGCCCTTAAAATTACTCAGTCCATTTCCGACAACTCCCTCCCCTTTCTTGATCTTCCTGTCTCCACCTCTGAAGGCAGTCTACCTATCGATATCTTTTATAAATCCACTGACTCTCACAGCTACCTGGTCTATACCTCTTCTGACCCTGTCACTGGCAAAAATGTCATCCCCTTCTCTGAGTTCCTCCATCTCTGTCGCATCTGCTCTCAGGATGAGGCTTTTCATTCCACAATTACTTAGATGTCCTCCTTTTTCAAAGAAAGGAACTTCCCTTCCTCTGCCATCAAAGCTGTTCTTACTCTTCCATTTCACGCACATTTGCCCTCACCCCATTCTAATGTTGCTACACCATCACCCTACTAGACTTCATGTCCAGCACATAATTTTCTGTAACTGCCGCCATCTCCAATGGGATCCCACCACCATGCACATCTTTCTCTTCCCCCACCTTCTGCTTTCCACGGGCATCACTCCCTACATGATTCTCTTGTCCACTTATCCCTCCCCACTGGTCTCCCTCCTGGCACTTCCCCTTCAAAGCAGAGCAAGTGCCACACTTGTCCCTACACCTCCTCCCTCACTATCATTTAGGACCCTAAATAGTCCTTCCAGGTGAGGTGACACTTCACCTGTGAGACTCCTGAAGCCATCTACTATATCTTATGTCCTGAGCTCCCAGTATGGCCTTCCGCATATCAGTGAGATCCAACATAGATTGGGGACCGCTTTGACGAATACCTACACTCTGTTCACCAGAAAAGCTGGATCTTCTGTTGGCCATCCATTTCAATTATACTTCCCATTCACATTCCAACATGTCAGTCCATGGCACCATCTTCTTGCACAACGAGTTATACTCAGGTTGACGCAGCAACACTCTATATTCCATGTGGGTACTCCACCATCTTACTTTGACCATTCTCTATCTCATCTTATCTCCTTACCTGCCCATCACCTTCCTCTGGTTCTCCTTCTATTTCCCTTTCTTCCATGAACTTCTACCCTCTCCTGTCAGATTCCTCCTCCTCCAGCCCTTTATCTCTTTCCCGAATTGACTTCTCGGCTCTTTACTTCGTCCCTCCCCCTTTCCTGGTTACACCTATCATCTATCACCTTGTGCTTCTTCCTCCCTTACCCCACCTTCAAATTGTGACTTTACTTTTTTTTTACAATCCTGATAAAGGTTTTCTGCATAAAACATCGATTGTTTACTCTTTTCCAAGGAAGCTACTTGGCCTGCTGAGTTTCTCCAGCATTGTATGAGTGTTGCTTTGGATTTCCAGCACCTTGTGTTTTTCTTGTGTTTGCAATTCAATCGGTGCCTATATATACAGGTGCGCTGATAGCCATATCAAGAAACTGGAATCATCACTATCGATTGAGAACCCCCACCCCCCACCCTGCTAACGTCCTGAGCCTGCAGAGACCCTTCTGTGTAGATGTTTAATAGTGAGTGGTTGTGTCTTTATCAAAACTATTTCATATGCTCACAATAAACATCACTTGTTCAACTGGCCAGCTTCAGCAATATCATTATACACACTGATTGCAATGCCAGTGATCTCTTGAGAAGAATTTCCTTTTTTTTCACAGCCCTCTCAGCCTCTTCTACTCCAAGGAGAACAATCCAGTTTATCCAGTGTCTCCTCATAACCAAAACATTCCATTCCGGGTCACACTTTGGTGAATCATTGCTCCACCTCTTCAGTGCAATCACATTCTTCCATAGTGTGGCAAATAGAACTGCACACAATATTCCATCTGTTGCCTAACCATTGTGCTCTAAAGATGAAAAACACTCTAGTCTTTACTCCATGTTTCATCTAATGAAGGAATGTATCCTGTGTTCTTTTTTCATGATCCTATCTTCCTGCCCTGCATTGTTCAAGGATATACAGATTTTCACACCAAGATCTCTGTCCTTAATACTCCTTAGGGCCCTGTCATTCATAGCCTATGTCCAAGCCTCAGTAGTACTCCATATATGCATCATCTCACATTTATCAGGATTAAACTCTATCTACCATTTCTCAGACTATTTCACCAATACATCCATGCCATAGCTATTTCTGTTGATGCCATTAAGAAGGTGACTCGTTTAAGCAACTCTGATGGAAATCTACAAATATTTGCGTTTCAGATTGCTACAGTTGGTATCCACAGCTACAGCTATGGCAATGCAGTAAGCATCATCATTGTAAAGTGTTTAATAATGCATTGACGGATAAATTTCATTAAAGATAAATAAGTTGACAAATCTCAGATGGCAGTCTCAGGTTGCAGGTGTGGTTCCCTTGTTTAGGACAGAGGAAGAGCATGCCTCGCTGGATTATAAGTTTTTTTTTAAGGAGATCAGGATTCCACTTCCACTACCAATTATTCTGCTGGCAAATGTTCAGCAAGATTGCTGTATCAGAGAGGCATCAGGGACTACTGTGTTTTTGTTTTACAGAAACTTCGATATGCCCCTCTATTCTGGACGCAGTGATATGATTTTTTGGGCTTCATGATTCATCGCTCAGATAGGACTGCTGAGTCTTTCAAAGGCAGAGGAGGTGGAGTGTGCTTTATGATTAACTCTTTATGGTGTACAAACGTAGTGGAACTGTCCTGGTCCTGCTCACCCGACCTGGAACATCTCGTGATCCAATTTACCTGTCGGAGGAGTCTTCACCCATCACCTTGTAGCAGTGTACATTCCACCTCAGGCCTGCGTCAGACAAGCTGTGCAATGGAATCAATAGGCATGAAACAGCACCCCCTGATGGATTCCCCATTATTTTGTGGGATTTTAACCAGGCCAGCTCGAAAAAGTTTCTGAATGATTATCACCAACATATCACTTGAGGGACCAGGAGGAGCCAACACACTGGACCACTGTTATACGAACATCCCATGCCACACTTTGGAAAATCCAATCAACTGGCTGTACTTCTACTCCTGATGTTTAGGCACAGAGACTTAAAGCTGCAGAACCAATGGAGAGGACCAGGAGAGTATGGACAAGGGAGGTAGAGGATCCCTCACTGGACTGCATTGAGTCAGTGGACTGGACAATATTCAGGGATTCATCTTCCTCTTTGAATGAATACGCCACAGCTGTCACTGACTTCATTAAAACCTGTGTGGATGAGTGTGCCTGCGAGAACGTACTTTCATACCTGAATCAGAAGCCCTGGATGAACCAGGAGATTTCTAGTTGCTAAGGGCTAGATCTGTGGCATTCAAGTCTGGTGATCCAGGACAATACAAAGAGGCCAGGTACAACTTACAGAAAGCTATCTCAAGAGCAAAGAAACAATTCCAAATGAAGTTGGAGGTGGAATCAGATGCATGTCAACTCTGGCAGGTTTTCCAGGCCAGTACTTCTTCCAGAGTGAAACCTAACGTCATGAACAGCAGTGGTGCTTCATTCCCAGACGAGCTCAATGCCTTTTACGCATTCTTTGAAAAAGGAGAATAGAACTACAGCTCAGAGGATCCCTTAACATTCCATTACCCTTTGACCTGTCTCAGAGGCCGATGTCTTAACACCTTTTAAGAAGGTGAACCCTCGCAATCGACTGGCCTCAGTGGTGTACTTGGTAAGGCTATAAGAAACTGTGACAATGAACTGGTTGCTGTGTTCAAAGACGTTTTCAGCTTCTCATTGAAGTTCCCAAATGCTTTCAAAGGGCAGGAATCATACCAGTGTCCAAGAAGAGATCTGTGTGCTGCCTTAATGACTAGCATCCAGTAGCACTCACATCAACGGTGATGAAACACTTTGAGAGGTTGGTCATGGCTGGAATCAGCTCCTGTCTATACAAGGAGCTGGACCTACTGCAGTTTGCCTATTGCCACAATAGGATTACAGCAGATGCAATCTCATTGGCTCTTCATGCGAATTGCATCACCTGGATAATATTGATACTTCTGCCAGGCTACTGCTCATTGACTACAGCTCAGCATTTAAGACAATCATTCCTACAGTTCAGGTCAAAAAGCTCTAAACCTGGGCCTCTGTATCTCCCTCTGCAAATGGGTTTTCGACTTCCTCACCAGAAGACCACAGACTGAGCAGATCGGAAATAATATCTCCACCTCGCTGATAATCAACTCTGGCGCACCTCAGGGATGTGTGCTTAGTACACTGCTCTACTCTGTCTGTACACCCATGACTGTGTGATTAGGTCCAGCTCAAATGCCATCTATAAATTTGCTGATGACACAACTGTTGTTGGCAGAATTTCAGATGGTGTCGAGAAGGTGTACCAGAGCCGGATGGAAGAGCTAGTCGAGTGGTGTTGCAGCAACAACCTTGTACTCAGTGTCAGTAAGACCAAAGAGTTGATTGTGGACTTCAGAAAGGGTAAGACGAGGGAACACACACCTGTCCTTATCAAGGGATCTGGATCTGTTGTGAAAAGAGAGAACAATTTCAAATTCCTGGCTGTCAATATCTCTGAGGAATTATCCTGAGCCTAATTTATTTATACAATTACAAAGAAGACACAACAACGGCTATATTTCATTAGGAGTTTGAGGACATTTGGTCTATCACCAAAGACCCTTGCAAATGTCTACAGGTGCAGACTGACTGCATCACCATCTGACATGGGGTGGAGGGGTGCTGATGAGGGAGCCACTGCACAGGATTGAAATAAGCTGCAGAAAGTTGTAAGCAATACACATAAAAGTTGCTGGTGAACACAGCATGCCAGGCAGCATCTATAAGAAGAGGTACAGTCGACGTTTCGGGCCGAAACCCTTCATCAGGACCCTTCACCAGCAACTGTTATGTGTGTTGCTTGAATTTGCAGCATTTGCAGATTTCCTCATGTTTACATGCAGAAAGTTGTAATCTCAGTTATCTCCATCATGGGCAGTAGCCTCCCAGCATCCAAGACATCTTTAAGGAATGATGCCTCAAAAAAGCGGAATCCACTATTAAGGACGCCCATCACCCTGGACATGTGCTCTGCCCATTGCTACCATCAGGGAGGAGGTAGAGGAGCCTGAAGGCATACATCCAATGATTCAGGAACAGCTTCTTCCCCTCTGCTATCATATTTCTGAATGGACCTTGAACCCATGCATGCTACTGCCACATAACAACAAATTTCATGACATATGCCAGTGATATTAAACCTGGTTCTGAGTCTAATTCTAATTCTGAATATCATCCTGTGGTGTAAGGCCATACCTAGTGAAAATGTTGACACTTTAGTGTCAACAACTTGTCTAATCTTGGTATCTTGTCACTTCCATTCTCATCGAAATCATTCAAATTCAGTATATTACAGAGAGCAAAGGTCCCAGCATTGATCGTAAGGATTTATGTTTCTTGAGCATCCTGCATTTTAAAAAATGATACAAGAACTGGAAGACTGAAGTATAGGAAATGAGATGGGGAGGATGCATTACTACTCATGGTAGGCTGGAGAGGGGAAATAATGACATTCATAGTGATTCAATGCATATGAAGCCTTCTGAAGAAGCAATACACTGTGAAGGCACTTTCAGTACAATGATTAGGATAGCTCAGGTTGAAGACCAACGTTGTATATTCAGGGCGATTAGTGATGGGTGATAACTAGGACCTCACTTACCTTCAAGATCAAATGTGAAGTTCTTATGAAACTTAAGAATTGGGCAAATTTGACAATGAGTAAACACAGAAAATGAAACAAAAATAAAACAAACAAAGCTTTGAAGGATGAAAGGCTGGTCTTGAGTTCCTATCTATTTCTCTGCCCGATATCTCTGAGGATTTATTTTGAAATGAGTTCAAATGTTCAAAGTTTACAAGTCCTTGACTTGAACCCACTCCTTACTTTGTACTTCAGACAGGACACAAAGTGGCTGGTGTGGGAACTACGTAACCATTGCACTTGCAGAATAGACTGTATTTCTCAGCTTTCATCTGGGGAATTTTAATGATCAAGCTTTACCTGACATTGATGTGAATTAAGCTGACAGTGAGAGCCTGAAATGGCAAGGAATCTACTCTTCATCTTGACAACTGCAAAAATAAGCAAATAAAATTGAAAGATGAAGCATTGGTTATAACATATAAAGAAACATTCTGTGTGGCTTTTCGAAAAGAAGCAAAGAAAGATCACCCTTTTGACTCCAGTAGTGTGGAAAGATCGTTTATTAAAATAGCAACTGAAGGATATCCATAAGATTGGAATTAAAACAGGCAATTTAGTGAGATGCAAATCAGAAGGATCAGAATCATTACTGACAATGAATCATAAGAATAAATGTGATTGTGAGCAACAACTCAGCATTTAATCGGAACGGGAAGTTTTTTATGTTTGATTAGGAGAACTTAAACCATAGACCATAAGATGATAAGACCAAGACATCGGAACGGAATGAGGCTATTTGTCCCATTGAGTCTGCTCTGCCATTCAATCATGGCTGATTTATTTTCCCTCTCAACCCCTCCTTGGAATCCAGCATCAACCAGAACAATGTGTTTGTCCATCGTCGACGTCGATGAGGACCTCGACACCATTATGATGGTGTTGAGACTAGACCGTGAACTGGATTTAAGTGAGGGAGAGTTGCGCAGCGTCAGCCTCACTCTCTCTTCCCAATTCCCATCTGGATCCAGTGGCAAGACAGAGTCAAGACGGCTGGAGATGGGACTAGGCGCAGTGGTTGACCAGGATGTCTTCTGTGTCTAGTCATGCTCTACGCGTTCCACGACGCTTGCAGAGACTGCCTCCTTGACCTTTGGACCTTCCGTAGGTCTCATCCGCTCAATCCACCAGAGTCTGTCTTCACATGCTGGGATAGGCAACTCCCTATCTCACCGAGGGTTTGAGACCCGTCGGCTACCCTCACCTGGTTTAGCCGGCTTGTCGAAGCCGTTACCCGGGGTGTGGCCGCTGTCGCATGCAAACAGTTACGAGGAGCCACAGGTGAGAGCTGAGTGCCAGGTGGGGACCAAAGGTGGACTAACCGCCTTGAAAAGGACGCAACATGTTCCCCCACCAGAGGTACTACCCCTCCCTGACACCCCATACACCCCAATACAACCAGAACTAAATGTTAGGAAAAGCCAGCTTCTTCCTCCTTATTTTCCTGTCTTGGTGCAGGGTCTCTGTCTGAAACATTAACTGTTTATTCCTTTCTATAGATGCTGCCTGATCTGCTGAGTTCCTCCAGAATGTTGTATGTGCTTGTCCACTGAACTGACAGCTACTTACGAACATTAGCCAAGTGGCATATCAACAGTAGTCTTTAACATATGGACTAATCAGTATGCTTACTAAACTTTTCATGTAATCAATGAATATACAAAGTCAGACTGGGTAGATGAAGAAGCTTCTGGAAACTTGTAGTTCAGAAGATACAGTCAATTCTGAGAATATAATTTGTACCTTGAGAAATGCAGTGAATGATAAACCAGTAAGGATGGAGTACACAGGTGCCCTGCCAAGCTTAAAAAAAATGTTCTCCACCTATTGCAAATCTGGGTTATCTGCCTGTTGAAAATGCCAGCAATAGGGAAGCTGCTTTTGAAAACCACTTTGAAGTTAAAAGAAATGAAATTATGAAGTAGATTCAAAAGCACCCTAAATTCCTCTACTCTCACACAGTGAGGGTCAATGCTTTTTATATTGTGAAGAGCAAAGATTGGCTGGCCCACATAATCTAATAGATGAAGAAAGGTGCACATACAATATTTGAATGGAACAAACTCAGTGGATCACATCTCCCTTGTCAGTCCAATCCTCTTCCTGAAATGGTATAGGAAAGATATGGAGGCTTGGAGAGGATGCAGAAAGGTATAACAGGATACCACCTGGATTAGAGGGAAGGAGAGGTTGGGACAGCTAGGTCAATTTTCTTCAAGCAGTGGAGGCTGAGGGGAAATGAAAGGCATTTTAAAATTATGAGAAGCATAGATAGATTTGACAACTTGAATCTTTTTTTTTTCCCGGAGTTGAAATATCTAATACAGTAGGACATGCATTTAAGGCGAGAAGGAGAAAGTTCAGAGGAGATTTTTTTTTACACGGACAGCCATAGGTGCCTGGAATGTGCTACCAGGGGTGGTAGTGCAGCCAAATATGACAGAGATGTTTAAAAGGCTCTTAGATTGGAACACAGATAGGCAGAGAATGGAGGTGTGATGGTATTAGGTTTGCTGACCACAAAGTTCTAAACTCAAACAAAGATCTTAAGCCCTATCCAATATACACAGCCAATAGTGCCCTCACTAAAGGGAGATTATACTGTAGCTACCAATCTTCAATGACTGTTTACTTCCCTGTGTATTCTCTATGACACGTTTAGCTGCCAATACCCACTATTCAGGTGGTGGGTCCCCTCTCCTTATCACGAAGAAGATAATTCCAGCCAATAAAGTACAGAGGAGATGTCAGGGGTAAATTTTTACGCAGAGTGGTGAGCGCATGGAATGGGCTGCCAGAGACAGTGGTGGAGGTGGATATGATAGGGTCTTTTAAGCGACTCCTAGACAGCTACATGGAGCTCAGAAAAATAGAGGGCTATGGGTAATCCTAGGTAATTTCTAGGGTAAGGATATGTTTCGCACAGCTTTGTGGGCCGAAGGGCCTGTATTGTGTTGTAGGTTTTCTATGTTTTCTCGATGTTTTTTAAAAACAGTTCATTTATTTTCAGTGACACTCATTTAAATCCAAACAACATTCTTAAAACACATTTAAAACTTACAGAAGATTTCTATCATAAACATTATCAAATTACAAACCATTTCTAAAACACAAAGGATTTCCAAAACACCATTCATGAAGAAGACATATAACAAAGTTCCAAAATGCCTATAAGCTAAAAAGACGAACCAAAGATGCAGACGACTGAATTGTACATTGCAGAAATCAAAGCCAGAGATTCTAGTCTTCCCACCTTCCTATCATTCTGCTTGATATTCTTTAACCAATCCTGATAAGCCAAAACTGTTCTTTATATTTTTACAGTTTCTTTGCCACTTGGGTAATTTCACATGTATGTTAGTTCCTCAGACACTCTTTCCACAGGGATGGTCTAAAAATCTTTTGGAGATATAGTTCCCAGTTCTCCATAATTAACACAGTAAAGCTAACTTCTCTAAGTACATGAAACTCTCTGTTTATTGATAGGATAAGTCATTTGTCTCCATCTGGTCTGCAAGCATCTTTGAACTAAGCCATATAACCAGCTTGTCTGTTTTGAAACAAGCCAAGTTAAATATACTATTTTCTTATTCTGCACCTCCTGAGCAGCAATAAGCCAGCTGCAGTCACCAACATCCTACTTTCTACGGAGTATCTGCTACTGTATATACAGAGCTTGTTTGCAAAGCTGCTCTATAGATGGTGCTATGTTACAATTTCAAACTGATTAGTCCTTGCCATTTACACTTTAGAATTGAAGACTGGCTCCCGTTTATGACCAGATGCTAAACAAAGGATATAGTTGAATGTTTAACTTATACTCCTTAATCTTACAAGTGGCAGCTGCTGTGTTTAGAAAGCCAAACTTGGCAAACATGAAGCCCCCTGATGCAGGAAGCAAATATCCATCACAGAGGGATATGGGACATGTACAGGGAGAAGAGATTAGTTTAATTAAGTGTCATTAGCTTAATTAGCTTGGCATGGCATTACGGGCTGAAGCGCCTGGTCCTGTGCTGCAAAGTTTGCTTTTCTACCTTCCATGAAATAAAATTTCACATAATTGAGTAATATAGAAGCATAGAAACATAAAAAACAGGTGCAGGAGTAGGCCATTCGGCCCTTTGAGCCTGCACCACTATTTATTATGATCATGGCTGATCATACAACTCAGAACCCCGCCCCAGCCTTCCCTCCATACCCCCCTGACCCCCATAGCCACAAGGGCCATATCTAACTCTCTCTTAAATATAGCCAATGAACTGGCCTCAACTGTTTCCTGTGGCAGAGAATTCCACAGATTCACCACTCTCTGTGTGAAGAAGTTTTTCCTAATCTCAGTCCTAAAAGGCTTCCCCTCTATCCTCAAACTGTGGCCCCTCGTTCTGGACTTCCCCAGCATCGGGAACAATCTTCTTGCATCTAGTCTGTCCAATCCCTTTAGGATCTTATACGTTTCAATCAGATCCCCCCTCAATCTTCTAAATTCCAACGAGTACAAGCCCAGTTCATCCAGTTTTATATGCTCTGCTATTTGTGATCCTAATTCAGAGGAATTTTCTGTTAAGTATTTTCTTGCTTTTCTAGAACTTACATTATGAATATATTTGCTTTAACAAAGAACATAGAATAGTACAGCACAGTACAGGCCCTTCGGCCCACAATGTTGTGCCGACCCTCAAACCCTGCCTCCCATATAAGCCCCCACCTTAGATTCCTCCATATACCTGTCTAGTAGTCTCTTAAACTTCACTAGTGTATCTGCCTCCACCACTGACTCAGGCAGTGCATTCCACGCACCAACCACTCTCTGAGTAAAAAACCTTCCTCTAATATCCCCCTTGAACTTCCCACCCCTTACCTTAAAGCCATGTCCCCTTGTATTGAGCAGTGGTGCCCTGGGGAAGAGGCGCTGGCTATCCACTCTATCTATTCCTCTTATTATCTTCTAAACCTCTATCATGTCTCCTCTCATCCTCCTTCTCTCCAAAGAGTAAAGCCCTAGCTCCCTTAATCTCTGATCATAATGCACACTTTCTAAACCAGGCAGCATCCTGGTAAATCTCCTCTGTACCCTTTCCAATGCTTCCACATCCTTCCTATAGTGAGGTGACCAGAACTGGACACAATACTCCAACTGTGGCCTAACCAGAGTTTCATAGAGCTGCATCATTACATCGCGACTCTTAAGCTCTATCCCTCGACTTATGAAAGCTAACACCCCATAAGCTTTCTTAACTACCCTATCCACCTGTGAGGCAACTTTCAGGGATCTGTGGACATGTACCCCGAGATCCCTCTGCTCCTCCACACTACCAAGTATCCTGCCATTTACTTTGTACTCTGCCTTGGAGTTTGTCCTTCCAAAGTGTACCACCTCACACTTCTCCAGGTGGAACTCCATCTGCCACTTCTCAGCCCATTTCCTGAAAATGCGAAATGTATATCCTTGCTAGTGCAACGGAACAATACTTAATATTTCTCTATATGTCTACTTCGATATTATATTAACTTTCACTTAGAGTAAAACAGGATATTATGTTTTAATGAATGTAGAAATACCACTAAGATGAAAAACAGAAGATTGGATTGACGGAAATATTCTTTACATAGTTGTAGTTGCAGGAAATATCAAGCAAATGGAAATTGGGCATTAAAAACTGAGAATTAATTTTATTATTGTCATTCAGAGATCTGCTGTCATTCAGAACACAAAAGAAGAAATAGTGGATAATTCCTCTCCTCCCACCCATAATGCTATGCAAAACGAATAACTGCATTCTTAACTTGTTGGTGCAGAAACTGTTCTTGTTCACGTTCAGAACTTCTCAAGGAACTTTGCGACTAGTAAACTAAAATGAAGGACTGGAAAATGCTTTCTGTTCCAACCAATCGTTAGTGCATTGTATCACAATACACTCACCAGGTACCACAGCAGGAGTTATGTTAATCTCCTGAAAAAGGCAAAAAAGCTAAACAAATTCAGCTAAATTTCTTTCTGACATTCAATAATCAAATGAATTCAGGAAGATACATCTTATGAAACAGAATATCTAACTTTTGAATCACATTCCCCACCCTACCAGCCCACTACCAGCTGACTCCTTCCACTAGCACTCAGTAGCATATGCTCTCTTTGAGAAATGGGCAGAAAGAACCAATGGTCAGATAATCCCCAATTAGAACATACTGCAGACTTGTAGAGTTAGAGAGCGGCATATAAGAGAAGCAGCTTTTTGGCTCACTGCAGCTTTGCTGACCATTAAATATCTATCTGTATTCATCCCATTTGCTAGCACTTGGTGCATAACCTACTGTACCTTTGCAATTGAAGTCCTTGGATCCCTTATAAACTTATTCACCATAAGCCTATGCCCACTGAATATAAGTGCTTCTGTCAAAGGGAAACATTTCTGACTATGTATCCCGTCTATATTTTTCATGATGTTGTATACCACTATAAGGTTTTCCTCAGTGTTCTCTACTCTAAGGAAAACAATCTTATTTTCTCCATCTTCTCCTCACAACTGATATATCACATCCCAGGAAACATTCTGATAAATCTCCTCTGAACCCAGTGATCATAACTATGTACAATACTGTAATTGTGGCCTGAGCAATATTTTCTCAGGCGGTACAAAACGGGTACTGCCATTTTACTCTGTGTCTTAGCTATTGAAGGCAAGCATCCCATATGGTCTCTCTCTATCTGTAAATCTCCTACCAGGAAATAAACTTAGGGAATGGTGATATGAACTTCATATTGGTCTATGGCTTGGATTCCATGGCACTTAGGTGGGTTGAGTGTCAATGCTCAGCACAGCAGCAATGAAACCAATAATAATGACCAAAGTCTATGAGTCACTAAGCAACACACACAGTCTTATTTTCTTGAGCAGTGAATCCAGTGGTCACTTTATGTTTGGGTTCAGAGTAGACACCTGGTATCTGGCTTTTTTAAGTGGAACTCAGACTTTTGCTGCTCTCTGCTTGGTCTCTAGAAAGTTTACACTGTTGCTATCATGATTCTGGATATTGTCTGAAATGATCTTCCAGACAGAACATCATGATAATCTCGACATCTGTTCTCCATATCTCCGCCAAAAAAAAAACTTTTGCCTTAAAAGTTTACTGCTGAGACCTTTTCTCTTCCATTTCCATCTTGTCCTGTTAATAGTGTGTCCTGCTCCTATGTGCATTTTGAGAGCCATTTTCACTTCCAAGAGGAACGCTGGAAGTCACCTGATCTGTTTCAACAAAAATAGAACTTAATACTTGTCATAAGACTTGCGTGCTTAAACTGCCACAACACTGTGCATCATTGAGCTTTTAACCAATTATTATTTATGCAAGAACTCCTGGAATTGCAGTAAATAATTAAAAGAAATCAAAGAATTATAAGTAACACAACTGCAAATAGTTGATAACCCCATTATGTGACTTTGACAAAGACTCCTAAACATCACTAAGCCTTGTTTTTGTCCACTTAGTCATAGTCATACTTTATTGATCCTGGGGGAAATTAGTTTTCATTACAATTGCACCATAAATAATGAAATAGTAATAAAACCATAAATAGTTAAATAGTAATATGTAAATTATGCCAGGAAATAAGTCCAGGACCAGCCTATTGGCTCAGGGTGTCTGACCCTCCAAGGGAGGAGTTGTAAAGTTTGATAGCCACAGGCAGGAATGACCTCTTATGACGCTCTGTGTTGCATCTCAGTGGAATGAGTCTCTGGCTGAATATACTCCTGTGCCCAACCAGTACATTCTGTAGTGGATGGGAGACATTGTCCAAGATGGCATGCAACTTGGACAGCATCCTCTTTTCAGACACCACCATCAGAGAGTCCAGTTCCATCCCCACAACATCACTGGCCTTACGAATGAGTTTGTTGATTCTGTTGGTGTCTGCTACCCTCAGCTTGCTGCCCCAGCACACAACAGCAAACATGATAGCACTGGCCACCACAGACACGTAGAACATCCTCAGCATCGTCCGGCAGATGTTAAAGGACTTCAGTCTCCTCAGGAAATAGAGACGGCTCTGACCCTTCTTGTAGACAGCCTCAGTGTTCTTTGACCAGTCCAGTTTATTGTCAATTTGTATCCCCAGGTATTTGTAATCCTCCACCATGTCCACACTGACCCCCCTGGACGGAAACAGGGGTCACCGGTACCTTAGCTCTCCTCAGGTCTACCACCAGCACCTTAGTCTTTTTCACATAAGCTGCAGATAATTCTGCTCACACCATATGAGAAAGTTTCCTACCATAGCCCTGTAATTAGCCTCATCTTCCTTGCTGATGCATCCAACTATGAAGTTAAAGTTAAACACTTAAAGTTAACAGAAGATAAAGTCTGGAACACTTTGCTCCAGCATGGCAGTGGTGCTGTCAGACCAACATGTAACACTGATATCTTGCCTCATATGTGCATATATGTTATAGGCATTGATATCTTGCCTCATATGTGCATATATGTTACAGACAGGCACCAAATCCTTCACAGAAATCCACCGAGGTTAAACAGCTGTGGTCTGCATGCATTCCATGGGCAATAATTTGTTGAATAAGTATGATTTCAAACTCAATGACAATGCTGTTTATTTCAGGATAGCAATCTCAAGCCTTTCACTCTGCTTCACCCAGGCAGTAGTAACCTTTAGCCTCCTTTCAAGCCTCTTTCTGCTGCATGTACAAACACATCAGACTCAGTTGTGCCTATGTTTTCATGGGACACATACTTTCCAACAGTGGTACCACACTATTGGACTCTTGATTCTTGCTCCTATGTCTATAATTCTAGACTTCCAGGTTCCTAAGAGTCTTGGTCCCAATTGTTTATATACCTCATATTTCATATTATGTTATATTTTCTTCTGATATCGAAGATATCCACTCAGCCCTGGTTGTCAGATCAAAGTTCAAAATAAAATTTATTATCAGAGTACATACATGTCACCACATACAACCCTGAGATTCTTTTTCCTGAGGGAATACTCAGCCAGAACAGCTAGCCAGAACAGTAAATGTAAACAGGATCAATGAACAACAGACTGTGCAAATGCAAATATAAATAAATAGCAATAAATAAAGGCATCCATTAGTCTTGCGAGACCATGGATCTGCGCCTGGAAAGTCTTCACTCTCCAGGGTGCAGGCCTGGGCAAGGTTGTATGGAAGACCAGCAGTTGCCCAGGTTGCAAGTCTCCCCTCTCCATGACACCAATGTTGTCCAAGGGAAAGGCATTAGGACCCATACAGCTTGGCACCAGAGTCATCGCAGAGCAATGTGTGATTAAGTGCCTTGCTCAAGGACACAATACGTTGCCCCAGTTGGGGCTCGAACTCACGACCTTCAGGTCACTAGTCCAATGCCTTAACCACTTGGCCACATGCCCACAGAATAACGAGAGCATGAAATAACAAGGTAAAAGTCCTTTGTGAGATCATTGATTATGGGAACACTAGCAATAGAATGAGTGTAATTATCCTCTTTTGTTCAAGAGCAAGATGGTTGAGGGGTAGAAACTGTTCTTAAACTTGGTGGTGCAATTCCTGAAGTACTTGTACCTTTTACCTAATGGCAGCAGCAAGAAAAGATCATGGCCTGAGTGGTGAAGCCCTTTGCTGATGGATGCTGCTTTTCTATGGCAACATTTCATGTAGATGCGCTCAATGGTTGGGAGGGCTTTACTCATGCTGTACTGGGCTGAATCCAATTGTTTTTGTAGGATTTTCCACTCAAAGGCATTTGCACTTTCCACCACACATTTATAGAAGTTTTTCAAGGTTTTCGATGACATGTCGAACCTCTGCATACTCCTGAGGAAGTCGAGGCGCCGTTGTGTTTTCCTTGCAATTACATTTATATTTATGACAAACTGTTTCATTTCTGCACTTAATTCCAATAAGCTATTCCTCCTCACATTCCCAACAATTCCCCCCACCCAATTTTTCTCCACATGCCTACAGTAGGAGCAAATTACATTGGCTAACCGGCTTACCGGCACCTTGATGAGATGTGAAAGAAAAGCAGAGAACTCAGGGGAACCCTGTGTGGTCATCGGGAGTTGTGAAATTTCTGCACAGGCAGCTCCCAGGATTGAATCCAGAGCTGGCTTCACCCCACACTGATGTCATATTTCCATCTCCAGCCCAATCCAAGCCCACTTCTTGTTTCTCAGATCTTTATCCTCGTAATTTCTGTTCACTTAGTAATAATAGTAAGATAATTAGCCAGAATCATATACCCTGAATCTTCTCCACAGATGTTGCCCAACCTGCAAAAAATTCCCAATATTAATTTTATTTCAGTCTTCCAGCATCCTTTTCCCTTCCAACATGGTCTCAGTGATCTTATCCCTACATTAATATCAGTGGGAGCATTTTTCACCCAGAGGTTGGTGACTATCTGGAATTCACAGCCCGATAAAATAAAATTCAGATTAGCTTTATAGAAACATCAAAGAATACAGTGAAATGGTCACTTGTGTCATCAGCCAACACAGCCTGAGGATGTGCTGGGGCAGCCTGCCAGTATTGCCAAGCTTCTGGCACCATTGTAGAATGCCTCCAATGTACTTACCCTCTGTGCATCTTTGAAATGTGGGAGGAAACTGGAACAACAAGAGAAAGCCCACATAGTCAAGGGGAAAATATACAAACTCCTTACAGACGATGGTGGGAATTGAACCTGGGTCACTGGCACCTGTAAGCAATACGCTAACCATTACACTACTGAACCATGCCAATAACGTGGTAGAAGCAGAGTTGCAGACAGTACTTAAGAAGTTTCTGGGTGACCACTTGAATCACATTTTTATAGAAGACTATGTATGAGCTGAGTGCTTGAAGATGTGATGATTCCAGATTGAACATGATGGGCTGAATAGCCTGTTCTCTTGCTGAATGACTCCATGACTCTATGACACATCTTAAGAAAAGCAGAACTATAACTTCACTATTCCAAACTAACCCTTGCTCTCTCTTCACTCCATCAAAAATCATAAGCATGCATTGCTGCCGATGCTTCTTTCTGTGTAGATTTGGTTTAATAAATACTGGAAATTAAGCTTTCTAAAGATGGCTATAAATAAGAGAAGTTATTCTTTTTTGTGCCGTATACTGAGTGTATATACTTTTAGGAATTCTGTGACTAGTTTTGAAAGCATTTTTGTGTTAATCATTACTGTTTATTGGTTTGTTCACCATCAATATAAGTGGCCAGTTCATTGATTTACAAAACAATAGTACAGAAGGTAACTTATGGATTGTACACTAAATAGAGCAATTGTTTAAAAAATTCTTTATATATCTCTTCAATGTGACAAACTTAGCTTAACTTGGAAATAATTTGAGTTGGAAAATATCTCTGGCTCAAAATCAGAAGTTTCATTTTCTTCAACCTACACAGATTTCCTTCTGTTGCCATATGCTTCCTCATTTTGAATTGCCCATTGAAGAGTGTCAGAAGCAAATTAGGTTTAATCATGACAGCCTTATCATACTTTGTTAGGTAATATATGTTGTATTCATTAGTTTCTCGCTGTCTAGTGGAGCAGACAACAAAGATTTCCGACTTCCTTAAGTAGGTTGTATTTTGTTTTCAGAAGGAATGTATTCATATCCTGCTAGCTGGATACCAAGAAAAGAAAACCTTATGCTTTCAGAAGTTTCTTAACAGTGTTATTATTTCCTTCAGAGTTGTCAAAAATATCCAATTTTGATTACAGGTAGGCCTTCTATTTTAACTAGAAATAACAAGGCTGGTGCCTATGCTGAACCACTATTCATTTATAATAGAGCCTGTCTGCATGATTGAGGCAGAACATTATTACTTCTTGTACTATTAGTGCCAGGATATTAAGGGCAGATTTCAGTTTACAGAAGCATCTGAAAAATTGTCAGGGATAGATTTTGCATAGTGAGTGATATCAGGGGAATTCCAGTTTGTTTAATATTCTTTGTTACAGACTAACATCTGAAAATGATGTAAACCATATATCAAAGGAACTGCAGCACATGGTCATCTTTCCTTCTGTTAACGCTAGTCAGCAATTGTTGTAGCAGCAACTACCACTGATTTTGAACATTGATTAAATACTTTTATTTCATAGTTTACAGCAGTTTTAGTTTTTGAAGATTTAAAAATATGATCATTGCTTTTGAATGGTAATGCCGTATTGCTGTCATGAAACTCATGAACAGAACTGTGCTTATGCCCTTGACATCCTCTCACAGTGGTCTGAAATCAAAGTGGAACAAATCACATTTGTAGAAAATGCCTTGCTCACGGATTTGCAGACTATCTTGATGCATTGTTTACAGTATGGAAAGCCTCAAGATGCAGGTAGACAAAAAAAATCTCTTCAATCCAGTAACAGTCAAATTATTGCAAATCAAAGACATAATTAACATCCTAGAGGAACTGTATAGTAACATTGTTATGACAACCAAAATTTTAAGTTTCATTGTATAAATGTAGTGAAAATTCCCACTGATTTTGTTATTCTTTTCTAATAAATGTCTATTTCAAGTGAGCAGAAAATCTCATTCACAAATTCATACCATACGTGGTCAAGGAAGAGAAAGGTCAAAGCGTGTAATTGGGGAAAGTTACTGCCTGGATGAAAAAGGCAAGTACCATTCTTTGTTCCCATTTTTCCTTTCTGGTTCTTTGTATAAAGCTCAGCAAGCACCAAATTTACATAGAACATAGAATAGTACAGCACAGTACAGGCCCTTCAGCCCACAATGTTGTGCCGACCCTCAAACCCTGCCTCCCATATAAGTCCCCACCTTAGATTCTTCCATATACCTGTCTAGTAGTCTCTTAAACTTCACTAGTGTATCTGCCTCCACCACTGACTCAGGCAGTGCCTTCCACACACCAACCACTCTCTGAGTAAAAAACCTTCCTCTAATATCCCCCTTGAACTTCCCACCCCTCACCTTAAAGCCATGTCCTCTTGTATTGAGCAGTGGTGCCCTGGGGAAGAGGCGCTGGCTATCCACTCTATCTATTCCTCTTATTATCTTCTAAACCTCTATCATGTCTCCTCTCATCCTCCTTCTCTCCAAAGAGTAAAGCCCTAGCTTCCTTATTCTCTGATCATAATGCATACTTTCTAAACCAGGCAGCATCCTGGTAAGTCTCCTCTGTACCCTTTCCAATGCTTCCACATCCTTCCTATAGTGAGGAGACTAGAACTGGACACAATACTTCAAGTGTGGCCTAACCAGAGTTTTATAGAGCTGCATCATTACATGGCGACTCTTAAACTCTATCCCTCGACTTATGAAAGCTAACACCTCATAAGCTTTCTTAACTACCCTATCCACCTGTGAGGCAACTTTCAGGGATCTGTGGACATGTACCCCGAGATCCCTCTGCTCCTCCACACTACCAAGTATCCTGCCATTTACTTTGTACTCTGCCTTGGAGTTTGTTCTTCCAAAGTGTACCACCTCACACTTCTCCAGGTTGAACTCCATCTGCCACTTCTCAGCCCACTTCTGCATCCTTTCATTGTCTCTCTGCAATCTTTGACAATCCTCTACACTATCAACAACACCACCAACCTTTGTGTCGTCTGCAAACTTGCCAACCCACCCTTCTACCCCCACATCCAGGTCATTAATAAAAATTACGAAAAGTAGAGGCCCCAGAACAGATCCTTGTGGGACACCACTAGCCACAATCTGAATGTACTCCCTCCACCACCACTCTCTGCCTTCTGCAGGCAAGCCAGTTCTGAAGTATTTTCAAGTATATATTCAATTATCTTTATAAAATAATGAATTAATCTTCTTCTATCACTCTTTCAAATTATTATTTCAAAACATAAAGCATTCTGTATTTGGAGTATCTCTTATCTCACTACAGTTCTTTTGCTGGAGGTGAGTGCCCCATAGAAGATGCTAACTGTAGTTGGTCAGAAAAATAGTGTGAACAATGAAAAGGATAACATGTGCAACCGATTTATTCCAGTGCATACATAGATTTGTTTCAAATCAAGTTATACTTTTATGTTAATGTTCATATCACAACTGAGGGGATACCCATGAAGTCTTTGAACTGCCAATTTCTGTATTATTTAGTCTTCAGTTTCTGATGATCTGGAGCCAGATTGCTTCAGTCAGCTTTGCCCTCCAGATGAAATTCTGGAAGTTAAAGATCAAGATTTCAATTGATTACTCATCACTATTATGACATCTGGTCGGTATGGGCAGCAATATAAATTGGAACCTTTCCTTCTCTTTCAATCAAAGAGGACACTAGAAGTGGATGAACAAGAGATAAAAGCAGAGAAAGGATACACATAAAACAAAATTTGAGGGGTACTTAAATATTTCACACAATGCAACCTGCAAATTTTAGTTTACAGTAGATCCATGCTTTCAATTTTCAAATCCTCAACCATGCCCAGTTGTGCCACATGAGAAGCATCTGCACACATACATTGATTGACCACATACATTGCATGCCCATAGTGCCCTTCTGAAAATGGGGGTTGCATTGTGCTCACATTCACACTTGTTTCACTTGTTATACTACGATGTCAAACTATTGTTTCATAACGAAACTGGTTGCTGTGTCTGCATGTTCTCCAAAAACTCTTTTCCTCAAAGTTAATCTAATTCTAGTATTTCAAAATCAGTATCAAAGTATTATAAATTACTACAAAAGATGTTTCCATATGTTTAGCAACAGCTCAATGTTTTCAGAGGAAAGGGCATCTCTTTACTGTTGAGAAGGTAAGTACATAGATAAACCCTAGTGGATTTAATTAACTAAGTTAAAACAGTGCTTGCTTAACCAGGGAGGTCAAATGTTAGAAAAATACAATGATGGCAGCAGCTGACTTTGAAATTAAATCTCTCTAGCAAATCGCTTAATACTTGCTACCAGTTTCTTTGGCACAAATTAACCTGGCACCATGAAAAGAAATGCCTCTTGAGCACCAGCATCTCACTGATGTTCAAACACGGGCCAAGTATGAAACATATCATTAGACAGCCAAATATAGATAAAAGCATCAGAACTGAACAATTCATGTGATTGTGAGCCCTGGTAAGGAAATGCATTCACTGTTCAATGCACATATTAAATAGTGGAAAGTATAAGGAGGAAAAACTACCAGGAACCTCGTCCATCAAAAGAGTGGATCACTTTGAAAATATCACCACAATGGGAATGTGTGGAGGTAATGTAATATTATCAACATTGAGGAATTGCTTTGAAGTGATAATAGTTCCATTTAAAAAGGTATTGACCAGAGATAGCAATTACTGTAACAGTAAATTTCAATGACTAGAGTATTCAGACTATTAACTTCTAATTAAAAATGCCACATGATTTTTGCATGTGATACAAACTAACAGCTGCTTGGGACTGTGCTACACACAGTAATACCATCTGCAGGATAAGATAGTTCTACAAACTGACTGTTTATAATATCAAAAGTAGCTTTCAAGTTGGTTATATCCCTGAGGCAACAATTTGTTATCAAATCTCCTCAAGGTGCATAATAATTTAGCCATAGTCTGTGAAATGTATAATATCCTTCCATTAGTCATTCTGTGAAATGTCACTGCACTTAGCTACAACAATGACTGTTTATAATTAACCACAATGAGTAGGTTTACTGAAAGAATTGTTCTGGAACAACTGTAAATAACTTCATTGGATTGAATTATATGCTCATCAAGAGGAGGGATGTCAATATCATTCTTCATTGGATTTTTTAGTTTTCGACCAGGATAGCTATGTGCTGTAAACACATAACTAACAGAATGCAATTGCAACAGTCCTTATGTGTTCAGAATAGAATTCTTGTCAGACCTGTGATGGAGTTCAGAATCAGGTTTAATATCATTAGTATATGTGGTGAAATTTGTTGTTTCGTGGCAGCAGTACATTGCAGAACATTGTAATAAAATGATAAATTACAATAAGCAACAAATATACAATGGATTCTGGTTAATTAGGCAATTGGTTAATCAGGACAGCTGATTACTTGGGACAATTCCTAAACCAAGAAAATAGCTGGGATTCTCAGGGGCACTATGGAGCTTAATTCAGGCAGGAGACCATTGCCATTCATGTGTGCTTGTGTGGACATTAGACTCAGTGCCTATATGCCGAGAGTAGAAGTACAGTCAGGCGATCAGATTTTCCAAAGTGTGGGCATGGATGGCACAGTAAGCGTTCTTCATGGTGGTGTAACAGTGTTCAAGTGTGTTGGCTCCTCTGTTTCCACAAGTGATATATTGGTGGTAGCTGTTCAGAGACTTCTTCAAGCTGGCCTGGTTGAAATCACCTGCAATGATGGGGAAGGCATTCGGGTTCTCTGTTTCATGACTAGTGATCATGGTGCTCAGCAACTCCAGTGCCTGTCTGACATTGGTCTGAAGTGTTATGTACACCTCTACCAGCGTTATGGTGGAAAACTCCCTCAGCAGGGGAAATGGATAGCACATGATCACTGAATTTTTCCAGCTCGGGTGAGCAGAACTGAGATGGAGCTGTCACATCTGTGCACCATGGTAGTTAACCATGAAACATAATGCCTCACTCTACATTTAAAATACTGAGCTGCCCTGTCTTTGTGGAGAATGTTGAAGCCATTGGGCTTCAGCACTGTGTCCAAAATGTCTGCAGTGAGCTATGTTTCTGTGAAGCAAAGTACACAGCAGTCCCTGTTGTCCCTTTAGTACTGTAATCTTGCCTTAAGGTCTTCAATTTTATTTGCTAGGTACTGTACATTCACCAGGTCAGGATTGGTGGTATAAGGCCATTGTACTTCAGACATGTGTGTAGACCAGGTACTGTACATTCACCAGCAAGATGGTCTGGATTGGTGGTGTACTTCAGACTTGTGAGTCGACCAGCATTCCCTGCTTCCGTTTACTAAAAGGAAAACCACACTCGTGATCTGAATCCGCTGTCTAGCATCCATTGATTCTGAGCATTGATGATTGTTTAAAGCATCTTAAACTGATGATGCTTACTGAAGTACCCAAGATTATCACTGTGAATTTCAGCTGTAGTAGTCATGAACAGGAAGGTTTGATGATTCCTATCGGAGCTGCATGCCGAGAGTTGTCACTTATCAGGGCCCATCTTACTAAATTTGATAGAAGTATGTGACTAACCTAGTGTGGCCATTGTCAGAGAAATTTGCTATCTTTGAACACACTTGTGATGACCTTAAGCTATTTATAGTGTTGAACTAGGACCTTACTTCTAGCACTAAGTGCATTGACAATACCTTTCCTTGCTTAGTTGACTTATAACTTCCATATAACTTCCATAGTTGACTTGGATGGTGTCACTATCCCCCTAGGCTGAGAAGATTCATCCCCTCCTCTTTAGCTGATACTGAAGAACCGTGTTAGAAGTTTGTTGTCTCTATCCTCTGCTTGGCCTGCCAGCTTTCAACTTAATTCTTTCAAGATTTACGATGCCTTATCCCAGCACAATGATCATGCACTACAGAATTCATCATAGTATGAGACCAGACATTTCAGAGGAAAGTTCATTGAGATTTCCCTTAACCTCAAGGCAGCATTTGAAAATGTTCTTGAATGTTCTTCAAGAAATGTTATTTAAATCAAGAAAAAATCATTCCAATAGTTGGGATCATGCCTCGAACAAACAAAAATTCATCAATGGGGGAGAAGTGCTGATATTACCAAGGAGCTTAAATGGTTCATAGATAGGTTTCAGATATTTCAGGTATGTGGACTGTTTGTAGTCAGGAGGGAATAGTTTAATTCAGTATCATTAACTTAATTAGTTTAGTACAACATTGTGTTTCTATGCTGTACGGTTCTTTGTTCTAGAGTTTAGGATGTTGTTCTAGAATTTAGGATGTTCGCTGTTGGACGTACAGTGCTGAATTCCAGCTTCATCTCCTCAGAAGATGACAGTCCATGCCTGACTGCAGCAAGACCTAGACAACTTTCAAGAATGAAGGGATAAGATAAATATCAAAGAGCACTTATGTCACTAAAGTGTTAAGCAGTGACCACCTCCTACAAGATGTTCACTCCCTAAGTCAAACTTTGGATAAGAATGTAGATGGCATGATGACTAAGATTGTGGATGACATCAGATTGTTATGCTGGAGAGAGGAAAGGTTATAACAGGATCCAAATCAGCTTGGAAGGTGCAGAAAGAATGGCAGATGGAATTTAATCCAGACTTGTGCAGAGATGCACTTTGGGAAGGAAATTAAACCAGGGCAAGACTTACACAGTAATGGCAGGAAACTGTGAATGTAACACAAAACAATCTGAGAGTACAAGTTCATAGTTGCCTTGAAGATTTTTTGCACGTTTATATTTATCAGATGGGCCATTGAGTCTAGGACTTGGGACATTATATTACATCTTTACAGGATATTGGTTATACTGTACACTTGGTTCTTGTGTCTAATAATGATTGGTATATTATAGGAAGGCTGTGATTAAGCTGGACGGGGTACAGATAAAATTCACAAGGTTGTTGCAGAATTGGAAGGTTTGAGTTGTAAGGAGAGATTTGGATAGACTGGCATTCTTTTACCTGGAACAAATGAAGCTGAGGGATGACCTGATACGATCATGAGGCGTGCAGATTAGCTGGATGGTTGCAGTCATTTTCCCAGGGCAAGGTAGTCTAAAACTAGAGGGTATGGGTTCAGCCCTTATCGAGATGTATAAAATCATGAGACATAATCAAGTTGAATTGTGACAAGTCTTGATTTCTAACATGTGGGAATCTAAAATTTCAGGACGCAAACACGAGGAATTCTACAGATGCTGGAAATTCACACATCAAAGTTGCTGGTGAACGCAGCAGGTCAGGCAGCATCTCTAGGAAGAGGTGCAGTCCTGACGAAGGGTCTCGGCCTGAAACGTCGACTGTACCTCTTCCTAGAGATGCTGCCTGACCTGCTGCGTTCACCAGCAACTTTGATGTGTGTTGCTAAAATTTCAGGACATAGGTTTAAAGTGAGAACAGAAAGTTTCAGATTGAAAAAGGAGACTTGAAGAGGCAAATTTCCACACAGAAAGTGTTGACTATATGGAATGAGCTATTACAGAAAATGGCAGAGGAGGTATGATTAAAAATGCATTTTGACAGAATCATGGCTAGGAAAGTTTTAAAGTAACATCATATACTAGTAAGTTAGAACCTTAGAGTCATGGGAGAGTACAGCACAGAAAAAAGGCCCTTTGGTCCATCTAGTCCATGCTGAACCATTTAAACTGCCTAGTCCGATTGACCTGCACTGAGACCATCGCCCTCCATACTCCTCCCATTCATGTACCTATCCAAACTACTCTTGAACTTTGAAATTGAAATTACATCCACCACTTGTGCTGGCAGCTCACTCCACATTCTCACCACTCTCTGGGTGAAAAAGTTACACTCTTGTTTCCTTTAAACATTTCACCTTTTACCCTTAACCCATGACCTCTAGTTGCAGTCTCACACAACCTCAGTGGAAAAATCCTGCTTGCATTTACCCTAACTATAACCTTCATAATTCATAATCCCTTCGATCTTCTAAGTTCTTCGGGATAAAGTCCTAACCTACTCAACCTTTCCCTATAACTCAGGTTGTCAAGTTCCACCGACATCCTTGCAAACTTCTCTCACTCTCTTTTTTTTAAATTTATTTTTTACTGAAATTCATCATCAAACAAACATTTCCATAACAACACACATCAAAGTTGCTGGTGAACGCAGCAGGCCAAGCAGCATCTGTAGGAAGAGGTACAGTCGATGTTTCAGGCCGAGATCCTTCGTCAGGACTAACTGAGGGAAGAGTGAGTAAGGGATTTGAAAGTTGGAGGGGGAGGGGGGAGATCCAAAATGATAGGAGAAGACAAGACGGGGAGGGATAGAGCCAAGAGCTGGACAGGTGATTGGCAAAAGGGATGAGAGAGGATCATGGGACAGGAGGCCCGGGAAGAAAGACAAGGGGGGGGGAACCCAGAGGATGGGCAAGGGGTATATTCAGAGGGACAGAGGGAGAAAAAGGAGAGTGAGAGAAAGAATGTGTGTATAAAAATAAATAACGGATGGGTACGAGGGGGAGGTGGGGCATCAGCGGAAGTTAGAGAAGTCGATGTTCATGCCATCAGGTTGAAGGCTACTCAGATGGAATATAAGGTGTTGTTCCTCCAACCTGAGTGTGGTTTCATCTTTACAGTAGAGGAGGCCGTGGATAGACATGTCAGAATGGGAATGGGATGTGGAATTAAAATGTGTGGCCACTGGGAGATCCTGCTTTCTCTGGCAGACAGAGCGTAGATGTCCAGCAAAGCGGTCTCCCAGTCTGCGTCGGGTCTCGCCAATATATAAAAGGCCACATCGGGAGCACCGGACGCAGTATATCACCCCAGTCGACTCACAGGTGAAGTGTTGCCTCACCTGGAAGGACTGTTTGGGGCCCTGAATGGTGGTAAGGGAGGAAGTATAAGGGCATGTGTCGCACTTGTTCCGCTTACACGGATAAGTGCCAGGAGGGAGATCAGTGGGGAGGGATGGGGGGGACGAATGGACAAGGGAGTTGCGTAGGGAGCGATCCCTGCGGAATGCAGGGGGGGTGGAGGGAAAGATGTGCTTAGTGGTGGGATCCCGTTGGAGGTGGCGGAAGTTACGGAGAATAATATGTTGGACCCGGAGGTTGGTGGGGTGGTAGGTGAGGACCAGGGGAACCCTATTCCTAGTGGGGTGGCGGGAGGATGGAGTGAGAGCAGATGTATGTGAAATGGGGAGATGCGTTTAAGAGCAGAGTTGATAGTGGAGGAAGGGGAGCCCCTTTCTTTAAAAAAGGAAGGCATCTCCCTCGTCCTAGAATGAAAAGCCTCATCTTGAGAGCAGATGCGGCGGAGACGGAGGAATTGCGAGAAGGGGATGGCGTTTTTGCAAGAGACAGGGTGAGAAGAGGAATAGTCCAGATAGCTGTGAGAGTCAGTAGGCTTATAGTAGACATCAGTGGATAAGCTGTCTCCAGAGACAGAGACAGAAAGATCTAGAAAGGGGAGGGAGGTGTCGGAAATGGACCAGGTAAACTTGAGGACAGGGTGAAAGTTGGAGGCAAAGTTAATAAAGTCAACGAGTTCTGCATGCGTGCAGGAAGCAGCGCCAATGCAGTCATCGATGTAGCGAAGGAAAAGTGGGGGACAGATACCAGAATAGGCACGGAACATAAATTGTTCCACAAACCCAACAAAAAGGCAGGCATAGCTAGGACCCATACGGGTGCCCATAGTTTGGAAACATTTCCATAAGATGTATTTCAGATGCTGTATATATACTGTATGTCATACAGTCATATATGCCACAAATCTCCACATAATATTTATCTGAGGTATACACTCCTCTATAGGGCCTCTGCCCCTTCCCTCTTCAGTCCTGACGAAGGGTTCCAGCCTGAAACATTGAGTGATCGTTTCCACAGATGCTGCCTGACCTGCTGATTTCTTCCAGCGTGTTGTGAGTGTTGCTTTGACCCCAGTTTCTGCAGAGTATTTTGTGTTCTTGATTAGTTTTTGTTCCTTAAGAGTTGTCCCAAACAAAGCTACTGCCCCGAATAACCAATAGTCCAATTATCTGGAATACACTGTGTTTATCTTTTTCTTCCTCCAATAAGTCCAATGAAATCCAAAGATTTACTACCTTCTAAGAGAAGAGATTTCTATGCACCCCAGGTTTTAATGTCATTTTATAGCTATGAACCTTTGTTTATGACTCAGCCGCTAGTGAAAACAGCTACCCTGTCAAGTCCTCATAGGACATAAAGTGTTTGAATCAGGTCACTCCTTATTCTTCTAGACTCCAAGGAATGCATGAACAGCCTATTTAGTCTATGTTGATGAAACAACCTTCTTATCCCAGGGATTAGTCCAATAGAACTCCTTTGAAATGCCTCTAATATTTGGACCATTGAGAAATTGAACAGTTGCCAAGGGAAGAGTGTTTACAGTTACTTTGTTCAGTGTGCACATACATCAAGCTCTCTGCAAATTTGAAGTATCTGAAACTCTACTGTTTAAGCTCCAACTTTTCCAAGTTCCACCTTCACACTTTATTCATAATACTCCTTGCATTAAATAGACATATCGAAAACCATTGGTCTGAGCATGTCTCTTCTTTATTACCTGCCTATCGTCCCTTTCGCACTGTCTCTAAGCTTTCTCTATTTCTGAGCCAACCTTCCTTTCCTCTGTCACTTCAGTTCAGTTCCCAGCCCCCCCAACAATTCTAGTTTAAACTCTCCCCAATAGCCTTTGCAAACATTCCTGTCAGGAAATTGGTCCCCCTTGGATTCAAGTGCAACCTGTCCTTTTTGTACAGGTCACTTGCCCCAGAAGAGGTCCCAATGATCCAGAAATCTGAATCTCTGCCCCCTGCTTGAGCCCCTCATCCACGCATTTATCCTCTACCTCGTTCTATTCCTATACTTACTGTCACATGATAAACCTATTTGAGAGTGTTTCTGGGGGAAACACTTAGGACTCTTCTTCCATCTCCATCTGTAGTTAGTCCACTTTGCTGAAGTACTTCCCTCCAGAAAGGTTTGCAAATATATCTTCTGTCCTGGGTAGGGGGTATTAATCTACTTTCAGTACTGGATTGATGGTGATCTTAAAATTGCAACAGATCCTGAGCACCTCCCTGGTGTCCCTGTTTAAAAAACGTATACACAAGCATACCTGAATACTGTAATAATTTCTAGCCTTCTGCTTTTCTTCTTCTGAATCAAGATTAGAATCAGAATGAGGTTTATTATCACTGGCGTGTGTCGTGAAATTTGTTAACTTAGTAGCAGCAGTTCAATGCAGTACATAATATAGAAGAAAAAAATCAATCAATCTATCAGTCAATCAATTACAGTACATGTATATTGAATAGATTAAAAATCATGCAAAAACAGAAGTAATATATATTTAAAAAGTGAGGTAGTGTTCATGGGTTCAATGTCCATTGAGAAATTGGATTGCAGAGGGAAAGAAGCTGTTCCTGAATCGCTGAGTGTGTGCCTTCAGTCTTCTGTACCTCCTACCTGATGGTAACAATGAGAAAAGGGAATGCCCTGGGTGCTGGGGGTCCTTAATAATGGACACTGCCTTTCTGAGACACCGCTCCTTGAAGATGTCCTATGTTCTTTGTAGGCTAGTACCCAAGATGGTGCCGATGGTATACATTTTATATAAATGATTCATCCAATTCTGTATCCCAAATATGTTACTGGAAATGTTGACACCAGAAATCCAGCAAGATGGCCCTACACAATCAATGGTGACATGTTGCGGATATCTCACAAAACTACCAGATCCTTTTTATCTTCCAAATATACTTCTTATTCTGAATAGAAATCACTGCAGTCTGCTGTTGTACATTTACTATTTCAGTACTATTTGTGTAATATTGTAAGATATATTGTTTGGTTAAGCATTCTTTGTTAGTTTGAATTAGTCTTTATAGTATATGTAACAGTACATGAAATTGCATACGTCATCATATGTGCACCTTGCTGAAAATATGAATGGAACTAAGACACATTCTCTTGGGCTCCAGTCTTGTCTTTTAAAATTAGTGTTATGTTTTGGAGTTACAAAATGTAACAGTAGTGACAAGGTAGTTTTAAGACAAACCTGAGATGTCTACCTATGTCTTGAAGGTCAACGAGATGTTTGAGTTTTAAAAAAGGCAGAAAATGAATTAGCTCATGGCTTCATAACTCACGGGTTGAGTACCAGGTGATAATAATCATAAGTTTAAAAACAAAAAAATGACTTGCTACATAGGAAATATAGATATGTTCAATTGCCCAGAAGATACCTGGCTAAAGTTTACTGAGTGAATTGAACAGTGGTTTGAAGCAAATGAAATAGCCAATGAAAAGTGAGTGCCAGTTCTGCTGAGTGCATTAGGTGGAAAAGAACACAGTTTGCTTTGACGTTTGACTGTTCCAACCAAACAAGCTGAAATGAGTTTTGCTGATATCGTGAAAACAATACAAGAACATTTAGAACCAAATCATTGTTGATTACAGAACTCCTCAGGGATCGTAACTGGAATCAAAAAGAAGGGGAATCCATTTCAGTGTTTGTGGCTGAATTGAAGAGATTGCTTGAGCATTGTCAGTTCAGTGACGGGTGTAATGATGCACAGAGAGACAGTTTAGTTTTGTGGAACCTTACAAAAGAGCATTCAAAAATGGTTCCAAAGTGAAGCACAAAAGAAGTGCAGTTGAAAACACTGTATCAATGGAAACCACAGACAGAGCTGCAATTCAGTTGTAGTCAGGAAAGAAAGTAAGTGTGAACAAAATTGCAATGTCTAAACTGAAACCGGCCTGGCTGAAGAAATTATACTACTGTTCTGGTAGGGGCTCACATTCTAGAGACCAGTGCAGATTAAAAGGTGAAATTTGCAGAAAATACATCAAAATAGGACACATACAAAGAGCATGTTGGGCAGACAAAATTAAATGGGCTGCATAGAGAACAGATAGCGATAAAAGATCAAGTTGTAGTTTCAAAAAGAACTCTAATCTGTATGCTATTGATGAAAACTCTGATCACGATGAGAGTGACACAGGACTGAGTAGCTTTGAGATTTACAATGTGAAAACTAATTGAGGACAAGCAATATATCTTACAGCAGAAGTGAATAACAAATCAATTAAAATGGAATTGGACACTGGCTTGGCTGTTTCAGTCATTAAACAAATCGAGTTTGAATGACATTTCAAAGATACTAAACTGAAGCTTGCAGATATCCAGTTAACAACATATACTGGAGAAAAGATAACTCGTTAGGTAATGACATTCATAACAGTGAAATACAACTGCTAATAAGCCACATTGGCTCGTATGTGGTAAAAACAGGAGACCCACCACTGTGGGGTCATTATTGGCTGACATAACAACAACTTGATTGGAGATTGCATGCCACAGCCCCTGCAATAGAGTCAACTGAAAGCAAATTAAGAAAGGGACTAGAGAATGCCACAGCAGTGATCTGGGATTGCATTCAAAAACTCAAACACATCAAGGGTAAAATAGTGATAAATGAAAATGTCACACCCAAGTTTTGCAAAACCCATCCAGATCGTTATACCATCCATGATAGAGTAGCCAGTGAGCTACATCACCTGGAGGCTGAATGAGTTCTTTCCAAAGTTGAGTGGACCCATGGGAAATGCCGGTGGACCCAGCAGTCAAGAAAAATAGGTTTGTCAGGATCTGTTGCAATTTTAAGGTCACCATCAATCCAGTACTGAAAGTAGATTAATACCCCCTACCCAGGACAGAAGATATATTTGCAAACCTTTCTGGAGGGAAGTACTTCAGCAAAGTGGACTAACTACAGATGGAGATGGAAAAAGAGTCCTAAGCGTTTCCCCCAGAAACACTCACAAATAGGTTTATCACGTGACAGTGAGTATAGGAATAGAATGAGGTGGAGGATAAATGTGTGGATGAGGGATTCGAGCAGGGGGCAGAGATTCAGATTTCTGGATCATTGGGACCTCTTCTGGGGCAAGTGTGACCTGTAGAAAAAGGACGGGTTGCATTTGTATCCGAGGGGATCCAATATCCTGGCAGGAATGTTTGCTAAGGCTAATGGGGAGAATTTAAACTAGAATTGCTCAGGGGTGGGAATGGAACTGAGTGACGGAGGAAAGGAAGGTTGGCTCAGAAATAGAGAAAGCTTGGAGACAGTGTGAAAGGGATGATAAACAGGTGATAGAGAAGGGGTGTGCTCAGACCAATGGTCTGAGATACAGTACGTCTATTTTAAGGCGAGGTGTATTATGAATAAAGCGGATAAGCTTAGAGCAGGGATCAGCACTAGGAGCTATGATGTTGTGGCCATTACAGAGATGGTGCAGGGGCAGGAATGGTTACTTCAAGTGTCAGGCTTTAGATGTTTCAGAAAGGATAGGGAGGGAGGCAAAAGAGGTGGGGCATGGCACTGTTGATCAGAGATAGTGTTACAGCTGCAGAAAAGGAGAAAGTCACGGAGGGGTTGTCTACAGAGTCTCTGTGGGTGGAAGTTAAGAATAGGAGGGGGTCAATAATGCTGCTGGGGTTTTTTTATAGACCACCTAATAGTAACAGGGATATCGAGGAGCAGATAGGGAAACAGATTCTGGAAAGGAGTAATAGTAACAGGGTTGTTGTGGTGGGAGATTTTAATTCCCTAAATATTGATTGACATCTCCCTAGAGTGAGGGGTTTAGATGGGGTAGAGTTTGTTAGGTGTGTTCAGGAAGGTTTCTTGACACAATATGTAGATAAGCCTACAAGAGAAGAGGCTGTACTTGATCTGTTATTGGGAAAGGAACCTGGTCAGGTGTCGGGTCTCTCAGTGGGAGAGCATTTTGTAGATCGTGATCACAATTCTGTCTCCTTTACCATAGCATTGGAGAGAGATAGGAACAGACAAGTTAGGGAAATGTTTAACTGCAGTAAGGGGAAATATGAGGCTATCAGGCAGGAACTTGGAAGCATAAATTGGAAACAGATGCACTCGGGGAAACGTACGGAAGAAACGTGGTAAATATTCAAGGGATATTTGCATGGGGTTGTGAATAGGTACATTCCAATGAGACATGGAAAAGATGGTAGGGTACAAAATCCGTGGAGCACGAAGGCTGTTGTAAATCTAGTCAAGAAGAAAAGAAGAGTTTACGGAAGGCTCAAAAAACTAGGTAATGATAGAGATCTGGAAGATTATAGGGCTAGCAGGAAGGAGCTTAAGAATGAAATTAGGAGAGCCAGAAGGGAACATGAGAAGGCCTTGGCAGAGAGGATTAAGGAAAACCCCAAGACATTCTACAAGTATGTGAAGAGCAAGAGGATAAGACATTGGAGAATAGGACCAATTAAGTGTGACAGTGGAAAAAGGTGTATGGAACTAAAGGAGATGGTAGAGGTACTCAATGAATATTCACTGTGGAAAAGGATCTTGGGGATTGTAGGGATGACTTGCAGTGGACTGAGAGCTTGAGCATGTAGATATTAAGGAAGAGGATGTGCCGGAGCTTTTGGAAAGCATCAAGTTGGATAAGTCACCGGGACCGGATGGGATGTACCCCAGACGACCATGGGAAGCGAGGGAGGAGATTGCTGAGCCTCTGGCAATGATCTTGGCATCATCAATAAGGACAGGAGAGGTTCCGGAGGATTGGATGGTTGCAGATGTTGTTCCCTTATTCAAGAAAAGGAGTAGAGATAGTCCAGGAAATTATAGACCAGTAAGTCTTACTTCAGTGGTTGGTAAGTTGATGGAGAAGATCCTGAGAAGCAGAATTTGTGAACATTTGGAGAGGCATAATATGATTGATGAAGGTAGAGTCGTGGATGTAGTGTATATGGATTTTAGCAAGGCATTTGATAAGGTACCCCATGCAAGTCTTATTGAGAAAGTAAGGAGGCATGGGCTCCAAGGGGACTTTGCTTTGTGGATCCAGAACTGGCTTGCCCACAGAAGGCAAAGAGTGGTTGTAGATGGGTCATATTCTGCATGGAGGCCTCAGGAATCCGTTCTGGGACCCCTGCTCTTTATGATTTTTATAAATGACCTGGATGAGTGGAGGGATAGATTAGTAAATTTGCTGATGACACAAATGTTGGGGGTGCTGTGGATAATGTGGAGGGCTGTCAGAGGTTACAACAGGAGATTGATAGGATGCAAAACTGGGCTAAGAAGTGGCAGATGGAGTTTAACCCAGATAAGTATGAGGTGGTTCATTTTGGTAGGTCAAATATGATGGCAGAATGTAGCATCAATGGTAAGACTCTTGGCAGTGTGGAGGATCAGAGGGATCTTGGGGTCCGAGTCCATAGGACGCTCAAAGCTGCTACACAGGTTGACTCTGTGGTTAAGAAGGCATACGGTGCATTGGCCTTCATCAATTGTGGGACTGAGTTTAAGAGCTGAGAGGTAATGTTGCAGCGATATAGGACACTGGTCAGACCCCACTTGGAGTACTGTGCTCAATTCTGGTCGCCTCACTACAGGAAGGACGTGGAAGCCATAGAAAGGGTGCAGAGATTTACAAGGATGTTGCCTGGATTGAGGAGCATGCCTCATGAGAATAGGTTGAGTGAACTTGGCCTTTTCTCCTTGGAGTGACGGAGGATAAGAGGTGACCTGATAGAGGTGTATAAGATGATGAGAGACATTGATCGCATGGATAGTCAGAGGCTTTTTCCCAGGGCTGAAATGGCTAGCATGAGAGGGCATAGTTTTAAGATGCTTGGAATTAGATGCAGATGAGATATCAGGGGTAAGTTTTTTACACAGCAAGTGATGAGTACGTGGAATGGGCTGCTGACGGCAGTGGTGGAGGCAGATACGATAGGGTCTTTTAAGAGACTCCTGGATGGCTACATGGAGCTTAGAAAAATAATTGGTCATAGGTAAAGCCTAGGTAGTTCTAAGGTAGGGACATGTTCGGCATAACTTTGAGGGCTGAAGGGCCTGTATTGTGCTGTATCACCTCCTGTGGCCACACCATTGATGCACAAGAATTGCACAAGTGTGCTGAGAAAATTCAAGCAGTGGTGGATGCCCCAAGGCCAAAGGACTTGTCATAGTTGTGATCCTTTTTAGGATTAGTCAATTACTTTAATAGGTTTGTGGCTAACCTGGCTAATATACTCCACCCTTGCTACAGATCAGGAAGTAATAGTAATGGAGAAAGCAGTGTGAGGAGTCTTTTGAGAAGACAAAGGAAATGATATGTCAGACTCTGTACTCACACATTATGATCTATATCATCCAGGGAAGCTTGCCTGTGACACCCACCTTATGGTATAGGTGTGATTAGGTCACATGATACAAGTGACAGAAGTGAATGCCCCATTGCCTTTGCATCAAATTCCATTACAAAGGCAGAGAAAAATTATGCACAGATTGACAGAGAGGCCTTGAATCTGACTTGGAGTGTAAAACATTTGAACAACAGCTTGTATTGGAGAAAGTTTACCTTCATTACTGATTATCAAACACTGGTGTCCAGTTTGAACCCACAAAGGGATGTTCCACTAACAGCAGCAGCGTGAATGATGAGAACGGCTCTGTTTCTTAGAGGACACAATTATAAGATCGAATTCAAGAGGACGACTAATTATGCTGATGGATTGTGCCATTTACCCTTTGAAAAGGAAAAACCTTAAAAGTTTACAAAAACGGCACACATCTTGACATATTCTCCCTAATACAAATCCAAAATGTCCAGATTATAGCGGAGATGACCCAAAGGGAAATCAGAAAAGACCCCACACTGTCTCAGGTCTACATAACAACCAACAACAGTTGGAACATGCAGCAGAAATCTTACCCTCATCAGCACTCTTATGTGTGTAACTCCAAAGCATAACACTAATTGAAAAAGATTGGAGCCCAGAAAAATGAACCTTAGTTTCGTTTTTACTTTCAGCATATGATGTGGTGGCATGATGATGTATGCCATTCATGTACTTTTACATATAATCTGTGATAAATTATTTAACTGAACAAAGAGTACTTAATCTAAGAATATATTAATTTTTGGGGTTACAGAATATAACAATTTTAATTTCCCTTTAAAGGATGTACTTTTGAGCTGCCTAAAAGATCTGGTGCTATTGCGATCTCGATTCTTGCAAGCGCAGGTACAGCCAGGTCAGCTGTCACTGGGGATGGATGCTGCAGTGATGCCTAATGATGGAACATAAAGATGTGGTTGGCTCCATTACTGCACGCTGACTAAAGCACTGAGCAAGGTTAAAATTGTCGAGGGTGAGAGTGGAAAATGAATCTTGCTCAGTGCCATATGCCTGCATTTGACTGGTCTCCCTCTCTTCTCACTACTACTATTGGGCAAGAGGTGCAGGAGATTTGGTTGCAAGCTGCCAGCTTCAGGAGCAATCATTGCCTTGCAGACATTGGGCTCCTGGGTAAGCTTCACTTGCCTCAGAGCTGAACAGGCACAACAGCTGAGGACTCACTGTCGGAGATTCTGTAGCTCATGTTCCATGTATATTTGTTTACATTTTCTGCTATTTGCACCATTAAGGATATAATACTGATTCTTCTTAAGGCACTGGAGAGGCCTGCCTTGTACTGTTGTGAGCAACTTTGGGCTCCTTATCTAATAAAATGTGTGCTGAGAATGATTCTGGGAATGAAAGGCTTATCGAATGAGGAGCACTGATGGCTCTGGAATTTAGAAGAATGAGGGGGGGATCTCATTGAAACCAATTGAATGTTTAAAGGCCTAGATAGAATGCATAGAGAGAGGATATTTCTTATAGTGGGGGAGTCTAGGGCAAAGGGCATAGCTTCAGAATAGAGGGGCATCCATTTAGAACTGAGATGAGGAGGAGTTTCTTGAGCCAGAGAGTGAATCTGTGGAATTCATTGCCACAGGTGACTGCGGAGGCCAGGTCATTGGATGTATTTGAGACAGAGGTTGATCGGTTCTTAACTAGTCAGTGCGTGAAAGGTTATGGGGAGAAGACAGGAGAATGGGGCTGAGAGGGATAATGAATTAGTCATGATAAAGTAGTAGAGCAGACTCAATTATCAGCACTATCAGCACTAGACTGAGGAGGAGGAGAAGACGGCTGGATGACGGCAGCGTGCGCGACCACTCTGGTGGTGATGTCTGTTATCTGTCAAGTAGGGGATCGTGCACAATTCTGATTTGATGGAGATGAACGTGAGAGTATGGAGGAACATCTGGAAAATTTCTGAAATGCCTGCTTTGCTGCCACTGCTACTGTGTGGTAACTGGAATCTCCGGAGCTGAAGGACCTAAAATCCTCAGCTTTGCATGTTTCAGCGGCCGGGGAGAGGTCGAAGGCGCTCGGCAGAGGATGGCGCTCGAGAGGCTGTATCGGAAAGGCTGCTCGGAAGCTCGAAGTTTTTGGACGGATGGACTCAATGTCGGCTGTGGTCGGCTGCTTCCAAGGCATCGGCAAGTTGACGGTGCCTGGAGGTTTATGACAGGGAGTTTCTCCCTTTTGCTGCCGCTATTGGGGGCTCGGGAGTCGATCGACTCAGGGACTTTTGAGACTTCATTTACCGTGTCCATGGTTTGTTCTTCATCAAATTATGGTATTGTTTTGCACTGCTGTAACTATATGTTATAATTATGTGGTTCTGTCAGTGTTAGTCTTTGGTTTGTCCTGTTTTCTGTGATATCACTCCGGAGAAACATTGTATCATTTCTTAAAGCATGTATGCATTTCTAAATGACAATAAAAGAGGACTGAGTGTTCTCATAACCTAAATTGGCCAAACAGCCTAATTCTGCTCCTATGTCTTGTGCTCTTATGATTTGATCAAGGTGCTTCAGTGCTGAACTAAGTCTGCAATGATGGCCTGCAACTGTTGGCACTTACCACAGTGCTGAACTGGCTCTGTGGATATGGACTATAGCCATTGGGATCCTGGACCAGTTCCACTTGCCTCAGTGCTGAACTGGCTCCATGGCTGTGGTCTCACTTTCAGGGATTCTGCAGTTAATGTTCTACGTATTATTTGTTTATTTTTTTATTGTTTGCATGGTATGTTGTTTTCTATCACACATTGGGAGTTTGGCAATCTTTGTTGTAAGGGTTTTTTAAAGAAGTTCTAAGGTGTTTCTTTGTTATGTTGCTGCTTACAAGAAAGTCTCAGAGTTGTATGTGGTGTAAATACTTCGAAAATACATGTACTTCGAACTTTGAACTTTGATATGTTCATGCTTTTGAGAAGTTAAAATGACAAAACTGCACAACAAGTGTCTTCAAACCTACCTTAACTTGAAATTGAATTTGAGATGAACTATTTAAGCATGACTACATTAGAATGGCATGTTATGGATTAGTCCTTGTAGATTTTTAAAGCCAGGTCCTGATCTGAAAAATTCAACATGTATTTCCAATTACATTGACATAATGTTTGACTTTCATAATCATTAACCTATTGTAGAAAAAATGGTATTACAAAATAAAATCTGATTATAATAAACGTCTCAGCTGTTTGCCATAAACAGCATTTGCCTTCTTTTCTAGAGATTCTATTATATTTAATTTAAAAGAATTTCAAAAAGGGTTATCCGATAATTACATTGGGACAAAAATCAAAAAAATGTGCACAAGAACATTTCAGGTTTAATGTCTAATATTGGATCTTTGCAGTTAATGTATGATATCATACAAATACTGTCCCTTTTCCACTTGCATAGGATTGACTATCCATCTGTCATTAAAAGGATAAATGTCACAAGGGAAAAATGATAACTGTTCTCTTTATGGTTCTGCCACACCATGAACCTAATAATAGTTCAAGAATTTAAAGCTGCACACCAATCTGTTGTTGGATTTGACTCTTCAATGGTTACTTTCTTTGCAGCTTAACAATTAATTACCTACTTGTATTTTGTACTACTTGTATACCGTGCATGTAAATGTTCAGTATGTTTCCTAGTGGTCACAGTATTTATATGAAATTGTCCAGTATGTCCCCTAGTGGTCACAGTTCTTTGTAGCGTTCTGGAAAGTTCTGAATTCTTTTCTCGTGTTGCTTGATTTGAAAGGAGGTTACCTGATTGGTTAACTCATATCTATGAATTTGAATGGAACGTTTCTCATCTCTGGGGTATAAGTAGGGCAGAGCACACAGCCCAACAATTTTTGTCCTCCGTTTTTCTGTTCTCTGTTCTCAGCTACCAGACTTTTGCAGCTCCATATTTCCAATTCTCTCTGTGCTTAATAAAACAAGTGTGAAGCAATAAGTTTTATGCCTTTTTCCTGACCTTTGAAAGAATCATGTATTAAAAACAACGGAATCCAACACATTCTAGCATTAATTGACAAAAGGTTATAAGAAATTCACTTTTAACAAGGCAAGATAAGAATCTGAATACAGTTTAGTGAAATTGCAGTTGATGAAGTGGTTTTAGCTTGGACTTAGTTCATCGGGTGGCAAAGCGCCTGATCTTGGGTGTTGTCCGTCTAATGTTTGTATGCTCTCGTTATGACAACATTATTGTCCAGCTTCTTCCCACATCTCAAAGGTAACCTAACTCAAAAGTGGCTGCTTTAAATTATCCTTTAGTGATGTTATTGGCAAACAATTAAAGGGGAGCTGTGGGCATGAGTTACGAAGAATAAATTGCAGAGCTATGGGGATATAAGGAGAAGGAAATGTGACCAATGAGATTGCTCCCCGGGAGGTAACATGTACCCAATTTCTGAATGACCTGTTTCTGTGCTATTTTTTGTAGTAGTATTTGATGCAGCTACTGCATTTTAGATAAAAGATGCAGTTCAACTGTAACCTATTCTCATGACAGATTAGAGGTTCAGTCTGCAGAGATGTGGCTAATCATTATTAATGATTTTTTTGCAAAACTTAACTAAAATTTATAATTCTAAAGATAAAGATTTTCATCAGAGCATTTTTCTAAACATGGACAAATGGAGATGTACAAAGGTTCTGGGATTGGACATGACAAAGCTTTAGGAATTTCATCATACAGTCAGAATTGTACAGTGTTGAACTAGGCCCAACAGTTCACCACATCTATTCAAATCACACTTGACTGCATTAATTGTCCTGTCCCCTATGACTTGCTATTCAAATACCTGTCCACATGCTTATGAAAAATTGTTATTTTCCTGCTTTCAACACCTCTTCTGGTGGCTCATTCCACATACCAATTAGCCTATATTGTGAAAAATTTACTGCTCAGATCCACATTTATCTTCTTCTCGCTCTCCTTCAAACTATCCTCTCTGGTTTTAGATATACCTGCCATGGGAAATAGACACTGGTAATCTCCTCTACCTGCCTTACTGCGTTTCTCTATCCTGCACCTCTCAGCCTTCTTTACTCCAGGAAAAACAAACTGGGCTTACCCTATCTCCCCTTCTAACCCAAGCTCTTCAAACCAGGCAAAACTCTAGGAAATATTTTTCTGTAACTTCTCTTGTTATTTTCCCCATATGAAATGAAGATGAACTGTGTCATTCCTAATGGAAAAAGGAAACCGTTTCTCATTCCACCACTGCAGGATTAGAGTACTATCCAAGGATTAGAGAATTGAACAGGATATATGAAAATTTAATTCGGAGAGATAGCAATGCTACTCTCAGCTGTGTGCTCTATCAGGCAAGAATCCTTACCAGGGTTCCCAAACTGGCGTCCACGGACCCCTCAGTTAATGAACCCCTGATCCATACAGTGACTGAAATCTGAAAAAGTAAATCATATTGTAATTTTATGACACCATTTTCTTTCCTCTCATTGAACATGTATGTTCAGACTGAACAGAGGTGAAAATATTAAAACGCTCAAGGTTCTTGACACAGCTTTTCCTTTGGGAGCAATGCGTATTTCTGGTTGATGCACTTTTACCTTTGGATTTCGACTGGATGACGAATTAGGTTATGTTGTATTTTACTTGGCAGTGGTCTGTGGTTAGCTCAGTATTATTCTCCTTACTGGAAGCAGCTATCGGTTTTAGACCTTTGCCAAATGTGCCAATGCTGATGAGATGCGTGCCAAGAAAACTTCTCAAATAAGAAATGACTACACTTCTTGCTACTTCAACTGAGGATAAAACATTTAAAATGATCAGGAAGAGCAGAAGAGAATGATGAATCTTGAATTCAACTGCTATTAGGTTTCACCTGGACACTACAGTACTCTATACTCCTGGGTCATTTTAATACTCTGGCAAATATCTACAAATGTTAATCAGTTGTTTAAAATGTACTGTTTGGTAACGTCTGCCAGCAATTTAATTCCCACTGCTCTGTATTAAAAGGTAACTGTTGTTCTCAATCATCTAAACATCTTTTGCAAGAATAGACTAAAATGAAATTATGTCCACATAGATTGACAGGGAAATATTTAAGGATACCCTTTATAGAAACATAGAAACATAGAAAATAGGTGCAGGAGTAGGCCATTCGGCCCTTCGAGCCTGCACCGCCATTTATTATGATCATGGCTGATCATCCAACTCAGAACACCGCCCCAGCCTTCCCTCCATACCCCCTGACCCCCGTAGCCACATATCTAACTCCCTCTTAAATATAGCCAATGAACTGGCCTCAACTGTTTCCTGTGGCAGAGAATTCCACAGATTCACCACTCTCTGTGTGAAGAAGTTTTTCCTAATCTCAGTCCTAAAAGGCTTCCCCTCTATCCTCAAACTGTGACCCCTCTTTCTGGACTTCCCCAACATCGGGAACAATCTTCCTACATCTAGCCTGTCCAATCCCTTAAGGATCTTATACGTTTCAATCAGATCCCCCCTCAATCTTCTAAATTCCAACGAGTACAAGCCCAGTTCATCCATTCTTTCTTCATATGAAAGTCCTGCCATCCCAGGAATCAATCTGGTGAACCTTCTCTGTACTCCCTCTATGGCAAGGATGTCTTTTCTCAGATTAGGGGACCAAAACTGCACACACTACTCCAGGTGCGGTCTCACCAAGGCCTTGTACAACTGCAGTAGTACCTCCCTGCTCCTGTACTCAAATCCTCTCGCTATAAATGCCAGCATACCATTCGCCTTTTTCACCGCCTGCTGTACCTGCATGCCCACTTTCAATGACTGGTGTATAATGACACCCAGGTCACGTTGCACCTCCCCTTTTCCTAATCGGCCACCATTCAGATAATAATCTGTTTTCCTATTTTTGCCACCAAAGTGGATAACTTCACATTTATCCACATTAAATTGCATCTGCCATGAATTTGCCCACTCACCCAACCTATCCAAGTCACCCTGCATCCTCTTAGCATCCTCCTCACAGCTAACACTGCCACCCAGCTTCGTGTCATCCGCAAACTTGGAGATGCTGAATTTAATTCCCTCATCCAAGTCATTAATATATATTGTTATCAACTGGGGTCCCAGCACTGAGCCTTGCGGTACCCCACTAGTCACCGCCTGCCATTCTGAAAAGGTCCCGTTTATTCCCACTCTTTGCTTCCTGTCTGCTAACCAACTCTCCACCCACACTAATACCTTACCCCCAATACCGTGTGCTTTAAGTTTGCACACTAATCTCCCGTGTGGGACCTTGTCAAAAGCCTTCTGAAAATTCAAATATACCACATCCACTGGTTCTCCCCTATCCACTCTACTAGTTACATACTCAAAAAATTCTATGAGATTCGTCAGACATGATTTTCCTTTCACAAATCCATGCTGACTTTGTCCGATCATTTCACCACTTTCCAAATGTGCTGTTATCACATCCTTGATAACTGACTCCAGCAGTTTCCCCACCACCGACGTTAGGCTAACCGGTCTATAATTCCCCGGTTTCTCTCTCCCTCCTTTTTTAAAAAGGGGAGTTACATTAGCCACCCTCCAATCCTCAGGAACTAGTCCAGAATCTAATGAGTTTTGAAAAATTATCACTAATGCATCCACTATTTCTTGGGCTACTTCCTTAAGCACCCTGGGATGCAGCCCATCAGGCCCTGGGGATTTATCTGCCTTCAATCCCTTCAATTTACCTAACACCACTTCCCTACTAACATGTATTTCGCTCAGTTCCTCCATCTCACCGGACCCTCTGTCCCCTACTATTTCTGGAAGATTATTTATGTCCTCCTTAGTGAAGACAGAACCAAAGTAATTATTCAATTGGTCTGCCATGTCCTTGCTCCCCATAATCAATTCACCTGTTTCTGTCTGTAGGGGACCTACATTTGTCTTTACTAGTCTTTTCCTTTTTACATACCTATAAAAGCTTTTACAGTCCGTTTTTATGTTGCCTGCCACTTTTCTCTCATAATCTTTTTTCCCCTTCCTAATTAAGCCCTTTGTCCTCCTCTGCTGAACTCTGAATTTCTCCCAGTCCTCAGGTGAGCCACTTTCTCTGGCTAATTTGTATACTGCTTCTTTGGAATTGATACTACCCCTAATTTCTCTTGTCAGCCACGGGTGCACTACCTTCCTTGATTTATTCTTTTGCCAAACTGGGATGAACATTTGTTGCAGTTCATCCATGCAACCTTTAAATGCTTGCCATTGCATATCCACCGTCAATCCTTTAAGTGTCATTTGCCAGTCTATCTTAGCTAATTCACATCTCATACCTTCAAAGTTACCCCTCTTTAAGTTCAGAACCTTTGTTTCTGAATTAAATAGGTCACTCTCCATCTTAATGAAGAATTCCACCATATTATGGTCACTCTTACCCAAGGGGCCTCTCACGACAAGATCGCTAATTAACCCTTCCTCATTGCTCAAAACCCAGTCCAGAATAGCCTGCTCTCTAGTCGGTTCCTCGACATGTTGGTTCAAAAAACCATCCCGCATACATTCCAAGAAATCCTCTTCCTCAGCACCTTTACCAATTTGGTTCACCCAATCTACATGTAGATTGAAGTCACCCATTATAACTGCTGTTCCTTTATTGCACACATTTCTAATTTCCTGTTTAATACCATCTCCGACCTCACTACTACTGTTAGGTGGCCTGTACACAACTCCCACCAGCGTCTTCTGCCCCTTAGTGTTATGCAGCTCTACCCATATCGATTCCACATCTTCCCGGCTTATGTCCTTCCTTTCTATTGCGTTAATCTCTTCTTTAACCAGCAACGCCACCCCACCTCCCCTTCCTTCATGTCTATCCCTCCTGAATATTGAATATCCCTGAACGTTGAGCTCCCATCCCTGGTCACCCTGGAGCCATGTCTCTGTGATCCCAACTATATCATAATCATTAATAACAATCTGCACTTTCAATTCATCCACCTTATTACGAATGCTCCTTGCATTGACACACAAAGCCTTCAGGCGCTCTTTTACAACTCTCTTAGCCTTTATACAATTATGCTGAAAAGTGGCCCTTTTTAATGCTTGCCCTGGATTTGTCGGCCTGCCACTTTTACTTTTCTCCATTGCACTTTTTGTTTCTACCCTCACTTTACACCCCTCTGCCTCTCTGCACTGGTTCCCATGCCCCTGTAGTGAACTAACCTCCTCACGCCTAAACTTCCAGTTGCTCAGGGGAACTCACCTGCTTTGGAGTGCACAACAGTTTGTTAAGTATGCCTAACGTACAACATTTCAAGCCCTCATTCCATACTTCAATTTGCAAAGTATTTCATTTATTATCTGGTTATCCCCTCTGATCAGGCCAACCACCGTGGTGTCATCTATAAACTTGATTATACTTGCATTTTGTTTCTTTGTTCATTGTTTCAATAAATACACTGATATTTTCTGGGCAGGTATAAATACATGAAACCTAGGTATGTATTTTAACTATTTATTAACAAAACAGAGGCAAACACGAAAATATTCATTAAAGCATACAAGTTACACAAATACTTATCTAAGTGTGTACACAAGCCCTCTATCGGCGGTGCTCTTCCAATCTTTCCATGGCACACAGTCCAACATGAGCGCCTAAAGCAAGAGAGAGAAGAGCCCCAGGCACACTATATTTATATGATAGCGGTACTTTGTTGCCAGAAGCCAGCACTGTGGCAAGGAACAATGGAAGGGCTGCAGTATTCTTCAAATGAGCCAATTGATAACTAACATGGTGGCAGTGGCTTTCAATCAGCATACAGAGTTAAACTTTCTCACTGCATATCTCCCCTTGAAAGACACAACACTGTGATACCCGGCACATTATCCCTTGGATGCCCCACTGGGCTATACTTTAGACATAAACCGACAATATTCAATACTATATCATGTTCGTCCATCGTTGTCGTCGATGAAGACCTTGACACCTTTGATGATGTTAAGACTACAGCATGAATTGGATTTAAGTGAGGGAGAGTTGCACAGCATCAGCCTCACTCTTTCTTACCAGTTCTCATCTGGATCCACTGGCAAGACAGAGTTGAGATGGCTGGAGATGGGGCTAGGCGCAGTGGATGACCAGGACATCTTCTGTGTCTTGTCATGCTCTACACGTTCCACGACGCTTGCAGAGACCATCTTCTTGACCATTGGACCTTTCATTGGTCTTGTTCGCTCAATCCGCCGAAGTCTATAAGGCCAATAGTCTCTCCCCAGTGTAGCATGGTAGTCCACCAATATCCTATTGCCCCAAAAGGCCACCAACTTCCACAGGATAGTAACTATGGAACTGGCCCCCCACTGTCCTAATCTCATTCAGCGATCATTGGATGTGGTTAGCCAGGTGAGTAATACTTTCTGACTCACCAGGGATATATGTGGGTGCTGCATTCTCGGCCAGTAACAGAACAGGTGCCATCACTTTCTTCAAGCAGGTAATCTAAGGCCATTTAATTTTGTGTAACGTTCCGTTATTTTGGCTCGTGTATGTCTAGGGGAAATCCCGCCCAGCACCTGCTTCAGCAGTCCCCTCAGGGTCAATCGTCGCCCGACTCAATCACAAACATCAATCATCAGCCAGCCCACCCAGTAAATTTTAACACATACACTTTATAGATATTACTAATTCTAGGGCATTAATATACATGTGATACAGAGAGGAAAGTAATGAAAAAAAAAGGCGCCAACACTTATTCAAAGTCCAAGTTCTTCGCGCGCTACCGTTGGAGCTCAAGTTCGACGTCAGACGACCACCCGAATTCCGTCGACCCACGGCTCGGGACCACCCGAAGTGATCGACCGGAGCCTCTCCGCACGTCCGCCGTCCTCCTCGTCTCTCCTCCCGACTCCCCGCCAAAACTCAGTCCACAGTCATATCATACAGCATGGCATCCGAAAACAAAACGATACATAACCACCCATTGGCTAATAGCACCCTCTTATCACCCTCTAAACCACAATAAACTGCTAGCGCAAACTCTCTGCAGCGTTAAAACACAACAAAGCCGCATTCCACAGATTAACATAACAAAAATCGCCATTTTAAATGTAACAAAAGAAAGACCCCGTACACTCTCCCCCCACCTAAAAAAAGTCATGCCCTCATGACGTTAACAGAATTCACTAGTACTCCTTGTAAAACACAAAACCCAACCCAGGTGCATAAAGCAGTGACATAACTTTGCAGGGCAGTAGAGATTACACCCTGCTCTCCCGGCGCTATATAAGTGAGTCTTTCCGGGGGATGCCTACTCCTCTGAGGCCTCAGGACTTCCTCTGTGGACTCTCCCTGTTCAGACACCCCAGGTGACCCCTCGAGCCGATCTGTCGGACCTTCCCCTTCACCGGGATCCCTCTGCCCCGGTGAGCCCTCTGGCTCGGGTTCTGTCTCCACCCTCTCCTCCCCCAATGCCGGCTGTAATACAGGCGGCTCTGCAACACCCTCCCTCGGTCCCCCTGACTCAGTGATGGAAGGGCCAAGAGTCTCTTCTCCTGGCACCGGGGAATCAGCGAACGGAAGCAGGTACCACACGTCCGAATCATCATCTTCCGATGACGTATCCCTTCTCGAGGTGGGGACCGGCCCCGTTTTCTTCGCAGCGGCCTCTTCCCGCGCCCCGCGCCCTCGCAGAGTCCTCGTACTAGGAGTAAACTCCCATTCGGACTCGAGGTCCATCTTCACCTCTCGACCCAGAGGCAACAGGTGGTTCCGATGGAGTACCTTGACAGGCCCCTGCCCGCCCTCAGGTCTCACCCGGTAAACCGGGAGATTCGGCATCTGACTCTCCACCACATATGGGGTGGCTGCCCAACGGTCCGCCAACTTGTGCTTACCCTGTAGTCCTAAATTCCGGATGAGGACTCGGTCTCCCGGCAATAGCTGGACGAACTTTACCTTCTGATCATACCTCCTTTTATTCCGCTGGTTCTGCTTGGTGGCTGCCGCCTCAGCCAACTCGTACGCCCTTTTCAACTCTCTCCTCATATCGGACACGTACTTCAGACATGGCTTCGAAGGTATTTCCCCCGCTTCAGTCCCAAAACACAGATCAATGGGCAACCTCGCTTCCCGTCCGAACATCAGATAGTAGGGCGAGTACCCCGTAGCATCATTGCGAGTACAATTGTAACAATGAACCAAATGGGCGATGTGCTGACTCCACTTACTCTTCCGTCCAATCTCCAAGGTGCCGAGCATGTCCAGCAGGGTCCGGTTAAACCTCTCGGGCTGAGGATCACCCTGAGGGTGATAGGGGGTGGTTCTGGACTTTTCAACCCCAAGCATATCCAGCAATTCATGGATAAGCCTGCTCTCGAAGTCCCGTCCCTGATCACTGTGGATCCGCCGGGGAAGGCCATAATGAACAAAGTACTTCTCCCATAACACCTTCGCCACTGTAGTCGCTTTCTGATCCTTAGTAGGAAAAGCCTGCGCATATCTAGTGTAGTGATCCGTGAGGACCAAAACATTCGCGGTATTGCTGGTGTCCGGCTCAATAGACAGGAAATCCATACACACCAGGTCCATGGGTCCTGCACTCTGCAAGTGGGATAACGGAGCCGCCTGCGCAGGCAAGGTCTTCCTCCTGACGCAACGGCTACAGGTCTTACAGTATTCTTCCACCTCCCCCCTCATCCGGGGCCAGTAAAACCGGTCCTTGACTAATCCATAGGTCTTCTCTACCCCTAAGTGCCCGGAATCATCATGTAGAGCCTGAAGCACAGCCTTTCGATACTTCTCGGGCATGACCAGCTGCCAGCGCCGGGGGTGGTCCGGAGGCGAAGTGACTCGGTACAGGACGTGGTTTTTCAGCTTCAACCGGGGCCACTCCTTCAGTAGTAGAGGAACGGAGGCATGCTTCACCTTCTCCACCTGCCCCATATCACCCTGGCTAACCGCGTACCAGATAGTGCCAAGGCTTGGGTCATCACGCTGAGCCGCCTGTACTTCCTGGTGACTCAACTCCGGCAGCTGCCGGTTCCTCAGAGCAGTCACATTACAGTAACCAGTGGGCAGCGCGTCACCGTCAGCCCCCAGTTGATCTACTGCCCGATCCGTTCCCATCTGTGCTCCTACTTCCCCGTCGCTCCCAACTTGACACATGGCCTTTACTCCCTGGGCAGGGACACTCTTCCACTCCTCGGCCGTGCCCGACTCGTCGTGCGCCCGACGAGACAGGGCATCTGCATCGATGTTCCGACTCCCCGGGCGGTACTTCAGGCTGAACTCATAGGCAGACAAGGCTGCTACCCACCGGTGCCCAGTAGCGTCCAGCTTCGCCGAAGTCAGGATATAAGTGAGGGGGTTGTTATCAGTTCTCACTTCAAACTGGGCCCCGTATAGGTAGTCACTCAACTTGTCTACCACCGCCCATTTCAATGCCAAGAACTCCAGCTTGTGAGTGGGATAGTTTCTCTCAGATGGCGACAAGCTCCGACTGACAAACGCCACTGGCCTCAATCTGTTTCCCTGTTCCTGGTACAGAACAGCCCCAAGACCCTCGTGACTGGCATCAGTGTGTAGAACATACGGCTTCCGGGGATCAGCAAAAGCCAACACTGGGGCCTGTGTCAGCGCCCTTTTTAGAGATTGGAACGCCTCCTCACATTGAGCATCCCACCTCACTCCAAAAGGCTCCCCCGGGTTCAAGTATCCTCCTACCTCCGACCCTCGGTCTCCCTTCCTCCTCCTCCCCCCCATAGGTGGATAGCCACACAACAGCTGGTTCAATGGATGACTCATTTTCGCATATCCTTTCACGAATCGCCGGTAATATCCGCAAAACCCCAAAAACGAGCGTAAGGCGCTCACCTTCTGAGGTCTCGGCCAGGTGGTGACTGCGGCTATCTTATCCGGATCGGTGGCCACTCCATTTCGCGAGATTATGTGCCCAACATAACTGACTGACGTCTTACAGAACTGGCATTTATCCAGGGAAAGTTTTAACCCTTCCTCTTTCAGCCGACTCAGCACCTTCAGCAGCCGCTCCTCATGTTCCTCCAACGTAGATCCGAACACTATCAGGTCGTCCAGGTACACCAATACCTCCAGCAGGTTCATGTCCCCCACTGTCCGCTCCATGAGCCGCTGAAAGGTGGCTGGGGCCCCCGAGATACCTTGGGGCATTCGTTCGAACTGGAAAAACCCCAGGGGACAGATAAAGGCTGTCTTCTCCTTATCAGTCTCGCTCATCGGAATCTGGTAATACCCACTCCGCAAATCCAATACACTGAACCACTGTGCACCACTTAGACAGGCCAATGCATCTTCCACCCTCGGGACCGTATATTGGTCGGGAACAGTGCGGCGGTTCAGGGTCCTATAGTCCACGCACATGCGTACCTTCCCATTTTTCTTCCTTGCCACCACTATGGGGGACGCATATGGGCTTCGGGCCTCCGCAATAATCCCGGCATCTTTCAACTGCCGCAAGTGCTGCCGCACATCCTCCACATCTGCTGGGGCCAACCGCCGCGACCTCTCCCTAAACGGGGTGTCATTTGTTACCCGAATGGTGTGCCGAGTGCTCTTGGAAAACCCTACATCAAACTCGCCCTGAGAAAAGACATCCCCTAACTTCAGCATCTTCTCCACCAGCCTGCTCTTATACGCCGGCGGTACAGGGGAGTTTTCAAAATTAAAGGCCTCCTCGGTCAGCCGCCCCCCGTCTCCCAATAGTTCTCTTCCAGTGGGCTTCACAGGGGCGCTGGACATCACCGTCACCGGGAACAAGTGCGCGAGGGGCATCCCGCGCTTAAAGGTGATCTCCCTCTCCGTTATGTTCCGTATCATCACCCCCATCCGCCGTGCCTGTACAGCTGAGGGCCTCTGCAATTCAGGTCTCACCAGCGCCCCAGCCGGGAACCAGAACTCCCTTTCCAGGTCGTCGGGGGCGTCTACTAACAGGGCCTCTCCCGGCGGCAATCCGGGGAATCTGGGGGTTCCCATCACTAATGCCGCCTCCCCTGGCTGTATCACCTTAGGCCTCGCCTGAGTGCACCACACCGTCCCTCGTTTGCACTCCGGGTCCAGCCCCTGGGGGTCACTCACTCCTTCGTACACTCCTCGGAACACGGGGTGTACCGAGAGGGTCTCCAAAAAGTTCTCCCCCCCCTTCTTCTTACAGGCTCCCAAGAGCCGTCGCACCAGAGGGGAGTTAGTCCCCACCAACAGGGCAGCACCACCGGTCTCCACCGGATCCGGACAAACCAACACCAGCGTCTCAAAGGCTTCCGATACTCCCACATCTCCCTCTGAAAATTCCACTCTCACTGACAAGTATCCATCGTACGGGTAATCACCATCACTTATGCCCCAAATCTCCAATGCGTTAAACGGAGTTACTGCCAAATGCTTCAGATATTGGTTGTAGAACGACCGGTACAGTAAGGTAACCTGCGACCCGGTGTCAAGGATGGCTTTCGCAAAGATCCCCTCTATCCGTAGGGACACGCTGGAACGGGGTCCCACCAGCCCATCAGGAATTTGGGCTTGTTTGTTCCGGGGTTCCATAGGGGTTTTCTGGGAACGTGTTCCTCCCGAGACTCCAGTCCGTTCCCTCACTGAGCCTCTCTTAAGTTTCCCGACACCTCTCCCTTCTTGGTGGCCTGGGGGCCCTCCCCCCTCGGCGCATTTCGTCTCTCACAATCCTTCCGTAAGTGGCCAGCTTCCCCACAGTGGTAGCACGCCCCCGGCCACTCACATTCCCGGCGGAAATGCCCCTCTCTCCCACAGTTATAGCACCCACTACTCGCCGCCTCTCTCCTCCCGATACGGGCCCCCGAGGACCCCTTGGATTTCTCTGGTCTCATCCCGGCTACCACCTCCTGAACCGCTGAAGACCGTCCCTGAGGGTCCGAGCCCCCTGGTCGGCCCAAAGCACACTCCTCGGCCCGTACCTCTCGGATCAGCCGTCCGAATGATGGAGGGGAGCTCTGCTTAAATGACTGCCGTACACTCCAAGCCACCCTGTCATCCTCCCGGGAACCGCTACATATCTGGCTCATCCTTAACTCCGCCACATCGTCCTCCCTCACTATACCTCGTCGCAGCAACCCCGTAAGCTTTCCTTCCAGCCTGAAAGCATAGTCGGAGAGCTTTTCCCCTCTGCTCTGCCCCATCCGTTGAAACTCTGCTAAATGCCGCCAGGGATCCCCTGACAGTCCAAACACTTCCTCCAAAGCGTCTAAACACTCCGATAGGGAAGCCAAGGGGCGTGCCGCTCTCAGATCGCGGACCACCCGGGCTGCCCCGCCCCTTAAGCTTTCCACCAATCGCTGTCTCTTTTCCTCATCCGAAACTGGCCACACCTCTAACAATTGGGATGTATCTTCAACCCAGGTCTCATAGTCATCCTCCCCTTCCGGGGTGGGCTTGGCTCCCGAGAAAATTCTCAGCTTCGGGCGGTGCACCTCAACCCTTCTCGCCAGGGAGATAATGGCAGCCGTTAACTCGGCAGTCTCCTCAAGCCCATGGGGGCGAGGCCTGGCCAAACCTTCCCACTCCGCACCTCTACCTCTTGCTACGGGCACCCGGCCGGGGGCCTCAACTAGCTCCTCCGGCACCTCCTCACTTGCGTCCTCGGGGAGGGTATGGAGACCCCACGGCCCCGCCTCCCCCTGGACATGGACTGTCGCTGGTAATTCTAAAGCCATGACGTCGGCACTCGCCCGCACCAACATCCAGCAAGCCTCCAGTTCTTTCCCACCCCTTCTAGCTACAAGTTCTACCTGCCCGATACCTTTAATCAAACTCAACCCTCGCACCAGTACCTCTGCCGGAATGCGATAATCGACCCCGCTTACCACACACGCATGATTCACCGGTACCTCCTCCATTTCACACCAACTTACAATCTTATCTCGCTCCATCTTCACACCACTTACCGCAACCACAAGTACAACTTTCCCGAAAAAAAAATCCAAATCCCTGACGGTAGCCCCCACTTGTAACGTTCCGTTATTTTGGCTCGTGTATGTCTAGGGGAAATCCCGCCCAGCACCTGCTTCTGCAGTCCCCTCAGGGTCAATCGTCGCCCGACTCAATCACAAACATCAATCATCAGCCAGCCCACCCAGTAAATTTTAACACATACACTTTATAGATATTACTAATTCTAGGGCATTAATATACATGTGATACAGAGAGGAAAGTAATGAAAAAAAAAGGCGCCAACACTTATTCAAAGTCCAAGTTCTTCGCGCGCTACCGTTGGAGCTCAAGTTCGACGTCAGACGACCACCCGAATTCCGTCGACCCACGGCTCGGGACCACCCGAAGTGATCGACCGGAGCCTCTCCGCACGTCCGCCGTCCTCCTCGTCTCTCCTCCCGACTCCCCGCCAAAACTCAGTCCACAGTCATATCATACAGCATGGCATCCGAAAACAAAACGATACATAACCACCCATTGGCTAATAGCACCCTCTTATCACCCTCTAAACCACAATAAACTGCTAGCGCAAACTCTCTGCAGCGTTAAAACACAACAAAGCCGCATTCCACAGATTAACATAACAAAAATCGCCATTTTAAATGTAACAAAAGAAAGACCCCGTACATTTGCAAAACAACTGTCCGAATGACCATCATTTTGGCTGACACTTGGGTTAATACATCGTCCATCTGCTTGCATACCATGGCCAGTGTCTCTGTCACAGAAACTATGCATATCAATTCCTGGGACAGCCTGGCCAGACCATATAGTGGGAAGGCCATCATCCAAAACCATTCTGTTTCTGTGATACGCATCTTACTACACCAACAATTGTGGGCAGTGTGCGCATCCAGGCTACTAAGAAGATGCATGCATGGTACAACATATCCCAGAGTTCAGGGAAGTACCAGCCCTTAAAGGGGGTTTCTAAGGTTCAAGTTCTTTAAGGCTATTGTTACACTATGAGGTGAGGTTGGCTGCTTCCCCCAAACAGAATGTCAAAGCCAGAGAAGCGAGACAAGTTCCTCCAACAGTCCTCCAACTAATTTTAGCAAAGAGATTGGTATTAGTGGTAACACTTCTGCAACATGAGCTGGTCTTCAGACATGTCCAGTAAAATGAAGCATTAGTGCGATTTGCATATTGATATGCCATCTGCAAGAACATGCTGTAGGGTCTCACACAGCAGGTCATCATCATCGTCGTCATTGCTGTCAAAGTCCACCACTTCACCATTCTGCAGTGTAGGGAGACACGCACTGTAGGATCAATCACAAACAAGAGAAAATCTTCAGGTGCTGGAAATCCATGCAACACACACAAGATGCTGGAGGAACTCAGCAGGCCAGGCAGCATCATGGAAAAAAGTAAACAGTGGACATTTCAGTCCGAGACCCTTCTCCAGTCCTGATGTAGGGTACCTAATCTGATCCACCAATGTCACTCGATCCCATAAAGAAGCTGTTCAGTCAAGTTTTGCAATGTCTACTAGTGTCTCTTAACCTGTTTAACAATTATTATTTTTAACATAAAATCTCCAATGTTAACCTATTAAAAATTATTATATTTTAAAATAAAATCTCCAGTGTTAAACTGTTATAGTACAAATAAATGAGTTGTGCACCGTTCACTGTCAGATAAACATATTGTGAAGTTCAATCTCAGGATCCTTCATGACTGAGAACACATTAAATTGTACTGCATCAAAATCCCATGTAGATGATGCTAATGTCAGGAAATGTAGAGGAGGCTTGACACAATAGCAGAGCAACAGTGATGATTCAGTGATGAACGATAACTTTAATAATTGTTGTTCAGTCATTAAGTCGAGTCCGAGTCTTCGTGACCTCATCGACCATTGGGTCCATAGGGTTTTCATGAGAAGATATGGATGTAGTTTGCCAGTCCTTTCTTCCATGCAGATACTGTTGCTGCCCAGGTTGGGACCCGGCTAGCTTTGACCTCAGGACCTTCTGCCTTGAAGTCCAGTGCTGATGCCACTGCACCACCAGCCAGCCCCACTTTAATAATACACTGAAAAATTAACAAGCCTCAGGGGACCACAAAACAAGAGAGAATGGATACTAAACACCACAGGTGACAAGGTAACTGAAGGCTAGGAGCAACTGGTTGAAGCTTGCTGGTTCAATGGGTAAACAAGGACTGTGGATGAGAGCTGGGTTAAATTGGCTGCAGGTGATGTGTTGGAATCAAATGGTAGGTGACGCTTGTTATCAGGGTGGAGACTGGGAGCTGCCAGCCTGCGCCAAAAGTCAGCTTCAGCCAAAGGACAGGAGGGGTTGTCATGTCTGGATATGGTGGCCCTACCTTGTTTCCAAATCTTCCGATGCATCTAGGAATAGAACTGTCTACTCAGCCCTGTAGTGTCATGGCCTGCTCCAATCAACCCTCAACTACAAAATGACACATTTGTGGTTGGAGGCAAAAGCATCTTCCCTTCAAGAGTTGTAGTTGTAGCTTCTGTCAGCACTCAATGACTTCACTGATGACATTGACTCTTAAAGCTGTAACAGTGAAAAAATGTGTTCACCTTCTAAATTATGCAATTGCCACTGGCTAGGCACTTCAAATGTCATAACTTTCAGGTACAGTCTTTACTAGGTCATATTGAGCAGAGCAGGTGTTTGACACTTCACAATCCACTGCAAGTTTTCCAATGTGATCCAGTTTTTCCTCAATATCGCAGCTATGTGTAAATCATTTCTTAGTTTGTTTGACAAACTACCTTAACTCAGTTCCTTTATTTAGGTTGCTGCGGATGCTTTTTCTCTTTCCCCAGGCAATAACATAAAGGTTCTTTTATTGCCTGTTTAGAAGGTATGAAGTAAATAATGAAGGAACATGTTGTGCTTTTGTTGTTTATGGAATGTCAGCTGCTTGGAGAGCAGTAAATCACTGTCTGACAGTCACTGTGATTGCTCTATGCCCTTGAGCTCAATGCCTGCCTGTGTTTGATCATTGCCATGAGCCATTGCCATCAGTTGCTAGATCACCTCTGAGCCAAAATTGGCAGTAGTTCTCTCCAATCCTTATTTTGGTATGTTAAAACATTTGTTTGCCCAGTCGCATTTTGCTAAGGTTTGCAACCAATAACTGCTTGGTAAAACCTTGTTTTCGGATGGTACTAATGCCAGAATTATTGCATTTTCAACTGTTAGTGATCTGAACATTTCACCTTTTCCTTTAACCCAAATTTGATAAACATTAAGAACAAGAATTGGGATAACCTAGTAGGAGTAGGTCCTTAAAATACAAGGAGGAAAGCAGTAGATTGTCAAAGAAACTGATGAATGATTTATGCATATCTGTGATACTGAGAAAAAATTGGATCACATTGGAAAACTTGCAGTGGATTGTGAAGTGTGAAATACCTGCTCTGCTTAATATAACCTAGTGCAGTCTGTACCTGAAATGTATGACATTTGAAGTACCTAGCCGGTTTGTCAATTCAATGACTGATCTGCAGTTTTTCTAATCTTTGGCCCTCACTGCATAATACGCTCGTACACTTGGTTAACAAAGACATAACAAAATCAAATTTAAATTAAAAAATTAACTCAGCATAAATTGTCACTAATGAAAGAGTTTCAAACTGCTACAAGGCTTTACTTACAAAAGTTTCCCAACTTCATTCTTGATAAACCTGAATGCAATACATAGATTAACACCTCAGCACCTGTAGAAATTGTTTCTCTATACTTTAGTCTATTCTCGTTTACAATGCTAGAATATTATCACTGCTTTTCATTAACTAGATCAAAGCACAAAGTAAAATTTGTTATCAGAGTATACATATCACCACATTCAACCTTGAGATTCTGCTTCTGTAGGCATAATTAGCAAACAGTAACTGTAAGCTGTAATCATCAGGAACTGTTAACTAAACAAACTGTGCCAATGCAGATATAAATAAATAGCAATAAATAACAAGCATGAAATAACAATATAACAGAGTCCTTAAATGAGTGTAGCTATCCCCTTTTGCTCAAGAGCCTGATGGTTGAGCGGTAGGAACTGTTCTTGAACCTAGTGGCATGAGTCCGGAGGCTCCTGTACCTTTTATCTCATGGCAACAGTGAGAAAAGAGCATGGCCTGGGTGGTGAGGATCTTCGATGATGGCTGCTGCTTTTCTATCGCGACCTGTCGTGTAGGTGTACTCAATGGTTGGGAGGGGTTTTACCATGATATACAGGCTGAATCCACTAGATTTTGTAGGATTTTCCACTCAAAGGCATTGGTGTTCCCATTTCAGGCCATCATGCAGCCAGTCAGCATACTTTCCACCACAGATCTATAGAAGGTTGCCAAGGTTTTCGATAATATGTCGAACCTTTGTAGACTCTTGAGGACGTAGAATTATTGTTATGCTTTCTTCACAATTATATTTATATGATGGGTCCAGGACAGGTCCCCTGAGACAGTGGCACCCGGGAATTTAAAATTACTGACCCTCTGCACCTCTGTTCCTCCAATGATTACTGGCTCATAGACCTCTAGTTTCCCTCTCTGGAAGGCTACAATCAATTCCTTGCTCATACTGACATTGAGTGAGAGACTGCTGTTATTATACCATTCAGACAAGTTTTCATTCTCCCTCCTGTATGTAAATCCATCCCCGTTTGATACAGTCCACAACAGTGGTGTCGTCAGCAAACTTGCATATGGTATTGGAGCTGTACTTAGCCTCACAATCATAGGTGTAAAGTGAGTAGAACAGGGACTAAGCATACATTCCTGTGATACTTGTGTTCTGTTGGAGTTGGATCATCTGCAGTCTTGGATGGGGAATTGCTAGTTATTGGACGGATAATCCAGTGGACCACTGTTCTGAAGAAATTAGTTCGAACTTTACCACTACAGCTGAAGAACTTAAAAATTTAGCTTCAGTAATGGTGACAGGAATATTCCATGATTGCCACAAGAGCCTAGCTTTTCCCTTAATTTCTTTTCAGGAGGCAAAATAGTGGTCTTCATCTTGAGTGGTATACATCTGACTCCAGATCCACATCAGTCCTGATAACTTCCAACTTCTGACATGAATGGAAACCATCCCATTATTTAAAAATGCTACAAAAAATATTGGCCTGAATCAGTTTAATTTGAAAAATCCCACATATTTTACCATCTGAATTAGAAATAAATAGTTATCCTCCACAGCCAATGGGTCAAAATACACAAACTTCTTTCCAAAACTACATATGAAGCATTACAATGTCTGACATAGTAGAGATTTCCACCACCTTCTCAAGGACAATAAGGCAAGATTATTAAATTTTTGTATTCTATCAATGTCTACTTCCAATCTTGACACCACTTTTCCCATAAGTTGCCTTGCAGAATCAACAGGACTGTAATGATTTTTGTCAATTCTAGTAAATTTTCTGCTTTTGTGACCCAATTCTGACATCTGGTGCTGCCTGTGTGGAATTTGCATCTTCCCTTTCTGAACAGGTGAGTTTCCTCTGTGTGCTTCAGCTTTCTCCCACATTCTAATTTTGGTAGGTCAATTGTCCACTCTTCCTACATGGAGTGTGTCGATACTGTAGGTGGTCATATCTGGGAGGTGCTTGATAGAATGCAGGATGAATGAAATAGTAATTGGTGCAGATGTTTGCTGGACGAGCAGCATTGATTTGATTGGCCAATGGTGCGGGTTTCATGTTAAATGACTCAGTAAAAACATTTTCTTGCATTAAGTCTGATAACAAGTGCGGAACTTGCATGCCTTCAGGCTCTGGAAAAAGCAAGAGGTGACCGACCATTCAATAGATTCTTTGAGATGCATTGAACTTTTATCTGTCCACCCTTCTTGTTGCTTCAGTAAAGCAGATGAGATAACGATCCCACCTACCTCAGACATTCTCTTCTCCCCATTCTCAACAGGTTTCACATACAAAACCTGAAAGTACATTCTGCTAAGCTCAGGGACATGCTGTCCCCAGCAATTATAAGAGTATTGAATGGTCCTCTGCCATGATCAAATGGACTCTTGAGCTGACAATCTACCTCGGCATGGTCTTGCACCTTTCTGTCTGCCTGCACTGTACTTTCTTTGCAACATTGTCTCCTTATTCTGGATTATGTTATTGTTTTCCCCCCAGTGCATAGTTGTAATGAAATTACCTGGCATGCAAAACAAAGGTTTTCACTGTTACTTTGGTACATATGATAATAATAAACCAATGTACCTATTTACCTGTTTGCAGCGTGCTTCCAGTGTGGGCCACAATTGAGTTCAACTTGATTATAGGACCATAAGACAATAATATGTCGGGGACAAAATTAGGCCATTCAGCCCATCAAGTCTGCTGTGTAATTCCACCATGGCTGATTTATTTACCCCTCAACCCCATTCTCCTGCTTTCTCCCCGTAACTTTTGATGCCCTGACTTATTAAGGGGCCTATCAATCTTTAGATATTCTCAATGATTTGGCTTCCACCGCCATCCATGGCAATGAACTCTCCAAACTCTATGTAGTTTTTTGCAGTCTTGAGCAAACAGTTGCCATATCAAGCCGTGATGTATCTGGATAAGATTCTTTCTATTGTACATAAAAATTAGTGATGGTCAAACAGGACATGCCAAATTTCTCTATAACCTCCTGAAGAAGTAAAGATGCTACTGTGCTTCCTTGGCCATGATGTCAATGTGGTTAAACCAGGACAGGCTGTTGATAATGTTTGCTCTTAGGAACTTGAAGCTCTCAATCATCTCAACCTCAGAACAGTTGATGTAAATAGGAGCCTGTACTCTGTTTCCCTTGTAGTTGATGACCAGCTCTTTTGTTGAGCTGACATTGAGGGAAAGGCTTTCTATCTTCTTCCTGTACTCCAAATCATCATTATTTAACACACTGCTCGCTATGGTAGTATTATCTGCAAACCTGGTGGATAAAGCAGATAAACTGAGAGCCTAGATCAGTATGAAACTATAATATTGCAGTCAATACAGGTTTATGGTTGTGAGATGGACAGGACAAGCAGCTCAGTGTTCCTGGATTTCCAAATTTAAGAGAAGATAGTGTAAGAGGTATAGGAGGAGGAAGAATTGTGTTACTCATCAGGGAGAATGTGACAGCTGCATTTAGAAGGAATATACTAGAAGGCTCATCCATTTACTGTGCATAGACATTGAAAAAAAGGGTGCAATCACTCTGCTTGTACAACAGCCAGCAGCAGACAGAGGAACAGACATGCAGACAGGCCATGGATAGCTGCAAAAGCAACAGGGTTGTGCAGTGGATGATTTTAACTTCATTGATATTGATTGAGACTTACTTGGTGGAAGGGGTTTAGATGGGTCTTCAGTGCATCAAAAGGATTTCTTGAAAGAGTATATAGACAGTCCAACTAGAAGATAGACCATCTTGGACCTTGTTTATGGAAATGAGCCAGGCCAGCTGACTGGTCTTTCAGATGGAGAGCATTTTGGGAACAGTGAATGGAACTCCTTAACTTTTAAGGTGGTTATGTTTAAGGATAAGTCTGGAGCTAGTAGGAGATTTCTAAATTGGGGTAAAGCAAATTCTGACATTATTAGAGAATAGCTGGGAGGGGTTAATTGGAAGTAGTTGTTAACCAGCAAGTCCACATATGGGAGTTGTGACTACCTGATCAGAGCTCTGGACCAAAATGTTCCAGTAAGAAGGAAGGGAGAAAGGGTAGGCAAGGGAACTTTGGTTGATAAAAGAGGTTACAAATTTTGTCAAAAAGGCTAAAGAAATGTATGTATGGCTTAGAAAACTAAATGCACACAGGGACCTTGAGGAATATATGGATAGCAGGAAATAGCTCAGGCAGGGGATTAGGAAGGCCAAAATGGGCCAAAATGATCTAGGCAAGTACGAATAAAGATAATTAAAGTGCATTTTATGCTTACAGTAAAAGCAAAAGGATAACTAGGGAGAGGCTGGGACTACTCAAAGATAAAGAGGGAACATGTGCCTGGAGGCAGAGGACATGTTCAAGGTCCTAAATGTGTACTTCTGTGTCGGTATTCCTCAAGGAGGATAGTGAGGTCCGTATGGAAAGTACTAATACGCCAGAATATCTTGAGATAATGGAACAGGTAGTGTTGGGTCCCTTGAAGAATGTTAAAGTGTTTATGTTCCCAGGGCCTGATGGGATATACCCCAAGTTATTGACAGAAACAAGAGACAAGATTGCTGAGGCCTCAAACAAGATCTTTGTAGCAACAGGCAAGGTGTCAGAGGTCTGATGAGTAACCAATGTTCTTCCTTTGTTTAAGTAGGGAAATAAGAATAATCCAAGAAATTATGTGATGAGCCTCACATCAAAAGTAAGGGAACTATAGAAGAGCACATTTAAGATTCTTAGGGATAAGATTTATGAGCACTTGGAAATCCATGGCCTAATTCAGGGTTAGTCAGTGTGGATTTGTGTGGAGCAAGTCTTTGCTTACTAACTTGATTAAGTTTTTTTTAAGGAAGTGATAAAGGTAATTAATGAAGGTCGAGCTGTGAGTGTTGTCTACATGGATTTTAGAAAAGAACATTTGCCAAGGTTCTTCATGGGAATTTCATCCAGAAGGCTCAGGTGCATCGGATCTATGGCGACATGGCCATTTGGCATCAGAATTGACTTGCTCATAGAAGACAGGGAGAGGGGTGGTAAGTGTTATTCTGCCTGGAGGTATATGAGTTGCGGAGTTCTACAGTGATCAGTTTACAGATGACAAAATGATCGGTCGAGTTGTGGACCGTGAAAACGGGGTTGTCAAAGAATGTGGATCGGTCACTAATATGGGCAGAGAAATGGCTGGTGGAGTTTAATTAATGCAAGTATGAGGCTAATCTAAGAGAAAAGTATATCATTGATGGCAGGATCCCTGACTGCATTGATTTACACTGTTCGATGCCGGAAACCTGGAAGAATACACAAAATGCTGGGGGAACTTAATATGTCAGGTAGCACCTATAAAGAGAAGCGTCCATTCAATATTTGAGGTTGAAACCATCCATCAGGACTGGAAAGAAACAGTAGAGGTCGCCAACATAAACAGTTGGGGGTGATGGGCATTTGATGGAGAAAGGGAAGGCTCATACCCTGGGCATTTTTATGATGATAACAATTGCAGCGATGGCTATAAAACAATGGAAAGGTGTAACTCTAGTTTTGCAAACTGAAGCAGTGACAAAAGAAATACTACAGAGATGGCAATGGAATAACCAAGAGGGGGAGGATTAAGAGACTGAGAACCTGGCAGCACCACTGGAATGGGGATTTGAAAGAAGTTCAAGGGTGTCTGCCAACCCAGCTGTTTCCTTTTCTCTCTTTTTCACTTAACACCAACTATTTATCATAGTTCTGCTTCATTGACACCACAGCCAAGAGAACTCACCGCCATCTTTAATTCCTCAGAATAGAACAGTACAGCATAAGCACAGGCCCTTCATCCCATAACTCCTGTGCTGCACATTCTGACAAATTAAACTGAATATATCAGCCCAAACATAATTCATACATTCTCTGCACCTTTACTTGTCTGCTTGTCTAAAAGCTTCTTAAACACTTCTTACCTGCTTCCACAACCTCCCTAGGAGTCTGTTGAGGATTGCTACATTGTTGACCATACACCAGTCTGTGATAGGCTGTGATAGGTGCACATCACAGACTGTTGTATCATTAACAGACCAAAGTTGAAGGTCAGAGGAAGTGATAAGTTTTGTGGCAATGACAGATTTGTTTCTCTTTGTGAGATCTTCATGAAGACAATGTCCGTTAAATCCTGTATTATCAGACCACCTCAATCCCCATGTCTCAGACCTATGCTACTTACTAATCACTATCAAATGAACGGATGAACATATTTCCTTGAGTAGTTTCCAGAATCTCTCTAATAGATCAGAATGTGGCTATGCTGTAACACATTGTTGATCTCCCTAAAACTACTATGGAAAGAACTATGGAAGAGAAATGAAGGACCATCATATTTCAGCAACTGAAGCACATGACAGACTATGACCAGCATCTTCTTCTCCAGAGATCTTGGGCTTCAGTCAAATGCATGTGTGAGAATAGCTTTCTGATTGCACTCTGTAGGTAAATGCTCCTGCCGAGGATGCCTTTAAATTTTCAGTCTGGGAGCCTGTTTTGTCTCTAAACCTTCTTCTCATCCTCCCAGCAATGTAAAATGCATTGTGGAAAATTTGTCAATCCACTAATTTCAAGCTTAAATATTTTCTGCCTTAAGATAAGTTTAGACAATGTAAATTCAGTTCCTAAGTTCAGGTTCACCTTGTGTTTTTAGAATATATTTTCTTCCGATCCAATAAATTCACTTTTCTCTACTCATTTCTATTTATGAATATCAATGAACCAATCGGATATTGCAGAGGTGTTTTTTTTTAATGTAACATGGACAGAAAGATTTAAATAGTCCAAATTCCACAGATAAATTAAAAGTAGAATCACCTTTTTTTCCTACTTTAACTATTTGGTTTGATCTGTATCTTGTGAAGAATAGGTGCATCTCCTTCAAAAAGTAATTACGAAGAGGACACCAAACAAGGAAAAGATTTAAACTCCCCATATGTAGGTCACAACTGAAAAGCCCATGTGATTTTCTTGGAGACGTGACTGAAGTGGCAGCCAGTGCATTATTGATGGGTTATTTTTACAGACTTCTAGAAAGAATTTGACATCTTAGCTAAACTTGAAAGGCAAATAGTTGACCTAGTTGGAAAGTTAGCTGAACAGAAGGAGACAAGGAACAGGAAAAATGGACAAACACTCAAACTGAAGGATGTAACTAACGATGTCCCTTAAGGAGCTATTTTTGGATAACAATTATTCACTCTACATATAAGTAATCTTGATGATGAAACCAATTAGCTCTTTTTTAATTTTTCTTTGTAATGAAGACATTGCCTTTGAAGTTAACCTTTCCTGCCTATTCTTTTTACAGAATGCTGGGGAGCTGCTTACTTGATCCATTTCAAATGATGTGATGGAGTATTAGAAGCACACCTCCAGTCCAGGATTGGAGAAAAACTTACCACTGGTAGGGAGCTGCTATAGTGTTCATCACAGATAGTCCATATTGCAGTGTTAGTATGATAGTGATGAAGATAATGGATGTTTAAGCTAGTGGATGGGACAGTAATCAACTGGAACTTCATGGATGTTGCTATAGCTGCAATTGGCTCATCAGGAGGAAAATATTCCTGTATTTTTATATGGCATTGTGGCTCCGGCAACCCAGGAGTGCATAATACTTAGGATTAAACCTATTGTGGTAACCACTATATTTATTAGTGCACAGCAGAGACAGATTAGGGATAGTCAGCATTGCTCAGCTCATGGCAGATTTGTCTCTCAAATTTGATCAGTTTTTTTTTGAGAAGCTGACAAAGAGAATTGTTGGGGACAGTGTAGAGGGTGTTGCTTCCATGGCCTTTTCAAAGGTCTCACATGAGGGTGGAAGGTGTGAGGCTGCTCAAGAGCGTCAGAATACACAAGATCCAAGGTGAGATAGTAATTGGATGCAAAGTTGGCTTGGTGGGAAGAGTCACAGAGTAGTAGTGAAACTTTGCTCTCAAATTGGAAACCTGTTACCAATGGTGGACTGAAAGGATTTGTGCTGAATCCTTTATTGTTCATCATATATATTAATCAGTTATAGGGTAAAGTAGGTGGCAGCATTAGTAAGTTTGCAGATTACACCAAAATTGGTAAGGTGATTGATAATGAAGAATGGTGCTTACAGTTACAATAGAATCTTAATCAACCAGCAAGGAGAGCAAGGGAACGGGTGAGTGACAAGTACAAAGCGTTGGATTTTGGGAAGTTTTTTTGAGGGCAGGACTTATGATTAGCAGATCCTTTTGGAGTGTAAGTGAACAATGAGAATTGGAGCACAAACACATAGTTCCATGAAAGTAGTGACACAGGTGGACAAGGTGGTGAAGGTATATGATGCATATCTTTATTAAATGGAATGTCTAGTTACACGAGTTGGGAAGTCATGTTGCAGCCACATAGGATATTGACGCAACTGCACCTGGAATATTGTTTGATCAATTGTACTGCTGTTGATAGTGAGGAGTTCATAGAATTTCATGGAGAGGCTTGCACTTGTTGCACTTGCATTCAGCATAGTTTCCTCAATCAATATATAGAAGCCCCAAAGACAGGGTGTGATACTGGATCTCCTATTAGGGAATAAGACAGGGCAAGTGACAGAGGTGTGTAGAGGAACACTTTGAATGTTGTGATCATAAAGCCATTGGCTTGAGGATAAATATAGAAAAGGGTAAGTCTAGGCCTTGGGTTGAGATTCTAAATTGGTGAAAGACAGTCATTGATGGTAAATTGGTTTTTGGTGAAGGAATTCTTGATAAGTGAGAGGCTTTTAACAAAGAAATTTTGGGAATACAGATTTGCATGCTCATGTCAGAATTAAAAGGCAGGGCTAACAGTTTCAGGAAACCTCGGTTTTTGAGATATACTGAGGCCCTGGTTAAGAAGAATAGGAGGTGCATATCCAGAGCAGGCAGGCAGGAAACAATGAGGTACCTGAGGAGTATCAGAAATGCAAGTGAAGGAAATCAGGAGGTCTAAAAGGAGGTATAGTTTGCTCTAGCAGACAAGATGAAGGAGAATCCCAAGGGCTGCCTCAGATACATTAAGAGAAAAAGGAGAGTAAAGAAAAAAATTGGTCCTCTTGGAGATCAGAATGTTATTTATGAATGAAGCTGGAAGAAATGGGGGAAATCTCAAATGGATTTTTTTTTCATTTGTATTTATTCGGTAGACAGACATTGAGACTGCAGAAGTGATACAAAACAGCAGTGAAGTCTTGGATTACAGTAGAGAAGATGGTTTCTATCTTGAGGTAAATTAGGGTGGATAAATCCCCAGGAATACAGGTTTCCTCCAGGTGCTTTCATATCCTCCTACATTCCAAAGACATGCTGGTTGGTCAGTTAATTAGCCATTGTAATTGCCCAATGTGTGTTGTTGATGGTTGGATTCTGGGAGGAGCTCGTGGGAAAGCGGGAGGCATGAAAGTTGGATTGCAAATGGGTACTTGATGGCTGGCACAGATTTCATTGGGCTGAAGGGCCTGTGTCTTTGATGTACAGATGCATGGATTCTGTGATAAGTATTTAACTAAATATACAGACTTGATTTTCTACAGCGGAGTGTTCATATATATGAGCACAAACAATATTTGTCTGGATACTCACCGTAGACTACTTACCACTCTCCTGCAGATCAGAAATAAAAACAGAGAATAAGAAAGAATTCACAAGTCTGACAGTCACACATAGGAGACATTAATTCCAATGCATCACAAAATTATAATGAGAAACAAACATTAAAAGGTGAATGAAAAATACTTGCTGATACAAGGCTCACATGGGCAGCCATCGATCCCAGAGGATTATGGGTTTGCACCCCTGGTGGACTGGGTTAGGCAACGTTTGCTGTGACTGGAGTTCAATGCAGGAGTGACAGTCCTTGCCACACTGTACAGTAGAACGCTGAGGCAGCTCTGATACCTTGGCCAGCTTGGACATGGAGCTTTCAGCGGGCTCTCTTTTCCTCTGCTTGCTGCCTCAGAGTGATCTTACACCTCAAGAGACCTTTTTTCATCTCCTGCTTCCAGCCACACCTGAGGTGAGTAACTTCCACGTGTTGGTGCTAATACCAAGGACCTGGAGGTCGTGCTTGCAGGTCTCCTTCTAGTTTAGCTGGAGCCTTCCTGTTGGCCTCTTCCCAGACTCCAGCTCCCAAACAGAAGGTCCTTCAATATGTGCCCATCTGCCATGCGCAAGTTATGGCCGAGCCAGTGGATACGCCTCTGTTTGAGGAAGGTGAACATGGAGGTGGTGCCTGCTCTCTTGAGCACTGTGTTCTTGGTAACCTTGTCTTCCCAGGTGATACCAAGTATGCGTCTGAGGCAGCACATATGGAAAGCCTTGAGTCGCTGCTCTGTTTTGTGTGCAGGGTCCAAGTTTCGCTGGCGTAGGGAAAGTGCTCAGCACACAGGCTCTGTACACCTGGACTTTGGTGTTCATGGCAAGTCTATTGTTGGCCCTGACTCTCTTAGTCAACCTTGAGGTTGTGGCTGCTTTTCCAATGTGCTTGTTGATTTTGCTTTTGTGTGACTGGTTATCTGAGATCGTGGAACCCAGGAATGTGAATTTGTGGATGATTTCCAGCTCATAGTCAACAATGTTAATGGATGGCTTGTTGTCAACAACTTGCCCCATCACCTGTGTCTTCAGGCCGAACTCTCTGTGGGCTTCCGCAAAGCGGGTTATGAGATCTTGTAGCTCCTGCTGTGAGTGAGATGTGACAGCTGCGTCATTGGCAAACAGGAAGTTTCTGAGGAGTTTTATCTGCACTTTGGTCCTTGACAGGCTGAAGCGGTTTTTGTTTGATCTTGAACGGAGGTAATTGCCCTCAGTAGCCTCCCCAAAGATGGACTTGAGCAGGACTGCAAACCCTGTTTTACCCTGTTGAGGATGTAGGACTCTGATGTGGCGCCGTCAAACACTATGGTCCCCTTCACATCATCACGAAACATTAAAAAGTGAAAGAAAAATACTTCCTGATACAAGGCTATCGGTCCACCAAAAGTTTTCCAAGTTTTATTCTAACCTCCCAATGTGAAAACATACAAAGACATGGAGACACATCTTCATTTATGTAATAGGACTACAAATCAGCAACACTGTTTTAAAATAAGGATGGTTGGTCGGATAAATATCCTGTCTATCCGATGTGAGGACAATTAAGGAAAAAGTACCAGAGTGAAATATAATGCTAAATTATGTTTGACAATAACTCATCTCCAATATATTTTAGCATTTATAATTCTTAGCTGTGTAGTTACAACTGAATCTGAGTTGAAAGTTATGAACGGGATGAAAACAAAGAATACATTTGAGACAGTACCAAATAGAATAAAATAGAAAATGAGCTGGGAGACACAAGAGACTGAGTTCCTCCAGCAGTTTGTTTTATTTTGTTCTAGAAAAAAAGGACTTTTTTTAGCTTTATTTGAATAATGAGAATGGCCTAATTAGTATTCTCAGAGTAGGGAAAAATGTCCAAAATATGATAAGCTTTTTTTATTCATTTTGAAATGAGCAGTTTATTCAGAACTGAAAGAAAGTTAAATATATAAGCATGAGGGTGAATTGGTTAAGGTATTTTCAGAAACTGGGTTACACCATAAGACCATAAGACACAGGAGCAGAATTAGGCCACTCAGCCCATAGATTCTGCTCCACATTCCATCGTGGTTGATTTATTATCGTACTCAATCCCATTCTCCTGTCTTCTTCCCATAACCTTTGATGCCCTGACTAATCAAGAACCTATCAACCTCCACTTTAAATATACCCAATAGCTTGACCTTCACAGTCATCTATCGCAATGAATTTCACAAATCTACCACTCTCTGGCTAAGAAAATTTCTTTTCCTCTCTGTTCTAAATAAGTGTCCCTCATTTCTGAAGTTGTGCTCTCTGGTCCTAGACTTAACCAATATAGAAAACATCCTCTCCACATCCTCTTTCTATCCGTCTTTCCATATCCAATAGGTTTCAATGAGATCCTACGCATTCTTCTAAACTCCAGGAAATACAGACTCAGAGCCATCAATCACTCTTCATGCAGTAACACTCGCATTCCAGGAATCATTCTCGTGAACCCCCTTTGCACATTCTCCAGTGTCAACACATTTTTCTTAAATAGGGGACCCAAAACTACTCACGATACTCCACATGCGGTCTGACCAAAGCCTTATAAAGTCTCAGCATTACATCTTTGCTCTTATATTCTAGTCCTCTCAAAATAAATGCAAACATTGCCTTTTTCTTCTCAACCTGCAAGTTAACCTTTAGGGAATCCTGCACAAGGAGTCCCAAGTCCCTTTGCAACTTCAATTTTTGAATTTTCTTCCCATTTAGAAAATAGTCTACATCTTTATTCCTCCTATCAAGTGCATGACTATTCACAACCTGACACTATATTCCATTTGCCACTTCTTTGCCCATTCTCCTGATCTATCTGCACACTCCCTGCTTCCTCATCACTACCTGTATTGTTTGAAAACTCATCCAGTTTGTTGACATACAACATGTAAAGAAGCCGTCCCAATACTAACCTTTGTGGAACACCACTAGCCACCAGCAGCCAATCAGAAAGACCCCCCTTTATTCCACCTCTTTGCCCCTTGCCAGTCAGCCAATCTTCTTTCTATACCAGTAACTTTCCTGTACAGTAATACTAAGAACTTTTATTTTGTTAAGCAGCCTCATGCGTGGCATCTTGTCACAGGCCTTATGAAAATTAAATAAACAATATCCACTGACTCTTCTTTTGTCCATTCTGCCTGTTATTTCCTCCAAGAATTCCAATAGATATATCAGGCAAGATTTCCTCTTAAGATAACCATGTTGACATTGGCCTCCAAGTACCCCAAAACCTCATCCTTAATAAAAGACTCCAACATCTTCTCAACCAATGAGGTCAGGCCAACTAGCCTAGAAGTTCACTTTTTTCTGCCTCCTTCCATTCTTAAAGAGTGGAGCTACTTACTTACTGACACAGGCCCTGAGCTCCCAGTGGAGCATAGACCAACGATGCCCCCCCCCCCACCATCTCTACCATCCTCTGAATTTGTTGGTGTGGTTAGAGTTTATCAAAGCTTCAGCAAACCATTGCATCCTCTGTACAAGGAATTTAGCCCATATGGCTTCATTAGAGCACTATTAGGCAGTCTTACCCATTTCCATCTCTCATGACAGGGATGTAATGTTGGACTTTGTGAGGCAAAGAGTGGAGTGACATTTACAATTGTCCAGTGCTCCGGAACTATTTCAGAATCTAGTGATTCTTGAAAGATTATTACTGATGCCTCCAGAGTCTCTTCAGCTATCTCTTTCAGAACCCTGGGATGTAGTCTATCTTATTCAGGTGACTGATCGACCTTTAGATTTTCAGCTTTCCAAGCACCTTCTCCTAATGCTGGACAGGGTATGAAGGGATATGGAGAGAAGGCAGGAAATTGAGGCAGAGGGGAAAATTGGCTCAGCCATGATGAAATGATGGTGCAGACTCAATGGGCCAAATGGCATAATTCTCCTTCTATATGTTATGGTCTTATGGTCTTAATAGTAGCAACTACATTTACTTCTGTCCCCTTACACTCTCCAAATTCTGGCGTACTGCTAGTATCTTCAACAGTGAAGACTGACATGAAATAATTATTAAGTTTGTCTGCCATTTCTTTGTCCCCCATTACTATCTCTCCAACATTATTTTCCAGTGGTCCAACATACTCTCTAGCACTTTCGCCTCACAAACATGAGAAAATCTGCAGATGCTGGAAATCCAAGGCAAAACATATGATGGATCAAAACGTCAACTGTTTATTCATTTCCATAGATGCTGCTTGACCTGCTGAGTTCCTCTAGCATTTTGCATGTTTTTCCACTCCTGCTCTTTTGCTTGTATATTTTTGAAAAACTTTTGGTATCCTCTTTGATATTATCGGCTAGCTTACTTTCATTTTTCATCTTTTCTCTTCTTATGGCTTTTTTAGTTGCCTTCTGTTTTCTTTTTAATATAAAAGATTCCCAATCCTCTAATGTCCCACTACATTTTGCTTTTATAGTGTCTTATTCTTCCCTTATCGGCCACGGTTGCCTCATCCTTTCTTTAGGATACTTCTTCACCTTTAGTATGTATCTATCCCGTGCCTTCTGAAAGAACCCCAGAAACTCCAGCCATTGCTGTTCTGATGTCATCCCTGGTAGTGTCCATTTCAAAACAAATTGAGAGCATAGGACCTAATTTTATATGCTGCAGTGATAACAGTATTTAATGATTTGTGCAGCCAATCACATTGATTTTTGTGGCACAATAGCAGTGAATGGGAAATATGTCAGGAACAGCTTTTTTCAAGAAAGTAATAACTCCACAGTGGTGTTCTGTCATTGATGGTGTCCCACCTGTTGCACAAGCAAGAATGTTGGTGAGCAGAATATCCTTCTTTGAAGAATTGCTCAACAACCCCAAATATTGATTCCTACTTCATATCTATTTCTAGTCCACTTGCAAATAACAACTTATGAAGCATATTTTCATCATTTATGAAGTGAACATAATCAAGAAGCAAAGATTCATTGCCTGCCAAAGTTGATTCATCCAACTGCAGAGCAATTTCTGTAATCCTAAGTATGTTGCACAATGTGTTTTCCACATTCTCAGAGATCTCATCTTTTTGTCTTTGAACAGTGCTGTTACTGTGCAGAATCTCTAATTCATTAGTCTGGTGACTTATGCAAAACCATACACTGAACTTTCCAGAATCAGTTCTTTTCCAATTGTGTGGGGTCTTCCAGATATAGCAATAAGCGATGATTTCCTTTATGAAGCATGTAAACCATCACTGTTTTGTTGTGAAGTGCTGGCAAACATGTTTAGAAGTGTTTTATGTTTCTGAAAGTTTTACTCAAAGTGACTGAAAGCAAGCAAAGTTCTTGTTTGCTTTATCAGAGTGCATTCCCTTTAAGTGTTCAAGGAACCTGGACGGTTTCATTGCCTCATCTGGAAAAAAAAAAGCTTTTTCCACACAGACACATTGGCTGCTATTGGTTGCTGGTATAAATTCATATTTCAGATACTCCACACTATCCGGTCTACACTTTTGCATTTTCAGATTTTGAGGACACAGTCCTCTTTTATTGTCATTTAGTAATGCATGCATTAAGAAATGATACGATGTTCTTCCAGTATGATATCACAAGAGAGACCAAGACTGAAAAACTGACAAAAACCACATAACTATAACATATAGTTACAACAGTGCAAAGCAATACCATAATTTGATAAAGAACAGACCATGGACAGGGTAAAGTCTCAAAGTCTCTCTAAAGTCCCATCATCTCACGCAGATGGTAGAAGGAAGAAAACTCTCCCTGCCATGAACCTCCAGTGTCGCAAGGTTGCCGAAGCACCCGACTCGAGTCCATCGGATAACTTTGAGCCTCTGACCAGCCCTCTGACACTGAGCACCATCTCTGCCAAGCGCTTCAAGCCTGGCCCCGGCCACAGGCAACAGGCAAAGCCGAGGATTTGGGGCCTTCCCCTCCGGAGATTCTTGATCACACAATAGCAGTAGCAGCGGCAGCGAAGTGGGCATTTCAGAAGTTTCTCCAGATGTTCATCCATGCTTCTCACATCTGTCTCCATCAAATCAGGATTGTGCATGGTCCCCTTCTTAACAAATACAGATATCATTCCGGAGCGGCCATGCGCGCTGCGTCGCGCTGCCATCTTCTCCTCCCCATTTGGACTGCTTCTGTCATTTTCATTATGAATTAATGATGATGGACAATCACCTATTGTTTAAGTTGTGATCAATAAAGGGGAAAGTTATGACATCATCATAGCTCAGGCAAAACTGAACTCTCTGTCTGAAGGTACATAAAATAAGACAGCGATATCTCATTGGGGTCATGGGCTAAAAAATGCAATCAAGACCATTCAGAAAGGCATATTCTTAGCTTCGACCCATTGAACACCATACCCTAATTCACAGGAATTATGTTATTGCACGATTAGAGTATGGGAATCATACACACTGACATGGTTCTATAGTAGTGAACGGCAATAATGAGTGGGCCAGGCCTGGAAATAACAATTTCTTCAGGTATGTTGTGATATGCCAAATACAGAATTGTTACTTTGCTTTCCAACAACTATAACGTGATTTAAGCAAAGTCTAAGATTATAGTAGATTAGCAAGGGATGAGATGATCACATGATTATTGTCATCAATTATGAGGCACTGTAAGATCAAGTGCTTATCATAAGTAATTAATTTCTTAAATTAAGCCTGCAATACCTCACCTGCCCCCCTTGCTACGGAGTGCCTCCCCACTGCACCATTTATCTTTATCACCTCCTGCGGAAGTCCTTCTATTCTCGGGGGAGGGGGGGCGCGATATCACACACATGGAGATACACTGCATACAGTCTCTCCTCTTTACAACAGGGGGGGAACCTGATTTAAATAATCAAAATTGCATAGTGAATAAATAGTGTAGGTAGTCAGGAACATTTCCCTTAGCAATGGCATGTATAACTGAGGAGTTGAGGTATGGGATACAAAATTTAAAATGCATTGGTGAAAATGTACTTCTGCCTGAGAATCATTGCTACCGCGATTGCCTGAGGAAGTGTTGAATGCAAGGACACTCACAATGTTTAAATAGTTAGATAACCACTAAAAGCCATAGCATAGAAAGTCTGAGTGTGAGAAAAAGATCTTAATGTAGATGGGTGCATGACGGTCAGCACAAATTTTGTGGCTTGAAAGGCCTATTTTCATGCTGTCTTGCTTTAAAATTGTATCTTGATAAAGGAAAATTAATTTGATAAAGGAAAATTAATTTGATAAAGGAAAATTAATTTGATAAAGGAATAGGTTAGATTTCCTCCTATGTGTATGATAGCCAAATCTCTGTTTATACAAGGAATTCATTTGTACAGGACAGATGTTCTGGATGCTCCTTCTCATGATCACACATGGAGAGGGGTTTAACTTTCCTCCCAATTTCTCCAGTCCTTTGCTGACTCTGGCAATGCAGACTTTGCAGGTGCTGGCAACATTCTGACATACAATCGAATCCTTAGTCCTTATAGTGGTAGACATTCATATTCAAAGTATCTTCATTCATGCATAAAGAAAATGTACAAACAATGTCAATGTTTCCATAAGTGATTCCAATTCTGTTTTCATTGTGTTGGTAACACCAAAAGCAGAAAAAAATATCTGACTTCTTACAACATCCAAGCACACTAAATGAACAAAACTGGTTAACATATTATCAGAAGTTATCTTCAAAATTCAGACTGTTTGGCACAGATTGCAGATTACACTTTGGTCACATCAGATCACAACATAATAATGTTAATTTAAAGTTAAAGCCTGAGTTAACTGGTAAATCTTGAAAATGGGCTTTGACCTTGAAGGAAGTGTATGAGAGAAGATTCATGGCAGTGGGAAAATTGGTAATGGCATGGAATTGTCAAACTGGAAAGCTACTTAAAAGTAAAGGACTCAAGTAGGAAATGTACAGAATAGTAAACTCTAAGATCAGCAAGAGAAGTTCAGAGGACTCTGGAAATCTTGATTCTAACAGTGGAATCATATTGGAGCAGAAGGGAAAGGATAAACAACTTTTATTATTTAATATGCATGTGAGTTTGGTTATTTGAGAAGATAGTATGTTTATAAATCTGTTGTATGGGATCACATGGGAAATATTAGGTTTGAAAGTTTAATGGATATTTAAGATGTAACAGACATTTGAGGTGTGAATATGGATAAATGTTCAATGCAAACATTTAGTTCTATGTATTGGGGTAATTCTGTCTATACAAGCCTCATAGAAAGGGTAAATAGACAGAGACTTACCCTACTCAATATTCCAGTGTTAAAGGGCCTAGTTTTCAGGCGTGAGGAGTATTTGCGAAGGATGTCTTTTAAAACACAGAGTGCTAGGTGACTGGAATGCATTGCCAGGGGAAGTTGTGGAAGTAGATACGATAGCAACATCTGAGAGGCATTCAGGCAGTCGCTTGAACATGCAGGGAATAGCACAATATACAAGCAGAGAGATTTGAGTTACCTGGGAGTGGCATTATGGTTGACACAAACATTGTAATACAAAGAGCCTGTTCCTGTTCTGTAACGTGTATGTTCTGTTATACTTGTTCACACTTATACTGGGCTACATTTCCTCTGATCCACACTTACACTAGTGTGAAACACCAGTCAATACTATCTACATTTAATTCAATCCACATTCACACCAGTCCACACTTCTGTGAACCAAGACAGTCAAGGGCAGAATGGGCACATTTCACAGAAATGGCATTGGAAGTCAGGGTTGAATGTGAATCACTGGAACCGTGAGACAACCGCTCTAATAATTGTGCCACACAAATGTAATAATTGTTACAAATAATTCTTATAACATTAAAATGAATGTTTAATAAGGTATTAATGTTCCACTTATTGACTGGGACCCCCATGCATAAAAGGGCTGGATGCGAAAGTTTGTCAAAAGTGTTCCAGAAAGTTTCTTTCATCAGGACGTAGAAGTCCCAGTAGAGGGAGTGTAATAGAAGATCACCTGTTAAAGGAATGAGATAAAGTAAGTGACAAAAGTTTGTGCAGGGGAACATTTTGCATCTAGTGATCGTAATGTCATTAATTTCCAAGTAATTATGGAGAAAGATAGGTCTGATCCTCAGGATGAAATTCTAATTTGGAGAAAGATCAACTTTAATGGTATCAGAAAGGATCTGGTACATGTGGATTGGAGGATTGAAACAGATTGCTTCCTGGCAAAGATGTACTTACTGAATGGAAAAACAGAGTTTGTGTGTTCCTGTCTGAATAAAAGGCAAGAGTAACAGATTTAATAAACTTTGGTTTTTGAGAGATATTGAGGTCCTGGTTAAGAAAAAGAAAGTGATACAAAGCAGGTAAAGGCAAGCAGGAACAAATAAGGCCTTTGAGGTGTATAAAAAATGCAAGAGAACACTTAGGAAGAAGTGCTAAAAGACATGAGGTTGCTATAACTGACAAAGTGAAGGAGAATCAAGGGCATCTATATTAAGAGCAAGGAGATAGCAAGGGGCAATATTGGTCTGCCAGAAGATCAGAGTGGTAATCAATGCATGGAGCAGAAAGAGATGGGGAGATCTTAAATGGATTTTTGCATCTATTTTCTTGGATTATTGAGGAGATGGACACATAGTCTATAGAAGTGAGGCAACGCAGCAGCAATGTCATGGACCGTATCAGATTACAGAGGAAGAGGTGTCTGCTGTCTTGACACAAATTAGGGTGGATAAATCCTCAGGGCCTGACAATGTGTTTGTCAGGTTTCAGCGGGACTCAAGTGCAGATCAATGAATACTATTTCACCAGGATTATTTGGGAGAACAAAGGCTTTCAAAAACAGAAGGCAGGCACAAATCCAAAATGGCAGGCAGAGGTCTTACCCAGAAAGGCAGTCAGGCAAGGGCAGACGATCCAGAGAACACAGGCAAAAATCAGGTCCAAGAGCAGGCAAAGTCCAAAACACAGAATCAGGCAAAATCAGTTGGTAGAAGTCATAATGACAGGCTGGAACAACACAGGTCAGAACTGGACAAACTGGCAGAGAATGCTAGTCAAGGCAGGGTTTAGATGGACGGGGTAATGAGTGAAAATTAGAAACAGGTGGGTGCAAATGAGGAGACGAGCAGGTAATTGGAGGAAGTCCAAAAAGGAAAGGGGCTGGGCCAGAACCCACATGGCCAGGTGAAAGAAAACAGAAATTAAAGACTGTCGTGATCCAGAGCTACCAGCAGAGGCCCTTTGACCCAGTGTTCAGGGCGGATCCTTAGCAGTGTTCCCTCGGACCCTGTGGGAGGCCAGAGCAGAAACTGTAGGTGGCCATAGCACACATATTTAAAACATCCTATGCCATGGGTGAGATGCCAGAGCATTGGAGCATAGTTAATATTTCTCTGCTGTTTACGAAAGGAAACTATAGGCCTTTGAGTTTGACATCAGCAATGGGAATACTATTAGAAGGTCTTCTAAGGGACTGGATATATAAGTATTTCGAGAGTCAGGGACTGATTAAGGATAATCAACGTGGCTTTGTGGATGGTAGATCATGTCTAACCAATCTTATAGAGTTTTTCAAGGAAGTTACCAGGAGAGTGGATGAAGGTTGTCAACATGGACTTTAGTAAGGTAAGCTCCTGCATGGGAGGTTGGTCAAGAAGGTTCAGTCGCTTAACATTCAAGATGAGATAGTAAATTGGATTAGACATTGGCTTCACAGAAGAAGCCAGAAAGTGGTTGTAGATGGTTGCCTCTCTGACTGTAACTAGCGATACACTGCAGGGATTGGTGCTGGTTTCATTCTTGTTTGTCATGTATATCTTTGATCTAGATGAAAATGTAGTTAACTGGATCAGCAATTTTGCGGATGAAACACAATTCTGCAGATGACACCAAAATTGGGGGTGTAGTGGATAGTGAGGAAGACTCTTGACGTTTACAGTGGGATCTGTTCCAGCTTAAAAATGGCAGATGGAACTTAATGCAGGGAAGTTTTACTTTGGGAGGACCAACAAGGGGAGTTCTTGCATGGTGAACAGTGGGGTACTGAGGAGTTTGGTAAAACAAATGGATCCGGGAATACCAATCCATATATTCTTGAAAGTGCTTTCACAGGTAGATCAGGCTGTAAAGAAAACTTACGGCATATTGGCCTTCATAAGTCAATGTATTGAATACAGGATGTTATGTTGAAGTTTTATAAGAAGTTGGTGAGGCCCGATTTGGAGTATTAGGTGCAGTTTTGGTCAACCACCTACAGGAAGGGTTAAATAAGATTGAAAGTGTGCACAGAAAATTTACAAGGATGTTGCCAGGACTTGAGGACCTGAGTTATAGGGAATTATTGAATAGATTAGAACTTTATTCCCCAGAACAGAGAAGATTAAGGGGAGAGTTGATAGAGGTACACCAAATTATTAGGGGTATAAATCGGGTAAGTGCAAGCAAGCTTTTTCCACTGAGGTTGGCTGAGACTACAACTAGAGGTCATGGGTTAATGGTGAAAGGTAAAATTGGATAGGAACACGGATGAAAGTTATATGGAGGGCTGTGGTCTGGGTGCAGGAGGATGGAACTAGGTAGGTTAGTTGTTCGGCACAGACTAGATAGGCTAAGGGGTCTATGTCTGCACTGTAGTCAGAATCAGATACAGGTTTAATATCACCGACGTATGTCGTGAAATTTGCTAACTTTGCAACAGCAGTACAAAACAAAACATGATAAATAAACAAAAAAAACTGAATTACGGTAAGAATATATGTGTATATTAAATAGTTAAATTAAGATAAGTTGTGCAAGAAAAAAGGTAATTAAAACAAAAAGGTAGTGTGCATGGGTTCAATGTCCATTGAGAAATTGGATGACAGAGGGGAAGAAACTATTCCTGAATCAGTGAGTGTGTGCCTTCAGGCTTCTGTACCTCCTTGCTGATGGTAACAAGGAGAAGAGGGGATGTCCTGATGATGAAATCTGCTTTTCCAAGGCACTGCTCCTTGAAGATGTCTTGGCTAGTACCCATGATGGAGCTGACTAATTACAATTCTCTGCAACTTGCTACAATACCATGCAATAGCACCACCCCCCCATACCAGACAGTGATGGAGCCAGTCTTCGTGGTACATTTGTAGAAGCTTCAAAGTGTTTTAGGTGACAATCCAGATCTTTTCAAACTCCTGATCAAGATAGCCTCTGTCTTGCCTTCCTTATAGCTGCATCAATATGTTGGGACACAAACAACAGGAATTCTGCAGATGCTGGAAATTCAAGCAACACACATAAGAGTTGCTGGTGAACGCAGCAGGCCAGGCAGCATCTCTAGGAAGAGGTGCAGTCGACGTTTCAGGCTGAGACCCTTCGTCAGGACTACAACTTACTCCAGTTGACTTTAGGATTCGTTTCCAAGCCTCTCAATTTGGACCTCCGTCGCCAACTTACTCCAGTTGGCTTTAGGATTCGTTTCCAAGCCTCTCAATTTGGACCTCCGTCGCCAACTTGCTCCAGTTGGCTTTAGGATTCATTTCCAAGCCTCTCAATTTGGACCTTCTGAGGATCCCAGGTACTCACGTTTCATTGACTCTGCCTCTCGCCGCTTCTCCCGTCAAGCTCTGAAGGCGACCCTCTCCGCCATGAGGAGGTACTTGGTCTCCCTGTCCCAGACCCTTCCACACCTTCGGGACACTTTCTTCGCCGTCTGTAATGGTCCTACCCGTTATTTCATCCTCCGTCGGATTCACGCCTGCAATTGCCGTTTTTTTGACTTTGTCATGTTAGGCAAAGATTGCAAGATCCTACATCTACGGACTCCAGAGCCTGCTGGCCCTGACGCTAGCAGGCATGAACTTCAGGTTGCGGCTCCTGCCATTGATCTCGCCAGCTCCAACACCTCAGGGCATATTGAAAACCCGGACTCCAGCAACGACCATGGACAACTTCAAAGCGATTGCGCAACCACCAACTGCGACTCCAGCCTTGAACTCCAGGCCGGGTCTTTATGTGCTGCTATTGTGACTCCCGTCTCCTCTTCCCCCACCACCACTCTGCAACTCCGTCTCCCTCAGATCCCACTGTCAACTCCTGGGCCCTCAGAGGCTCCATCTTCCTCTCACCCCAACCCTCCCCTCTCCATTGACACCCCCAGCCTCCCCCCTCCCCCCTTTGATCCCAACTCTCATCCATGCCGGGTCTTTACCATCCCCTCCGACCTTCAACTGTCGGAGGCAGAATGCTCTGTCCTCAGTAAGGGCCTCACCTTTGTCCCCCTTCGCCCACACCTCAGCGAGTTCCGTGTTCGCCATGATGCGGAACTTTTCTTCCGCCGTCTCCGTCTCCGAGCCTACTTCTTCGGCAAGGACTCTTCCACCCCCACCGATGACTCCTTCTCCCGCCTTCAACCCTCCTCTTCTTCATGGACACCCCGCTCTGGTCTTCTGCCTGCTCTGGATCTCTTTATCGCTAATTGCCGACGGGACATCAACCGTCTCGACTTCACCGCACCTTGTCCCCATTCCGACCTCACTCCTTCGGAGCGCTCTGCTCTCCACTCCCTCCGCACTAATCCTAACCTTATTATTAAACCCGCCAATAAGGGGGGTGCTGTTGTAGTCTGGCGTACTGACCTCTACCTTGCCGAGGCACAGCGACAACTCGCGGATACCTCCTCTTATTTACCCCTCGATCGTGACCCCACTAAGGAGCACCAGGCCATTGTCTCCCACACCATCACCGACTTTATCCGCTCAGGGGATCTCCCATCCACTGCTACCAACCTTATAGTTCCCACACCTCGCACTTCCCGTTTCTACCTCCTACCCAAGATCCACAAACCTGCCTGTCCTGGCCGACCTATTGTCTCAGCTTGCTCCTGCCCCACCGAACTCGTTTCTGCATACCTCGACACGGTTTTATCCCCCCTTGTTCAATCCCTTCCAACCTATGTTCGTGATACTTCTCATGCTCTTAAACTTTTCAATAATTTTAAGTTCCCTGGCCCCCACCGCTTTATTTTCACCTGTAGTCCTGATGAAGGGTCTTGGACTGAAACGTCGACTGCACCTCATTCTAGAGATGCTGCCTGGCCTGCTGCGTTCACCAGCAACTTTTATGTGTGTTGCTCAGTATGTTGGGACAAGGTTAGTTCTTCAGAGATATTGAAACCCAGGAACTTGAAATTGCTGACTACATCCATTTCTGATCCCTCTATGATGATCAGTTTGTGTTCCCTCATCTTACCCTTCCTGAAGTATACAATCAGCACTTTGGTCTTACTGACATTGAGTGCTATGTTGCTGCTGTGAAACCACCCAACTAGTTGGTATATCTCACTCCTGTACGCCTTTGTCACCATCTGAGATTCTGCCAACAATGGTTGTATCATCAATAAACTTATAGATGTTTTTTGAGCAATGCCTAGCCACACAGTCATGGGTATGGACAAAGTAGAGCAGTGGGCTAAGCACACATCCCTGAGGTGTCCCAGTATTGATTTGCAGCAAGGTGGAGATGTTACTATCAATCCGCACAGATTGTGGTCTTCCAGTTAGGAAGTCAAGGATCCAGTTGTAGATGGAGGTACAGAGGCTCGGGTTCTGTAGCTTATCAATCAGGCCTATAGGAATGGTAGTGTTAAAGACTGAGCTATAGTTAATGAACTTCATCCTGACAAAGGTATTTGTATTGTTCAGGTGATCCAAAGCCATGTAAAGAGCCATTGAGATTGTACCCGCTGTAGACCTATTGCAGCAATAGACAAATTGCAATGGGCCTAGGTCCTCACTGAGGCAAGAGTTGATTCTAGCCATGACCAACCTCTCAACGCACTTCATCATCATAGATGTAAGTGCTACTGAGTCATTAAGGCAGTTCACACTGCTTTTAGGAACTGGTATAATTGTTCCCCTTTCAAAGCAGGTGAGTACTTCTGACCGTAGTAGTGAGAGATTGAAGGTGCATTTGAATACACCTGCCAGCTGGTTGGCAGAAGTATTCAGAGCCTTACCAGGTTCTCCATCGGGGCCAGCCGCCTTGTGAGGGTTCATCCTCCTGAAAGGCAGCCTGACGTCTATCTCCAAGACAGAGATCACAGGGTGCAACAGGGATCCTCACAGCTGTAGTATTATAATCCCTTTCAAAGTCAGCTTAAAAGCCATTGAGCTCATCTGGTAATGAATCATCGCTGCCATTCATGATGTTGGGTGTTGCTTTGTAGCAAGTAATGTCCTGCAAATCCTGTCAGAGTTGACATGCATCCTATGCCACCTCCAACCTTGCTTGGAATTTTTTTTGGCTCTTGAAATAACTGTCCGCAAGTCATACCTGGTTTTCTTGTACAGACCTGGATCGCCAGACTTAAATGCCTCAGATCTAGCCCTCAGCAGACTATGAACCTCCTGGCTCATCCGTGACTTTTGGTTTGGATATGTCCAGTAAGTTTTCATAGGCACACACTCATCCATTCAGGTTTTAATGAAGTTGAGGACAACTCCAGGCCCAAAGGTGAGTCCTTAAATACAGTCCAGTTCACCAATTCAAAGCAGTCCTGCAAGTGCTCCTGTACCTCCTTGGTTCACAATGCTGGTGCTGCAGTCTTCAGGGAGTGGAAGTACAGCCAGGTGATTAGACTTTCCAAAGTGCTCGCTGGCTCCATGAATCCTATTGTTACTCCACAGAAATAATTGAATTTCCTATTGCTTTTTATCAGTAAGCAATTTACCTCGGGTAAGAATATTGCATTTGTTTTAATTATACATATTTTGTTTTTGGGAGCTTCTCTATTCCTTTTTTATATATCACATTAAGGTTTAATAATTAAATCAGCTTTAAATATTGATGACACATCTATATTCAAGAACAAACTTTGAGAAAAGCTGGTACAACAATTTCTAGCCACATAACCCATGTTTCCCCTGTAACAAGAAAGTTAATAATCATGCCATTCCTGATATTTTATATTACATTGCCTTTGACCTTCAGGAGAGTTTGGTGTAAAGTAATAAAATTAAAAAATATGCGTAGAAAATCAATGCTAAGTCTGGGGCCCAGACATCTCATACAAGCAAAGCTGTGAGGATCTTAGTGGAAATAATCTATTTAATTTGATGTTTAGCATAGAGCAATATGAATGAAATTTCATCTGAGTAAACTGCAAAAGATACGAAATGCACTCGGCGGATTTCCTGGCATTATTCAATATTTCTATTGTCTCCCTGCAAAGATGGTTAGTGTTTCAAATAATGTTTGTTTGTTTATTTATTTAGCAATACAGGGTGGAGTAGTCCCTTCTGGCTTTTCAAGCCACACCTCCCCAGCAAACACATAACAGGACAGATTTAACCCTAACCTAATCACACAACAGTTTACAATGACCAATTAACCTACCTGGTTTGTCTTGGTCTGTGGGAGGAAATGGAGTGCCTGGTGAATACCCACGCATTCTACCAGGAGGGTGTGCAGATTCCTACAGGTGACACTGGAACTGAACTCTGAACGCTGAACCCTGAGCTGTAATAGCACTTTGCTAACCACTATGCTACTGTGACGTAAAATGAAAAAAACAATGATGGTTGTGAGCAGTAAAGTAGAGCTAGTTTATGTGGTGAAGATGTTTAAACATCGCAGGTTGGGATTAATTAGGTGCATGAGTTCATGTAAATATCAAATAGGTAGAGTACGATAGCTTTCGTAATTGGGTGTATTGTACCTGCTATTCAGTCTCCTTTGATGAAATGAGAAACTCTTCTTATCATATGCTCCTTATGTCTTTTATGACATTATGACAGCTATAACTGTCTGGAACTTCATCAACTTTCAGAACATTTCATGTTGTTTGTTGTCAATTACACATTGACTTAAGGAAGTGGAGTAGTCAAAGTTGAGTTGGTTATGGATATTGTGTCTACTAACTTTATTGATATCTATTGTGTTTGTAGAATGCACAGACACAACAAAAATTTGTTTAACACTGCTGACTAGGAAGGAAATGCTGAAAAATATAGAAACATAGAAAACCTACAGCACAATACAGGCCCTTTGGCCCACAATGCTGTGCTGAACATGTACTTACTTTAGAAATTAACTAGGGTTACCCATAGCCCTCTATTATTCTAACCTCCATGTACCTGTCCAGGAGTCTCTTAAAAGACCTTATTGTATCCACCTCCACCACTGTCGCTGGCAGCCCATTCCACGCACTCACCACTCTGTGCAAAAAAACCTACCCCTGATATCTCCTCTGTACCTACTTCCAAGCACCTAAAAACTGTTCCCTTTAATGATAGCAATAATCTTACACTTCAAATAAGGAAGTTAATAAAGGAAGTGAAAATATTTTGCATGTAACTGATGTTATTGTTTACTGGATCACAGCACTCAGGTTCAAACTTTTGAAATGCTTCAAAGCATTAATTGGGACACAAATTGATACTGTATTTCAAAACTGCTATTCATCAACATTAATAAATTATACCTAATAAGAGTATTGCTAATATGAAATATGTCTGAAAGGAACTTAATTAAAACAAAAGTCAATTGTGCAGATATTAATTTTGAAGCATGCTGAGAGATGGGAGCTTTCCTTTGTCTGGAAGTAATTTCACCACATCTGTGTGAGTTTAATACAGTCATCTCACAATATTTTTCTTCAAGTTTTGAGACTGAATGCAGACCAGCAGTAATGCTGTGGTCCCAGATTACATGATTCAAACATGAATATTTAAAGAAGCAAACCAAAAACGCAACTTGATAGATTTCATGATTTGGTACAGAGGCATAAATTTCTGATGATGAGGAAAGGTAATCAAAAACTCCATCCATAGTAAGGTACCTCCATTAATATATTTCTGATCCTAATTACAGACTTAATTTACCAAAAATTATGAATAGGAAAGCTCCTACTACAAGAAGCATAAAATAAAACAAAGATTGCACAAAATTCACGTAGTATCTGTCGAAAGAGAAAGAGTTAACATTTCATGTCTGAGCTCTGTCATCAGAGCTGTGAAAGACAGAAAGCAGATTATATAATCAATGAGTTATTCAGCATGGAAACGAAACCCCTTGGCTTACTAATGTTGCCTCTCTGTACAAATCCCACTTGCCTCTAGCTTATGACTAGCTTGGTCAAGTACCAGTCAATATGCATTTTAAATGTTGTCACTGTTCCTTCCTCCTCCACTTTCTCTGGCAGATCATTCCGATATGACACCTTTGGGGACTGATGTACTTGTACACCAAGATCTCTCTGTCCAATAATGCTGCCCAGGAACCTGCCATTCATTGTGTATGCCAAGTTCTGTGTTCATTCATTCATTCATTATGTGGGCGATCATGGTATTATGACCATGCTTGTTCTTGGCAAATTTTTCTATAGACGTGGTTTGCTTTTCCCTTCTCACAGGCAGCGTCTTTACAAGATGGATGACCCCAGCCATTATCAATACTCTGATTTTTAATTCTGAAGCTACAATCCCCTCTCCCCTGCCAGTTCAAGGTGCCCCCACAATGAGAAATACCTCTCAGTATTTAGCTATCATTCACCCATGGAAGTTTACATGTTTAAATCACACTAACTTGAACTCTTCTCATCTCCAAAAGAATTAACTTATTAGTTTTCTCTTATTGCCTCCAACATAAGGTCTGACAGTAATTTGGCTAATTAGGTGGCATTTTCTCTTGTAAGTAAGACTAATATTAAGTCACGGGGATCATAAAGAACCTTGAGATTAGGAACTTTTAAGCTTTTTTATAGTCAGCATTTATGTATTTTGAATGGTCACTTAAACTTCCAAGAGTCTTTGCAACCTTTAATATTGAGATAGTCAAAATATGGATAAAGACCTAAAATATGATCTATTTAATAATCTAAAGAGACTAGTCATGAAAATCAATAGGTTTTAATAGGTACATTTATTGTCAGAGAATTGTACTCAATATATATCTTGAAATTCTTTTTCTTCGCAAACATCAACAAAAACAGAGGAGTACCTCAAAGAATGACTGACGGTTAAACATTAGAACCCAAAATTGCCCCCCAGCTCCTCCCTCACTCACACAAACAGCAACAAGGCAAGACCCTCCCCACCCCCACTAGCAAAAAAGCATCATCACCCTCCACCGAACACTCAAACATCATTAAAAACACAGACTTGCAGTACCCCAAAAACTACTCGTTCATCTGGTAATTCGACATACCACAGGCTTTCTCTCTCTCTCTCTCTCTCTCTCTCTCTCTCTCTCTCTCTCTCTCTCTCTCCCCCTAGTAAGGGAAAAAAAGATATCCCTGTTTCACAAGGGGAGGGGAGACATAACAAACAACTGGCTGATTTACAATGTTAAAAGTCTGTTGCATTGCTTTTACCGAGTCTGCACCCAGGGAGTTGGCCACAGAAAGGCACAGCTCTCCAGGCACACAACTCCCAGCAACTAATCTGCTGCTCCCGATGTTCCATATTCACCTACGATGCATCAGTCAAGGGCACCAGCCTAGAATCAGCATGTACCCAGAGCCGAGAAATTCCAGAACCCTGAAGGTGCACTAGTCTTCCAGCCCGTGTCCTTGGGATATCAAAAAGCAGCCGGTGGTAAAGCCCTGAGAGCAGATCACATTCCCACAAAGAACCGTAGTTAGAATGTAACTCCAGGTCAGGGTCTTCAAAAGAATATTGAAAAGGAAAAATAAGATGTCAAAGATGGAAGTAGTGTTGTTTCCAAAGATGCAAGAAAAGGAGTCATCATTTACAGCCATCTTGACTTCGCTCAAGAGGTTAAGTAGAGGTTAAGTAGAGATTGATCTCCATGATCCTACATATAAAACCAGTTTTCAAGACTTTGTCCATAACTGTAGAACAGAAGCACTTAAAATGGAAGGCTTGTGTGTATGTTTGCATGGTCCATAACTTCATTCTCCCCAGTCAATTTTATAGTAACCTGGTGTAAATATTTGACTGCTTTTGGAAGGAGCTATAAACTGTCTATTAAAAATATTCTGGCCTACTCATGATGCCAGACAAAAAAAGAGGAATAGTTTTTAAAACCAAATGTATTTAGATGAGAAAAGAAATAGATTTCAGTGAGTGATAGCAGAGTTAAAATAGAATTGAGAGAAAGGATTATAACTTCACTTGGAGATCTGCTAGGGCTGTATTAAGTGAATATTAGAAGAGGTAAGAGGATAATAATAACGGTGGATTGAAACAATAAGAAACCTGAAGAAAGTGAGAGGTAGCTCAGACTGATGCGTCAATGTCCAAAAGAAGATAGGCTGTAGGTATCATTTTGAGAGGTACCAAAGTAGTGTTGCCTTTGGCTTTCCTTTACAGGCAGTGCACTAAAGAGTTACCAGTTTATTAAATGAAAATTGGGTTTTGATGGTTGTAGAGGAAGAAGAAATAATAGATTCTGAGTTTTCTTTCAAATGTGAATTTTACTATAAGAATAAAAAAAAATGTTATGCCATGTTTTATCCTGATGAAAATATAGATCTTCATGAATAAGATTTGTGCAGTTTCCTATCAGAATGTCTCAGGGGCTTATTACATGTGAACATTTCAGAAGAGTGTCCTACATGACGTGAGCTCTGTATGATGCAGAGATGGGATTATAGATGAAATACTCACCTATTCCACAGAGTGAGGCACTAATGTAGGTGTTAGAAGTGCTGAGAATAGAAGGAAACTAAAAGTGCCTGTACCTTCAGATGCTTGGAATATCCAAGACAAACTTAAAGCCATTTAGGTGGTACTTAACAAACTAATTCATGGATCAAAAGGAAAAAATTGAAAATTACAATCTCTTCTTCAAATACTAATATGGAAGATTTTATTTTTAACCATGAGTTGCAAAAGTCTTCATTTATTGAAAAAAGATCCAAGTGTTTTCCCCATGTATGTGATGAATAAACTTTTCTCGAGCTTTCAGCCGGGTAGAGTTATCGATTATAACCAAGATTTCAACGACAAATGCTGTCATCTTCATTCCTGATGTCTCATGCCAAGGCTAGCAGGATAAAATCACTGCTCAACTGCACATGATTCAACGTTGTCCATGTATGTTATACTCTCAGTAGAAATTTGATCCTATTAAAGGCAAAGGGAATTAAGTTCAAAAGCAAATGTATAAAACAGAGCTTTTTTAAGATACTGTGGCGACCCACTTTCTGGCACACACGAACCGGCTCACAACAGCGCGCGCAGGCAGAGGGCCGGCCCCAAAAGGGCGCCAGGCCATCTTCACCAGCAGGGGGAAAATCCTGCGTGCAGAAAGGGTCTGGGAATATGCATTCCCCACAGCAGTCCCGCCCCACGGAGGGCGGGAACGGGAAGGCTTTAAAGCAGGCCGCGAAGTTTGAATAAATCTCTTTCATCGTAACTCTAACTCACCAACTCCGTGTGGTTATTCTAGCGCTGTGTGTAGCACACCGCTACAATTGGTGACCCCGACGGCCCAAACGATATTTGGACCAGAGATGACCGACGCTGCATCTGTTCACGCAGTTTCGTTAAAACTGCCAAGCTTCTGGACACTGCGACCCCAATTATAGTTCGAACAAGCAGAAGCACAATTCCACATTCGGCAGATAACCTCGGAGTCCACTCGCTACTACTACGTGCTGAGCTCACTCGTCCAGGAGACAGCTGCACAAGTTGAGGAGTTTATACAGTGGCCCCCGGAGGACGGCAAATACACAGCATTCAAAGCCCTGCTCATAAGGACTTTCAGACTCTCACGGCACGAACGAGCACGCCACTTAATGCACCTGGATGGTTTGGGAGACAGGCCGCCGTCAGCATTAATGAACGAGATGCTGGCTCTGGCTGAAGGACACAAACCCTGCCTCATGTTCGATCAGACGTTCCTAGAGCAACTGCCCGAGGACATATGCCTGCTGCTGTCCGACGCAGATTTCAGCAACCCCCCGGAGGTGGCGGCCTGAGCAGATGTGCTGTGGAATGCCAGGAAAGAGAGAGGGGCATCCATCGCACAGATCACCAAGCCGCATGCCCAACGACAGACCAGACCAGGCCCGGCAGCAGAGTCTACAAAACCCGGCGACGGGAGTGAGGAGCCCAATGAACAATGGTGTTTCTACCACCAGCGGTGGGGCACAGAGGCCTGCCGCTGTAGACCACCCTGTAAATTCCTGGGAAACGCCAGGGCCAGCCACCGCTGATCGCTATGGCGGCTGGCCATCAGGACAGCCTCCTGTACATCTGGGACAAGCAGTCGGGACGCTGCTTTTTGGTTGACACCGGAGCGGAGATCAGCGTCTTACCTCCAACGAGTTACGACACCCGCAACAGAGAACTGGGACCCACCCTGAGGGCCGTTAATGGCAGCACAATACGAACCTACGGCACCCGCACAGTGCGGCTACAGTTCAGCTCCAGCCGGTTCACGTGGGACTTCACACTGGCCGCCGTGGCCCAACCACTGCTGGGGGCAGATTTTCTATGAGCCCACAGCCTGCTGGTCGACCTGCAAGGGAAGCAATTAGTCCACGCCAAGACTTTTCAAACGTTCTCCCTGGGTGAAGCACAGTTGCCAGCCCCACACCTGGACTCCATCACGCTGTCCGACGACGAATTCACCAGGGTCCCGGCGGATTTCCCATCAGTACTGACACCGCAGTTCACAGCAGCCATGCCCAGACACGGAGTACAGCACCACATCCCAACCCAGGGACCACCCCTCCACGCCCGTGCTCGAAGGCTTCCCCCGGACAAGCTCCGACTGGCGAAGGAGGGGTTCAAGAAGATGGAGGAATTGGGGATCATACGACGGTCCGACAGCCCATGGGCCTCCCCGCTTCACATGGTGCCCAAGGCAACTGGAGACCATGCGGTGACTACCGCAGACAGAATGAGGCTACAATGCCAGACCGCTACCCTGTGCCGCACATTCAAGATTTCGCAGCAAACCTACACGGCGCAAGGATCTTTTCCAAGGTAGACCTCGTCCGGGGATACCATCAAATCCCTGTACATCCGGACGACATCCCCAAAACAGCACTTATCACCCCGTTCGGACTTTTCGAATTCCTCCGAATGCCGTTTGGTCTAAAGAATGCCGCACAGACTTTCCAGCGGCTAATGGACGTGGTGGGACGCGACCTGGACTTTGCATTCATCTATTTGGACGAGATCCTCATAGCCAGCAGTAGTCGTCAGGAGCATCTGTCTCACCTCCGTCAACTCTACTCCCGCCTGAGCGAATTCGGCCTTACAATCAATCCAGCCAAATGCCAGTTCGGACTCGACACCATCGACTTCCTGGGCCACAGGATTACTAAAGACGGGGCAACCCCGCTGCCCGCCAGGGTAGACGCGGTCCGCAATTTCCCCCGACCCAACACAGTCAAAGGCCTGCAGGAATTCGTGGGTATGGTGAATTTCTACCACCGTTTCCTCCCCTCAGCAGCCCGAACCATGCGACCCCTGTTCACTCTGATGTCGGGTAAGGACAAGGACATTACTTGGGACGAAGAGGCCGCAACCGCTTCGTTAAAACCAAAGAAGCCTTGGCAAACGCCGCGATGCTAGTGCACCCCAGAACGGACGTTCCTACTGCCCTCACGGTGGACGCATCCAACACAGCAGTCGGTGGAGTGCTGGAACAACTCATCGAGGGTCGCTGGCAACCCCCGGCGTTCTTCAGCAAACACCTACGACCACCTGAACTCAAATTCAGTGCTTTCGACCGGGAGCTATTGGCACTATACCTGGCAACCCGGCACTTCAGGTACTTCTTAGAAGGCAGGCCCTTCACCGCGTTCACCGACCACAAACCGCTTACCTTTGCGTTCATGAAGGTGTCCGACCCCTGGTCGTCCTGCCAGCAGCGACATCTGTCCTACATCTCCGAGTACACGACGGGCATCCGGCATGTCTCTGGAAAGGACAACGTCGTGGCGGACGCACTATCCAGACCTACCATACAGGTCCTGTCCCAGGGGGTGGACTATGCAGCGCTGGCAGAGGCACAGCAGGCAGACGCTGAGATCCTCAGTTACAGGACTGCAGTCTCCGGTTTACAGCTCCAAGACCTCCCCGTAGGCCCAGGTGAGAGGACCCTACTATGTGACGTAGCTACCGGCCAACCTTGCCCTGTCGTCCCAGCAGCCTGGCGCCGGCGGGTTTTCGAGTCCATTCACAACTTAGCGCACCCCTCCATCAGGACAACCGTCCGGCTGGTCGCCAACAGGTTCGTGTGGCATGGACTTTGTAGACAGGTCAGTGAATGGGTCAAAACATGCATGCAGTGCCAAACGGCCAAGGTGCAGTGGCACACCAAGGCTCCGCCACAGCAGAGTTCGAACCAACCCGCCGGAGGTTTGACCACATCCATGTGGATATTGTGGGACCCCTAACAGTGTCGCGAGGAGTGCGGTACCTCCTAACTATGGTAGACCGGTTCACCAGATGGCCAGAGGCAGTCCCGCTCACCGACACCACCTCCGAATCCTGCGCCCGAGCACTGATTGCAACCTGGGTAGCCCGCTTCGGGGTACCGGCCCACATTACCTCCGACAGGGGCGCCCAGTTCGCCTCCAGCCTGTGGCTGGCTATGGCCAGCCTTTTAGGATCGCAGCTACACCACACAACTGCCTACCACCCACAGTCGAACGGAGGGGCCTGGAGGGGCCTAACTGGGTGGACAAGCATCTCTGGGTCCTGCTCGGAATCCGCACGGCGCCCAAAGAGGATCTGCACACCTCGTCAGCCGAATTGGTGTACGGCGCACCCCTGGTCGTCCCAGGAGAGTTCATATCAGCTCCAAGGGGGCAAGAGGAAGAGCCCACAGCAGTCCTGGACAGACTATGGGAGAGGCTCGGTAACCTGGCCCCCATACCCACTTCACAGCACGGATAGAGCCCAACCTGCGTACCCAAAGACCTGCAGAACTGTAAGTTTCTTTTTGTACGACGGGGCGGACACCGGGCACCGCTACAGCGGCCCTACGAGGGGCCGTTTAAGGTGATCAGGAACAACGGGTCCACGTTCGTGCTGGACACTGGGGGGAGAGAGGAGGTATTCACAGTCGACCGACTCAAACCAACCCATGTGGACTTGGCGCAGCCGGTCCAGGCTCAGGCTCCGCGGCGCAGGGGCAGACCTCCCAAACAGAGGCCGATCCAGACTGTGGACATTGGGGGAGGTATCGCCGGTTCTGCGGGGGGGCTATGTGGCGACCCACTTTCTGGCACACACGAACCGGCTCACAACAGCGCGCGCAGGCAGAGGGCCGGCCCCAAAAGGGCGCCAGGCCATCTTCACCAGCAGGGGGAGAATCTCGCGCGCGGAAGGGGTCTGGGAATATGCATTCCCCACAGCAGTCCCGCCCAAGGAGGGCAGGAATGGGAAGGCTTTAAAGCAGACGGCGAAGTTTGAATAAATCTTTTTCATCGCAACTCTAACTCACCGACTACATGTGGTTATTCTAGCGCTGTGTGTAGCACACCACTACAGTACATAAATTTTTGGAACAAAAGGCTGGAAATGTATTTCTATTCTACTACTCTAGACAAATCTCCCAACTTTTTCTCAACCTTACACTGAAGGATTTTTATTGTGAAATAAAATTTCCCTGGAGTGAACATGAAAATAAACTTTTTAGATCATTTTATGCCTGTGTATTAGTGCATGAATGAAAAATATATTTAAAAAACTACTGCAGATGCTGGTAATCTAAAATAAAACCAAAAAAAATCTGAAGGTCAGACATTCCAAACTGATTGATGCAACTCTTCCTTTAATTGAGTCATTGTTACCTTATTTATTTTCTGGAAATCTGCATAAATGATTCCTTCTCTGTTCTGTGTAAGAGGGTCATTCTTTGATTGTCTCAAGAGAAAATCACCTTATATGATGTTTTAAGCATAATAACACAATGGAATTTGGATGGGAAAGGTTTATCATCATTTTGAAAAGATGATTTCTTGGTTTCATTCCAGCAACAATATCAGCATTAATATTTTCAATGGTTTTAAAGATGACCTAATGAAATTAAGATTACAATTTCCCCACAGTTTCTGTGTTCTACCACCATAGACTAAAGGAAGGAAATAGACTGATAATTTCATTCTCAGACCCATTTTAAAAGTTCATCTTAGCATGCTTTCTCTGTTGGAATAGAAGCTTTGGTCAAATTTTAATTATACTATATAAAGAGGCACCATAGCTCAGGGAGGTTGTGTGATCAAGTTGTATAAATTAGGCTGCAATTTCCAATTGATAGCTTGAAGCACTTTTGTATTTCTAAAAAAATCCTGAAAAAAAAACTTGATAAAAGAATCTTAATCTACTTAATGATTCCAGAATTTGCTGGTTTGAGATCAAATTTCTAGCAGCTGTTTTTTTCCCCTTTTTTCTCTTTATTTTAACATAGTTTATTCTGGTTAATTGCCTCCTTTCTGTTGTTAGACCAGCTGGGCAGAAACAATCTAAATGTACATTTTGCATGTTCTATTGATAGAATGGGCTTGATTGGCTCTTTCATGTTCACAATATCTTATGCTCCTGCTTTAGAAAGAATGATTTTTAATTCATATTACGCTTTTTTATCATCAGTTGGTGCATCCAAGAAATCTTCACATTGCACATTGACCATAATTATGGCAGAAGCTCTTTCATCTTCCTAAACCTTCCCTGATGGATCTTTAACACTAGCCTCAGGGGAAATCACTGCTGATAAACCACAATAACACAGAAGAATAATTAATTAAATTATCAAATCAGGTTACTTAAATTTAGTTAATATTCTCTTGAGTTTAGGAGGGTAAAGTGTTCAACATTTTGAAAGATTAATAATGGAAGAAGCATTATTTTATTTGACAGGGGAATCCAGAATAAAAGGGCTCTATCTTAATTTCTAACCAGCAATGTAGAAGTGAGAACGAGAAGATTTCTCCAATAGATAAAGGTTACTGGAGGTACAAGGGGTGATTGATAAGTTTGTGGCCTAAGGTAGAAGAAAACCTAGCACATTTATTTTTCACCATAGTCCCCTCCTGCATTTACATGAAGCATACGGGTCTTGGACCTCCAGAAAGTGTCCACAGCAGGGGTGATTGATAAGTTCGTGGCCTAATGTAAAAGGAGATGAGTTATACAGTTCTTGTTACATGCACATGCAGTTCAACTCCTTGAGTGATTATGTAGAAAGCTTGAAGTTAATAACTCATCTCCTTCGACCTCACCAGGTGTAATTGATAGATTCATGGCCTAAGGTAGAAGGAGATGAATTATTAACTTCAAACTTTCTACGTAATCACTCAAAGAGTTGAACTGTATGTGCATGTAACGAGAGCTGTATAACTCATTTCTTTCTACCTTAAGCCACAAACTTATCAATCACCCCTGCTGTGGACACTTTCTGGAGGTCCAAGATCCGTATGCTCCACGACTGCTGAACTAAATGCGTAAATGTAGGAGGGGACAATGTTGAAAAATAAATGTGCTAGGTTTTCTGAAATTGACTCCGTCTACTGTAGGCCATGAACTTATCAATCACCCCTCGTATGTTGGTAGAATAGTTTTTTCTATTAGTTTGTGGTTGCTCACTCAATTGAATCTTTCAAGAATCTCCCAAATTCTGCTGAGCTACAGTTCACCCATGATCTAATAGAATCTTACAGTAAGGTTAAAGAAATAAATGGCCTACTTGTATGCTTAATATTTACAAGCCAAGGGGAAGGACAAGACAAGGTCTCGCATTAATGTATCATCTGAAGTGCAGTTCGCCTCACAACTGACAGAAGAATTAGAATTGATTATGAGCTTAAGCCCTGCTTTAGAGTTGGCATCATGAGCTCTTGGCACTTATCTTTATATTTCCAAACGAAAATAGAATGCTGTTCACCTTTAGAAAATAAAATGCAGTATATGAGGCTGGAGGAAGTGCCTGGAGAGAATCATAGAGTTATGTGGAAGGCATAAAGGTGGGGAGAAGAGGAAACTTGACTGGTGGTGGGATCCATATGCAGCAACAGCAGAAAAATGTAGTCTGCCATACTGTATGTCAGTTGGTCAAAAACTTTGAGAAGGTAGGTTTTGAGTTATCTAGACACTACTCTTAGTATCAGAGGGGTGTAATTTGACTGTTCCTACAGTAACTAAATTTCAGATCTGTTTCATTAATGATGCAGTGTTTTGAGACAGTCACTTTATAATTGCAAATTCTTTTAGAATCATAGATTCATAGAACACTACAGCCCAGGAACAGGCCTTTCAGCCCATCTAGTCTGTGCTGAACCATTAATCAGCCTAAACCCATCAATCTGCACCCAGACCATGGTCCTGCATACCCCTCCCATTCAAATTTCTATTCAAGCAACACACACACAAAATGCTGGAGGAACTCAGCAGGCCAAGCAGCATCTATGGTAAAGGGTACAGTCGATATTTTGGGCCGAGAGCCTTCAGAAGGCCCTGCATTTTGTGTGTGTTGGTTGGATTTCCAGGCATGTGCAAATGTTCTCTTGTTTCAAATTTCTATTAAATGTTGAAATCGACCCCACATCCACCACTTGGTGCTGGCAGCCCATTCCATACTCTCACAACCCTCTAAGTGAAGAAGTTCCACCTCATGCACCCCTTAAAACATTTCAACTTTCACCCTTAATCTATGACCTCTAGTTGTAGTCTCATCCAACCTCAGTAGAAAAAGCCTGCTAGCATGTACCCCCTCTATTCCTCTCATAATTCTGTATACTCAGGGGTGTAATGGTAGCTGAAGTGTTCAGAAAGGCGTTCGGCACCTCTTTAGGAAAAAAGCCGAAATAAATCAGCTAATTAATTAGGTGCCGCCCAGGGGGATTTCTTGGTGTTCACCTGGCGGAGAATCGCACCTGATCCTTCAACACCAGCTCCATAGCCAAGAAAGCACAGCAGCGTCTCTACTTTGGGTGAAGGCTAAGAAAAGTCCATCTCGCACCCCCATTCTACAGAGGATGTATCAAGAGCATCCTGAGCCAGCTGCATGACTGTATCATTTGGGAATTGCACCATCCCAGATCGCAAGACCCTGCAATGGATAATGAAGTCAGCTGAGAAGATCATCGGGGTCTCTCTTCCCGCCATTACAGACATTTACACTACACGCTGCACCCATAAAGCCATAGATGATTGAGAGGGGGATCTTATTGAAATGTATAAAATCCTAAAGGGATTGGACAGGCTAGATGCAGGAAGATTGTTCTCAATGTTGGGGAAGTCCAAAACGAGGGCTCACAGTTTGAGGATAAAGGGGAAGCCTTTTAGGACTGAGATTAGGAAAAACTTCTTCACACAGAGAGTGGTGAATCTGTGGAATTCTCTTCCACAGGAAACAGTTGAGGTCAGTTCATTGGCTATATTTAAGAGGGAGTTAGATATGGCCCTTGTGGCTAAAGGGATCAGCGAGTATGGGAGGAAGGCTGGTACAGGGTTCTGAGTTGGATGATCAGCCATGATCATACTGAATGGCGGTGCAGGCTCAAAGGACAGAATGGCCTACTCCTGCACCTATTTTCTATGTTTCTATGTAACAGCATTGTGAAGGACCCCACGCATCCCTCATACAAACTCTTCTCCCTCCTGCCATCTGGCAAAAGGTACTGAAGCATTCGGACACTCACAACCAGACTATGCAACAGTTTCTTCTCCCAAGCCATCAGACTCCTTAATACTCAGAGACCAGACTGACATCTACATCATTTATTATTATATTATAATTTGTCCTCTACTGTGCCTATTGTCTCATTTATTATTTATTGTACTGCCCTGCATTGTTTTGTGCACTTTATGTAGTCCTGTGTAGGTCTGTAGTCTAGTGTAGTTTTTGTGTTGTCTTACATAGTCTAGAGTAGCTTTGTGTTGTCTCACTTAGTCTAGTGTAACACTCACAACACACTGGAGGAACTCAGCAGGTCGGGCAGCATCCGTGGAAGAGATTGGTCGATGCTTCAGGCTGGAACCCCTCGTCAGGACTGACGAAGAACGGTGCCAAAAACAAAAAAAAAAATCCAGCGAGTGGCTGTTCCGTGAGAGAAAACATTCTGTTAAATCCACTCGCTGGATTTTTTTTTGTTTTTGGCACCATTCTTTGTAAACTCCAGAGTATGTTGTGCATAAAAATCCCAGGAGATCAGCAGTTTCTGAGAGACTCAGATCACTGTGGGCAGCACCTAAGTAATTAGCTGGTTTATTTCGGCTTTTTTCTTAAAGAGGTGCCGAACGCGTTTCAGAGCGCTCCAGCTACCACTGCACCCCTGTGTATACCTCTATTAAATCTCCCCTCAGTCTTCTAAATTCTCAGGAATGAAGTCTTAACCTATTTAGCCATTCTCTACAACTCAGGACCTCAAGTCCCAGCAACTTACATGCAAATTTTCTCAGTACTCTTTCAACCTTACTCCTACGTCAGAATGCTATTCATTGACTTTAGTTCAGCATTCAATACTGTGATCCCCTCCAAGTTGATCACCAAACTTCACCAGATTGGTATCAGCTCATCCCTCTGCAATTGGACCTTGGACTTTCTGACTAACAGACCTCAATCAGTTAAGTTGGACAACCTGTCCTCCTCCACTCTCACCCTGAACACTGGCGTGCCTCAAGGCTGTGTGCTGAGCCCTCTTCTGTACTCCCTTTTCACCAATGACTGCATTTCTGTACATGGTTCTAACTCCATAATCAAGTTCACAGACGACACCATGGTGGTTGGCCTGATCAGAAGGGATGACGAGACGGCCTACAGAGACAAGGTCCAGCACCTGGCTGCGTGTTGTGCCAACAACAACCTGGCCTTAACACCCAGAAGACCTAGGAGATCTTTGTGGACTTCAGGCATGCTAGGAGCCACACTCATGTCCCCATCTACATCAATGGAGCTGTAGTGGAACATGTATCAAGCTTCAAATTCCTCGGTGTCCACATTTCCGAGGATCTCACCTGGTCCCTGAACTCCCCCATCCTGAACAAAAAGGCACAACAGCGCCTTTATTTCTTGCAGAGCATCAAGAAAGCTCACCTCTGTCCCAGGATACTGACAGACTTTTACCCTGTACCATTGAGAGCATACTCACCAACTGCATCTCAGTGTGGTATGGCAATTGTCCCATATCAGACCGCAAAGCACTCCAGCGTGTGGTGAAAACTGCCCAGCGGATTATCGGCACCCAATTGCCCACCATTGAGAACATCTACCATTAACGCTGCCTGGGCAGGACAAAAAGCATTATCAAGGATGCATCTCACCCAAACCATGGACTCTCCACCCATCCGGTAGGCACTACAGGAGCCTTCGCTCCTGCACCAGCAGGCACAGGAAGAGCTTCTTCCCTGAGGCTGTGACCCTGCTGAACCTCACATCACAGCGCTAAGCAGTATTGCACCCATTTTGTACTCTCAGTACTTTCATATTTGTGTGCTGTAACATTCACTTTTTATTCGCAGTTATTTTGTAAATAACACTATTCTTTGAATTTCTGGTCAGATGCTAACTGCATTTCATTGGCTTCGTATCTGTACTCGGCACAATGACGATATAGATGAATCTTATATAATCTAATCTTTCCTATAGGTAGGTAACCAAAACTATACACAATTCTCCAAATTAGGCCTCACCAATGCCTCATTCAATTTCAAAATAACATCCCAACTCCTTCACTGATACTTTGATTTATGAAGGCTAACATGACAAAACCTTTCTTTGCCACACTATCTACATGTGACGTCACTTTCAATGAATTATAGATCTACATACCCAGATTTCTCTGTTCTATGGCTCTTCTCAGGGCTCTATGGCTCACCACGTAAAACCTATCCTGGTTGGTTGTCCAAACTGCAACACCTCACACTTGTCTGCATTAAATTCCATCTGTCATTGTTCAGCCTATTTTAACAGCTGGTCCAGATCCTGCTACAGGCTTTAATTGTCTTCCTCACAGTCCACTACACCACCAATCTTGTTGTCATCCACTGATTTGGTGATCCAGTTAACTACATTATCATCCAGATCATTGATATAGATAGAAACATAGAAAACCTACAGCACAATACAGGCCCTTTGGCCTACAAGGCTGTGCCGAACATGTCCTTACCTTAGAAATTACCTAGGGTTACCCATAGCCCCCTATTTTTCTAAACAACATTGGACCCAACACCAATCCCTGTGGCATTCCACTAGTCACAAGCCTCCAACAGAGGGGCAACCCTCTACAACCACTCTCTAGCTTCTTCCACGAAGCCAGTCTCTAATCCAATTTGCTACCTCATCTTAAATGCCAAACAACTCAACATTCTTGACCAAACTCCCATGAAGGACCTTGCCTTACTAACGTCCATGTTGACAACATACACTACTTTGCATTCATCAACTTTCCTGCCAAATTCTTTGAAAAACTCTTTTGGATTGGTTTGACATGTCTTACAATGCACAAAGCCATGTTAATTATCCCTGATCAGTTCTGTCTATCCAAGTACTTAAATATCCAGTTCTACCTTCAAATAACGTTCCCACTACTGATTTTAGACTCATCGACCTATAATTTCCTTGGTTATTCTTAAGAGTCTTTCTTAAACCACAGAGCAACATTAACCATCCTCCAATCAACTGGCACCTCGCCTGTGGCTAAGGGTACAGCCCCTGCCATTTCAGCACTGAGGAAACCTGGGGATTTATCCACCCTAATCTGTCTCAAGAAAGCAAACACCTCCTCATCTGTAATCTGTCTAATGTCTATAACCTCGCTGCTGTATTGCTTCACATCTATAGACTCTGTGTCCACCTCCTGAGTAAATACAGATGCAAAAAAAAAATCCATTTAAGATCTCTCCCATCCTTTTCAGCTCCACTCATGGATTACCACTCTGATGGCCGACAGGATCAATTTTGTCCTTTGCTATTGCTTTGCTCTTCATACAGATCCCCTTAGGATTTTCCTTCCCCTTGTCTGCTAGAGCAACCTCATGTCTTCTTTTAGTCCTCCTTTTTAAGTGTTCTCCTGCATTTCTTATACTCAAGTACCCAATCTATTCCTGTAAACATGCTCTTCCTCCTTTTCCTAACCAGGGCCTCAATATCTCTCAAAAACCTAGGTTCCCTAAACCTGTTATCCTTGCCTTTAGTATTACACTCTTACTAGTTGGGACCTCTATGTATGGATTAAGGAAACTTTCCTGAACACGTTTGAAAAACTCTTTCCCATCCTGTATGGGAGCCTGAAGTTAGTATTTGGAAAGTTAAAATCACCTGCTATAATAATCATATGTCTTGCATATTTGCTCCTCTAAATACCGCCGACTGTTGGGTGGTCTGTAGTAAGATCCCAGTGGCATGGCTACACCTTTCTTATTCCTCATTTCTACCAATCACTAGATGATCTCCAGTCTGTCCTCACTGAGCACTGCCGTGACATTTTCCCTGACTAGTAACGCCATCCCTCCTGCTCTGTCACATCCAAAACAACCGAACCCCAGGTCATTGATCTGACAGTCCTGCCCCTCCTGCAACAAACTCTCACAAATTGCTACGTGCTGATCCATGCCTCAAGCCCATCCACCTTTCCCACAATACTCCTGTTTTGGCGCTCTGCTTCCCACCGCACTGCAAGTCTAGTTTAACCCCTCCGTGCAGCACTAGTAAACCCTTTAGAATATTAGTCACCGCCCCGCCCCCCCCCCCCCCCAATTCCAGTGCAACTGCTCCTTCTGTACAGATCTCACCTTCCCTAGAAGGAAAACCAACAATCCAAAAATCCTTCCTCCTGCACCAATTCCTTAGCCACATGTTAATTTTTATGATCTCTCTATTTCTGGCGTGGCTAGCAATCCAGAGATCACAGCCCTGAAGGACCTGTCTTTTAACTTGACACCTCACTCTATTTACTCTCTATGAAGACCTGATCACCCCTCCTACCCATGTCATTGGTACTGAACTGGACCATGACCTTTGGCTGCTCACCGCCCTTCTTAAGAAGGATGTGGACTCAATTCGAGACGTCCCTGACCCTGGCATCTGGGAAACAACAAATCATCTGGTTATATTGTTCTTGTCCACACGACCTCCTTTCTGTTCCCCTAACCAATAAATCCCCTATCATTACAGTTCACCTCTTCTCTCCACTTCCCTCTGATCTACAGAGCCAGACTCAGTACCAGAGTGACATTCCTCTGCTAGGTTATTACCCCCAACAGATCCAAAGTGGTATACCTGTTGTTGAGGTGAATGGGCACAGGGACACTCTATCCCCTTTCCCCCTTCTGGTAATCAACCAGTTACCTGTGTCCTGCACCTTGGGTGTAACTACAACCCCTCAGCCTCCTGAATGATCCGGAGTTAATTCAGTTCCAGCTCCAACTCCTTAACATGGTCTGTTAGAAGCTGCAGCTGAATGCACTTCTTGCAGCTGTTGTCATCAGAGACACTGGAAGACTCCCTGCCTTCCCACATTCCTTTTTGAGGAATGACAGGTTGGAGCAATACTGCTCCTTTAAAGTGTTGCAGGTGAGTTTAAATGCTCTTAAATCAGCAACTTCCATAAGCTTTGATCATATGAATTAGGGATGATAAACCGTAAAGGTTTTGAAAAACAGATTGCAACAAATTCAGCATTTTATGTCATTCGTTAAATATCCTGTGCTCTATTCCACAGATTAACTTGTGCATAAGGTAGGATTCACTATAAAAAATGATAAGAAATAAGTAGCCTATTTATCTCTCTCTGGAGAACCTACCTGAATTTTAGATATTTTCCTGTGTATTTTTGTTTTTGTGTTTAATTTGTTAATGCATTTTACAACCATATAACCATATAACAATTACAGCATGGAAACACGCCATCTTGACCCTTCTAGTCCATGCCGAACTCTAACTCTCACCTAGTCCCACCGACCTGTACTCATTCCATAACCCTCCATTCCTTTCCTGTCCAAATATCTACCCAATTTAACTTTAAACGACAACATCGAACCTACCTCAACAACTTCTGTTGGAAGCTCGTTCCACACAGCTACCACTCTCTGAGTAAAGAAGTTCCCCCTCATGTTACCCCTAAACTTTTTCCCTTTAACTCTCAACTCATGTCCTCTTGTTTGAATCTCCCCCACTCTCAGTGGAAAAAACCTATTCACGTCAACTCTATTTATCCCCCTCATAATTTTAAATACCTCTATCAAGTCCCCCCTCAACCTTCTACTTTCCAAAGAATAAAGACCCAACTTTCTCAACCTTTCTCTGTAACTTAGGTGATGAAACCCAGGAAACATTCTAGTAAATCTTCTCTGTACTCTCTCTATTTTGTTGACATCTTTCCTATAATTCGGTGACCAAAACTGTAGACAATACTCCAAGTTTGGCCTCACTAATGCCTTGTACAATTTCAACATTACATCCCAACTCCTATACTCAATGCTCTGATTTATAAAGACCAACATACCAAAAGCTTTCTTCACCACCCTATCCACATGAGATTCCACCTTCAGGGAACTATGCACCATTATTCCTATATCCCTCTATTCTACTGCATTCTTCAATCCCCTACCATTTACCATGTATGTCCTATTTTTATTAGTAGTGAGCACATGGCCAAGTGGTTAAGGCATTGGACTAGCTACCTGAAGGTCGTAGTTTGAGCCCCAGCCGAGGGAACGTGTTGTGTCCTTGAGCAAGGCAGTTAATCACACATCGCTCTGCGATGACCCTGGTGCCAAGCTGTATGGGTCCTAATGCCCTTCCCTTGGACAACATTGGTGTCGTGGAAAGGGGAGACTTGCAGCATGGGCAACTGCTGGTCTTCCATACAACCTTGCCCAGGCCTGCGCCCTGGAGAGTGAAGACTTTCCAGGCACAGATCCATGGTTTTGCAAGACTAACGGATGGCTATTTTGATTAGTCCTACCAAAATGTAGCACCTCACATTAAATTCCATCTGCCATCTTTCAGCCCACTCTCCTAACTGGCCTAAATCTCTCTGCAAGCTTTGAAAACTTACTTCATTATCCACAACTCCACCTATGTTAGTATCATCTGCATACTTACTCATCCAATTTACCACCCCATCATCCAGATCATTAATGTATATGACAAACAACATTCAACCCAGTACAGATCTCTGTGGCACACCACGAGTCACCGGCCTCCAATCTGACAAACAGTTATCCACCACCACTCTCTGGCATCTCCCATCCAGCCACTGCTGAATCCATTTTACTACTTCAATATTAATAGCTAATGATTGAACCTTCCTAACCAACCTTCCATGTGGAACCTTGTCAAGGGCCTTACTGAAGTCCATATAAACAACATCCACTGCTTTACCCTCATCAACTTTCCTAGTAACCTCTTCAAAAAATTCAATAAGATTTGTCAAACATGACCTTCCACGCACAAATCCATGTTAATTTTTCCTAATCAGACCCTGTCTATCCAGAAAATTGTATATACCATCTATAAGAACACTTCCCATCAATTTACCCACCACTGACGTCAAACTCACAGGCTGATAATTGCTAGGTTTACTCTTAGAACCTTTTTTAACCATGGAACAACATGAGCAATATGCCAATCCTCCGGCACCATCCCTGTTTCTAATGGCATTTGAAATATTTCTGTCAGACCCCCTGCTATTTCCACCCTAACTTCCCTCAAGATCCTGGAGAATATCCTGTCAGGACCCAGAGACTTATCCACTTTTATATTCCTTAAAAGCTTCGGTACTTCCTCTTCTTTAATCATCATAGTTTCCATAACTTCCCTACCTGTTTGCCTTATCTTACACAATAAAATATCCTTCTTCCTAGTGAATACTGAAGAAAAGAAATTGTACAGAATCTCTCCCATCTCTTTTGGCTCCACAGATAGCTGTCCACTTTGATTCTCTAAGGGACCAATTTTATCCTTCACTATCCTTTTGCTATTAATATAACGGTAGAAACCCTGGGATTTATTTTCACCTTACTTGCCAAAGCAACCTCATATCTTCTTTTAGCTTTTCTAATTTCTTTCTTAAAATTCTTTTTACATTCTTTATATTCTTCAAGCACCTCATTTACTCCATGCTGCCTATATTTATTGTAGATATCTCTCTTTTTCTGAACCAAGTTTCCAATATCCTTTGAAAACCATGGCTCTCTCAAACTTTTAACCTTTCCTTTCAACTTAACAGGAACATAAAGATTCTGTACCCTCAAAATTTCACCTTTAAATGACCTCCATTTCTCTATTACATTCTTCCCATAAAACAAATTGTCCCAATCCACTCCTTCTAAATCCTTTCGCATCTCCTCAAAGTTAACCTTTCTCCAATCAAAAATCTCAACCCTGGGTCCAGTCCTATCCTTCTCCATAATTATATTGAAACCAATAGCATTGTGATCACTGGACCTGAAGTGCTCCCCAACACAAACCTCCGTCAGCTGACCTAGCTCGTTCCCTAACAGGAGATCCAAAACTGCCTCTTCTCTAGTTGGTACCTCTATGTATAGCTGCAAAAAACTATCCTGAACACATTTTACAAACTCCAAACCATCCAGCCCTTTTACAGTATGGGCTTTCCAGTCTATGTGTGGAAAATTAAAATCTCTCACAAACACAACTTTGTGCTCACTACAAATATCTGCTATCTCCTTACAAATTTGCTCCTCCATCTCTCGCTCCCCATTTGGTGGTCTATAATACACCCCCATAAGTGTTACTACATCTTTCCCATTCCTCAATTCCACCCAACTAGCCTCCCTAGACGAGCCCTCTAATCTATCCAACCAGAGCACCACTGTAATATTTTCTCTGACAAGCAATGTAACACCTCCCCCACTTGTCCCTCCGATTCTATCACACCTGAAGCAATTAAATCCAGGAAAATTTAGTTATTTAGTTGCCAATCACACCCCTCCTGTAACCATGTTTCACTAATAGCTACCACATCATACTTCCAGGTATCAATCCATGCTTTAAGCTCATCCACCTTTCTTATAATTTTCCACCTCTTACTCTCTATTTATCACTAACGGTACAAACAACCTTACTATACTCTTTTTCTTCCTTCTCCCCTACATCTGTTCCTACACTCTGGTTTCCCTCCCCCCTTGTATCTAGTTTAAATCCACCTCTCTAGCAAACCTACCTTCAAGAATATTTGTCCCCCTCCAGTTCAGATGTAAACCGTCCCGCTGGAACAGGTCCCACCTTCCCTGGAAAACAGCCCAATTATCTATAAATCTGAAGCCCTCCTTCTTGCACCATGTCTTCAGCCACGTGTTGATCTGCGCTATCTTACTATTTTTAAACCCTCCTGCATGTGGCGCTGGTAGCAATCCTGAGATTACTATCCTGGAGATCCTCTCCTTTAACTTGGCGCCTAATTCCCTAAACTCACCTTTCAAGATCTCCTCACTCTTCCTACCCACGTCATTGGTCCCTACATGGACCACGACATCCGGCTGCTCACCCTCCCTCTTGAGAATACAGAGAACTCGATCTAAGATATCGCCGACCTTGGCAACACGGAAACAACAGACCATCCGGGATTCTCAATCTCTCCCACAGAACCTCTTATCTGTCCCACTAACTATCGAATCCCCTATCACTACCGATCTCCTCTTTTCCCTCCTTCTCTTCTGAGCTGAGGGTCCAGTCTCGGTGCCAGAGATGCAACCACTGCAACTTGTCCCTGGTAGATTGTCCCCATCAACAGTATCCAAAACGCTGTACTTATTATTGGTGGGAACGGCCACAGGGGTGCTCTGCTCATTCTGTCTATTCCCCTTCCCTCTCCTGACAGTCACCTGACTCCTGTCTCCTGACTCTTAGGGGTGACTATCTCCCTGTAACTCCTCTCTATTTCTGCCTCTGCCTCCCGAATGATCTGAAGTTCATCCAGCTCCAGCTCCAGTTCCCTAACTCGGTTTGTCAGGAGCTGCAGGTGGATGCACCTTTCACAGATGTAGTCTTCAGGGACAATTGTGCTTGCCCTGACTTCCCACATACTGCAAACGGAGCACTCAACTGCCCTAACTGCTGCCTCCATTACCTATGCTTAAGGTAATTAGATTTATTAAAGGAACTTACCCAGCCTTACCTCACTTGGAGTGAAGCTCTTCCTCAGCCTCTGCTCACCGAAGCCTCAGGAGCCAAAGCCTTCCTACTCTGTCTCCCTCCACTCCACCACCCACTACAACGTTGCCCACTCCATTAATCTGCTCTCTTTTAAACAGTCCCACTGCCTCACGGTCCGACTTACACGCACTTGCACGGTCGTGCCCCATTCAACTGCCGAAGAAATTGTAAAGAAGCAAATTGCATTAATTACAATGCACCTCTAAACAGAAATTCAATGGAATAAATTTACTGTAGGTTCAGGCTATTTTGTTGATCCAACAGTTAATTTAGAGTCAGAAAGAGAAAGATACAGCATGCAAGTATTCCATTAAACCCACCAATTCTGAACCAATCTTCAATGCAGCTATTTTTACATTAATCCTACTCTAATCCATGTTATTCTCCCCATCTATTCTATCATCTAAATTATTGATATACAGCCTAAAAAGAAGTGGTCCCAGTACCAACCCCTGTGGAACACCACTCATCACTGACCAGCAGTAACCAGAAAAGGATCTTTTTATTCCCACATGCTGCCTCCTACCAATCAGCCAATACTCTAAACATGCCTGTAACTCTCCTGTAATTCCATGGGCTCTTAACTTAGTAAGCAGCCTCGTGTGTGACACCTTGTCAGCCTTCTGAAAATACAAATATACAACATCCACCGCATCCCCTTTATCTATCCAACTTGTAATCTCCTCAAAGTATTCCAAGGTTTGTCAGGTAAGATTTTCCCTTAAGGAAACAATGCTGATTTTGTCCTACCTTGTCCTGTGTCTCCAAATATTCTATTCTCTCATCCTTAACAATTGACTCCAACATCTTCCCAATTAATGAGGTCGGACTAACTGGTCCATAATTTCCTTTCTGCTGACTTCCTCCTTTCTGAAAGAGTAGAGTGACATTTACAATTTTGCAGTTCTCTGGCAGCATGCCAGAGTCCAATGATTACTATTGATTAGTAAGATCATTACTGACGCCTCCACAATCTTTAGCATTACCTCTTTCAGAACCCTAGAGTGCAGTTCATCTGGTCGGGGTGACTTACGTACCCTTAGAATTTTCAGTTTTTTGACCATCTTCTCCCTTGTAATAGTAATTGCACTCACTTCTCTTCCTTCAACATCTGACACACTGCTAGTGTCTTCCACAGTGAAGGCTGATGCAAAATACTCATTTAGTTCATCTGTTCTCCCCTTTTCCATTTATTATTACTTCTCTAGCCTTATTTTCTAGTGGTCCTACATCCACTCTCATCTCTCTTATTTTTTACAAACTTGAAAAAAGACTTTACTATCCACTTTGATATTTTTTGCTAGCTTGCTTTCACATTTCATCTTTTCCCTCCTAATGATTTTTTAGTTGCTTTCTGTTGGTTTTTAAAAGCTTCCTAATTCTCTGTTTTACCACTAATTTCTGCGTTGTTGTATGCCCTCTCTCTTATTTTTACATTAGCTTTAACTTCCCTTGCCAGCTACGATTGTACTATTGTGCCATTTGCATGTTTCTTTGTTCTTGGAATACATCTATCCAGCACCTTCCTCATCTTCCCCAGAACCTCACACCATCTCTGTTCTGTTGTCATTCCTGCTAGCAACTCCTTCCAATTTACTTTGGCCAACTCCTCTCTCATACCACTATAATTTTCTTTACTCCACTGGAACACTGCTATGTCAGACTTTAGTTTTTGGCCAGTAAATTTCAAGTTGAACCCAATCATATTGTGACCACTGCTTCCTAAGTGTTCTTTTACATTAAGCTCCCTAACCACCTCCGGTTCATTACATAATACAGTATAGCTGATCCCCTTGTAGCCTCAACAACAAACTGCTCTGAAAAGCCACCTCACTGGCATTCAACAATCTCTCTCTCTTGTGATCCACTACCAACCTGATTTTCCCAATTGACCTGCATGTTGAACTCTCCGATGACTATCGGAACATTGCCCTTTTGACACACCTTTTCAACTTCCTGTTCCAAACTGTGGTGCACATCCCAGGTACTGTTGGGAGGCCTGTATATAACTACCATCAGGGTCCTTTTACCTTTGCAGTCTCTTTACTCAACCCACAATGCTTCAACATCTTCCAATCTTATGTCACATCTTTCTGATGATTTGATGCCATTCTTTACCAGCAGAGCCACGCCACCTTCTCTGCCTACCTTCCTATCCCTCCATACAACGTGTAACCTTGGACATTCAACTCCCAACTACAGCCATCCTTCAGCCACGATTTAGTGATGGCCACAATATCATACCTGACAATCTGTAATAGAGCATCCACCTTATATCTTATACTCTGTACATTGAGCTATAACACTTTGAGTACCGTATTTACTACCCTTCTTGATTCTGCATTCCTAATGCACAGATATTCACCCTGCTGGCTGCAATTTTGTCCTATCATCCGCCTGCCCTTCATGACAATCTGACTGCATGCCATCTTTACTTTCTTACCATCTGTCCTACCTTCAGCCCCTTCAATCCGGTTCCCACCCACCTACCAAGTTAGTTTAAACCCTCCCCAATAGCTTCAACAAACCTGCCTCTGATTTATTAAGAATAATTGTGTCCAACTAACTTTCTTTAAGTTTTGAGGGAGAATTGATGAGGAAAACATCTTTAATGATAGGTTTTAGCAAGTCTTTGACTAGATTTTGACTTGGTAGGGAATGTAGGGGGTCTGAATTGTAAGTTTGCAGATAACGCAAACATTGGTGGAGTTGTAGATACTGAAAAAAAGTTGTTTAAAAATGCAGCTAGAAAGAGATCAACTGGAAGGTTGGCCAGAGTGCTGGGAGATGGAATTTAATCCAGACAAGTATGAGATAATGTTCTTTCGTATTTCAAATTCTTTTGGGGCATATCGGAGCTCAAATGTGCAGAAATACTGTATATTGAGATGATAGTCCTTGGCTCCTTGAAAGTGGAGACACAAGCTGATGGACTAATGAAGGAGGCATTTGGTATGTTTGTATTCATAGGCTAAGGTATTGGCCTATGACAAGTGCAACATGACATCCTAAGGCATTGGACCATCACGTTGCATCTGTACAATACATATGTTAAACAACACTGAGAGTGTTATGTTCATTTCTGAGAGCCATGCTACAGGTGAGATGCAGTAGCAATGCTAAGAATGTGGGACTTACCGGGTTGCAGCATGGTAGGGAGGATTTTAATATCAAGGACAGATTTGACAATCTGGATTTATTCTTACTGGAATATAGGAGACTGAAAACTAAAAAGATATGATTGCCAGGGTAAGACAACCTAGAGCTAGAGGGTATGGGCATGAAGTAAGAGGAGTGAAATTTAAAGGAGAATCTGATCTGAGGGGTAAGTTTTTCATACAAAAGATGATGAATATTTGCAATAAACTGCCAGAGGAAGTAATGGATGAGGTAATAATATTCATAAACAAGAGAAAATCTGCAGATGCTGGAAATCCAATCTACACACACAAAATGCTGGAGGAACTCAGCAGGTCAGGCTGCATCTACAGAAAAGAGTAAACAGTCAATGTTTCGGGCCGAGACCCCTCGTTAGGATTGATGAAGGATCTTGGCCTGAACATCGACTGTTTCCTCTTTTCCAGAGGTAATGACATTACAATGTTTAAAGGGCATTTGAACAAGTGCTTGGAAAGAAGGGAAGTAGAGGGATATGGGTCTAATACAGGCAAATGGGATTAGCATAGACAGGTATCGTGGTCATGATAGAAGAAATAGGCCATAGAGATCCTTTACGGGGCTATGCATTTCTTTGATTCTAAGATTCTAATATAGCAGACAAGTCAGAAAATAAAAGCTCATCATATCCAAAGGAAAAAAAAAATGTTTAATCTAGAAGTTATTTAGTGCTGGAAGTGGAGTCTAAAAGTGTTGTATGTTTTAGTGCCTGGATGTACAGGTTCTGCCGGCTTCTTTACTGGAGCTTGCTTCTTTGATGTAAAGATATTTGACTTAGACTTACAGTAAATGTAGGAGCCATAATTAAGGCACAAATATTGCGGCTGATAAAAAAGGGGAAAAAAAGTATTCTGGAATGCATAGAGGTATCAGTCAATTCAGCTACTTGGAAAGCTGATAAATAAAACTCAATCTAAAAAAAAACATTTGTGTAATGCATTCCATGGTGTGGGTAAGAGAGTGTACAATAAATAGTCGATAGACCACGTCATTGTGCTAGAAAATGGTTTAGAGCACACAATTTGATATTAGCCAGGACATTGGTGTTAAGGGCAGGATGGTTATGCTGGAACTGAATGGATAGGTTGCAGCTAATACACTGCATAAAACTCTGGTCACTGCATTTTAGGGAGGATGTTAGACATCAAAGAGTACGCAGAAAAGGTTAATGAGGCTGCAAAGAGCAATGAAGGATTTGCAAAATCCAAATAATTAGCTAAATCTGAGATTATTTTCCTCAGAGAAGGCTGAGGGGAGGTTTAGTTGTGACATATAAAGTTATTAGAGCCCAGATATCATTTAATGAGGAGCTTAATTCATTTAATGGCAAAGTCAATAATTGGGGAGGATAGTTTAAGGGAACAGGCAGATGTTTATAGGGGGACAGCGGATAGTGACATGTCTGAAATTCTCCAACTGAAAGAGCAGTGGAGCAACTCATTATCTTAAAAAGTTCTTGGACAAGCAATTGTCACATGTCATAACTTTCAAGGTTTTGAACTGAAAGCCGGAAAATGAGCAGAAGTTGATATTTTTGGGTGGCATTGTCATGGTGAACAGAATGGTCTTAAATTTCAATGTGAGTATCATGACAATAGGACTACGAAAATGATGGAAGAGGAAGCAGGAAAGAGCAGGGAAGACGTTTTTAAATCTCGATTTTATGGGATTTATTTTGTATTTGTTATGTACAAGTCCTGATTGTGCAACCACAATCACTTCTCTTTAGCAATGGCAAGGATCACTTGTAGCAAAGACACTGATGAAATAACCCAAACAGGATATCAAATCTGTTTTTACTGAGTCTGCTCTTAGCCTCACTCATATTGCTGTACAATTTTATGCATAAATACCAATGATCATTATTAAACTGCACATTATTTTAATGGGAAACCTGGTGCAACACATTTTAAGTAATATACTAATGCCATCATATTGAACATAAAAATAAGAAATTATGTTGAAAATGTTTTATTTCAGTCTGAAAATATCAGCATACATTAACATAGAAAATAGAACAATTCAGTTTCAAGCCCCTAAAATTGCATTGGCCTTTTAATCTCCTTGAATATCAATCTAACCTTTCCCTCCTACGTCGACATCCATAGAAACCATTGAAACAATAGAAAAACTACAGCACAGAAACAGGCCTTTTGGCCCTTCTTGGCTGTGCTGAACTATTTTCTGCCTAGTCCCACTGACCTGCACATGGACCATATCCCTTCATACACCTCCAATCCATGTATCTGTCCAATTTATTCTTAAATGTTAAAAAAGAACACGCATTTACCACCTCGTCTGGCAGCTTATTCCACACTCCCACCACTCTCTGTGTGAAGAAGCCCCACTGTTGTTCCCTTTAAACTTTTCCCCCCTCACCCTTAACCCATGTCGTCTGTTTTTTTTCTCCCCTTGCCTCAGTGGAAATGCCTGCTTGCATTCACTCTATCTATACCCATCATAATTTTATATACCTCTATCAAATCTCCCCTCATTCTTCTATGCTCCAAGGAATAAAGTCCTAAACTATTTAACCTTTCTCTGTAACTGAGCTTCTCAAGTCCCGGCAACATCCTTGTAAACGTTCTCTGCACTCTTTCAACATTATTAATATCCCTCCTGTAATTTGGTGACCAAAACTGAACACAATACTCCAGATTTGGCCTCACCAATGCCTTATACAACCTTATCATAACATTTTAGCTCTTATATTCAATACTTTGATTAATAAAGGCCAATGTACCAAAAGCTCTCTTTACCATCTTATCTACCTGTGACGCCACTTTTAGAGAATTTTGTATCTGTATTCCCAGATCCCTCTGTTCTACTGCACTCCTCAGTGCCTTACCACTTACCCTGTATGTTTTACCTTGGTTTGTCCTTCCAATGTGCAATACCTCACACTTGTCTGTATTAAACTCCATCTGCCATTTTTCAGCCCATTTTTCCAGCTGGTCCAAGTTCCTCTGCAGCTCTGAAAACCTTCCTCGCTGTCTACTACACCTCCAATCTTTGTATCATCAGCAAATTTGCTGATCCAATTTACCACATTATCATCCAGATCATTGATATAGATGACAAATAACAATGGACCCAGCGCTGATCCCTGTGGCACACCACTAGTCACAGACCTCCACTCTGAGAAGCAATTCTCTACTACCACTCCTTGGCTTCTTCCATTGAGCCAATGTCTAATCCAATTTACCACCTCTCCATGTATACCTAGTGACTAAATTTTTCTAACTAATCTCGCATGCAGGGCCTTGTCAAAGGCCTTACTGAAGTCCATGTAGACAACATCCACTGCCTTCCCTTCATCCACTTTCCTGGTAACCTCCTCAAAAAACTCCAACGGATTGGTCAAACATGACCTATCACGCACAAAGCCATGTTGACTCTCCCTAATAAGTCCCTGTCTATCCAAATGCTCGTAGATTCTGTCTCTTAGTACTCCCTCCAATAACTTACCCACTACCGACGTGAAACTTACCAGCCTATAATTTCCCAGATTATTTTTCGATCCTTTTTTAAACAATGGAACAACATGAGCCATTCTCCAATCCTCCGGCACCTCACCTGTAGACACCTGCATTTTAAATATATCTGCCAGGGCCCCTGCAATTTCAACACTAGTCTCCTTCAAGGTCCGAGGGAACACCCTGTCAGGTCCTGGGGATTTATCCACTTTAATTTGCCTCAAGATAGCAAGCGCCTCCTCCTTTTCAATCTGTACATTTTCCATGATCTCACTACTTGTTTCCCTTAACTTCATAGACTTCATGCCAGTTTCCTTAGTAAATACAGACGCAAAAAAACCATTTAAAATCTCCCTCATTTCTTTTGGTTCTGCACATAGCCGACCACTCTGATCTTCAAGAGGACCAATTTTATCCCTTAAAATCCTTTTGCTCTTAATATACCTGTAAAAGCTCTTTGGATTATCCTTCACTTTGACTGCCAAGGCAACCTCATGTCTTCTTTTAGCCCTCATGATTTCTTTCTTAAGTATTTTCTTGCACTTTTTATACTCCTCAAGCACCTTATTTACTCCCTGTCTCCTATACATGCCATACAGCTCTCTCTTCTTCTTTATCAGAGTTGCAATATCCCTTGAGAACCAAGGTTCCTTATTCTTATTCACTTTGCCTTTAATCCTGACAGGAACATCCAAGCTCTGCACTCTCAAAATTTCTCCTTTGAAGGCTTCCCACTTACCGATCACATCCTTGCCAGAGAACAACCTGTCCCAATCCACGCTTTTTAGATCCTTTCTCATTTCTTCAAATTTGGCCATCTTTCAGTTCCGAACCTCAACTCTAGGACCAGATCTATCCTTGTCCATGATCCGTCATATTTCTGTCACTTGTCCTAACTCGGTTCCTAACAGGAGATCCAATATTGCATCCCCTCTAGTTGGTACCTCTATATATTGATTTAGAAAACTTTCCTGAACACATTTTACAAACTCTAAACCATCTAGACCCTTAACGGTATGGGAGTCCCAATCAATATATGGAAAATTAAATCCCCTACCAACACAGCTTTATGTTTCCTGCAGTTGCCTGCTATCTCTCTGCAGATTTGCTCCTCCAATTCTCGCTGACTATTGGGTGGTCTATAATACAACCCCACTAATGTGGCCATACCTTTCCTGTTTCTCAGCTCCACCCATAAGGACTCAGTAGACAAGCTCTCTAATCTGTCCTGCCTGAGCACTGCTGTAATATTTTCCCTAACAGGCAATGCTACTCCCCCACCTTTCATTCCTCTGCCTCGATCACATCTGAAACATCGGAACACTGGAATATTAAGCTGCCAGTCCTGCCCCTCCTGTAGCCAAGTTTCACTAATTGCTACAACGTCATAATTCCACGTGTCAATCCATGCCCTCAACTCATCCGCCTTCCCTGCAATACTCCTAGCATTGAAATATATACACCTCAGAAGATTTTTACCACCACTCATAACATTTCTATCAGCAGCTTTGCTTGAACTTTTTAACATCATTTATTTTCACCCCAGCCACACTGTCAGCTCTGGCACTCTGGTTCCCATCCCCCTGTAAATCTAGTTTAAAGCCTCCCCAATATCCATTTTTCTGTCATCCAAATGGATATCTGATAGTTTCTTAAATGTCTCTATTGAATCTGCCTCTACCACCACACTTGGCAGGATGTTCCATGCACTGACCTCTCTCTGTGTAAAGAACTTACATCTGACATCCTATACTTTGCTTCAATCACCTTTGAATTATTCCTCTCGTATCAGCTGTTTCCACCTTGGTGGTAAAAAAGATTCTGGCTATCCACTCTATCTATTCTCCTTATTATATTGTACACTTCTACCAAGTTCTCTCTCGTTGGTCGAAAGAGAAACACCCTAGCTCGCTCAACCTATCTTCATAAGATATCCCCTCTAGTCTGGGCAGCATCTTGGTAACTCTCCTCTGTACTCTCTCAAAAGCTTCCACATCCTTCTTGTAATGAGGCAACCAGAACTGAACAGAATATTCCACATGTGGTCTCTACAGGTTTTTATAGAGCTGCCACATTACCTCACTGCTCTTGAACTCAATTCCCTAATGAAAGCCAACACACCATATGCATTCTTAAAAACCTTATCAAATCAACTTGCGCAGCAGTTTTTGAGGGATCTATGGACATGGACCACAAGATCCCTCTGTTACTGCATATGAACAAGAATTCTGCCATTAGCCAGGATGTGGGATAGAAATTACAACGGGAGATAGAAAAGGCATGTAAAAATGGTTATGGGGGAATTCATTATCCATTTAGATTTGGAAAATTAGGCTGGTGCAGAATCCCAAGAGAGGGAAATTGTAGCATGGAAACGAGAAAGATTTTTAGAGCGACTTGTGACTGAGCCCACTAAGGAAAAGGCAAGTCTGAATAGTGCGTTCTGTAATAAAGCAGATATGAATAGAGAGCTTAAGGTAAAGGAATCCTTAGGAAGCAGTGATCATGATATGAGATAATTCACACTGCAGTTTGAGAGGGAGAAGATAAAGTCAGGTATATCAGTATTACATTAGAGTAAATGGAATTACAGAGCTATGATAGAGGAACTTGTCAAAGTGGATATTGCCTGGATAAAGTCAGAACAGCAATGGCTGGAGTTTCCGGGGGCAATTCAGAAGGTGCAGGTTAGATACATCTCAAGGATTTATATAAAGGGAGGATGAGGCAACCATGAATGATTGGGAATAGTCAGCATGGTTTTGTGATATGGTTGTGCCTTACGAGACTGATTTGATAAGGTACCCCATGCAAGGCTTTTTGAGAAAGTAAGGAGGCATGGAATCCAAGGGGACATTTCTTTGTGGATCCAGAACTGGCTTGCCCACAGAAGGCAAAAAGTGGTTGTAGATGGTTCATATTCTGTATGGAGGTCAGTTACCAGTGATGTGCCTCAGGGATCTGTTCTGGGACCCCTACTATTTGTGATTGTTATAAATGATCTAGATGAAGAAGTGGAGAATTGGGTTAGTAAATTTGCCAATGACACAAAGGCTGGGGATGTTGTGGGTAGTGTGGAGGGCTGTCAGCAGTTATAGCGTGGCATTTATAAGATGCAAAACTGGGCTGAGAAGTGGCAGATGGAGTACAAACCAGATAAGTGTGAATGGTTCATTTTGGGAGGTCAAATATGATGGCAGGACATAGTTTTAATGGTAAGACTCTTGGCAGTGTGGAGGATCAGTGGGATCTTGGGGTCCCAGTCCAAAGGACACTCAAAGCTGCTGCACAGGTTGACTCTGTGGTTAAGAAATATATGGTGCATTGGCCTTCATCAATCATGGGATTGAGTTTAGGAAACAAGAGGTAATGTTGCAGCTATATAGGACCCTGGTCAGACCTCACTTGCAATACTGTGCTCAGTTCTGGTCGCCTCACTATAGCAAGGATGTGAAAACTATAGAAAGGATGCAGAGGAGATTTACAAGGATGTTGCCTGGATCGGGGAGCATACCTTATGAGAATAGGTTGAGTGAAATCAGCCTTTTTTCCTTGGAGCGACAGAGGATGAGAGGTGATCTGATAGAGGTGTATGAGATAATGAGAGACATTGATCGTGTGGATAGTCAGAGGTTTTTTTCCAGGGCTGGAATGGCTAGCAAGAGAGGGCACAGTTTTAAGGTGCTCGGAAGTAGGTACAGAGATGTCAGGGGTAAGTTTTTTACGCTGAGAGTAGTGAGTGCGTGGAATGGGCTGCCGGCGGCGATGGTGGAGGTGGATACGGTAGGGTCTTTTAAGAGACTCCTGGATAGATACATGGAGTTTAGAAAAATAGAGGGCTATGGGTAACCCGAGATAATGTCTAAGGTAAGGATATGTTTGGCACAGCTTTGTGGGCCAAAGGGCCTGTATTGTGCTGTAGGTTTTCTATGTTTTTCTAAATAATAGATAGCATAAAAGTAAAAGGAGAGGCCACAAAATGCAGCAAAATTTTGTGGGAAGTTAAGAGGATTGAAAAGCCTTTAAAAAACAACAAAAGGCTACTAAAAAACTATAAGGAGAGAAAGGATGAAATGTAGTTAACCTAGCCAATAAAAAACAGAGGATCACAAATAATTTTTCAGATATATGAGAAATAAAAGAAAGTAAAAGAGTTCATGGCTCCCTGAATGTAGCAATAAAATTGGATAGGGCAATGGAGAAGTTTACATCTTGCCTTTATTGTTCAGGATACTGAATATAAAAGTTGGGAAATCATGTTTTAAGATGTACAAAACTTTGATCTGAACGCATTAAGAATATTGTGTGTAATTCTATTTGTAACAGTACAGGATAAATGTGGAGGCTTTAGAGAAGGTGCAGAAGAGATCCACCAGAATATTGACTGGATTGATGAGTATTAGTTATATGGAGAGATTGGACAAACCTGGAATGATTTTGTATCAACAGCAAACGCTGAGCAGTGACCAGACAGGAGTACTTAAATTTAAGAGATACCTAGATAAGGTAGGCAGTCAGAATCTTTTTCCCATGTTGCAAATGTCAAACATGCAACAGCATAGCTTTAAAGCGATAGAGGGAAGGTTTAAAGCAGGATTACAAAGTAAATCTTTTACACAGAGAATAACGTGCCCAGAATGAGCTTCCAAGGGAAGAGGTTAGAGCGGATATAATGGTAATAGACACATGAAAAAGCAGGCAGCAGTGGCATATGGATCTTGTGCAGGCAGATATAATTAGTTTAAATTGGCATCCTGCTCAACACAGCCGTTGTGTGCCAAAGGGCCTATTCCTTTACTGTAATGTTCTATGTTCCATCCTTTTAAGTAATGTGATAGTATCTTTCATAAAAGAGGTCTGATAATAATAAATTGAAACTTCATTTGAAAAATTTGCCTTCTGATAATGCATCCTTCAGATAGTGCTGCATTTCCATTGATACAGGAGGTAGCTAATAAAGAGCTCACTGAGCATATTTCTGTATGTTCGCGGTCTTCTACTGCTGTAATCCATCCACTTCAAGGTCTAACTTCAAGCATTGTGTGTTCAGTAATGCTCTTCTGCACTTCACTGTTGTAACATGTGACTAAGTTATTGTCAACTTCCTGTCAGCTTGAACCAGTCTGGCCATTCTCCTCTGGCCTCTCTCATTAACAAGTCATTTTAACCCAAAGAACTGCCACTCACTGGATGGTTTTTGTTTTTGTAGTATTCTCTGAGACAGCTGTGCCTGAAAATCCCAGGAGATCAGCAGTTTCTGAGATACTGAAACCGCCCCATCTGGCACCAACAAACATTCCTCAGTCAAAGTCACATTTCTTTCCCATTCTATTGTTTGGTCTGAACAGCAACTCAGATGCATGAAGCTGAAAACAGGCTATAAAAGCATTTCTAAAGACCTGAGTGTTCATGAGTCCACAGTAAGAGAAATTATCTACAAATGGAGGAAATTCAGTATTGTTGCTACTCTCCCTAGGAGTAAGCATCCTGCAAAGATCACACCAAGAGCACAACATGCAATGCTGAAAGAGGTGAAAAAGAACCCAATGGTAACAGCAAAAGACCTGCAGAAATCTTTGGAACTTACTAAAGTCTCCGTTTCTGTGTCCACTATAAGAAAAATTGATTCACTTTCAATTGACTGTATTGCAGGGGATGTTGCATGCAAATAGCAGATGGGTCTTCAATCAAGTTGCAGTTGTCTCAGCCAATCATAGTCTTACAATGCTGGCTCCCCTGTTCTTACCACAATTTCCTTACCCAATATGGCTGGTTGTTTGGTGTATTTCGCTGTTACAAATATCATTCCCACAGGAGTTATCTTTTCTCCAGTATAAGTTCTTAGATGGATATCTGCAAGCTTCAGTTCAGTATCTTTGAAATGCTGTTCATACTCATTTTGTGGAATGACTGAAACAGCTGAGCTTTTACAGAAAACTGCTAAAATAAAATACCTCACAGCATAGCAGTAGAACTCCTCCCTTGGAGGGTCAGACACTCTGAGCCAATAGACTGGTCCTGGACTTATTTCCATCTGGCATAATTTACATATTATTATTTAAATATTTATGGTTTTATATTGCTATATTTATGCTCTATTCTTGGTTGGTGCATCTGTAACGAAACCCAATTTCCCTCGGGATCAATAAAGTATGACTATGACTATGACTATGACTATCTTAACCAGGGCATTACACTTGTTTATTGTTAGTTTTCAGACGTTAAATCTCAAGGCTACACAGTCCTGTGGCACTCTCATCATTATCAGATTTGTCATCAACAGCTCTTTATGAAATTGCAACTTGACTTTTTATCTTTTTCTCTTCCATGTGCAGTTCATTTATTATTGTCTGCCTGGCATGCTTTTTGTATGTGTCCTACTTTGTTGCATTTTCTGTAAGTCTCATATTTAAACCTGCATTGGTCTGGGGTATGTGTGCTCCTTCCAGCACATTGTACATAATTTGTTCTGTCAGGTAGATTTCTGTTAAGATTTTGCAATTTTCTTCAAGCTCACTTTCATTCCTGACTACAACTCAATTGTACCTCTGACTGCTGTTTCAATTGATACAGCGATTTCAACTGTTCTTTTAAATATGAGTTGTGTGTCAGTTAGGAGAAGATCTGAATGCTTTTTTGGAAGCTTCCACAAATTAAATGATCTCTCAGTTCAGCTTTAAATCCATTACAGAACTGGCAATGCTCAGACAATTTCTTCAATTCGCTCATATAATCTGAAGTAGGCTCCCTTCCTTTTGATTTTGCTTATGAAATCTAAAGCATTCTGCAATCAACAATCATATCAGTTTTCAATGTTCCTGTATTACTTTTATGATATCAGCAAAGTTCTTTTCAGCTAGCTTGAGTGGAGCAGTTAAACGTCTAAGCAAACTGTATGTTCTTCCACCAATTGCATTCAGCAAAATTGACTTATTTCTCATTGGCTATTTCATTTGCTTCAAAATACTGCTTAATTTGATCAGTGTACATAATCCAGTTACCTGCTTTGCAATTGATCATGTCTATCTCTCTGATGTAACCAGCTATTTCAAAATTGTTTATTTATTTATTATTATCATCACCCAGTACTCATTGTTTATGAACCTGTGAATTTTGTCCATTTTTTTGCCATTTTTTACTTGAATGTCTTTCTCCCCTTCCAAAGAAGAAAACATGATGCACTTCAATAGGAAGGCTTGGGTCCATTTTAAAATTTACTCTTTTAGCCCCCAGTAAGTCTCAGGCTCGCTCAGCTCGCTTTCGTCTAGGGGGAGCAGCCTTCGGCCCCACCAAACTGGGTAATTAAGTTTGTGTGGATGCTGTGTGATGTACCCCACCCCGCCAAATAACAGACAGTACACCATATGTGATTAAACGTTTACACTTTATTGATCTTACTGGAATTACGTAATATTAGAGATAAAATATAAAAGGAAAATAAAAGGCGTCAATCTTATCAAAGTTCAACCACTTCATGCACAACAGTTGGAGCTCAATTAACGGAGCCTTCTTTCCACCATTCGATCCCCTCCAACCACCTGGGATCAACCACGGTGGTCGACCCGAAGCTCCACACTAGTCTGACTTTGTCTCCTCTCCTCGCCGAACACCCTGCGCCTCAGACTCCCGCTTGGGGTCCGTCCCGTCGGCCAGCTTACAGCATCGCGTCTTCCCTCTGTCCCCATCACCCTCTCTTCCAAGCCCGCAAACAGTAGCTTATAGACACGCAAGAAAGAATAACATCTATCCCAATTGATTAACAAATGAATACAATGCTCTTATGAGTAACATAACCCAAACAAGCAGAGAGAGAGAGAGAACTCCTTACATTGCAGTTATTATTACAGAAAAGCCATTCTAACGTAACAAAGAATCCATTTTGATTAGCCTCAGCAGTAACATAAAAGAATAAACCCCTTACACTCGTTACCACTGTTATGTTTCGTAACTTCAGAAATTAATTGAAATTAAAATATAGGAGCCCATGACAACATATTTGGTTAATGCTACTTTAAGGAGGCATGCACTTAAGGATTGGTAGCCTTATGACATATGCCATTCACATACTTTTACATGTAACCCGTAATGAATTATATAAACAACAAAAAATGCTTAATCAAGCAATACATTTACAATATTATTCAAATATTACTGAAATTTTAAATACACATTACTCACCATTCGTGCTGCAGTCTTTAGTCTTTATCTTACACCGGGAATAGAAATACAACTAGGTGATCAGAATTTCCAAACTGCAGGCATAGGATGGCATGGTAATCATTCTTGAGGGTGGTGTAGCAGTGGTATAACATTGTTCATGTATGTTGGCTCTTCTGGCTTCACACATGATATGTTGTTAGTAGCTGTTCAGAGACATTTTCAAACTGACCTGGTTGAGATCCCCTGCAATAACAGGGAAGGCATCAGAGTGCTGTTTTGTGACTGCTGATCACCTCGGCTGACTGACTGCTCAGCTCCTCCAGTGCCTGCCTGGCATTGGTCCGAGTTGCAATGTACTCCGCTACCAGGATGATGGTGGAAAACCCCCTCGGCAGATAAAGTGGTCGAATTTTGATCACTAGATGTTCCAGGTGAGGTGACCAGGAATGAAACAGAACTGTCATATCTGTTCACCATGATGAGTTAATCAGAAAGTATACACTTCCTCTACCTTTAAAAGACTTAGATGTCCTGTCTTTGAAGTGAATGGTGAAACCCTGGGGCTGCAGTGCTGCATCTGAAAGGGGGGTGAGCCACATTTCCATGAATTAAAGTACACCGCAGTCCTTTATCTCCCTCCAGTACTACAATATTGCATTGAGATCTTCAATTTTGTTTTCCGTTGACATTACATGTGCCAGCTGTACAGTGGAGAGTGGGTGCCTATGGACTTTGTGTTTTCAGTTGCACCTGTAGCCCAGTATGCCTTCCGCTCTTCTGTTTTCTTAAAGCGGAACTGCACTTGCGACCGGAGTCTGCTGACAGAGGCCCGTGGATTTTGAGAATCAATAGATTTTTTTTTGTTTGAAAATGATGTTACTTACTGCCATACCCATACCTGTGACTATGGGTTTCAGTTGTAGGAGTCTTACATGGGAATATTTGATGATTCCCTTCGGAGCTGCACATAAAGAGTCACCACTTATCGTTGCCATCTTAAATAATAGATGTTTGGCTTAAGCAACGTCTGGCCTCTTCCTCCTGTAGTTAACAGCAAGTTGTTTGGTTTGCTAACATTCAGTGAGTGGTTGTTGTTGTGGCACCATTCAAAACTAATTTTCAATCTTTCTCCTGTGCAGATTCATCGCCACCTTTGACTTGAATGACATCAGTGGTGTCATCAGCAAAGTTAACTATGGAATTGGATTTCTACTTATCCTCACAGTCACAAGTATAAATCAAGTAGACTAGGGGGCTAAGCACACAGCCTTGTGTTGCACCTATGGTGAGAGATTGTGCAGGAGACATTGTTGCCGGTCTGTACTGATTGGGGTCTGCATGTGAGGAAATGAAGGAGTCAGTTGCGCAGGGAAGTATAGTGGCCTAATTCTTGGAACTTTGTAATTAATTTGGAGTGGATGGTAGGTTTGAGTACTGGGCCACAGTCAATGAAGAGCATCCTGATGTATTGTAGGAATCTTCATTGTCTTGATGTTCAGGAGTTAAGTGAAAAGCCACTAAAACTGTATCTTCTGTTGATCTATTGTGACATTAGGCAAATTGGAGTAGATCTAAGTCACTCCTCAGGCAGAAGTGATATGTTTCATGACCAACTTCTCAATACACTTCATCACTGTGGATGTAAATGCTAGTGGACAATCATTAATGAGGCAGATTACCACATTCTTCTTGGCACTGGTATGATTAAAACGAGAGAGAGAGAGAGAGATTGATAGTAAGAGAGAGATAGAGATAGAGATTGATAGAGAGAGAATGAGAGAATGAGAATGGGTATAGATTGAATGATTCAAACTGAATGATTCAATTTGACATTTGTCTCTTTAGTCATTCTTCCAAGGAACTGCATATTAACGCTTCATTATGGTGTATCCCATGTCTCTGTGGAATCAGTCTTCTGTGTATTTTCTTCCTTAATTAAAGGTTCTTTCTTTGTCTGTGTTCAGCTCTCACAGTAGCTCTGATCTACATTTGTCTTTATCTGTACTTTTATTACCTTTCAGCTTGTCTCCTTTGATTTCATCCTTCTTATTACCTTGTATAATTATTCCCACTTTTATTTTTAATTTGGATTTTTTTTCTGTTGTTCATTTTATGATGCAACTTTATTTCTGGCATGGATCACAGTTCATAAACTCACATTTTAAAGTTTCAAATCAACAGTCAAGAATTTACCTTTTGCTGCCAATTCCTCTATGTCAGCCCTCAGGTCAAACAGTGTTCAATTTGCTACTCTTCGTGTACCTTTTCATGTTCTCACATCTCACACTGTTATATTTTTATCTGCGACATGACCTTAAGTATTTGCATCTACATAAACCAGAGAGTCTTACTTCAGTGGTTGGGAATTTGATGGAGAAGATATTGAGAGGCAGGATTTATGAACATTTGGAGAGGCATAGTATGATTAGGAATATTCAGCTTGGCTTTGTCAAAGGCAGGTCTTGATTGCGAGCTTGATTGAATTTTTTGAGGATGTGACTAAACACATTGATGAAGGTAGAGCCATAGATATAGTGTATATGGATTTCAACAAGGCATTTGAGAAGGCACCCCATGCAAGGCTTATTGTGAAAGTAAGGAGGCATGGGATCCAAGGCGACATTGCTTTGTGGATCCAGAAGTGGCTTGCTCACAGATGGAAAAGTGTGGTTGTAGATGGGCCATATTATGCATGGAGGTCTTTGACCAGTGGTTTGCCTCAGGGATCTGTTCTGGGACACCTACACTTCGCGATTTTTATAAATGACCTGAATGAGCAAGTGGAGGGATGGGTTAGTAAATTTGCTGATGAAACAAAGGTTGGAGGTGTTGTGGATAGTGTGGAGGGCTGTCAGAGGTTACAGTGGAACATTGATAGGATGCAAAACTGAGCTGAGAAATGGCAGATGGAGTTCAACCCAGTTAAGTATGAGGTGGTTCATTTTGGTAGGTCAAATACGATGGCAGAATGTAGCATTAATGGTAAGACTCTTGGCAGTGTGGAGGATCAGAGGGATCTAGGGGTCGAAGTCCATAGGACACTCAAAACTGCTACGCAGATTGACTCTGTAGTTATGAAGGCATACGGTGCATTGGCCTACATCAACCGTGGGATTGAGTTTAAGAGCTGAGAGGTAATGTTGCAGCTATATAAGACCCTGGTCAGACCCCACTTGGAGTACTGTGCTCAGTTCTGGTCACCTCACTATAGGAAGAATATGGAAACTATAGAAAGAATGCAGAGGAGATTTACAAGGATGTTGCCTGGATTGGGGAGCATGCCTTATGAGAATAGGTTGAGTGAACTTTGCCTTTTCTCTTTGGAGCGACGGAGGATAAGAGGTGACCTGATAGAGGTGTACAAGATAATGAATGACATTCATCGTGTGGATAGTCAGAGGCTTTTTCCCAGGGCTGAAATGGCTAGAATGAGAGAACATAGTTTTAAGGTGTTTGTAAGTAGGTACTAAACATACATAGAAACATAGAAAATAGGTGCAGGAGTAGGCCGTTCGGCCCTTCGAGCCTGCACCGCCGTTCAGTATGATCATGGCTGATCATCCAACTCAGAACCCTGTACCTGCCTTCTCTCCATACCCTCTGTTCCCTTTAGCCACAAGGGCCATACCTAACTCCGTCTTAAATATAGCCAATGAACTGGCCTCAGCTGTTTCCTGTGGCAGAGAATTCCACAGATTCACACTCTCTGTGTGAAGAAGTTTTTTCCTAATCTGGGTCCTGAAAGGCTTCCCCTTCATCCTCAAACTGTGACCCCTCATTCTAGTCTTCCCCAATATCAGGAACAATCTTCCTGCATCCAGCCTGTCCAACCCCTTTAGGATTTTATACGTTTCAATAAGATCCCCCCTCAATCTTCTAAATTCCAACGAGTATAAGCCTAGCCGATCTAGTCTTTCATCATATGAAAGTCCTGCCATCCCAGGAATCAATCTGGTGAACCTTCTTTGTACTCCCTCTATGGCAAGAATGTCTTTCCTCAGATTAGGGGACCAAAACTGCACACAATACTCCAGGTGTGGTCTCACCAAGGCCTTGTACAACTGCAGTAGTACGTCCCTGCTCCTGAACTCGAATCCTCTTGCTATGAATGCCAGCATACCATTCACCTTTTTCACTGCCTGCTGTACCTGCATGCCCACTTTCAATGACTGGTGTATAATGACACCCAGGTCTTGTTGCATCTCCCCTTTTCCTAATCGGCCACCATTCAGATAATAATCTGTTTTCCTGTTTTTGCCACATTCATCCACATTAAACTGCATCTGCCATGAATTTGCCCACTTACCTAACCTATCCAAGTCACCCTGCATCCTCATAGCATTGAGGAGATGTCAGGGATAATTTTTTACGCAGAGAGTGGTGAGTGCGTGGAATGGGCTGCTGGCAGCGGCGGTGGAGCTGGAAACAATGGGGTCTTTTAAGAGACTCCTGGATATGTACATGGAGCAGAGGAAAATAGAGGGCTATGGATAAGCCGAGGTAGTTCTAAGGTAAGGACATACTCGGCTCAGCTTTGTGGTCCGAAGGACCTGTATTGTGCTGTAGGTTTTCTATGCTCTGTGTTCTGTGTTCTATCTTTACTGACTCTCTGTAAGCCCTGCTCTGTCTGAATATTTTCTTCCACGGCACTCCAGATATCATTGGAGCTTTATAATAACTCTGCGACAGCACCCACCTGTGGTTTGGATTCTTGTAGATATGAAGGTCATGTTGCCCACTTCTGTCCATAACAGCCACAATTTTCTACTTCTTAATCCAAATGGATGGAAAATCACAGATCATAAGCAAAGGACTGCCTCAAGAAGTCGAATGTTACGTGTTATCCAGCACCACGGAAAATCACAAGAATAGGAATGAGCCTTTGGCTTGATAGTAGCACTCCCACCTTTAAGTCAGGAGCAGGGCCTGTCACAGAAACCCCCCAGGAAGAGGAGGGTGAAACTTTTGCTCAGAATTATGTACAGATACTTGGGAGTAATTACTCCCCCGCTCCATCACTGAATGAGTTGTGAGAACCCACTGAAAATGTACTGATTTGGGAATTAATCACCTTAATGCCAGGTTCCAAGTAATTTTGGTCATACAAGATGTACAAGGTCTGGCTTCTTCTGGTTCTTCCATTGCTTCACAATAATCTTTGTAAACTGTGAAGTCACAGAATAATGAAACTGAAACATACCTTCTCCTTTTATCAAAGAAAATAATTCATGTTGTTTTCAGCTTACTAAAACGTTACTTCAAATAAATAAATACAAAAATTGGAAATATAATCACCTTACAGCCTTAAAAATTCAGTTGCCTAACTTAAAAAACATAGCTGGGAAATTGCTGTCAATTGTATTTCCACTCAGTTACATTAGATCTTTTAGTTCGATCTTTTAGTTTCTTCATTAACTTCTCTGAAGAATCCACTCCAAGTTCTAATAATTCTGATATATCATTTACAACTTGACATCATATGCAACTGGTCTCACATCGCCTTCTACAACTGCAATATGAACATAGCTCTCTTCATTATTTAGATTACACAATAATCTGTTCTGGATCACTATCTCCGAAGTGTAACCTGTACAAACCAAATACTTCTCAAAAGATTTTACCACATTGTCTCATTAAAACCACAATTAATATGATGGCACTTTATACTTGAGAGTTTATCAGTTAATATGAACTTATTGACAACATACTTTGATTGCATCTTACAGTTCTCAATTCTGAGTGTTTCCAAAGCATACTTTGTATTCTGATTTCCAATCTGATTCAGTGTAGATTTTGAACAATCCAACCTGCCACATTAAAAGTCACAAAGGTATCTTTTCTGACCTTTATAGTTTGACATAACCATTTTCAGTATGCTTTGTCACCCTCTGGCTGCACCTCTGTGCTGTAACCTGCTGCAATTTTCAATGATACTCCCCTTAAGTGGTTCTGTAAATAGTACGTCACTTGAGTGCTTTTTTTCCTAGAATGCGTGCTTTTTATTGAATTTGTATGATTTTCACCCTGGTACATTTTTAAAATTTTCCTTGACTTGTTACTCTGTGCATCCTCATTACTGCTCTCAGAGACAGTTCTACAATCAATGTCTTGTTTCCTAATATTCCCCAATATGGTGCACTCCCTGCTTCACTGTTGACTACTGGCAAAATATTCCTGCACACAGCCTTTCTGGTGAATTAATGTCTCTTAAATAATATCTTCGGTCTGCTCATAATGTCTTCTTTGTTAGTATTGTCCACATCTGGAGGTATCTGGTTCTCTTCTCTGCTATGAAACCTCTGGTTAGTTCTCCAATCCATGAAATTCCTGTACTACTCTATCCAAAGTCATGCTTCACTGCTATTCTTTATTCTCATCCAAAATTTCAGGACCTACATCAAATGGCTTTTCATTAAATTCCACCTGCACTGGTGCCAGTAGAATACTTCCTCCTCTCCAGTCACCATAGATGGGCCATTTGAGAATTACAAGTGTCGTTCCACTCTTCAAGAAGGGAGAGAGGCAAAAGAAAGGAAACTACAGGACAGAGAGTCTGACCTCAGTAGTCGGGAAGATGTTGGAATCAATTATTAAAGATACTTGGAAGCACATGATAAGAAAAGCCATAGACTGTCACAACCATGGATTCGGCAGCACTTGTGAATTTGCACATGTCAGTTAATATTTAATCGTGATAGTATTTCACTCCATACTTGTCATCGTAGTGCTTGTTGAGACTTGGACAGAGCACAGCAACACTTCGCTGCTTGTTTGTTATCAGCCTTCCCTGAGAAATTGGACCTTCGGGTCAACTGATACTGAAGACGAGCGGTATTCATTTAATGTTTAGATTTTCTTTTCAGCTGCAGTGTAGGCTTTGTTTCCCATTTGAGAGTTTTAGTTACCAGCCCTAGTTGGCCGAATATGAATTGTTTATTTTCCATTTAACACTGTTCACATTAAAGTTTGTGAACTATCGACCTGCTTCAGCATCTCTCACTCTGCACTTGGGCCATATCAGAACCTGGTAACATAGTTAGCATGGTTTCCTCAAAGGAAAATCTTGCCTGTTAAATCTGTTGAAATTCTCTGAAGAAGTAACAAGCAGCATAGACAAAGGAAAATCAGTTCAGTTGTGTACTTGGATTTTCAGAAGGCCTTTGACAAGCTGCCACAGATGAGGTTGCTTAACAAGCTACGAGCCCATGGTATACAGGAAAGATTCTAGCATAGATAAAGCAGTGGCTGATTAGCAGGAGACAAAAAGCAGGAATAAAGGGAGCCTCTCCTAGGCTGCCGGTGACAAGTGGTGTTCGACAGGAGACTGTGTTGGGACCGATTCTTTTTACGTTATATATCAATGATTTGGATGATGGAATTGATGGCTTTGTTACAAAGTTTGCAGATGATAAGATAGATAGAGGAGAGGGTAGTTTTGAGGAAGTAGAGAGGCTGCAGAAAGTCTTAGACAGATAAGGAAAATGGGCAAAGAAATGGCAGATGGAATACAGTGTTGGGAAGTATATGGTTATGCACTTTGGTAGAAGAAATGAAAGAGATGGCTATTTTCTAAATAGAGAGAAAATACAAAAAACTGAAGCACAATGAGACTAATTTGTAGGTTGAGTCTGTGGTAAGGAAGGTAAATGCAATGTTAGCATTAATTTCAAGCAGACTAGAATACAAAAGCAAGGATGTAATGCTGAAAATTTATAAAACACTGGTGAGGTCTCACTTGAAGTATTGTGAACAGCTTTATGCTTGTTATCTCAGAAAGAACGTGCTGAAACTGGAGAGGGGTCAAAGGAGGTTCACAAAAACAATTCAAAGATTGAATGGCTTGTCCTATACAGAGTGTTTGATGGCTCTGGGTCTGTATTTACTTGAATTCAGAAGAATGAGGGGTGACTTCATTGAAACCCTTTGAATGGTGAAAGGCTTCAATGGAGTGGATGCGGAGAGGATGTTTCCTATGGTGGGAGAGTCAAAGTCAAGAGAACACTTCCTCAGAATGTTGTGGCGTTCTTTCAGATCTGAACTGACGTGGAATTTCTTTAGCCAGACAGTGGTGAATCGGTAGAATTCTTCACTCTAGACAGCTGTGGAGGCCATGTTCTTATGTATATTTAAGGCAGATGTTGATAGATTCTTGATTGGTCACGAATATATGGAGAACGTGGGAGATTGAGGTTGAGAGGAAAATTGGATCAGCCATGATGAAATGGTGGAGCAGAATGGGTAAGGCCAAATTTGGAGTATTGTGTACAGTTCTGGTCACCGAATTATAGGAAAGATGTGAACAAAATAGAGAGAGGACAGAGAAGATTTACTTGAATGTTACCTGGGTTTCAGCACTTGAGTTACAGAGAAAGGTTGAACAAGTTAAGTTTTTATTCTTTGGAGCGTAGAAGGTTGAGGGGGGACTTGATAGAGGTGTTGAAAATGATGAGGGGGATAGATAGAGTTGACATGGATAGGCTTTTTTCCATGAGGGTAGGGGAGATTCAAACAGGAGGACATGAGTTGAGAGTTAGGGGGCAAAAGTGCAGGGGTAACACGAGGGGGAACTTCTTTACTCAGAGAGTGGTGGCTGTGTGGAATGAGTTTCCAGTAGAAGTAGTAGAGGCAGGTTTGATATTGTCATTTAAAGAAAAATTGGATAGGTATATAGACAGGAAAGGAATGGAAGGTTATGGGCTGAGTGCAGGTCGGTGGGACTAGGTGAGAGTAAGAGATCAGCATGGACTAGAAGGGCCGAGATGGCCTGTTTCCGTGCTGTAATTGTTATATGGTTGTATGGTTATAATTGATGGGTCAAATGGTCTAATTCTGCTCCTAAATCTTATATTCTTATGGTTAAAATCAGCACTCTCTCATCTGATGGTGTTCCATTTTATAATGACAGTTACCTCCTATCACTTTGGTACTCTGAACTGTTTAAGACTTATGTACGTGACCCTGTTAGGAAAAGGAATTTTACTTTGAGTGTCACATATTATGCTTGGCTGAAGACTGGGAATGCAGAGAAGTTGTGAGACCTCTGAGTGACTTGGTGTGTGTGCCCTGATGAAAGAGATGATTGGTGGATGTGGACTGCTTCATTGAGCTGTGCCTGACTTACAGGATATGGAATTTGAACCTGTATTCCCTGCCCTTGTGAGGTCTAATTTCAGTATTACTGGATTCAGATTTTTGGGGCTACTGTCATATCTACTTCCATGGAGATAATTGCATGCTTGGAGGAGAGGTTCTTGACTCCGAAAGATAGAGAACAGTCATATTCCTCTTACTCCCATCTGTGACATCTCATAAATTCAAGGAGGTTGCTTTATTATTTATTTTTCTAGTAGTTTGTAATAGCTTTTGGAATGACTTTCACTTCCTGTTCTAGCTATGGCTCATCTCTCTCTGAAGGATTCATGCTGACTTTAATCAATGCTAGCCAGCTACCTTCCCCAGCACTAGATACTTGAGAAATCTAGTTCTGTAGCCACCCTTAAAGAGAATCAATAACATAGTTATCACTAGAGACCTGTTGAAACCATGCACTCAGTAGAAAATTCCTTCTTATATTGTGACAGATATCAAATTGGCACAGTCTAAATATGTATTGGATTATTTTCAGTATTAATACATTTAAATATCTGTAGTACAAATACAATGCATGCACTTATTTAACATCTTTCCTGGCTGAGGACTGTTCTGATGCGCATTGTAGTAACTAGGTTATCTTGAACTGTAGTCATTGTTGTTTGAAACATTTCAGCCATGTAAGATTCACAAATAGCAAAGAGATGATTGGATAAAAATGCAGAGAGTTCTGATGCAAGGTTTTATCCCACAGTAACGACAGTTCTTTTTCTCTCACAGATAATCTTCTGAATTCTTCCAGAGATTGAACGTTGCTCCAAGTACTACTACTATCTGCAGTCTCTTGTGTCTCCATTGGATAATATTTTTTGATCAAAATTTCAGACAATTTTTTCATTCAACCTAATGGGTCATTGGTTTATAAAGTCTCCTGAAAGTTCGTACCCTGACAGAGAGCAGAACAAAATTATGACAGGCACAGATAGGGTAGACCATCAGAAACTATTCTTAGAGGCAGAAATGTCTGAGTCCAGAGGGCATAGTTTTAAGATGTGGAGTAGAAGAGGAATGTTTAGAGAGGTTCTGAGGCAGAATTTTTCACCCAGAGGATGATTATAATCTGAAATACACTGCCTGGGAAGGTAGTGGAGGTGATACTCTCACAATAGTTAATGATATCGTATTTGTAAGTTGGACGCCATGCACAATTCTGATTTGATGGAGACAGACGTGAGAAAGCACAGTGGAACATCTGGAGAAATTTCTGAAATGCCCATTTTGCTGCCGCTGCTACTGTGCGATCAAGAATCTCTGGAGGGAAGGCCCCAAAATCTCCAGCTTTGCCTGCTGCTGGCGACTGAGGCTGAGGTCGAAGCATTTGGCAGAGATGGTGCTCAGTACTCGGTGTCGGAGGGCTGATTGGAGCTCGAAGTTTTCGGACGACTCAGAGTTGGACTGTGGTCGGGCATGGCAGAGAGAGTTTTCTTCCTTCTCCTGCCTGCGTGAGATGTGGGACTTTCCAGAGACTTTGAACTTTTTTATTGTACCCATGGCCTGTTCTACATCAAGTTATGGTATTGTTGTACTGTTGTAACTATACATTACAATTATGTGGTTTTTGTTAGTTTTTCAGTCTTGGTCTGTCCTGTATTTCTGTGATATCACACCGGAGGAATATTGTATCATTTCTTAATGCGTGCATTATTAAATGACAATAAAAGAGGACTGCGTGTCCTCGTAATCTAAAATCTAAAAGAAACATCTGGAAGGACATTTGAATTGTCAGTGTATCATGGGCTATGGACTAATGGGTTTAGTGATTAATCGATGGTAAATAAGATTAGTATTATAGGTATTTGATAGCCAGCATGGATAGGGTGGGCTAAAGTTCCATTTCTATAATACTCTTTCATTATTATATTGAAATATCATCCTTGTATATGTGTATAACGTAGACTTGAACTTAGAACCTACTGATTCAAAGTAAATATACTACCAGTAAACCAATACTGACACCTATTGTTGTAAACTTAATTCACAACATATTTAAAAAATGTTCACATAGTTTAAACAAGGAAAATAGACGTTGACCCAGCAATTCATTGCTTAATGGTGGCACTAAATGTACTATGCAGGATACCAGTCATATCTGCCCATTGGATTCTAACCCTAAAAGCCATTCTATTGAAGGGATGTGAGAGAATTTGGGAGGCAGATATTAAAACATCAACACAATTAAACAGTGCAATCAGCATTGACAGTTGCAGATGAATTCCTAACTATCCGTCTTCTAACTGCCTGCAGTTTCACTTCTTCTATGCAAATTCTTCATTCCAATAATTTGTCTCGCAAACCAGGTATTATACGCCTGGAGTTTTAAAAGATATGCTTAATATTCTTGAAATATTAAAGACAATTATGTATTTTAAGAGGCAATTCATTGTCCATTGATATACAATTGAGACTGAGGTGGCTGGAGTGTAGTACATATATTGCTCACTCAATGCAACGCACACAATATTGCCCACTGAAGAACACTTCATGAAGGCCATGAATCCTGTTCATTCATCTTCATGAACAGATCATCCCAGGGATCTCCAGCATGTAATTTCTCAATAGATTTTCTTGACAGGTGAGCCTCCAGCCTGGATCATACAATTGGTAGATTAATTTTATTATGTGACTGCACAGATGAAGGTTCAGTTTCTTAAGGCTTGAAACCTAATTCTAATACTTCAACCTCCTGTTCCTGAGGCACAGACAACACATTTAAAGCTTTAAAATAATAGATGATAGTAAATGTCTCCACGTTTAAACATAGTTCACCATTATGTTATTTTACATCATGTTAACAGAGCCTTCAATCCAATAATTCTGTGCCACCCATGTGACCAATAACCTACTAACTTGTATGTCTTTGGAATGTGGCAGGAAACTGGAGCAACTAAAGGAAAGCCACATGTTCGCAAGGAGAATGTACAAACTCCTTACAGACAGCAGCAGAGTTGTACCAGGGTCACTGGTGCCATAATAGCATTTCCCGAACCACTGCACCACCCTGCTCCAATATGCAACTCATGCTGAAGTATAGCACAAGAATAACTTCCAAGTTGTTTATAGTTCAGTCTTATCATAAAGTCCAGCTGCAAGCGTTTGTTGCCCAACACATGAAAACAGAAAGTTTATAATCAGATAGAGAGATTAAGCTTTAACAGTACATGGAACACCAATGGAGAATTACAGAGCAAATCCAACACAAACCATGCAGGTAAAAACATTTAAATGGTTGTGCCTCCCTTGCACTCCCTTATACTGTTGTCCAATAAAGCAGGCCTGAACCTTTAGTGACCCTCTTTGGCCATGCAAAGACAAGGATATTGTAGGTTACTAAGGAAGCTGTAATGAGATATCCTGCTGGTTGCAGAGAGGCAATACTCCACATGGAGAATAAAGAGAATAAAGGCCTTTTCATAACCTTAATTACGGTAGGGTTAATCCCCAGCTAGTTGGCTGTTTAAGACTGATATAGCCCAGTAACTACTCACGATCAGAGGCCTACACAAAGGGAATATCAAACTGTCAAGAATGTCTTTCTCTCTGTAACTGCAGGGAAAATCTGCTGACTGCTGGAACTAATCCTATTTTTCTCTTGACTTTGAATGAATCGCAAGGCCACTACTTTGTTTATTAGACCTGTGGAAGCTTTAGCAGAAAAATATGCTATTTTTATTGACATGAGACTCTCACTAGACTGCATAATGATTAATGAATTTTCAAAATCAAAGATTGATGGATCCTTGGTTATACTGGCTGTTATTTTTTTCTGTAGGTGCTTACACATTCTGAAAATGATTGGAGATGAGCTTTGCAATTAAAGCTGATGGCAAAATCTACTTAGCACAATGTCAGGAATGAATTATAGAAAATTAACTCCAGGTTGTTCACTATATTCATTCAAAGGCAAATGGCGTTTTTTTTAATTTGTCATTACTTTGCCATTATCATTTGAGGTTTGCAAATATTATTAAAATATTCAAATTGTTTCCATATTTTTATAAATTGGCAGCTTTATAAGTAAAATTATAATTTAGAATACATTGAGATATACCATGGAATTATTGCTTAAAATGTTCACTTCAGTTTAAAAGATGCCGAGAAAAAGATAATGTCGATAAGATACAGTGAAACACTTGCCTTGCATACTGTTCATACAGACCAGATCATTAGACAGTGCACTGAGGTAGAACAAAGTAAAAGAATGCAGAATGAAGAGTAAAAGCTGCAGAGAAAGTGTACACACGAGGAAATCTGTAGATGCTGGAAATTCAAGCAACACACAAAATGCTGGTGGAACGCAGCAGGCCAGGCAGCATCCAGAGGAAGAGGTACAGGCAATGTTTTGGGCCGAGACCCTTCTGCAGGCAAACAATAAACTGTAAGATTATAACAAGGTAGACTGTAACTCCAAGTGTCTATCTTATCGTACAAGAGGTGTGCTCAAAATCTAATAACAGTGAGATAGAAGTTGTCTCAGAGACTACTGGCACATGCCTTCAAGCTGTTGTATCTTCTGCCAATGGGAGAGGGTAAAAGGGTGGGTGGGGTCTTTGATTTTGCTGGCTGCTTTATTGAGTAAACAAGAAGGATTATGAGAGTCCATAGAGGGAAGATTGGTTTCCATGATGTGCTAGCTGAACTGTGTCCAGAACTCTAAGCGGTTTCTTGTGGCCATGTGCAGAGCAGTGCTATACCAAGCTGTTATGCATCCAGATAAAATGCTTGCTATTGCGTATTGATAAATATTTGCAAGAATCGACGAAGGCATGCCAAATTTCCTTGGACTCCTGAGAAAGCCAAGGAATTGGTGAGCTTTCAAGGTGATGTTCAGTACTAAGAACTAGAATTTCTCAACCCTTCAACCTCAGGACCATTGATGTATCAGGAACATGTACACTGACTTCCTGAAGTCAATGACCAACTGTTTAATTTTGTTGATGTTCAGGCGAAGCTCCCTACCTCCTTTTTGCACTTTCTCTTGTCATTTTTAGGGATAGGATCCACAACGGTGAAACCATCTGCAAACTTGTGTATGGAATCAGAGCAGAATTTTTCCCCACAGCCTTGAGTAAATGGATAGATTGTCAGATTTCTTTTCCATCATGGACAAAGGCATGTTTAGAAGTTATAGGCTTAAGGGGAAAGTGGAAAGTTTAAAGGACCAAGATTTTTTCAAAGCCAGGGAAAGAAGCAGATAGAATTGCAACATTGAAGAGGCATTTAGACAGACACATGATCATGCAGGGACTGGAGGGATATAGGTATTATTCAGGCAGGTGGAATTAGTTTACGTGGGCATCATGTCCAGCATAGACACTGTGGGAGGCAGGGCTGTATTATTCTGTATTTGAGCTGTATTATTCTATTTCCACTCTGCACCCTAAAGTTACCCACTATACACTGTGAGTTTTCAATCTATTCTCAATGAGTAATGTTGATATCTCGCTAGAAATATAAACTTGCCTCGAGGTTTCATCAATTCACCAGTTACCAGCGTATTGATCATAGAACCACCAGTATTAGCCTGGAATTGATTCCATCAGGTTTTGAATTTCTTTCCAATGTTGTGGTTAACTGAAGGCTATTTAATTTTATACCATTTCACTGGAATCAATTCTTCCATGAGCAATTGTTACTATTTCCACAGTAAAAGTGCCACATATTTTAATGGATAATTTTAGACTGACAGTGAAAAGTATTCAAGTAACTACCTGGAATTAATCAATCCAATGCATACCTCAGCAGCCAAATCTGCTTTTCAAGTTAAGTGAATATTGTAGCATGGATGAAATTACCAGAGAGACAGAGTCACTGGTAGATACAAAGCAGCTTCTTTATCTGACACAACGAGGTACAGTAGGCATCTTACGGACGGAGACAACTTCCGCAGAAAGGTCTGCTAGCTCAATGTGGGATCAATATTTATATGCTAAACACAAAGGCAATCGCTACTTAAAAAGTTACAGACAATGCTTAGACAATGCTTCCTTTTGAAGCTACATACAAAATATCACACCATCATTTCCTTCCGGCGCCAACATGTCTGGGTTGGTATCCACATACTTTAGGATTTACTTGGCATTTTATGTGCTAACATAGAAGACAATTAATATTTATAATGTATAGATAATACTGTCTTCATGTTAGAGTGGATTTTTTTGGGTAGATGATTTGTTAACACTTAAATGACTTTGGCCATCAGACTTCTATTTTAACTGTTTGACGAAGGACTGTGGATTGAGTCCACCACAATGGGCTTCCTAAAAGGTGAGAATACCAGATGCTTCTGGTAGTTCGACCTGTTGCTGTAGTTTCGAAGACAGTATTATCTATACATTATAAATATTAATTGTCTCCTATGTTAGCATGTAAAATGCCAAACAAATCTATTGTGGATTGAACCAAAGGCTATGGATACCAACACAGACATGTTGGCGTCGGAAGGAAAGGGTAGTGTGATATTTTGTATGTAACTTCAAAGGGAAGCATTGTCTATGCATTGTCTGTAACTTTTTAAGTAGCGATTGCCTTTGTGTTTAGCATATAAATAACGAGCCCACATTTAGCTAGCAGACCTTTCTGCAGAAAGCGTCTCCGTCCGTAAGATGCCTACTGTACGTTGTTATGTCAAATAAAGAAGCTGCTTTTTATCTACCAGAGACTCTGTCTCTCCGGTAATTTCATTTACGCTACAACATTCGAAACTACAGCATTAGGTCAAACTACAGTGCCAGTAGCATCTGGTATTCACACCTTTTAGGAAGCCCATTGTAGTGGACTCAATCCACAGTACTTTGTCAAACAGTTAAAATAGAAGTCTGGTGGCCAAAGTCATTTAAGTGTAAACAAATCATCTACCCAAAAAAAACTCACTCTAACAGTCCCTCCTCTTGGCTTTGGGACAAAAATTAAATTTGTATCAGGAAAGGCCAACCTAGGAGGATCTCCTCAAATAGGGCAGCCAAAAAATGCCCTGTCTCGAAATCCCCCCTCCAATTATGTACCTCGATAGCTATCCTAGCATTACCTAATCGCTACCTACTAAATGTTAAGCACAGAAGTTGTTCCAAGTCTTTAGGAATGCAGCTCCTTTCATTTGCCTGCTCTTTCCCTGTAGGCGGAGGCTACGTCCATACTACGCCGGATAATTTTGAAAACGAAGCTTTTTCTCTTCGTTTTGACCCTCTGTCCACACTGAACTGATGTTTTTAGCCCCCGAAAGTGGAGATTTTCAGAAACGATCTCCAGAGTGAATAAATCTGAAAACTCCTAATATCCGTTGTAGTGTTTACGGGGTAACCGGAAAGATTTAGAAACGCTGTCATGACAACACCACAACAACAATGTTTTTTCTGCTTCTGTAACGCGCAGTCGGTGTGAACAGCGTGAGAGTTAAATTGTAAAGTGAGCTTTCTTGACTATTTAAAAACACTGTCATGACGTGCCAGAACAGATAGCCGCAGCACGGCATTTCGTTGTCTTCTTGAACGCAACCACCTAACAGTTTGAGAACTGACGGCAATGAGACTGAAGCCAGGAGGGTTAGAAATGTACTCACCAAATAATTTGACCCATAGCTTACTGAATAAATAATTATACTCACTTTGCCCTGTTTTCTGTCCTTGCTTGTATGAAGGTGGTTTACCTATTTATGCAAGTGCTTCTCTGACAATAGATGTGTAACAGCCTAATGTAACATTGTATGGAAATACAAGATAACACCGACACAGGCGTTTTATACATTTAACAAGGTGCTTTATTAATGCAACAGAGTTGATCAGTTTTTCAATGTTCTTTATCAGCTGGGTCATACTGTCCGTGAACTCCCTGTCGGTTGCCTCTATACGCTCCAGTATTTGTTTTTTTTAGTTTCAAGTCCTCCTGCGCGAGAACCAAGAGCAAGTCCTTTGAAGTTTTTCTACTCTGTAACTGGACAAACACGCACCAAGTGCATCGTTTCCTCTTTGCTTGTTTTCTGTGTGTCCTGCGCGTGCCCAGTAGGAGGAGATTCGCCCAAGTATCCGTCTAATGTGGACAGAGATATTTTGAAAAACGCTTAGTGTGGACGCCTGTCGTTTTTACTCGAAACCGGCGTTTTCAAAATTATCCGGCGTAGTGTGGACGTAGCCTGACTGCAGCTTAATTACATTCTTTTGTCTTCAGCCCTTTATCCTCTGGTCGCTGAAACTCTCCTTCCAGGAGCACCCACGGGCTCTTTCATCGGTGTACAGGAAGGGGTTGGGGCGGCCTCTATGTAAACGTCTGCAAGGACCTCTCCTCGGTGGTACCCCCTTCTGAATGGTTCCGTTGATCACTGGCTCAAATGCTGAAAAGGCCCAGCTCCTCAGACAGGGGTGACTGCTTTCAGATGCCGTCTCCAGTCTGAAATGCCATCGAAGTGGTGGAACTTGCCATCTCTGCTTTAACTCAAAAATCCCTCCCCGTCTATTTCCCAGTAAATTTCTATACTATGCTATAAAATTAATCATCTACCTTCAGCAACCAGCCTTCTTTGCAGAGTACCATCATCATCACACTTTAGCAGGCTATTCATGGTTTTCCAACACATTCTCAGTGTCTTCTGCCCTGCTCCCGGCGTTTTCTGCCTTTGTGTTTTCTCCGGGTATGTTTTCATCAGCTGTGGTCAGGTCTGCCATGGCCGGCTGGTGTTCCTCTCTTAGGTTCTCTGTAATTACATGGTTACTGGGTACACTTGGTTCCCCACTCCTTCTGTGGGAGCAACAAGAGGGTGAGTCGTATGCTTTAACCTGAGTCCAGAGTTTCCACTGGCTGCCTCGCCGAGTCTGTACACAGACACACGTATCATTGGTTAACTGTCTGTGGTCCTATCCACCTGGGGACAAACCCTGGTCTTTCTGGCAGCACCCTCACCATAACTTGGTCTCCGGGCTGTGGAAGGTCTATCTCTCTTCCCTCTGGCTCTCTCTGATCAGCGATTCGCTGTTGTTGTTTCACTCGGTCCTTTAATACTTTAAGTTGGTTACAAAGGTCTTTCACATTTTGGGTTATTCTATCCCTGTAAGCCCCAGGCTCCCCACAACCCGTAATTACCCCATAAGGGAGTCGCATTGTTCACCTCATCAATAATTCGTAGGGGCTGAGACCCAACGTGCAGTTCGGGGTTGTGTTCAATCTCATCAGGATTCCTGGTAATACATCCACCGATGTCTTTCCTGTCTCAGCTATAGCTTTAGCTAACGCATTCTTGATTGTTCAATTCATCCATTCTACCATCCCTGAACTTTGGGGGTGGTAGGGTACGTGGAACTGTTGTTGAATCCCTAGCAGTCGACACATTTCCGTCATCACTTTCCCCGTGAAATATGCTCCCTGATCTGAATCCACCTGAACTGGGGTTCCCCATCTTGGGAGGATTTCCTGAACTAGGATCCATGCAGCAGTGCGGGTGGTGCAGTCCCTTGTTGGGAAAGCATCCATCCACCGGGTGAAGTGATCCATAATTACTAGACAGTAGCTTTTCCCCCTGCTTTTTAGCAGGGGCCCTGTGAAGTCCATCTGGATGTTTTCCCAGAGTCCTCTCGGCCGAGGCTGATTTGCCAGCTGTATCTTTCTGCCCTTACCAGGGTTATGCTGGGCACAAGTGATACAACGGCGGCAGAATTTCTCAACATCCCCGCCCATCCCTGGCCACTACCAGTCCTGCTGGAGGGTTGTGATCATGCTCTGCCTTCCCTGATGTATCACCCATGATATAACTTTAATAGTATCTGTCTAATACAGGGTGGGGCCACCGCGACTCTTTCCTCCCCATGTCTCCAGCACCCATCTGGTCCCTCCTTTGCTCCTTTTCTCCTCCATTTTTCCTTCTCTTCTGTCTCTACCTCTTCATATGATTTTACTAAGCTGGCTTCTGTCGTTGCCTCCTGCACACTTTTAATTTCAATTGCCTCTTGTTCCCCAGCTGCCTTATTTGCAGTAATGTCTGCCCTCGGAGGAACGGGGAAACTTTATGTTCTGGAGTGGCCGCAGTCTCTCTGAGTATCCCCTGGTGTTCTTGTTCCTTCGCTATACCCTGAACAGTGGTCAGTGTGTCAGTTTGTATAGGGTCCTGCTTAGGGGTTTATGCAGACACTCCTCTATTTTAACTGCGTCTATCTTTACCTGCTCACAACCTTGCTTGTCTCGAGCCCACACAGCTGGGAACTGCTGACAAAGTAACCCATAGACACCATCCTGGCTACAGTCTCTAATGATCGGGGCAGCTGCGCCTATGCTAGCCAGGCCGTGTATTCTGTTGGTTGTATGTGTTTGCTGCCCATGACTCGTCCATATTATTTCTCCCTTTCCTGAATCTATAACAACTCCTGCTTCCCTGAGGATGTCTATTCCAATGATCGCGCCCTCATTATTTGGACATACCCAGAAATACACTGGAAGCTGCACTCCCCTGATTTCTAGTATTTGCTTCTCGCTTCTTTCTGCTTTTACTGTTTTCCCTCTTACACCCCTGATATAACTGGCCTGTCCGGTTGTTGGTAAGGGTAAGTCTGTTATCGATACCAATGCCCTTGTGTCCACTAACATATTGCATTGCCATCCCCCTAACAATGCCATTGTGTACATCCGTGAGTCATCAGAGCTGGCCGTGGAGCTGCTGCCACATCCTTTTCTGCCTTAAGAGGCGCCATTACTAGCTGTTTTATCTGATCGACAGTCAGACTGGTTGCTGATGGGGTGAGTGACTGGGTGTCTGCTGTGACCTTCGCCTGGGTTTCCCCCCTCCCTTTTGGACACTGTCTCCAGCCATGTCCCGATAGGCCACAGCTGTAGCATATCAACTCCTTCACTGTCTTATCCCTGGTACGGCAGTCCTTTGCTAAGTGCCATGGCTGCCGACATGCAAAACAAACTTTCTGGAACATCACTGCAGCTGCATCCACTATACCCACTTTATGATTTCTCTTGCCTTTTCTTTGTTCTATCTCACTGGCTCATGAAACTATCGCATAGTAGGTGGACCCTATCGTTATGCCTAAATCTAAAACATTCTGGTGGGCTGAGCTCAGGCCTTCCTTCAGCATTTTTAGGAAGACTTGATCATCCCTCCCTGGATTATTCAACCTGGAATCTTCCTCGTATCCTCCATATTTACGCTCTTCATAATCCATGGCTGTCTCGTCAGTTTTTTGAATCACTGCCATTATCATTCCCCAGCTACTCTCACCTCACCCCAGGCGTTGTTTCACTTCCCCTTTAAAAGAGCAATATCTTTCTTCATTACTGGTGCTCTGGGTAGTTGTCCATGTACCATCCCCCTGAGCAATACTGTCCCACATATTCCTCGGGCACTTGGCTTTTACTAATACGTATATATCTTTAGGGTGCATCTGGTGAATTTCAACCATTTCCTCGAGCTTACGTCAGAATTCTGAATTCCCACAGGCAACTTTAAGCGAGGGCAACTCGAACAAAATGCACTGTTTCTCTCCGGGGTTGAAGGGCTTATGAATAATCGTAATCAAGGTCAAGGCCTGGCTCAGATCGTCAGTGTTCTCAACCTGACATTGCCTGACCTCAATAGGTGCCATTCTGGTAGATCTATCTGGGTAAAACCTCTCCCTGAAATATCTCCATACTAATTCCCACCCTATGCAAAATATCATAGATGGGTAGCATTTAAACAGTACATACCTAAAACCACAGAGTATGTATTCCACAATCTGCCCCCTTTGGGTACCCGAACTCATGATGTCTGCTGTATTTCTTTTACATCACACTTGCAAACACATACACTAAAATGCAGCTCTCCGAACGAGCATACATGCCCCACTCTGGCGTCTCGAACCGTACCGTTGGTTACCACCTTTCGCAACTGGTGGTCCAAGTTTCACCAAGTTAACATGCAAAGATTCCTCACTTAAACACACATGCACACGCACACACTACTTTTATATCTACCAGTTCAGCTCTCCACGTTCGTGATACCTCGTGTGTCCACTGACCGAATAGATCCAAGTGTGAGTGTTATTTTAGAAAAGTACTCACCAACTTAAGACTGCTAGGAGCGCTGGTCACACAACGGGTCACTAAATATCCCACTCCTGACGCCAAATGTTGTAGCGTGGATGAAATTACCAGAGAGACAGAGTCATTGGTAGATACAAAGTAGCGTCTTTATTCGACACAACAAGGTACAGCGGGCATCTTACGGATGGAGGAGCTTTCCGCAGAAAGGTCTGCTAGCTCAATGTGGGCTCAATATTTATATGCTAAACACAAAGGCAATCGCTACTTAAAAAGTTACAGACAATGCATAGACAATGCTTCCTTTTGAAGCTGCATACAAAATATCACACCATCCTCTCCTTCCGACGCCAACATGGCTGGGTTGGTATCCACAGCCTTTAGGATTTACATGGCACTTCCCATGCTAACATAGAAGACAATTAATGTTTATAATGTATAGATAATACTGTCTTTGAAACTACAGCATTAGGTCAAACTATGGTGCCAGAAGCATCTGGTATTTACACCTTTTAGGAAGCCCATTGTGGTGGACTCAATCCACAGTCCTTTGTCAAACAGTTAAAATGGTAGCCAGTCATTTAAGTGTAAACAAATCATCCACCCAAAAAAACTCACTCTAACATGAACTTATAAGTTCTTTACCAGATTTGACATTGTGGCCCCTGCCTTTCCCCCACATGAGCCATCTGTTGTCGGCCCCCAACCAACACATTTTCCACTCTCCCCTCCTACCCCTCCTCACAGTCCCCCACCCTTCTCTCATGACTATACCCCTTCCCCACATGAAACCACCATGGCAGGCTTCACAGCTGAACAAGTGAGCTGACAGCTGAAACGTCTCAACCCAAGCAAGGCTGCAGGACCAGATAGTGTCAGTACCAGGGTGCTCAAAGCCTGGACGCCTCAGCTACGTGGAGTACTTCGCCATGTCTTCAACCTGAGCCTGAGGCTCCGGAGGGTTCCTGCACTGTGGAAGACGTCCTGCCACGTCCCTGTGCCAAAGACGCCGCGCCACAGCGGCCTCAATGACTACAGACCGGTCGCATTGACCTCCCACATCATGAAGACCCTGGAGAGACTTGTTCTGCAGCTGCTCCGGCCTATGGTCAGGCCACACTTAGATCCCCTCCAGTTTGCCTAACAGCCCCGACCAGGACTTGAGGATGCCATCGTCTACCTGCTGAACCGTGTCTATGCCCACCTGGACAAGCCAGCGAGCACTGTGAGAGTCATGTTTTTTGACTTCTCCAGTGCGTTCAATACCATCCGCCTTGCTCTGCTGGGGGAGAAGCTGACAGCGATGCAGGTGGATGCTTCCCTGGTGACATGGATTCTTGATTACCTGACTGGCAGATCATAGTACGTGTGCTTGCAACACTGTGTGTCCAACAGAGTGATCAGCAGCACTGGGGCTCCACAGGGGACTGTCTTGTCTCCCTTTCTCTTCCCCATTTACACCTCGGACTTCAACTACGGCACGGAGTCTTGTCATCTTCAGAAGTTTTCGGATGACTCTGCCATAGTTGGATGTATCAGCGAGAGAGATGAGGCTGAGTACTGGGCTATGGTAGGAAACTTTCTCACATGGTGTGAGCAGAATTATTTGCAGCTTAATGTGAAAAGGACTAAGGAGCTGGTGGTAGACCTGAGGAGAACAGAAGTACCGGTGACCCCTGTTTCCATCCAGGGGGTCAGTGTGGACATGGTGGAGGATTACAAATACCTGGGAATATGAATTGACAATAAACTGGACTGGTCAAAGAACACTGAGGCTGTCTACAAGAAAGGTCAGAGCCGTCTACATTTTCTGAGGAGACTGAGGTCCTTTAACATCTGCCGGACGATGCTGAGGATGTTCTACGAGTCTGTGGTGGCCAGTACTATCATCTTTGCTGTTGTGTGCCGGGGTAGCAGGCTGAGGGTGGCAGATACCAACAGAATCAACAATCTCATTCGTAAGGCCAGTGATGTTGTAGGGATGGAACTGGACTCTCTCACGGTGGTGTCTGAAAAGAGGATGCTGTCTAAGTTGCATGCCATCTTGGTCAATGTCTCCCATCCACTACATAATGTACTGAGTGGGCACAGGAGTACATTCAGCCAGAGACTCATTCCTCCGAGATGCAGCACAGAGCGTCATAGAAAGTCATTCCTGCCTGTGGCCATCAAACTTTACAACTCCTCCCTTGGAGGGTCAGACACCCTGAGCCAATAGGCTGGTCCTGGACTTATTTCATAATTTACTGGCATAATTTACATATTACTATTTAACTATTTATGGTTCTATTACTATTTATTATGATGGTGCAACTGTAACGAAAACTAATTCCCCCCGGGATCAATAAAGTATGACTATGACTATGAGTATGACTAATATGGTCAAGTTAAGTGAATATGGTCAAGGTTTCAGTTCACAGACCATGCCAAAGAAGTATTACAAGGTAATGATGAAATCAAGCTAAATAGCTTGGCTATAAAAATAGTAAATGGGAGGAAAGTAGAAAGAGACGGAAAAAGAGTTTGGCTGAGAAGTTCATTCCCAATCATTAATACTAAACATGCAATACATAGCATTATCAGCCATTCACACTACCTTTCCAATTCACTTATTGAAATCTTGTGTAGCATGTAGGATCTCATTGATGAAGGCCTGGAAAACCTCTGGACTGCTGGAACCTCTGAAAGGCATCACCAAGTATTGGCAAGGTATTACGAATGCATTCTTCCAGTCATCTCCCTGACAGATGCTGATCAGTTTGTATGTGCTCTCTCGATCCAGTTTGGTGAAGATCTGGACCCCACAAATCATTTCGAATGAACTATCCATCAAGAAGGGAGAAGGTAACGATTCTTAATGGTGACTTTGTCATGTCCGTGATAGTCATTGTAGGGATGAAGATCCCCGTCTTTCAAGTCAAGTCAAGTTGCTTTTATTGCCATTTCAACCATAAACTGCTGGTACAGTACACGGTAAAAATGAAACAACGTTCCTCCAGGACCATGGTGCTACATGAAACAACACAAAACTACACTAGACTATGTGAGACAACACAAGGCTACACTAGACTGCGTAAAAGAACATAAAAACTGCATTAAACTACAGACCTGCACAGGACTACATAAAGTGCACAAAACAGTGCAGGGCAGTACAATATTTAATAAACAAGACAATAGGCACAGCAGAGGACAAATTACAATATAATAATAAATGATGTAGATGTCAGTCTAGTCTCTGGGTATTAAGGAGTCTGATGGCTTGGGGGAAGAAACTGGTGCACAGTCTGGTCATGACAGCCCAAATACTTTTGTACCTTTTGCCCGATGGCAGGAGGGAGAAGAGCTTGTGTGAGGGGTGTGTGGGGTCCTTCATAATATTGTTAGTTTTGCGGATGCAGTGTGTGGTGTAAATGTCTGTAATAGCAGGAAGAGAGACCCCGATGATCTTCTCAGCTGACCTCACTATCTGCTGCAGGGTCTTGCGATTTGAAACGGTGCAATTCCCGAAACAGGCAGTGATGCAGCTACTCAGGATGCTCTCAATACATCCTCTGTAGAATGTGGTGAGGATGGGGGGTGGGAGATGGAGTTTTCTCAGCCTTTCTCAGCCTTTCTCAGTACTGCTAGGCTTTCTAGGCTATGGAGCTGGTGTTGAGGGACCAAGTGAGATTCTCTGCCAGGTGAAAACCAAGAAATTTGGTGCTCTTAGCAATCGGTGTTCAGCAGAGAGTGGTCGCTCCATGCTCTCCCAAAGACAACAACCATCTCTTTTGTTCACATCCAGAGACAGGTTGTTGGCTCTTGTGACGGGGTCCTAAATTACCCCTATGAACTGTGCTCGATAGCCCCTATGAACTGTGCTTTTGAAAAGAGAGAGGTGCCCAACGCCAACACCTTGTTAAAAAGAGAGTTATTTAACACCGACATCTTGTTTTTAAGGGAGAGAGGGAGAGACAAAGACTGCTCACAGTATGTTAATACTTTCTGAAGGACATTGCCTGCTTGTACATTCTTACACAGACAGAGAAGGGAGGAGTTATTTGAGAGACAGTTCGTACTCAGTGCAGTGAGGAGAAGATGGCAGCACACCGCGCATGCGCAGCTGTCAGGTGAAAAATGATGCTAGTCCTGACGAAGGGTCTCGGCCTGAAACTTCGACTGTACCTCTTCCTAGAGATGCTGCCTGGCCTGCTGCGTTCACCAGCAACTTTGATGTGTGTTGCTTGAACTTCCAGCATCTGCAGAATTCCTGTTGTTTGTATCTGTTAAATAGGGGTCGTGGACAATTTCTGATTTGATGGAGATAGACGTGAAAGCACAGAGGAACATCTGGAGAAATTTCTGAAACGCCCATCCTCTGCTGTCGTTACTGTGTGGTCGGGAATCTTTCGGAGGGTAGGCTTCAAAATCTCTGGCCTTGCCTACTTTTGGCGACCGAGAAAGAGGTCAAATCGCTCGGACAGAGATGGCGCTCAGTACTCGGTGTCGGAGAGCTGATCAGAGCTCGAAATTTTCGGATGACTCAGAGTCGGATTGTAGACTGCATGGGAGGGAGAGTTTTTCTTTCCTCTCCCGTCTGCGTGAGATGTGGGACATTTGAGAAACTTTGAACTTTACTGTGCTCACGGACTTCTTCATCAAGTTATGCTATTGCGCACTGTTGTAACTATATGTATAATTATGTGGTTTTGTCAGTTTTTTCAGTCTTGGTTTGTCCTGTGTTTTTGTGATATCACACTGGAGGAAATAATGTATCATTTCTTAATGCATGCATTACTAAATGACAATAAAGGGGGACTACGTGTCTTCATAATCTATAATCTAAATAGAAGGTCAGATGATAGACCTCACAAACATAATTTTGGACACTAAATGAGTTTTGTTGTGCCCACAGAAAAAGTGGGTTTTGGAGGATCGACCAGGTGGATCGATCAGTGGCTCTCGCAGCGAGGAGAAGGTGTGACCGGTGGGGAAGTTTTTGTGTCCAACACTTGCCTGGGTTGATAGCTCCACCACAGAAGAATGGTCCCCTTTGTTGTGGTCACAGTCAGTGACTTTTAAAGGATTTTGGAGGACAATGGGAAGATTGACAGCGTCAGCTCACCTGAAGATTCGAATCTCTCTCTCTCTCTTTCTGTCCATCACTACTCAACTAAATACCATGAACTGAACTGAACTTTACTTATTATCGTAAGACTATTTATTTACCCCTAGACTTGAAGAAGCTTGGTTTTCATATATATTCCACACTTATAAATAATCATTGCTAATCTGCTTGATTTATCTGCATTTATATTACTGTATTGCATAGTTACTAATAAATATTATTAGTTATAGCAATACTGGACTCCAAAGTGTTTTCCATCTCTGCTGATTCTTTAACCCGTCACGGGGTACGTGACATTCTGCACCAATCCGTTAGCCGCTGCACCTCCTCTCTGTATGCTGACTCATCGTTCTTGCTGATGAGACCCACCACAGTTGTGTCATTGGTGAACTTGATGATATGATTTGAGCTGTGTATTGCTGCACAGTCGTGGGTCAGCAGAGTAAACAGCAGTGGACTGAGCACACAGCCCTGGGGGGCCCCCGTGTTCAGTGTGATGGTGTTGGAGATGTTGCTCCCAATCCGGACTGACTGAGATCAAAGAAGAATCCTGCAGTGGCTGGGATTGTGGTGGTCAAATGAAGCCGTGCTGTCGCACTTCGGCGATGTTGTCATTCATGGCTTGGGTCTCAGGAGCAGAGTAATGGCTAAACCATGGCATTCTTGTGGGAGTTTGGAGAGGTTGAGGGTCCTCACATCTCCATGGATTTACGCAATGAAATGAGCTGAGTTTGCAGCCAGTTGATCTGGCAGATGGGTCCCCAGTTCAGCAGTGAACTAGATGACCAGGCAGATGAGTCACAACTCAGCAGTGAATTAGATGACCAGGCAAAGTGGGGGTCATGAATGGAAGGCCAGAGGTAACCCACGGTGAGAGAAGTGTGGAGTAAGTCAATAAGGAGGCATTGGATGGACTCATGGTGTTTTCCAATGCTCAAGTGCACAGACCATGTGCACGCTCCAATCATCCTAGACCCCAAGGGACATCTGTCAGTGGCTGTGATGCAGATGGGGTGGGAGATAGACTTGGTAGGGAATCCAAACTGCACACATAGAGTCAGTTCCAGAAAGCTGTCTGCTGTGCTGGAATCCACCAGAGTCTTGTGTGTGAACAAAATCATCAGCGTGTGGAGGAGGACGGAAAGTGTGAGTTGGGCTATGGTGCTGGAACACGAGACCGGGGTGAGTTTGCCAGATAAAAAGCCCCTTGACTCTACCTGGTGGTGCTATTTCCCCCGACGTAGTGGGCATTTGATGCGTGGGTGATTGGCAACTCTGCAGTAAGCATACAAGTTGTTTCTCCTTTAGCACTCACACTCCTGTAGGGTTTAGGAAGCTCTCCTTAACTGCACGGGTCCTAGACATTGGTGATGAGGGTCCTGCAGCCTGAAATGGTTCTGATGGTTCTGAAGGGTCACTGCATTAGCCTTGTCAATTGGGAGGCCAGAGTATTGAGGTTTTTGAAATCAGTGGGCATCTCCTAGGTAGATAGCACATCTTTCAAGCGATCTGAGAAGCCCATAATGGTAATGGGCCAGCAGCACTTCTGTGTTCCATCGCAAGGGTCCTGAATCCCATGGTGTAATAAAGCACTGACCGTGAGTTGTCCAGTCCGCTGCCTCCCTTCCACTTCCCAGATGGTCGAAAACCCGCCACATCTCAGCAGTAAAGTCTTCATATTGGTTGATAATGGGGATTTTTATTATCCCAGTTAGTGGCAGTCCAGGTCAGAGAATGCCAGTTAAGAGAGAAATGATGAAAGCAATCCTGGTTTGGTCTGTAACATACAGGGATAGCTGTAGCTTGAGGTATAAGATCTGCTGGGACAGAAGGTTGTGGCATTAGCTGAGGATCCAGCAAAGCATTCAGTGACTGGAATCCAGGGCTCCGACGGAGGAACTGACTGGCACGCGGTTTCTGTATTGAGACAGAGAGTTGGTTGAGAGTGGTGAGACAATGGTCATTGGTTTCCTGTCGCTTCAGGATCATGCGCTCCCGTCAATAGATGAGGGTACTCTACTGGGTCAATTTTAGTTGAGTGTACTCTGCTGGGTTAATTGTTGGTTCACTCATTCTGTCAGGAAATTTAGAGGATGCTTGAGCTGAAAGCAGAGCAATGGAGACAATTTGTTACAAAACACACCCAACTGTGTCAGCTTCTGGGGTTTAGTTGCTCTAACTCTCCGGAGTGGGTACAGATGATGCAGCCCCTTTTAAGGGTTCAGGAATGTCATGATTTGGTGCGAAGAATTCAGTATTAAAGGGCACCTGAACGGAGCCTCAGTGCTTAATCGTAAACTTAACCAGAGATATTGTCTAGTGTTTGTTTTGTGCACAGTTCTCGTCCAGTTTTATACTGTGCCTTGATCCTTGCCTCAGATACTCCAGAATTTGCATCCGAACCATTCTCACCAAGTACTCTCATCATAGAATTTAGCAGTAAACAATATCTTACTAATAAACTACAAAATAGCAAGGCAGAAGGGGCCACAACGCAAGAGAGAACAAGTACTAAGAACCAGGTAGCTGGAGGCTGAGAGCAACTGGTCCGATGAATGAACAAGGTCTGTGGATGTGAGCTGCATTTAAAGAGACTGCTGGTGATGAATTGGAAATGAGTGTCAGGTGACTCCTGCTATCTGAGTGCAGAGTGGGCTGTGACTATCTGTGCAGGCTTGACACTTGGGCCACGTGGAATGCTACTGCACAAAGTAGCAGTGGTATTTAAAATGTCTTCAGCCACTGATGAGGTGCCAAAGGACTGGAGGATAGTTAATGTTGTATCATTGTTCAAGAAAGACTCTAAGAATAAGTCAAGAAATTTTAAACCCGTGAATCTGATACCAGTAATGGGTAAATTACTGCAAGATATTTTCTGGGACCAGATATATATGTATAGACAGGGCACTTGCAATAGTCACCATGGCCTCGTGTGTGATAGGCCATGTCACCTAAACTTACAGCGTTGGTTCAGAAGAGTTCATGAAGGAAGTGCAGTCAATTTTGTTTACATGATGCAGGAATTCGTGAGTGTTGTCTCTAGAGTTGTAGATTTTAAGAGATTATTGGCAAAAAAATAAGATGACTAAAGCCTGAAGGCAGCAGTGCAGTTTACAAACAGCTCCTTCAACCCACAATTGATGATGACCATCATGTCTATCTATATGAATTCTACTTGTCTGCATTAGTTCTATATCCTTCTGTACTTTGCTCATTCAAATACCTGTTAAGATGTCTCTTATGTTCACTGTTCCTGCTGTATCCCTGTTGTGAATGAGTCATTGGAGAGATACTGAAATTGGCTGGTATGAATGGTTGTTTTATCATGACAAACAAGCCTTCCCTTGGAGACCCTCTCAGTAGACTCACAAACAAAGTATATGAAGTTTTTATACTCCCAAGGATATAACTTCAGAATCCCTAACAATCTCAACTCTTATGCTGAAATCCTTAGCTGCTGCAGGTAAACACACCACACACACATACTGTGCTTCCCACAATGTTGCACTGTACCTGCCAGAGTTAAATTCCATCTGCCAAGTTAGTACAAACTTCCCTCGTTGATTAATATCCTATCACCAACTCTGACAACTTTCATCATTGTCCACAATGCCACCAAATTTGATGTTGTCTGCAAATTTACCAATCATTTCACCTACGTCCTTATCAACATCAGTAACACGACAAGCAACAGGGGTCCCTGCACCCAGCACTGATCCACATGGCACACCAATTTGTCATAGGCCTCCAATCTGAAAAAAAATTCTCCACTATTATCCTCTGTCTCCTACCAGCAAGCCAAATTTATATGCAATTTGCTATCACACCGTAAATCCTCTGGGAAAGCTTACCATGTGAGACTTGTAAAATCCTTGCTAAAGACAATGAAGAAAGGTTTATCACCTTGCCTTGTCAATCTTGCTGGTCATCCCTTCAAAAAACTCAATCAAGTTTGTGAGTTGTGATTTCCCATGTTGACTATCCCTAATTAGTCACTGCCTTCCTAAATGCCAATTAAGTCCTGTCTCTCAGAATGCTTTTTAATTACTTTCACACTACTCAGGCTGAACTACAGAGGACAGGAGGAAGGTCTATCCCCTGCACACGTAGACATGCCCTAGTCCTTGTGAACCAGATCCCCAGTAATGGGTAAATAGCCACATGGCCTCATGGGCAGCCTTGGGAGAGACGAAGCCTACAAGAGTAAACCCAGACAGCAAATCCAGAGTGGAGCTCCTAAGGTGGCAGGACATCATTGAACATCCTTCCAGCATCTCCCACAGCCAAACTGGTGCCAAATATATTGCTTCATAAGCTTTCCTTTGGGCTACACTGGTGAGGCCAAGAGTGGACCTTGATGACTGGGCATCTCAGGATCTCCATACTTTCCACCTAGGCTTGTGAAGATTATTATCCATTGCCCTTCAAGACCACCACTTTCACACTACTGAGGGAAGGCGCACCAGCCTGTATTTCTCTAGCTTATCACTCCTAACCTTCTTCAAAGTTCAAAGTTCAAGGTACATTCATGATCAAAGTATGAATATAACACACAACCTTGAGATCTGTCTCCTTACAGGTAACTACAAAACAAGAAAATGAAAAGAACCATTAAATAAAGACCAACAAAAACCCAATGCACAGAGAGAAAAAAAAAACACATTGTGCAAACAAGAAAGTAAGCAAATAGGATTTAGAGGAAAGTGAAGCCTGGAGCATCGGGAACAGGCCACAGCCACAGCCTCGGCGTCGGTGCAAAGAGATTGGAATAAACATCACAGAGCAGCGAGCAGAATCAGCCAAACCCTTAAGACCATAAGATAAAGGAGCAGAATTAGTCAATTGGTCCATCGCATCAGCTCCACCATTTCATCATGGCTAATCCAATTTTCCTCTCAGCTCCAATCTCTTGCCTTCACCCCATATCTATTCATGTCCTGACCAATCAAGAATCTATCAACCATGCCTTAAAGATGCATAAAAATTTAGCCTCCACAGCTGCCTGTGGCAATGAATTCCACAGATAACTACTGTCTGGCTAAAGAAATTCCTCGTCCCCTCCATTCTAAAATGACATCCCTTATTCTGAGGCTGTGAAGTTGGTCTTAGACACTCCCACCATAGGAAACATCCTCTCCACATCTACTCTATCAAGGCTATTCACCATTCAATAGGTTTCACTCCTCATTCTTATGAATCCCAGTGAATACAGGCCCAGAGCTATCAAACGCTCTTCATATGATAAGCCATTCAGTCCTAGAATCATGTTCATGAACCTCCTTTGAACCCTCTTCAGTTTCAGCACATCCTTTTGAAGGTAACGGTCCAAACCTGCTCACAATACTTCAAGTAAGGTCTCACCAGTGCTTTATAAAGTTTCAACATTACATCCTTGCTTTTATATTCTAGTCCTCTTGAAATGAATGCTAACATCAGATTTGCTTTCCTTGCCACGGAATCAGCCTGCTAATTAGCCTTTAGGGAATCCTCTACAAAGGCTCTCAATTTGCTTTGCACCTTACATTTTAGTATTTTCACTCCATTTAGAAAATATTCAACCGTTTCATTTCTTCTACCACAATGCAAGACCAAACTCTTCATGACACTGTATTCCATTTTCCATTTTATTGCCCAGTCTCCTAATCTCTCTAGGTAATTTCTGTAGTCTATTTCCTCAAAACTACATGATCCTTCACCTATCTTCATATCTCCTGCAAACTTTTCAACAAAGCCATCAATTCCATCATCCAAATCATTGACATATAATGTAAAATGAATCAGTCCCAGCAGAACCCTGTGGAACATCACTAGTCACTGGCAGCCAACCTGAAACAGCTCTTTTTATTCCCAGATTTTGCCTCCAGCCAATCAGCTTCTGCTTTATCCATGTTGGAATCTTTCCGGTACACCATGGGCTCTTAGCTTGTTAGGCAGCCTCATGTGTGGCACCTTGTCAAAGGCCTTCTGAAGTTCCAAGGGCACTACATCAACTGATTCTTTTTTGGCTATCCTGCTTGTTACTTCAAAAAGTTGCAGCAGATTTATCAAGCAAGATTTTCCCTTGAGGAAACCATGCTGACTACAACCTATTTTATCATGTGCCTCCAAGTATCCCGAAGCCACATCCTTTAACGATCGACTCTGATATTTTCTCAACCACTGTGATCAGACCAACTGGCCAATTATTTCCTTTCTTCTGCCTCCCTCCCTTCTTGAAGAGTGGAACAACATTTGCAATTTTCCAGTCCTCTGGAACCATTCCAGAATCTAGTAATTTTTAAAAGATCATTACTAATGCCTCCACAATCTCTTCACTCACCTCTTTCAAAACTCTGGGTTGTACACCATTTGGTTTAGGTGACTTTTCTACCTTCAGACCTTTCATTTTCCCAAGAAACTTCTCCCTAGTAAAGGTAACTTCACACACCTACCCCCTGACACCTGGAACTTCCTCCATACTGCTCGTGTCTTCCATAGTGAAGACTGATGCAAAATGCTTATTTAATTCATCCACCATTTACTTGTTCCCTTTTACTACCTTGCCTCTGGTTCTGAAACTGTCTTTTCAATCCATCTGCCCAGTGTTTAAATCATCTGCACATCATTTCATTCATTGCTCTAAGATCTGGGCCTTGTTGCATCGATGCACCCTGGGTCATAACCCTAGCACCACATTTCAGCCCAGGCCTGACCTTTCCAAATCAGCCCAGTGCTTAGATTGATCAATCCTCGGTCTCAGTTTAGGTGGACAGGCCTCAAATCTGCCTCTCCTCTGCTCTAACTTTGCTCCACTCCACTTAGCTCAATCTCACCTTAAACATGCCTCAACCATGCTCAAACTTCACCTTGAACATGCCCCGATCTTGCCCCAACCACCTTGACCATGCCCCGACCTCACCATGAACATGGCCCGACCTCGCCCCGAATTCACCTTGAACATGCTTTGAACTCACTCTGACTTCACCTCACATCCACACGTTTCTACTCTTGAGTCAGCCTCATCTTCGCTCATTTCTTCATCATTTGCAGTATAAAGTATAACAAAATATGTTATTAATGAAGGACTTAGATGTATTCCTTGTGTTGTTAACCATCAATAAGTAGCCACCCAACTTCAGTAGTACCATCTTAAAGCAGAAGTTATAGTAAGACTTCATATAATAAAGCCGCAAAATCACTGATTCTACAGTCTTTATTAGCTCAATTGCAGCTAATGGAATTACAACATGCACTGCCAAGGCCCTATTTCTTTGTCGTTTCTCATAGCATCCCGGGATATATATGGCCGGAACCAAGGATTTTCCACCTCTTTGCACTTCAGGATCTCCAACACATCCTCCTTTGTAATGCTGATATGCTCCAGAACATCACTCTTTCCTTCCATGAAACCACTTTGGCAATGGTGTGGTGTGTCTCAGTAATTTGTTGGGAGGTAGACCATGAGCTTTGAATACAAGCAACCCACAAACAAGTGAAGGAAATCAACAACACACAAACTGCTGGAGGAACTCAGCAGGCCAGGCAGCATCAATGGAAGGAAATGGACAGTCGACAATTTGAATACAAGGACAAGGAGGTTATACTATATCTTTACATATGGTTGGCTCGACCTGAGATTAAATACTGCAGGTCGTTCACATTGTCACACAACAGTAAAGTTGTGGTTGGGCTGGAGAGGTTGAAGAGAAGGATCACCAGTATTTTGCCTTGGATGGACCATTTTAGTTATAAAGAAGAACTAGCGAGGTTAGGTTTGTTATCCATGGAGCAGAAAGATCTGAAAATGGGATATGGTTAAGGTATATAAAATTATGAAGGACATGATTAGTGCAGACCGCAGGAAATTGTTCGTCCTATCAAAAGTTAGTTAAACTGGAGAATGTAAATTTTGCATAAAGGTTAAGAGATTTAGAGGGGATCAGGCAAGGATCTCTTTCAGCTATAGAGTGGAGTGAACCACGGGAAGTGGTGAAAGCAGAGTCACTGACAACATTTCAGAAGTCTTATAAGAGCACCTAAATCATATAGGCATAGAAGGCCTATGGTGGAAAAGGATATTAATATGGACGGGGGCCCATGAACTGGTCTGGATGCAGTGGGTTGAATAGCCTGTTTCTATGCTGTATGATTCTATAATTCCAGATAAAATATTCCATATCCATTGGCAAAATCTTGGTTCTGGGTACTGGAGTCTCCACACACAAAATGCCACAGGAACTGAGCAGGTCAGGTAGCATCTATGGAAAAAAGTACAGTCGATGTTTTGGGCCAAAACACTTCAGCGGGACTGGAGAAAAAAGCCGAGGAGTAGATTTAAAAGGTGGGGGGAGCTTCCCAGCTCTTTACATCATCTCTCCCCCACCAGGTTTCACCTATCACATGGTGTTTCTCTCTTCCCGTCCTACCCAACCCCCCCCCCCACCTTTTAAGTTTACTCCCCAGCTTTTTTCTCCAGTCCCACTGAAGTGTTTTGGCTGAAAACATTGACTGTACTTTTTTTCCATAGATGCTGCTTGGCCTGCTGAGTTCCTCCAGCATTTTGTGTGTGTTGTTTGGTTTTCCAGCTTCTGCAGATTTTCTCTTGTTTGTGACTGAAGTTTCCAATTTTCTATGTTTATTAACAACTCAGATGAAGGAAATAGAGTAGTAGCTAAATTAGAAAGCAGATTAAGTTATGAAAGTCAAGTTACAAGATTGTTAAGATTAGCAGACATTGGGGTGAAGTATTATTTAGAATAACACTCCATGCAATGACATGTGATGTCATTTATTTTAAATGCAAAGATACAAATCTGAGTAATTTTCCCCATACTCAACCATAGAAGAATTGTCAGAGCAAATCTGAATGTATGTATACACAAATGATTTAAAATTATGCACTGACAAGAAGGAAAAAAAAGAGAAGAACATGTTAAACATATCCTGAGGGATACTAAATATAAAAGAATGTTAAAACTTCTAACATAGATAGTCAGAAACAAGTGAGAGTTATGCAAACAATTTTGTGGTAGTTGGAGGAAGGTTTAGTGTGGGTTCCCATACAAATGTGAGAAACAAACACGTGACTAAACACATCAGTACAGTAAATCTGCCCCATCATTAAGTAAGATCATAGCTTATCCATCTTGGCCTCAACACCACATTTTACTCACTCCCCATACCCCTTGGCTTCCCTATGGTTTAAGTGTTTGACAACCTCTATTTTGCATATATTAATTGACTCCACCTTGACTGCTCTATCAAATAGAGGATTCCAAAGACTTGTAATTGTCTGAGAGAAGAAAATTACCTTTACCTCCATCCTAATGGGCAACATCTTCTTTGCATTGTTCCCTCATTCAAGATCATCTTGATTACTTGAGAACCTCATAGGCTTCAAGAAGATCAGCTCTTTTATTTGAACTTCACTGTGTTCAAGAGCAGTCTGTTCAATCACTCTTTACGTCTCAGGTCCTTCAGTCGAGGAGTAAATCTACTGAGCTTCCATGGCTTTACCTCCAACACAGAGACTGTGTATCTTTTCTTATATCATTAAAGCTGCACTGTAATCCTCTGTGTTGTTTCACCAATGCCCTGAAAATATCCTGTACTTGCATACGAACGCTTTCTGTCTCAGGAACTCTGACTCTCAGATCCCTTTAGACTATTACATTTTGTAATTATAAAAATAATCTTTTTGCTTTCCATCTGATGATTTTGCTTGTTGTCCAGTGCAAGGAAGCAGATTGTAGATTTGTCAAAGGAGACAGGGGACGCCAACTATGGGTAAGTATTTTAACTATTTATTAACAAAACAAAGACAAACACTGAAACATTCATGAGAATATTCAATTTACACAGATACTTATCTAAGTGTGGGCACGGGCTCCCGATCTGCAGAACACTTCTGATCTGTCCGCAGCACCCTAGTAATTGTGACCCTAGTAGCCCCCGAAGCAAGAGAGAGAAGAGCCCTGCACGCATTCTATTTACACATTGGTGGTACTTTGATACCAGGAGCCAGTGCCATGGTGCCAAAAGCAACCTATGGAAGGGTTACATTGATCTTCAAACAGGCCAGTCGATAAGTAACACATGACAGTGGCTTTCACCAGCCGATTGTATTATCCTTTCTCACTACATGTTTAACCAAATTTTACATGAAATTGGAAAGTTTTCATTGTTCAACCAACCAATGCATCTAGATATTACTTAGATTGATCAATCCTTTAAGGACTGCAGGTTATATATCCTCTTGATCACCTTACAGTAAACAAAAACAACATTATTTTTTTTTCCTAACTGCCAAGAAATATTTTTGACTCTCCTTGCAAAGTAACAATAATACTGAGTTGTTACACACCTTTCCCTCCCCACTACTTTACGCTTTCCTCAGGGATCATTCCCTACGTGACTCCCTTGTCCATTTATCCCTCCCTACTGATCTCCAGAACAAATGCCACACCTTCCCCTACACCTCCTCCCTCACTACCACTCAAGGCCCCAAACAGTCCTTCCAGGTGAGGCGACACTTCACTTGTGAGTCTGTTAGAGTCATCTACTGTATCCAATGGTCCTGGTGTGGCCTCCTATATATTGGTGATGCCAACATAGATTGGGAGACCACTTAGCAGAGCACCTCCGCTCCATCCACCAGAAAAAATGGGATCTCCTGGTGGCCACCTTTTCAATTCTACTTCCCATTTCCATTCCAACATGTCAGTCCATGGCCTCCTCTACTGTCGCGAAGAGGCCACGCTCAGGTTGGAGAAGCAACACCTTATATTCTGTCTGGGTTTTCTCTAACCTGATGGCATGAACATCAATTTCTCAATCTTCCAATCATTGCCATGGCTTCTTTTTCACCATTTCCCATTCCCATCTCCCTCTCTCACCTTATCTCCTTATCTGCCCATCACCTCCTTTTGGTGTCCCCCGCCCTTCAATTTCTTCCATGCTCTTCAGTCTTCTTCTATCAGATTCCCCCTTCTCCAGCACCTTATCTGTTTCACCAACCAACTTCCCAGCTCTTTACTTCATCCCTCCTCCCTCTCAATTTCACCTATTACCTACTACCTAGTACTCCTTGCTCTCCTGCCCCCACCTTCCTACAGTGACTTCTCATCTCTTTTTTCCAGTCCCAATCAAGGTTCTCGGCCCAAGACAACTATTTACTCTTTTCCATAGATGCTGCCTGGCCTGCTGAGTTCCTCCGGCATTTTGTGCGTATTACTAAAAATACCGAGTTACTAAGATTTTCTGGAATTGAACATAATCTGTTACATGAAGGCTTACTATCACATGATTACCATTTGCTAAAGTCCCACATGACTACCTAATCTAAAAAGTAAAAATCATGGAATCCAAAGGAAAATAATATTTGAATCCAAAGTTGTCTTAGTAGCAATGTTACTTGAAGTGCAAAATGGATTGTACACACTTTCAAAATTTCTGATCTGACCTCATCCAGTAATTATACAGAATATATCAATGTCTGACTAAATTAGATAGATACTGTAAATACACAATAGTGAACTTGAGTTCCCATCTCATTAAGCACCCATGTTTACAAAATGTACTTAAGCTACTTGACATCTTACTTATATTTAGTTCACTGAAATATTTTTCGTGGAGTATTGATCAAACAAAGATAGAACACAAGAGGTGCGTAACAGCAGCACTGACAAGAAACCTGGGCTGAAACTGTGACGTTCTTAGAATCCAATGAAATGGTGCAAAATTGTGGTGTGCAGAGCTGCAGTGGCTTCAACAGCTTCCAATAATGGTGTTAGATTTAAACTCTTAGATTGTGTTTCAAAGTTTCTAGTCAGCGATTTCAGTCACCCAAAGGTCTACATATACAGCACCACTGAACTCTTAGACAACATTATTTTTAATCCACCGGCAGCAGAGTTAACAGTGGTGCTCAATGGACACCAGACCCAACAACAGCAACCTGGCAGAGGTGGTTCAGCCGATGGAGCAGCAGATGCAGGTGGTGCAAGAAGAGGCAGAAACATGACAAGAGAACCGGAGCACCAGCTCGCCTGAGAGCAAAGCTGGCCAGGCTAGCAGTACCATTCATTTTCCTGGCCAACATCCGCTCACTAAAAAATAAAATGGATTCAGTAAGGTTGAGAATGAGTGCACAGAAAGTGACGAGAAACTGCTAAATTCTAGTCTTCACTGAAATATGACTGAAGAACCATATGCATGACTTGGCATTTGAACTCGATGGGATGGCTCTGTTATGCGCGGACAGGAACTCCTTGTCAGGGAAATCTAAACTGCGTGGAATCTGTGTGCACATGAACAGAAGTTTCTGCACAAACTCATCTGTAATTAACAGTCACTGTTCTTGGTCAATTGAACAGCTTACAATTAAATGCTGGCCACATTACCTGCTCAGGGAGATTACTGCTGTGTTCAGCACTGCTGTCTACATCTCCCCAGGGTGAATGCCAAGGACACACTGGGAGAGCTTAACAGTATCATCAACTGTATAAAACAAACATCTGGACGGTCTCTTCATAATTGCAGGAGACTTCAATCACTTTCCCAAATTCCACCAACAAGTCACCATGGCCACTAAGGGAACAAACAGACAAACAAATGCCATTCCCTCATCTTGGCCTCTCTGACCATACCTCGATAGTGTTAATCATGGCACACCCACCCCTGCTGAAAATAGAAGCACCAGTCAAGAGGACCTGCACTGTTTGGCCTAATGAGGCAATCTCAATGCTTCAGGACTGTTTTGAATGGACTAACTGGCAGGTGCTCAAGAAGGCCGCCACAAAAGGAGAAGACACAGACCTTGAGAAATATTCCTCATCTGTCATCAGCTACATCAGAAAGTGTGCAGACAACATTGGCACCTCTAAAACGGTCATCCCACAGCCCAACCAGAAGCTGCAGCGGAATGCAAAGCTGTACACCCTACTAAGAGCCCAGGATGTGGTCTTCAAGTCTGGGAACAGAAGAACTCTAAGAGCAGCTTGAGGAAACCACTAAGAGGACAAAGTCTGCCTATACACAAACAATTCAGGAAACTCTATCCAATAACTACCCCCAGCTTATGTGGCAGAGTATCAAGGGGTTTACTGACTATGTAAATAAAAATAGTGTTAACTGTATCAGTGACGCCTCCCTACCTGACGCTCTAGACAATTTTCCTACATACTTCAAGGCTTGCAACACAATGCCAGCCACAAAAGCTACCCCCACCAGGTGACCAGCCACTGTTTGTACCAGCAGCAGACCTAAAAAGGTCTCAGCTAAGAGCTAACCCCCATTAAGTGGCCGGGCTAGACAATATCTGACTCCTCATCTTCTTTTTTCCTCCAGTCCTGGTGAGGGGTCGTGGCCCAAAACATTGACTGTACTGTTGTCCACAGGTGCTGCCTGGCCTGCTGAGTTCCTCCAGCATTTTGTGTGTGTTGCTTGGATTTCCAGCATCTGCAGATTTTCTTTTGTTTCTGATCAGACAATATCCCTGCTGAGTACTCAGGACATGTGCGCACCAGCTCACTGACACCTTCGCTCATCCAGGCCCTTGTCCCCACAGGCTTCAAATCAAACACCATCATCCCTGTACCGAGGAGCTCTACACCTTTAGAACTAAATGACTACCACCCAGCGGCACTGATACTAGTCATCATGAAGTGCTTCAAACAGCTGGTATTGGCAGAATTCGGATGCTCAATTCCTGTCACACTGGACACTCACCAATTTGTTTACCGACAGAAACATTCTACAATAGATACCATAGCATCTATTAAGCTCCTGATCCAGACACACCTAGAAAACAAGGACACTTACATCAGAATGCTGTTTCTGGATTTCAGTTAGGCGTTGAACAATATTGTCCCACGATCTTGGCGGAAAACCTCCCAGTCCTTGGTCTAAATACACCACTGTGCAATTGGGTGTTTGACTTCCCAACCTACAGATCTCAGATAGTCAGGATGCACAACCCCTCCTCCCTCTCCATCATCCTCAACACTGTTGCCCCCAGGGCTGTATGCTGAGCCCATTGCTGTACACTCTGCTCACACGCGACTGTATTGCTAAACTCCTGAATAATTACATTGTCAAACTCAGTAGACTGCAGTGACCGTGAGAACTTATCAGTTGGTGAGACTACACGAGGTTTAAACAACATTATGGAACATTTTTGGTGGGCTGCAGTCATCAGAATCTGTTAGGCACTCAGCAGGGGCCAATAAAAAGAAGCAAGGTGTAAGCAGAGTGGCTATTAGCAATTTGGCAGGGGTATGGGAACCGGAGTGAAAGATTCATGGTAGGGCTAATGGTAAAAAGCCAAAGATAGCATGCAGTCAGACTGTCAGGGAGGGCAGGCAGGTGACAGGACAAAGTTGTAGTCTGCATTGTCATTGTCCGATACAACGAACAACCAGCAGTATTATTTGCAGTGTTCTGATTTTATCTGTCTTTCATTTAAATACATAATGTGTTACTCTGTTCAATAACAATTTGTGTTTTTTATACCTTTTTACCTATTTCCATGAAATGTCAACTAATTGGGGAAGCAGCTTAAATGGGCCAAAATGCACATTGCAACATGATTCATGTCCATTTACCCTTATATCTCATCATCATCGTCGTTATGTGCCGTGTTGTATGATGTGGATGATCATGGTCTTTGACGATGATTGTTCCTGCCAGATTTTTCAAAGAATTGGTTTGCCTTTCCCTTCTTCTGGGCAGTGTCTTCACAAGACGGGTGACCCCAGCCATTATCAATTCTCTTCAGAGACCGTCAGCCTGGCATCAGTGGTCAAATATCCAGGACTTGTGATATGCATCAGCTGCTCATACGACCATCCACCACCTGTTCCCATGGCTTCTCATGACCCTGAATGGAGGGGGTGGCTGAGCAGGTGCTACACCTTGCCCAAGGGTGACCTGCAAGCTAGCAGAAGGAAGGAGCACCTTACACCTCCTTTGTAATGATGTACCTCCAAGCCACCACCCAGAACCTTATAAAAGGGGGGACTTGATAGAGGTATTTAAAATTATGAGGGGGATAGATAGAGTTGAGGTAGATAGGTTTTTTCCATTGAGAGTAGGGGATATTCAAACAAGAGGACATGAGCTGAAAGATAGGGGGCAAAAGTTTAGGGGTAACCTGAGGGGGAACATCTTTACTCAGAGAGTGGTGGCTGTGTGGAACAAGCTTCCAGTAGAAGTGGTAGAGGCAGGTTCGATATTGTCATTTAAAGAAAAATTGGATAGGTATGTGGACAGGAAAGGAATGGAGTGTTATGGGCAGAGTGCAGCTCAGTGGGACTGGATGAGAGTAAGTGTTCAGCACGGACTAGAAGGGCTGAGATGACCTGTCTCCGTGCTGTAATTGTTATATGGTTATATTGTTAAAAGTGGGTCAGTGTTAGTATGGTCAAAGAAGGGCTAGCAAAGGGCTTGAACAAATCTATGTGCAAACTAGAACTAAAGCTTTAGAATTCAGAGGCAGGATGGTAATTCAGGCAGTGGAATGCTCCTCCTGTGAGATGTGGGATTTCAGGATATCTAAATGGTCTCCCTGATGATACCATCTGCTGGAAGTGCTCCCAACTTCGGCACCTGCCTGACAAGGTTAACGAATTAGAGCTTGAGCTGGATGTTCTCAGGACCATCCAGGAGGCTGAAAACCTCATAGATGAGACACCCAGAGTGCAGGCTTCAGGTAATAGATGGGTGAATACCAGGAGAAGTAAGGGAAGTAAGCAGTTAGTGCAGAGTTCCCCTGTGGCCATTCCCCTCAGTAACAGGTATATCCCTTTGGATTCTGCTTGGTGGGGAATGACATATCGGGGAACAGCAGTAGCAGTAGCCAGGACAGTAGCACTGTGACTAGCTCTGAGGCACAGCAGGGAAGGATAAAGTCAGGCAGAGTGATAGTGATAGGAGACTTGATAGTTAAGGGGACGGATAGTAGATATAAGGCTGCAAAAGAGGAGCCAGGATGGTGTGTTGTTTCCCGGGTGCTAGGGTCCAGGATGTCTCAAGGCAACTCCAGAAGATTCTCATGAGGGAGGTTAAGTAGCCAGCGGTCATGGTGCACATAGGCACCAATGACATAGGTAGAAAGGGGGAACAGATCCTGCACAGTGAGTATAGGGAGTTAGGGAAGAGGCTGAAGAGCAGGACCTTTACAGTAGTGGTCTCTGAATTACTCCCAGTGCCACGTGCTAGTCAGGGCAGGAATAGAAATATAGTACAGGTGAATAGCTGAGGAAGTGGTACGGGGGTGGGGCTGGGTTTCAGATTTCTGGAGCATTGGGATCTCTTCTGGGGAAGGTATGACCAGTACAGAAAGGACAGATTAGTCTCGAGACCAATATCCTTCCAGGCATGTTTGCTAGGGTTGCTGGGGAAGGTTTAAATAAATTTGACAGGGATAGGAACTAGAGTGAGAGGGCTAAGATGGGGCAATTGATATACAAGTCAATGCATTGAGTAGTCAGACTCTGAAGAAAGACATGCAGATGATAGGTCAAAGTTGTAGTCTCTGGGATGAGTTGAAGTATAACATTGGGGCAAAACCACAAAGGGTGATGGATACTGGATGGAAGGCATCTTATTTGAAAGCATGAAGTATACTGAATAATGTAGATGATTTGTAGAGCAGTTAGAGTTTGACAGGTATGACATTATGGGCATCTTCTTGTCATAGCTGAAAGAAGATCATAGTTGGGAGTTTAATATCCAAGGAAATACACTGTATCAAAATGACAGGCAGATAGGCAGAGGGAGTGTGGTTCCTTTATTGGTAAAACATTAAATCAAATCTTTAGAAAGCGGTGACATAGGATTGGAAGATGCAGAATCCTTGTGGGTAGAGTTAAGAAATTGCAAGGGTAAAAAGGCAGTGATGTGAATTATATACAGACCCCCTAACAGTAGCCAGGATGTGAGATATAAATTTCAATGGGAAATAGAAGAACCATATAAAAAGGTTAATGTTATGAGAGTCATGGGGGATTTCAATAGACAGGTACAGTTAGATAGGGAAAATCACATTTAGAAACATTGAAACATAGAAAATCTACAGCACAATACAGGCCTTTTGGCCCAGAAAGTTGTGCCGAACATGTCCCTACCTTAGAAATTACTAGGGTTACCCATAGCCCTCTATTTTTCTAAGCTCCATGTACTTATCCAAAAATCTCTTAAAAGACCCTATCGTATCCGCCTTCACCACTATTGCCGGAAGCCCATTCCATGCACTCACCACTTTCTGCACATCCCTGACACCTCCTCTGTACCCACAACCAAGCACCTTAAACCTGTGCCTTCTTATGGCAGCCATTTCAACCCTGAGAAAAAGCCTCTGACTATCCACACAATAAACGCCTCTCATCATCTTATACACCTCTATCAGGTCACCTCTCATCCTCCATCGCTCCAAGGAGAAAAGGCCAAGTTCACTCAACCTGTTTTCATAAGACATGCTCCCCAATCCAGGCAACATCCTTGCAAATCTCCTCTGCACTCTTTCTATGGTTTCCACATCCTTCCTGTAGTGAGGTGACCAGAACTGAGCACAGTACTCTAAGTGGGGTCTGACCAGGGTCCTACTGTATATAGCTGCAACATTACCTCTCGGCTCCTAAATTCAATTCCACAATTAATGAAGACTAATACATCGTATGACGTCTTAACCACAGAGGCAACCTGCGCAGCTGCTTTGAGCGACGTATGGACTCGAACCCCAAGGCCCCTCTGATCCTCCACACGGCCAAGAGTCTTACTATTAATACTATATTCTGCCATCATATTTGACCTACCAAAATAAACCACTTCACACTTACCTGGGTTGAACTCCATCTGCCACTTCTTAGCCCAGTTTTGCATCCTATCAATGTCCCGCTGTGATCTCTGACAGCCCTCCACAGTATCCACAACACTTCCAACCTGATGGCGCAATGGCATCAGCGCCGGACTCTGGAGCGAAGGCTCCCGAGTTCGAATCCAAGTCAGGCCACCCCCCCAAGCACGCTTTCCATCTGTGCCGGGTTAAGTGTCGAACTATCCACTTGGCCTCGTAAAAAAAAAAGGGTCGAGTCAGGAACGTTCATATCATGACCCGGTTAATCTGAAAGGAGACCAATCCTGACACCAAGCACCAGACAAGAATGGCTGACTGTCTGGAGCGACACACTAAAAAAAATCCCACTAAATCTTGTGTCATCAGCAAACTTACTAACCCATCCCTCCACTTCTTCATCCAAGTCATTTATAAAAATCACGAAAAGTAAGCTTCCCAGAACAGATCCCTGAGGCACACCACTGGTCACCAGCCTCCATGCAGAATATGATCCGTCTACAACCACTATTTGCCTTCTGTGGGCAAGCCAGTTCTGGATCCACAAAGCAATGTCTCCTTGGACCCCATGCCTCCTTACTTTCTCAATAAGACTTGCATGCCTTGCTGAAATCCATATGCAACATATCTATGGCTCTACCTTCATCAATGTGTTTAGTCTCATCCTCAGAAAATTCAATCAGGCTCATAAGGCATGACCTGCCCTTGACAAAGCCATGCTGACTATTCCTAATCATATTATGCCTCTCCAAATGTTCATAAATCCTGCCTCTCAGGATATTCTCCATCAACATATTGATACTGTCTCCCAAGAGAAGGAATTTGCAGAATGCCTAAAAGTTAGCTTTTAGGGCATCTTGTTGTTGAGCCTACCAGGGAAAGGCAATTCCTGATTGGATGTTGTATAATGAACAATATTTATCCAGGGAGCTTAAGGTAAAGGAATCCTTAGCAGGCAGTGATTATAATATACTGGATTCACGCTGCATTTTGAGAGGGAGAAGATAAAGTTAGATGTATCAGTATTACAGTGGAGTAAAGTGAATTACAAGAGGCATGAGAGAGGAGCAGGCTAAAGTTGACTGGAAGGGATACTAACAGGGTTGATGTCAGAACAGCAATGGCTAAAGGTTCTGGGAGAAATTAGGAAGGAGCAGGATAGATAAATCCCAAAACTGAAGAAGTATTCTACGGGGAGAATAAGGCAACTGTGGCTGACAAGGGAAGTCAAGGCATAAAAGCAAAGAGAGGGCATATAATATACCAAAAATGAGTGGGAAGTTTGAGGATTGGGAAGATTTTAAAAACCAACGGAAGGCAACTTAAAAAAAAAACATAATGATGAAAAGATGAAATATGAAGCTAAACTAGCCAAAAATATCAGTGGGAATACCAAAAGAGAGGTAAAAGCAGATATCAGACTGCTGGAAAATTACGCTGGAGTCATAGTCATGGTGGACAAAGAAATAGTGGACAAACTTAATAAATATTTTGTGCCAGGCTTCACTATGGAAGACACTAGCAATATTCCAGATATTTCAGAGTGTCAGCAAGCAGAGGCAAGTGCAATTGTGCTACTATATAAGGTGTTCGTGAAGCTTAAAAGTTTGAAGGTAGTTAAGTCACCTGGACCAGATGGAATACAACCCAGGGTTCTGAAAGAGGTAGCTGAAGAGATTATTGAGGCATTAGTAATGATCTTTCTAGAATCACTAGATTTTGTAGTAGTTCTGGAGGACTAGAAAACTTCAAATGTCACTCTACTTTTTAAGAAGGAAGGGAGGCAGAGTAAGGGAAACTATAGGCCAGTTTGTCTGACTTCAGTAGTTGAGAAGATGTTGGAGTCCATTATGAAGAAAGAGGTTTCAAGGTACTTGGAAGTGCATGATAAAATAGGCCAAACTCGGCATGGTTTTATAAAGGGGAAACCTTGCTTGACAAATCTGTTGGGATTCTTTAAAGAAATAATAGCAACATTTAATTGGACTTTCAGAAAGCCTTTGACATGGTGCCAAACATGAGGCTGCTTAACAAAGTAAGAGCCCATGGTATTACAGGAAAAATACAGCATGGATAGAAGCTTGTCCATCTGGCAGGAGGGAAGGGATTGCAATAACGAGAGTCTATTCTGGTTGGCTGCTAGTGACAGGTGGCTTTCTGCAGGTGTTCGGTTTTGAGATTGCTTCTTTTCATATTGTACGTCAACAGTTTGGATGTTGGAGTTGATGGTTGTGGTCAGGTTTGCAAATGGTACAAAGATAGATGGAGGGGTAGGTAGTGCTGAGGAAGCAGGGAGCCTGAGTCTGCAGAAAGACTTGGACAGATTGGGAGAATGGCCAAAGAAGTGGCAGATGGAAAAAAATGTAGGGAAATGTTTCTTGGTAGAAGAAATAAAGGTGTAGACTATTTTCAAAATGAGGAGAAACTTCTAATTTCAGATGTGCAAAGGGTGCCCTTGTGCAGGATTGCCTAAAAGGTAAGTTGAATTGGTGGTAAGGAAAGCAAATGCAATGTTAGTATCCATTTTTAGACGGTGAGAATATAAAAAGCAAACATATAAAGCTGAAGGCATTGGGAAGACTGTACTTGGAGTTTTGTGAGCAATTTTGGGCTCAATCACCTAAGAAATGTTGTGCTGATGTTGGGCAAGGACCATAGGGGGTTCACTAGAATGATTCTATGAATAAAAGGGCTAAAATATGAGAAGTGTTTGATGGCTCTGGGCCTTTATGGCTGGAGTTTAGAAGAACGAGTTGGGGGGGGCAGAATCTCATTGAAATCAATCAAATATTGAAAGGCCTCGTTAGAGTGGATGTGGAGAAGATGTTTCCTTTAGTGGGGTAATTCTGGACCAGAGGGCACAACTTCAGAATAGAGAGACATCCATTTAGTACACACATGAGGAGGAATTTCTTCAGCCGAAGTGTGGTGCATCCTTGGAATTCATTGTCACAGACATCTATAGAGGCCGAGTAATTGTATATATTTAAAGTGGAGGTTAATTGGTTCAGGGAGAAGGCTGGAGAATGGGATAATGAGAAGGATATTAAATCAGCCATGATGGAATGCCAGAGCAGACTCCATGGGCAGGGTGGTCTAATTTTGCTCCTATGTCTGTGGTCTTACATATGACAGTGGTGGGGCTTATCAGCAACAACAATGAGACGACATACAGTGAAGAGGTGGAACAGCTCAAGGCCTGTGCCAGGCAGTAACTTTTTTCTCAGTGTCAACAAGACTAGGAGATGGTTATCGGCTTCTGAAATCACACCACTCACTGTACATCAGCAGCACAGCAATGGAGACTGTGAGCAGGTTGAAACCCTTGCAAGAGGCATCTCGCCCAACCTCTCATACTCCCAATCAATACCTCTACTTTCCAAAGAGTCTGTAGAGAGCTTGACTCTGCACATCCTTCTACAGACACACAGCAGAGAGCATTCGGACATGCTGAATTACTGCATGCTACAGAAACTGCACTGTGGCAGTCAGGAAGGCTCTCCGATGGATTGTCAGAACTGACCAACAATTCCCAGTACCAGATACCCACCAGTGAGGACATATAGTACATACAGAAAGGTGCTAGGAAAGGACCAATAACATCATGAAGGATAACTCTCATCCTGCTCATGAACTGTTTGTTCCACTACCACCAGGGAGGAGGCTACATAGCAGGGTAGATCTTCAGAGATGTTACCACCCAGGAACTTGAAACCATTCACCCCTTCCACTGCTGATCCCTCGATGAGAACTGATGTGTGATCCCTCAACTTCCCCTTCCTAAAGTTCACAATCAATTCCTTGGTCTTACTGACATGAAGTGCAAGGTTGTTGTTTTTCACCATTCAACTAGTTGCTCTATCTCACACTTGTAGGCCTCCTCGTTACCAGCCAAAATTTTGCCAACAGTTATGTCATCTGCAAATTTATAGATGCCATTTGAGCTGTGCCTAGCCACACAGTCATGGGTTCAGAGAAAGTAGAGCAGTGGGCTAAGCAGGCATCTTTGAGGTGTGCCAATGTTGATTGTCAGAGAGGAGGAGATGGTATTTTTGATCTGCTCTGACTGTGGTCGCTTGGATAAAGAAGTCAATTGCAGAGGGAGGTATGGAGGCCCAGGATTTGGAGCGTATTGATTAGTACCAAAGGCATGGTGCTGTTGAACACTGAGTTGTAATCAATAAATAGCAGCTTGACCAGGTCTTATTGTTCAGGTGGTTCAAGGCTGAGTGGAGAGCCAGTGAGATTGCGTCCATTATAGACCTATTGTGGTGGTAGGTAAATCACAGTGACTCCAGGTCCTTGCTTAGGCAGAGGTTGATTCTGGTCATGACCAAACTCTCAAAGCACTTCAAAGTTTAGTTCAAAGTAATTTGTTTAAGTTCAAAGTACATAAATGTCACAATATACAACTTTGATATTCATTTTTTGCAGGCATAGTCAATAAATCCATAGAATAATAGCCATAACAGAATCAATGAAAGACCACCAACTTGGGCCTTCAACCGGTGTGCAAAAGAGTACAAAATGTGCAAGTACAAAAATAAAGAAATAATAATAATAAATAAATAAGCAGCAAGTATCGAGAACATTAAATGAAGAGTCCTTGAAAGTTACATTGATTTTTTGGATCTTCAGTTCCGATTCGTGGAGGACTTCAGCAAACAGATTCGGGATCAACGGGTTCGTTACAGATCCGTGATGTCGGAACTCTACAAGATGGATTTAAAACCAGCGCTGCTTTACCCAGCACCTTTAAGGATCCGCACGCTTGACAGAGCTTTCCGTTTTTTTGAATCTCCATCAGATGCCCAGAGTTATCTGGATCAATTTTCAACTTCAACATCTTAATCGTAATTTTTAACTATCTCTGTTTGATCGGAGGTTGTGAATCTGTTGGGTTTAATTTTTTTTTGCTTTATATGGGCAGAAAAGTTTATTTTTGATTAATTAATATGGTTGCCAAACTTTCTTTCTAACTGCGTCATTCCTTTCTTTTTCCCAGGGGATTCTGGGTGGTTATTCCCTTAGTATCATTTTACGTATTTCCTTTGAGGCCTTAAATTTCATAGTCTTTAAACGTACTTTTTTTTGTAGGTTTTCCTAACTAGTTTATATTAATAATTTTGTTTCTTTTTTTTGGTTAATCATTGAATCTGTGGTCTGTTACGGTTTTCTTTATATTTTCTGGCTTTTTCTCTGTTCTACATTGTGCTTGTCTTAATTGATCTACCTTTTTTTATTCTTCTACTGTTTTATAACTAGCTGATCTTTTTTATATTTACACTCTCTTTAATGAGCGTCTATCGGAAGTCATGGGGGTAGTTTTAGTGCTTGCTTCTTTCTGGCTGGTCTGCTTTAGATTTCCCCTGCAGACATAAACAGGTGAATTGATTATGGGGAGCAAGGACATGGCAGACCAATTGAATAATTACTTTGGTTCTGTCTTCACTAAGGAGGACATAAATAATCTTCCAGAAATAGTAGGGGACAGAGGGTCCAGTGAGATGGAGGAACTGAGCGAAATACATGTTAGTAGGGAAGTGGTGTTAGGTAAATTGAAGGGATTGAAGGCAGATAAATCCCCAGGGCCAGATGGTCTGCATCCCAGAGTGCTTAAGGAAGTAGCCCAAGAAATAGTGGATGCATTAGTGATAATTTTTCAAAACTTATTAGATTCTGGACTAGTTCCTGAGGATTGGAGGGTGGCTAATGTAACTCCACTTTTTAAAAAAGGAGAGAGAGAGAAACCGGGGAATTATAGACCGGTTAGCCTAACGTCGGTGATGGGGGAACTGCTGGAGTCAGTTATCAAGGATGTGATAACAGCACATTTGGAAAGCGGTGAAATGATCGGACAAAGTCAGCATGGATTTGTGAAAGGAAAATCATGTCTGACGAATCTCATAGAATTTTTTGAGGATGTAGCTAGTAGAGTGGATAGGGGAGAACCAGTGGATGTGACATATTTGGATTTTCAGAAGGCTTTTGACAAGGTCCCACACAGGAGATTAGTGTGCAAACTTAAAGCACACGGTATTGGGAGTAAGGTATTGGTGTGGGTGGAGAGTTGGTTAGCAGACAGGAAGCAAAGAGTGGGAATAAAGGGGACCTTTTCAGAATGGCAGGCGGTGACTAGTGGGGTACCGCAAGGCTCAGTGCTGGGACCCCAGTTGTTTACAATATATATTAATGACTTGGATGAGGGAATTAAATGCAGCATCTCCAAGTTTGCGGATGACACGAAGCTGGGTGGCAGTGTTAGCTGTGAGGAGGATGCTAAGAGGATGCAGGGTGACTTGGATAGGTTGGGTGAGTGGGCAAATTCATGGCAGATGCAATTTAATGTGGATAAATGTGAAGTTATCCACTTTGGTGGCAAAAATAGGAAAACAGATTATTATCTGAATGGTGGCCAATTAGGAAAAGGGGAGGTGCAACGAGACCTGGGTGTCATTATACACCAGTCATTGAAAGTGGGCATGCAGGTACAGCAGGCGGTGAAAAAGGCGAATGGTATGCTGGCATTTATAGCAAGAGGATTCGAGTACAGGAGCAGGGAGGTACTACTGCAGTTGTACAAGGCCTTGGTGAGACCACACCTGGAGTATTGTGTGCAGTTTTGGTCCCCTAATCTGAGGAAAGACATCCTTGCCATAGAGGGAGTACAAAGAAGGTTCACCAGATTGATTCCTGGGATGGCAGGACTTTCATATGAAGAAAGACTGGATGAACTGGGCTTGTACTCGTTGGAATTTAGAAGATTGAGGAGGGATCTGATTAAAACGTATAAGATCCTAAAGGGATTGGACAGGCTAGATGCAGGAAGATTGTTCCCGATGTTGGGGAAGTCCAGAACAAGGGCTCACAGTTTTAGGATAGAGGGGAAGCCTTTTAGGACCGAGATTAGGAAAAACTTCTTCACACAGAGAGTGGTGAATCTGTGGAATTCTCTGCCACAGGAAACAGTTGAGGCCAGTTCATTGGCTATATTTAAGAGGGAGTTAGATATGGCCCTTGTGGCTACGGGGGTCAGGCGGTATGGAGGGAAGGCTGGGGCGGGGTTCTGAGTTGGATGATCAGCCATTATCATAATAAATGGCGGTGCAGGCTCGAAGGGCCGAATGGCCTACTCCTGCACCTATTTTCTATGTTTCTATGTTTCTATGTCATGGGATGGGGGTTGGTGGGAGGGGTTTCACGTTTTAGTTTTTTTCTTCTTGGGCTACTTACATTACTGAAGATTTGGTTGCATTCTCCTTCCCGTTATCTCTGGTTTGTTCTGATCCTTTTCCGGGTTCGTAGGTCGAACCTATCGTCAATCCTTTTTTTTGCGGGTTGACTTTAGGGTTTATGGAGTCTATTATTAATTTTGTCTCCTGGAATACTAATGGTCTTAATCATCCTATTAAAAGGAAAAAAAGTTTTTAAAGTATTCTGGAGACTGAAAGCACATGTTCTATTTTTACAAGAGACCCATGTGCGGAGGGGGGACAGACTACGTTTTTTTAAATTCTGGAAGGAACAACAGTTTCATTCGAACTCTAACACTAAGATTCGAGGCGTCTCTATTTTTATAGACACCTCAGTTACTTTTGTACAACGTGATATTATCTCTGATCCAAATGGTAGATTTCTACTGGTTAGTGGTCTATTATTTAATAAAAAGGTAGTTTTGGTCAATGTTTATGCACCCAATATGGACTGTCCGGAATTTTATAAATCATTATTTAATCGGTTCCCGAATTTGAATGAGTTTTCATTGATCTGGGGTGGAGATCTTAATACTTGCTTATCCCCATTTTTGGACTGTTCGGCTCCTTTACGGACTTTACCCAATAAATCTGCAACTTTGATTAACTCATTCCTCTCTGATTCTGGGTCGACCGACATCTGGCGTTTTTTGCATCCTCAGGAAAAAGATTTTTCTTTTTTTTCACATGTTCACCATTCCTATTCAAGAATTGATTATTTATTTATTGATTCTCGGCTTATCTCTTCAGTGATTAAATGTGATTATGACTCTATTACCATTTCGGATCATGCTCCACTTAAGCTTTCTATTAAAATTCAGGTCAATGCACAAAATAATAGACAATGGCGTTTTAATTCATTGCTGCTTCAGGACTCGGATTTTGTTAACTTTATGAATGAACAGATTGATCTTTTTTTTACAATCAACTACACAGAGGATATTTCTGTGAACATTCTTTGGGATACTTTTAAAGCTTATATTCGTGGTCAGATTATCTCGTATTCTGCTGCTTTGAGGAAGAAGCTGAAGCAGGAGGAGCTGGTCATTGTGCACAAGATTAAGGAAATTGATAAGAAATATGTTACAGCTCCCTCTGAGGAGTTGTATAAACAAAGAACTGAACTTCAAATGGAAGTACTTTCGTCTTCAATTGTAAACCAATTGTAAACCAATTAAAGAAAACAAGAAGTGAATTTTATGTACACAGTGACAAAGTTGGCAAATTGTTGGTTAACCAATTGAAGTCTAATTATACTAAATCTCAAATTAATCAGATTTATAATCAAAATGATCGATTGATATTTGATCATGCGGAGATTAATCAAACCTTTTTTGATTTTTATTCTTCCTTATATCAATCTGAGTCTTTATGAGACTCTAAATATATGAATGACTTTTTAGATAACCCTGAGATTTCACAGGATATGTCTTCTATGCTAGATACTCCCATTACCACTGATGAGATTAAGCATGTTATTTCCTCTATGAACCTGGGGAAAGCTCCTGGCCCTGATGGGTTTACCGTGGAATTTTATAGGTTTTTTGCACCTTCATTAATCCCTTGGTTCGGTAGGTTTTGGAGGCTTCATTAAAACTTGGTAAACATCCCGAATCCTTCTATAGAGCGTCAATCTCTCTAATATTAAAGAAGGATAAAGATCTTGCTCAATGTGCATCTTATAGACCAATATCTTTATTAAATGTTGATTCTAAAATTTTTTCTAAATTATTAGCAAACAGATTAGAAAAAGTTCTCCCTTTTATTATTTCAGAAGACTAAACAGGTTTTATTAAAGGTCGTTACTCTTTCTATAACATTCGCACACTGTTAAATATTGTTTATACCCCCTCACAAAATGTTCCTGAGTGTGTTATCTCTTTAGATGCTGAAAAAGCTTTTGATAGAGTAGAATGGCCTTACTTATTTAAGGTGCTTGAAATGTTTAATTTTAGCTCAAAATTTATATCCTGGATCAAACTGTTATATCATTCTCCTATGGCCTTGGTCCGTACTAACTCTTTAAGCTCACCTTTTTTCCCTCTTTTTTGAGGTACTCGACCAGGTTGTCCTCTTAGTCCTTTATTATTTGATATTACATTAGAACATCTTGCAATTGCCATTCGAGAATCTCCAGATATTATTGGGATAACTCGGGGCTTAAAGTCCCATAAAATATCACTCTATGCTGATGACTTACTTTTATATATTTCTAATCCTCAAAAATCTATCCCTGCTGCTTTAGATTTATTAGCACAATTCAGTCTTTTTTCAGGTTATAAATTAAATCTTAGTAAGAGTGAACTTTTTCCGATTAATAAACATCTTCCCTTGTATCATAACTTTCCGTTTAAATTGATTAATAATTATTTCTCATATCTTGGGATTAAAATTACTTATAAACACAAAGATTTATTTAAGACTAATTTTTTACCCTTAATTGATCATATTACTCAACTTTCATCTAAATGGTTTCCATTATATTTAACTTTGATTGGTCGTATTAATGCAGTTAAGATGTTTATTCTGCCAAAATTTTTATATATATTTCAGGCATTACCGATTTTTGTTCCAAAATCTTTTTTTGATAAAGTTGACTCTAAAATTTCTTCATTTATTTGGCAAAATAAAAACCCGAGACTGGGTAAAATACATTTACAGAAAGCCAAGAGAGATGGAGGTCTAGCATTACCTAACTTTAGATTCTATTATTGGGCAATTAATATTCGACATATGAAATTTTGGTTACTTGACCAAGATACACTATCCATTCCTAAATGAGTAGTATTGGAATTACAATCTGCTCAGGGCTATGCACTTGGCTCTATTTTAGGTTCCTCTCTTCCTTTCAACTTGAAACGCCTCAAACTGGTTTCTAACCCGATAGTTAAATATACCTTACGTATTTGGTTTCAATTCAGAAAATTTTTCGATCTTAACCTACTTGGGCTAGCGATCCCCATTTTAGGTAACATATTTTTTCCTCCCTCTTTCACGGATCGTGCGTTTCAAATTTGGAAGACTAAGGGTATTTCACGGTTTTTGGATTTATTTTTAGATGGTTCCCTTATGTCTTCTGCACAATTATCTAATAAATATAATTTACCAAGAATACATTTTTTTAGATATCTACAAGTTAGAAATTTCCTAAGTACTATACTTTCTTCCTTTCCAATGCTTCCTCCTACATATATTTTAGATACTATAATTAACCTTAATTCATGTCAGAAAGGTGCAACGACTATTATTTATAATATTATTATGAAACTTAGGAAAGTTCCATTTGATAAGATTAGGTCAGATTGGGAACAAGAATTGGGTTCTATTATTTCCGTGGATGACTGGGGGCAGATTTTACAATTAGTCAATACTTCCTCTATCTGTGCTAAACATTCCTTAATTCAATTTAAAGTTGTCCATAGAGCACATATGCCCAAAGATAAATTAGCTCATTTTTATTCTCATATTAATCCTTTTTGTGATAGATGTCCGGGGCAGATAGCTTCCTTAACTCATATGTTTTGGTCTTGTCCTACTCTGGAAACTTTTTGGAGAGACATTTTTAATATTATCTCAAAGGTATTGAATATAGATATCTCTCCTCATCCTATTACTGCTATCTTTGGATTACCTAAAATTTCCAATAATCTTTCCCCTTCAGCCCGTAGAATGATTGCATTTCTTACTTTAATGGCGAAAAGATGTATCTTACAACATTGGAAAGAGTCTAATGCTCCAACTACCTTCTTTTGGTTCTCCCAGACGATATTATGCTTAAATTTGGAGAAAATTAGAAGTAATCTTTATGATTCCTCATTTAAATTTGAACAGACCTGGAGATCTTTTATTCAATATTTTCATTTAATGTAATTATTTTTTTCTCTTTTGTTTCATATTTATATTCCCTTTTTGCTTTTTTTAACTGTTTTTAATGGAGGTCGGGTTTGAGGACGTGATTTTAAGTTTTTTAACTCTACCTGTTTCCAACTTAGCCCATTGCTTTGCTTTGCTTTTAGTTTAGTTGCACGGTGGTTTTTTTGGGTTTGTTTTTTTTCCCTTTTCTCTATTGATATATATATATAAAATTAGTATACTATTAATTTACCTTATTATTTTATGTTTAAACTGCACTGTTTGTATCAATTTTTTTCTGTATTAATATCTCCTGTAATTTCTAACAGTGTATTAGTGCTTATATGGTTTACCTTTTGTATACTCATTTAATAAAAAGATTTAAAAAGAAAGTGAATCCATAGGGTGTGGGAATATTTCAGTGATGGTGCAAGTGAAGTTGAGTGAAGGTATCCCATTTGGTTAAAGAGCCTGATGGTTGAAGAGCAGAAACTCTTCCTGAACCTGGTGGTATGAGTCCTGAGGCTCTTGAACCTTTGTCATGATGGCAGCAGTCAGCAAAGTACATGTCCTGGGTGGTGCGGGTCCCTGATGAAGGATGCTGCTTTCCTGCGACAGCATTTTATTTAGATATGCTCAATGATGTGCAGGGCCTAACCCATAACATACTGGGACATGTCCACTGAGTAGGGATTTCCGTTCAAGGGCATTGGTATTTCCATACCAGGCTGTGATGCAGCCAGTCAATATTCTCTTCATCACACATCTATAGAAATCCGTCAACATTTTAGATGTCGTGCTGAATCTCTGCAAGCCCAAAGGAAGCCAAGACGCTACTGCGCTTTCTTAATAATTGCTCTTATGTGCTGGGTCCAGGACAGATCCTCCAAAATAATAACACAGGGGAACTTAAAGTTGTTGACTATCTCTACCTCTGGTTGTGTGATGAGGACCTCTTGTTTCCCTCTCCTGAAATCTATACTCAGACTCTTGGTCTTGCTGATATTGAGTAAGAGATTGTTGTTTTGGCACACTCAGCCAGATTTTCAACCTTCCTCCTATATGATAATTCATCACCACTTTTGGTCTGGCCTACAACAGTAGTGTCAACAGCAAACTTGAGTATGGCATTGGCATAGGTGTAAAGTGAGTAGAGTGGGTGGCTAAGCACACAGTCTTGCGGTGCACCTGTGCTGACAATAGACAATAGACAATGGGTGTAGGAGTAGGCCATTCGGCCCTTCGAGCCAGCACCGCCATTCGCTGTGATCATGGCTGATCATCCACAATCAGTATCCAGTTCCTGCCTTATCTCCATAACCTTTGATTCCACTATCTTTAAGAGCTCTATCCATCTCTTTGGCCTCCACTGCCTTCTGGGGCAGAGCATTCCACATATCCACCACTCCCTGGGTGAAAAAGTTTTTCCTCAACTCCGTTCTAAATGGACTACCCCTTATTCTGAAACTGTGGCCTCTGGTTCTGGACTCACCCATCAGCCAGAACATGCTTCCTGCCTCCAACGTGTCCAATCCCTTAATAATCTTATATGGTTCAATCAGATCCCCTCTCATCCTTCTAAATTCCAGTGTATACAAGCCCAGTCGCTCCAATCTTTCAACATATGACAGTCCGGCTGTCCTGGGAATTAACCTATGCTGCACTCTCTCAATAGCAAGAATGTCCTTCATCAAATTTGGAGACCAAAACTGCACCTTCTGTTTTCTAAAGAGGAGCAGGACTCGCAAACGGAGTCTGCCATCCGATGTCCATCGAACTTTAGTGTTGATAGATTTTTTAAACATCTTTAAAATAATGCTGATGGAGATAATGGAGGAGATATTGATGCCAATCCAAACTGAAAGGGGTATATAAGTGAGGAAATCAAGGATCCAACTGCACAAGGAGATTTTGGGACCAAGGGCTAGGAGCTGATTAGTTTTGAGGGGATGACGGTATTGAATACTGAACAGTAGTCGATAAAGAACATCCTGATACATGTATCTCTGCTGTCTAAATGTTCCAGGGTTGAGTGAAGAGCCAATGAGATGGTTTCTGCTGGGAACCCATTGCTCCAGGAGCTGAATTGGAGCAGATCCATGGTTGATCTAGAATCCCTTCACCCTACTCTTCTTGGGCACTAGTAAGATTGACACCCTTTTGAAGCAGGTGGGAAAATGTGACTGCAGAAGTGAGAGATTGATGATGTCTTGAACATTGCAGCCAGTTGGTTGACACAGATTATCAATGCCCAACCAGGTTCACCATCAAGACCTGACACATTGAGATGGTTCACCCTCATGAGAGGTGTTCTAGCATCAGCCTCCAAGACAGAGATTACAGGGTCAGCAGGTGCTGCAAGGATTCACACAGGTGTTGTTTTTTATTTCTTCCTGTCAAAGTGTGAAGAAAAGCAGTTTAGCTCATCTTGGAGTGAAGCATCACAGCCACTCATAATGTTAAGGTTTGCCTTGTAGGAAGTAATGGCCTGCAAATCCTCCCAGAGATCATGTGCATCCAATTCTGTCACTAACTTCAATCAGAATATTTTTTCACTCTTTAAGTAGCCTTTCGTAGGTTGTACCTGAACTTCCTTTGTAGTTCAGGATGTGACGACAAACCAAGTTATCAGAAGATAACCTACGCTCTGTCCGCCAGAGAAAGCAGGATCTCCCAGCACCTACGCTCTGTCCGCCAGAGAAAGCAGGATCTCCCAGTGGCCACACATTTTAATTCCACATCCCATTTCCATTCTGACATGTCTATCCACGGCCTCCTCTACTGTAAAGATGAAGCCACACTCAGGTTGGAGGAACAACACCTTATATTCCGTCTGGGTAGCCTCCAACCTGATGGCATGAACATCGACTTCTCTAACTTCCGCTGATGTCCCACCTCCCCCTCGTACCCCATCTGTTACTTATTTTTATACACACATTCTTTCTCTCACTCTCCTTTTTCTCCCTCTGTCCCTCTGAATATACCCCTTGCCCATCCTCTGGGATTCCCCCCCTCTTGTCTTTCTTCCCAGACCTCCTGTCCCATGATTCTCTCGTATCCCTTTTGCCTATCACCTGTCCAGCTCTTGGCTCTATCCCTCCCCCTTCTGTCTTCTCCTATCATTTTGGATCTCCCCCTCTCCCTCCAACTTTCAAATCCCTTACTCACTCTTCCTTCAGTTAGTCCTGACGAAGGGTCTCGGCCTGAAACGTCGACTGTACCTCTTCCTAGAGATGCTGCCTGGCCTGCTGCGTTCACCAGCAACTTTGATGTGTGTTGTTATCAGAAGATTGATGCTAATGAGAAAGAGATAAGGGAGACAATGGAGGAATGTTCAAAATGTTAATGAGAGAGAAGAGAGAGATAATGGAAAAGAAACACAGTTCAGAATATTGACAGACCGGTTGCTTTGAACCTGAACTGTTTGAAGTTTGATGGACAGGCGATACCCCAGCAGGGAGATAAAAAGAACAGGTTCGTTAAGGCACGACACACACCACGAGATCATGAGATAACGAGACCCTGGAAGAGTGGTGTGCCCCACAAGTTGGTGAGAGTTTGGAGGTCTGGTTCAAGGGAACCAACCATAGACTGACAGGGTGAAAGGTACGATCGGCGGGAACCTGGTGTGTGTGTGTCCACCCTTGCCTGGGTGCTGGGTTCACTGCGGGAGAACGGTCGTATCCGGAACAGAGGTGTCACAGTCGGTGACCACAGCGGGATAGAAGACATAAAAGCCATCTGCGAAGAACATCAAAGGTCGGATTGAACCAAAATTTGCATTTGTTTGTCTCTCTCTCTCTCTCTCTCTCTCTCTCCAATGGCATAACAGCGATTACTGCGAACTGTACTAAGCTGAACTGAACTCTGCATCACTTAAGACTGATCATTTTACCCCTAGACTGCGATAGAGCTTGGTTGATTCCTATTATCCTAGTTCTGTGTACATGTGTGTTTTATCATTGTTAACCTGTTGCATTTTACATCCTTACAATTAGAGTACTGTGTTACTTATTTCTTTAATAAAACTTTATTAGTTTCTAGTAAGCCAGACTCCAACTAGTGATCCATTTCTGCTGGTTTGGCAACCCAGTTACGGGGTATGTAACAAGGATCACCAGTCTTGAATGCCACAGATCTAGTCCTCAACAGACTACAAATCTACTGTTTCAGCCACAGATTTTGGTTTAGGTATGTTCTCGAAGGCACACACTCAGCCGTACAGGTTTTGATGAAGTCAGTGACAACTGTGGCGAATTCATCCAAATCGAGGATGAACCCTGAATATCATTCAGTCCACTGACTCAAAGCAGTCCTGTAAGTGGTCCTTCACCTCCCTTGACCGTATCTTCTTGGTCCTCACCACTGGTGCTGTGGTCTTTGTTTTTGTTCTATACACTAGGAGTGGAAGTACACCAGGCGATTGCACTTTCTGAAGTGCGGCCATAGGATGACACAATACGTGTTCTTGATGGTAGTATAAAACAGATCAGGTGTTTTGACTCCTCTGGTTACATAGGTGATAAGATAGTAGTAGTTTTCAGAGACTTTTTCAAGCTGGCCTGTTTGAAATCCTGCTAAATGACAGGGAACACTTCAGGGTGTACTGTTTTGTGACTGCTGGTTATGGTGCCCAGCTCCTCCAGTGCCTGCCTGAGGTGGAGTGTAGACTGCTACCAGGATGATGGCAGAACTCCCTCAGCTAATCAAATGGAAGACACCTGACCACTAGATATTCCAGATTGGCTGAGCAGGTCTGAGGCAGAACTGTCATGCCTGTATATCACATTGATTTATCATGAAGCATACTCCCTCTCCTCTACCTTTAAAAGAATCAACTGATTTGTCTTTGTGGTGAAAGGTGAAACCATTGGGCTGCATCCTAAATGGCAGAGGTGAACCATTTTTCCATGAGGCAGAGTACACTGCAGTCCCTAATGTCCCTTTGGTACTGTAATCTTGCCCTGAGGTCTTCAGTTTTATTTTCCAGAGACTGTATATTTGCCAGCATGATAGTCAGGAGTGAGAGTGTAAGGCCTTTGCATTTCATTCACAGCTGTAGACCAGTGCACCTTCCCCCCTTCCGTTTTCTTAAAGAGGAGCAGTACTCGCAACTGAAGTCTGCCATCCGATGTCCATCGAACTTTAGTATTGATAGATTTTTTAAACATCTTTAAAATAATGCTGCTCACAGAACTACCTATGGCTGTGATTGTGGATTTCAGCTGTAACAGACCTAAATGGAAATATTTGATGATTCCTATGAGTTGCACGCAAGCAGTTGCCACATACCGGCGCTACGCGGATATGATTTATATTTACTGGGGGGGGGGAGGTTTATTAGTTTTTTTAATCTTACTGTGTTTTTTTGTGCTGCATCAAATCCAGTGTTACAAGTACTTCCTTCTCCTTTACACTTTGTACTGGAGATGGCATCAAACTATCTTAAACATCTTGAAAAGCCCACGTAAAGCTATCCTGTAAAGTAAAGCATTTAAATATATGTACGGGGTCTTTCTTTTTTGTTAAATTTAAAATGGCTTCTTTTGTTATGTTATACTGGGGAATGCTGAGAAAGTCTCTAACTAGACAGTTGCGTGGGTTATTAAAGATAGCAGGATGCTATTAACCAATGGGTGATCACGTATCGTTTTGTTTTCGGATACCATGTTGTATCATATGACTGGGGACAGGGTTTTGGCGGGGAGTCGGAGGAGAGACTGGGAGGACGGCGGACGTGCGGAGAGGCTCTGGTCGATCACTTCGGGTTGTCCTGAGCCGTGAGTCGACAGGATTCAGGTGGCTGTCCAGATTCGATTGAGCTCCAATGGTTACGCGCGAAGAACTTGGACTTTGATAACTGTCGGCGCCTTTTTTTTCCATTACTTCCCTCTCTGTATCAAATTTATACTAATGTCATAGAATTAGTAATATCTATAAAGTGTACTTGTAAAAATTTACTTTGTGTGCTGGCTGATGATTAATGTTTGGGATTGATTCGGGCGGCAACCGACCCTGTGGGGAGTGTTGAGGTGGGTGCTGGGCGGGATTTCCCCTAGACATATACGAGCCAGTATAACGGAACGTTACAAGTGGAGGCTACCGTCCTGGATTTGGATTTTCCGTAAAGCTGTAATAGTCATCGCGTTAAGTAGTGCGAAGATGGATCGAGATAAGATTGTAAGTTGGTGTGAATTGGAGGAGGTACCAGTGAATCATGCGTGTGTGGTAAGCGGGGTCGATTATCGCAGTCCGGCAGAGATACTGGTGCGAGGGTTGAGTTTGATTAAAGGTATCGGGCAGGTAGAACTTGTAGCTAGAAGGGGTGGGAAAGAACTGGAGGCTAGCTGGATGTTGGTGCGGACGAGTGCCGACGTCATGACGTTGGAACTACTAGTGACAGTCCACGTCCAGGGGGATGTGGGGCCGTGTGGTCTCCACACCCTCCCCGAGGATGAAAGTGAGGAGGTGCTGGAGGAGGAGCTAGAGGATGTCCCAGGGGGGGTGCCAGTAACCAGGGGTGGAGGTGTGGAGTGGGAAGGCTTGGCCAGGCCCCGTCCCCCAGTTAGGGCTGAGACCTCCGAGTTAGCGGCTGCCATTACCTCCCTGGCGAGAAGGGTTGAGGGGCACCGCCCGAAGCTGAGAATTTTCTCAGGAGCCAGGCCCACCTCGAAAGGGGAGGATGAATATTAGACCTGGGTTGACGATACATCCCAGTTGTTAGCAGTGTGGCCAGTTTCGGATGAGGAAAAGAGACAGCGATTGGTGGAAAGCTTAAGGGGCGGGGCAGCCCGTGTGGTCCGCGATTTGAGAGCGGAACGCCTTTCGGCTTCCCTGTTGGAGTATTTGGACGCTTTGGAGGAAGTGTTTGGACTGTCAGGAGATCCCTGGCAACATTTAGCAGAGTTTCAAGAGATGGGGCAGAGAAGAGGGGAAAAGCTCTCAGAATACATTTTCCGGCTGGAAGGGAAGCTTGCGGGGCTGTGGCGCCGAGGTGTAGTGAGGGCGGGCGAAGTGGGGAAGTTGAGGATGAGCCAGGTATGTAGCGGTTCCCAGGAGGATGACAGGGTGGCTTGGAGTATCCGGCAGTCATATAAGACGAGCCCCCCTCCATCATTCGGGCAGCTGATTAGAGAGGTGCAGGCAGAGTAGAGTGCTTCGGGCTGAACAGGGGGCTCGGACCCCTGAGGACGGTCTTCAGTGGTTCAGGAGGTGGTAGCCGGGGTGAGATCAGAGAAATCCAAGGGGTCCCCGGGGGTGTGTATTGGGAGGAGAGAGGCGGCGGGTAGCGGGTGCTATAACGGTGGGAGGGAGGGGCATTTCCGGCGGGAATGTGAGTGGCCGGGGGTGTGCTACAGCTGTGGGGAAGTGGCACTTGCGGAGGGATTGTGAGAGACGAGATGCTCCGAGGGGGAGGGCCCCCGGGCCACTAAGAAGGGAGAGGTGTCGGTAAACTTAGGAGAGGCTCAATGAGGGAACAGACTGGAGTCTCGGGAGGAACACGTTCCCAGAAAACAGCTATGGAACCCCGGAAAGAACAAGCCCAAATTCCGGATGGACTGGTGGGACCCCGTTCCAGCGTGTCCCTACGGATAGAGGGAATCTTTGCGAAAGCCATCCTTGACACCGGGTCGCAGGTTACCTTACTGTACCGGTCGTTCTACAACAAATATCTGAAGCATTTGCCAGTAACTCCGTTTAATGCACTGGAGATTTGGGGCCTAAGTGATGGTGATTACCCGTACGATGGGTACCTGTCAGTGAGATTGGAATTTTCAGATGGAGATGTGGGAGTGTTGGAAGCCTTTGAGACGCTGGTGTTGGTCTGTCCGGACCCGATGGAAACCGGTGGTGCTGCCCTGTTGGTGGGGACTAACTCCCCTCTGCTGCGACGGCTCTTGGGAGCCTGTAAGAAGAAGGCAGGGGAGAACTTTCTGGAGACCCTCTCGGTACACACAGTGTTCCAAGCGGTGTACGAAGGAGTGGGTGACCCCCAGGGGCTGGATCCTGAGTGCAAACGAGGGACGGTGTGGTGCATTCAGACGAGGCCTAAGGTGATACAGCCAGGGGAGGCGGCACTAGTGATGGGGACACCCAGATTCCCCGGAGTACCGCCGGGCGAGGCCCTGCTAGTAGACGCCCCCGACGAACTGGAAGGGGAGTCCCGGTTCCCGGCTGGGGCGCTGGTGAGACCTGAATTGCAGAGGCCCTCAGCTGTACAGGCACGGCGGATGGGGGTGATGATACGGAACATAACGGAGCGGGAGATCACCTTTAAGCGCAGGATGCCCCTCACGCACTTGTTCCCGGTGACGGTGATGTCCAGTGCACCCGTGAAGCTCACTGGAGGAAAACTATTGGAGAACGGGGAGGCGGCTGACCGAGGAGGCCTTTAATTTTGAAGACTCCCATGTACCACTGGAGTATAAGAGCAGGCTGGTGGAGAAGATGCTGAAGTTAAGAGATGTCTTTTCTCAGTGCGAGTTTGATGTGGGATGTTCCAAGAGCACTCAGCACACTATTCAGGTGACAAATGACACCCCGTTTAGGAAGAGGTCGCGGCGGTTGGCCCCAGCAGATGTGGAAGATGTGCGGCAGCACTTGCAGCAGTTGAAAGATGCAGGGATTATTGCGGAGTCTCGAAGCCCCTATGCGTCCCCCATAGTGGTGGCAAGGAAGAAAAATGGGAAGGTACGCCTGTGCGTGGACTATAGGACTCTGAACTGGCGCATGGTTCCCGACCAATATACCATCCCGAGGGTGGAAGACGCATTGGCCTGTTTGAGTGGGGCGCAATAGTTTAGCGTATTGGATTTGCAGAGTGGTTATTAACAGATTCCGATGAGTGAGGCTGATAAAGAGAAGACGGCCTTTATTTGTCCCCTGGGATTTTTCCAGTTCGAACGAATGCCCCAAGGTATCTCGGGGGCCTCAGCCACCTTCCAGCGGCTCATGGAGCGGACAGTGGGGGACATGAACCTGCTGGAGGTATTGGTGTACCTGGACGACCTGATTGTGTTTGGATCTACGTTGGAGGAACATGAGGAGCGGCTGCTGAAGGTGCTGAGTCAGCTGAAGAAGGAAGGATTAAAACTTTCCCTGGATAAATGTCAGTTCTGTAAGACGTCGGTCAGCTATGTCGGGCACATAATCTCGCAAAATGGAGTGGCCACCGATCCGGGTAAGATAGCCGCAGCCACCACCTGGCCGAGACTTCAGAAGGTGAGTGCCTTACGCTCGTTTTTGGGGTTTTGCGGGTATTACCGGCGATTCGTGAAAGGATATGCGAAAATGAGTCATCCATTGAACCAGCTGCTGTGTGGCTATCCACCTGTGGGGAGGAGGAGGAAGGGAGACCGAGGGTCGGAGGTAGGAGGATACTTGAACCCGGGGGAGCCTTTTGGATCGAGGTGGGATGCTCAATGTGAGGAGACGTTCCAATCTCTAAAAAGGGCGCTGACGCAGGCCCCAGTGTTGGCTTTTGCTGATCCCCAGAAGCCGTATGTTCTACACACTGATGCCAGTCACGAGGGTCTGGGGGCTGTCCCGTACCAGGAACAGGGAAACGGATTGAGGCTGGTGGCGTTTGTCAGTCGGAGTTTGTCGCCATCTGAGAGAAACTATCCCACTCACAAGCTGGAGTTCTTGACGTTGAAATGGGCGGTGGCGGACAAGTTGAGTGACTACCTATATGGGGCCCAGTTTGAGGTGAGAACTGATAACAACCCCCTCACTTATATCCTGACCTCGGCGAAGCTGGACGCTACTGGGCACCGGTGGTTAGCAGCCTTGTCTGCCTATGAGTTCAGCCTGAAGTACCGCCTGGGGAGTTGGAACATCAATGCAGATGCTCTATCTCGTCGGGCGCACGACGAGTCGGGCACGGCCGAGGAGTGGAAGAGTGTCCCCGCCCAGGGAGTAAAGGCCATGTGTCAAGTTGGGAGCGACGGGGAAGTAAGAGCACAGATGAGAACGGATCGGGCAGTAGATCAACTGGGGGCTGACGGTGATGCGCTGCCCACTGTTTACTGTACTGTGACTGCTCTGAGGAACCGGCAGCTGCCGGAGTTGAGTCTCCAGGAAGTAGAGGCGGCTCAGCGTGATGACCCGAGCATTGGCACTATCTGGTATGCGGTTAGCCAGGGTGATATGGGGCAGGTGGAGAAGGCGAAGCATGCCTCCGTTCCCCTACTACTGAAGGAGTGGCCTCGGTTGAAGCTGAAAAACCACGTCTTGTACTGGGTCACGTCGCCTCCTGACCACCCCCAGCGCTGGCAGCTGGTCATGCCTGAGAAGTATCGGAAGACTGTGCTCCAGGCACTACATGATGATTCCGAGCACTTAGGGGTAGAGAAGATCTATGGATTACTCAAGGACCAGTTTTACTGGCCCCGGATGAGGGGGGAGGTGGAAGAATACTGTAAGACCTGTAGCCGTTGCGTCAGGAGGAAGACCTTGCCTGCGTAGGCAGCTCTGTTGTCCCATTTGTAGAGTGTGGGACCCATGGACCTGGTGTGTATGGATTTCCTGTCTATTGAGCCAGACACCAGCAACACCGCGAATGTCTTGGTCCTCACGGATCACTACACTAGATATGCGCAGGCTTTTCCTGCTGAGGACCAGAAAGCGACTATAGTGGCGAAGGTGTTATGGGAGAAGTACTTTGTTCATTATGGCCTCCCACGGCGGATCCATAATGATCAGGGACGGGACTTCGAGAGCAGGCTTATCCATGAATTACTGGGTATGCTTGGGGTTGAGAAATCCAGAACCACCCCCTATCACCCGCAGAGTGATCCTCAGCCCGAGAGGATTAACCGGACCCTGCTGGACATGCTCGGCACCTTGGAGATTGGACAGAAGAGTAAATGGAGTCAGCACATCGGCCATTTGGTTCACTGTTACAATTGTACTCGCAATGATGCTACAGGGTTCTCACCCTACTACCTGATGTTCCGACGGGAAGCGAGGTTGCCCATTGATCTGTGTTTTGGGAGTGAAACGGGTGAAATACCTTCGAAGCGATGTCTGAAGTACGTGTCCGATATGAGGAGAGAGTTGAAAAGGGCGTACGAGTTGGCTGAGGCGGCGGCCACCAAGCAGAACCAGCGGAATAAAAGGAGGTATGATCAGAAGGTAAAGTTTGTCCAGCTATTGCCGGGAGACCGAGTCCTTATCCGGAATTTAGGACTACAGGGTAAGCACAAGTTGGCGGACCATTGGGCAGCCACCCCCTATGTGGTGGAGAGTCAGATGCGGAATCTCCCTGTTCACCGGGTGAGACCCGAGGATGGGAAGGGGCCTGTCAAGGTACTCCATTGGAACCACCTGTTGCCTCTGGGTCGAGAGGTAAAGGTAGACCCAGAGCCTGAATGGGAGTTTACAGCTAGTATGAGGACTCTGCGAGGGCACGGGGCGAGGGAGGAGCCCGCTGCGAAAAAGGCGGGGCCGGTCCCCACCTCGAGAAGGGATACGTCATCGGAAGATGATGATTCGGACGTGTGGTACCTGTTTCCGTTCGCTGATTCCCCGGTGCCAGGAGAAGAGACTCCTGGCCCTTCCGTCACTGAGTTAGGAGAACCGAGGGAGGGTGTTGCAGAGCCGCCTGTATTACAGCCGGGATTGGAGCAGGAGAGGGTGGAGCCAGAACCTGAGGCAGAGGGCTCACAGGGGCTGAGGGGTCCCGGTGAGGGGGAGGGTCCGACAGATAGGCCCGTGGGGTCACCTGGGGTGTCTGAACCGGAAGAGTCAGCAGAGGAAGTCCAGAGGCCTCAGAGGAGCAGGCATCCCCCGGAGAGACTAACTTATACAGCGCTGGGAGAACAGGGTGTGATCTCTACTGCCCTGGGAAGTTATGTCACTGCTTTATGCACCTGGGTTGGGTTTTGTGTGTTACAAGGAGTACTAGTGAATTCTGTTAACGTCATGAGGGCATGACTTTTATTGGTGGGGGGAGAGTGTACGGGGTCTTTCTTTTTTTTGTTAAATTTAAAATGGCTTCTTTTGTTATGTTATACTGGGGAATGCTGAGAAAGTCTCCAGCTAGACAGTTGCGTGGGTTAATACAGATAGCAGGGTGCTATTAGCCATTGGGTGGTCATGTATCATTTTGTTTTCGGATGATAATGCTGTATCATATGACTAGGGACGGGGTTTTTGGTGGGGAGTCGGAGGAGAGACGGGGAGGACGGTGGACGGGGTTTTGGCGGGGAGTCGGAGGAGAGACGGGGAGGATGGCGGACGTGCGGGGAGGCTCCAGTCGATCACTTCGGGTGGTCCCGAGCCGTGAGTCGACAGGATTCGGGTGGTCGTCCAGAATCGATTGAGCTCCAACGGTTACGCGCGAAGAACTTGGATTTTGATAAGTGTTGGCGCCTTTTTTTTTCATTACTTCCCTTTCTGTATCAAATTTATACTAATGTCATAGAATTGGTAATATCTATAAAGTGTATTTGTTAAAATTTACTGGGTGTGCTGGCTGATAATTAATGTTTGGGCTTGATTTGGGCGGCAACCAACCCTGTGGGGACCGTTGAGGCGGGTGCTGGGTGGGATTTCCCCTAGACATACACGAGCCAATATAACGGAACATTACATATAATTCACTTTTTTATACTGATATGACCACAATTGTTTGCTGCACATAATTCAGCACAGTTGTCAGTTGCATGCATGCAATATTCATCCTTGAATCTTTAAATTATGTGGATTTAAAACAGTTGAGCAAAAACTATAGCCTTGAGATAACTGGAGACAGATCTTAACAGGCCAGTGTTCAAAGCATTCATTTTCAATGTGTTACTAAATAGGTTAAAACATTTTTAAAAATTGATTAGGAATAGACTGTTCAAACCAGCTTTGCCATTCAATAGCTAATCTATTATCTCTGTATATTCCCGCAGGCTGTATAGGGTGTTCACGGAGGGGTAGCTCCCCTGGTGAAGAAGCTTGTCATGCGCTTTCTAGGCAGTTACTCATCTTTGGTCCCACCAGACATTCAGCGTTCACCTGCGACTCCAAATAGCTGTTTGCATGTAACAGCAGCCACACCCCAGTATACCAGGTGAGAGTAGCCAACGTCCTCATACCCCAGAGAGACAGGGACATGCCTATCCTAGCATGTGAAGTCAGCTCTGATGGACTGGGCTGAAGAGATCTACAGTGTGAACCAACAGCCAGGAAAGTGATTCTGCAAGGCTTCCTAGAGAGCGAAGGACATGACAAGGCACAGAAAACATAATGGCCATCCACTGCAACCAAGGAAGATCTCAGTCTGTGACACTTGCTCATATAACTGGACCTGGAATTCTGAGATCAAGAGAGTGGAATTGCCCCAATGCAATAGATTTTTCACTTTAAAAACTTCCGCACAGATTTCCCGGCATCGTCAGACACAATGGACAACTACCACTACCACCATATTCCCACACTCTCCCCATATTCCTTGATATCTTTAGCATCTAGGTATTTATTTAACTTCTTAAAAATATTAACTACAGAAAATCTACTTAGTCTTGTGTGGATTTCCCTTTACCTTGGGGCTATGAACCCCATACTCTTTCCCTAAACCTCTCTGCCGCCAGCGTGGTGAAAAACCCTTTTTGCATCAAGTATGTCAAGCATTGTAAGAAGTTTCACTGCTCCTGTGAGATCTCACATTCTTCTGAACTCTGATGAATACAGGACTGATTGGCCCAAATTCTTATCATGTCACAGTCCTGTCATCCCAGCACTCAGCTTGGGAAATCTTTGTTGTACACCCCGTATAGCAAATATATCCCTTCGTAGACAAGCAACCAAAACTTTTCATAATACACTAGAGACCTCACTAATATTAATTGCAGTAAGACATTTTTGTTCCTGTATTGAAAAATCTTTTCAAGGAATAAATACATTATTTTCATTGCTGCGGTTTTAGGTACTGTGTTGGAAGTTGTATTGGGGTTACCATATTGCTTTGTGCATCAATCCATTACCATTTAAAGAATTTATACCTTTTGATTTCTTATAGACTCATTGAGATATACAGTACTAAAACAGGTCCTATAGCTCACTATTTTCATGCCAATTATCAAATATAGTGGATTCTTGTGATTTGGGACACACTGGGACCATGCATTTTCTCGCAATTAAGTGGATGCCCCAATGAACCGAAATTTCATGGAAATAGAGTCATAAGGAAGTACAGCATAGAAAAGACTGTTCAGCCCATCTAGTCCATTACAACACATTTAAACAGCCTACCCCCATCGACCTGAGCAGGACCATAGCCCTCCATACCACTACTATCCATGTACCTATCCAAACTTCACTTAAACTTTTGAAGTCAAGCTCACACGCGCCACTTGCTCTGGCAGCTCATTCCACTCTCTCATGACCCTCTGAGTGAAGAAGTTTCCCTTCATGTTCCCGTTAAAGCTTTTACTTTTCACTCTGATCTCTGGTTGTAGTCCCACTAAACCTCAGTGGAAAAAGTCTGCTTGCATTTATCCTATCTGAAACCCCCTTTTCCTAGGCATCTCTGGAAATGCAGCTCATTAGCCCCTTGCTAGTAGCCATTGGATTCTGCAGCGAGAACCCACCTTTCTCTGGCTTCGTATGTCTAGGGTGTATATATGACTTTGGTCCCACCAAATCCATGAAGCTGGGATGCCTCGCCCAACCAGACCTCAGTTTGCGTGAAAGCCATGTAATTTACTGCTGTGCAATAGCCAGTCAGCCTGAAATAACAGATCGCACACTGCACACAGTTATAAAGAAGTATATTTGTGAATGTTAGCTTAACCAAAGAATTAGTACAGAAAAGGGGGAAAACAACAAAAGGGCCCATTATAATTAAACAGTGAAATGTGCACAGGTTGGGACTCAAATCTTCCAAAAGCCATATCATCGAATCACATTTCCCCACCGGATCGAATTCTTCAACCAAGTCTGTCCAACCAATCATCACTCGCCAAACAAAGACAAAGACCCAACACTAGTGTCAGTCACAAAACCATTCCCCCAGACTTCTCTAGAACCTTCTCTCTGTTCCACTCTCCTGATTGGGTGGCCCACATTCCTAAACATCCCTTGTCTTCAACAGTAACCCAACACACAGTTTCAACAGAAAGACCATGACATGAAACACCCTGCAACATTAGCTGTAAAACCTTTACCAGCGCATCACATATCTATACTCCCTCATAATTTTGTATACTTCTATCAAATCTCCTCTCAGTTTTCTAGGTGCTAAGTAATAAAGTCCTAACCGATTCAATCTCTCCTTATAACTCAAGTCCTCCAGACCTGGCAACATCCTTGTAAATATTTAATTAACTTTTAAATAGTTAAAAAGGCATGAAAAAGATGAAGTACCTTTTAACTAAGTAATAAATTATGTATTTAAGTGAAATACAGAATAAATTATAACACTACCAACACTACTACAGTAGAATAAAACTGCTTATTAGTTCCTAACAGTTATTGGCACAAGAATTCATACAGTGTATGCCGCCATGTTCTTTTGATTGACTGTAAACCAAGGAGCTAATTACAGATTCAGGAGGAGGAAACTGAAGGCTCATGAGTTAATTCTCATCAGGGATTCAGAGGTGGATAGGTTCTGCAATTTTAAATTCCGCAGTGTTATCATTTCAGAAGAACTGTCCTGCATCCATCACAAGTCCCATTATGAAGAAAGCATGGCAGATTGCATGGAAATTGTGAGTAAACAGCCTTTTCTAATTCCAGCCCCAAATTCTCAATTGGATTGAGGTCTGAACTCAGACTTGGCCACTCTAGGACATTAACTTTGTTGTTTTAAGCCATTTCCTGTGTAGTTTCGGCTTTACGCTTGGGGTCATTGTTTTGCTGGAAAACAAATCTTCTTCCAAGTCGCTGTTCTCTTGCAGACTGCATCAGATTTTCCTCCTGGATTTCCCTGTATTTTCCTGCATTCATTTTACCCTCTACCTTCACAAGCCTTCCAGGGCCTGCTGCAGTGAAGCATCCCCACAACATGATGCAGCCACCACCATGCTTCACGATAGAGATGGTGTGTTTTTGATGATGTGCAGTGTTTGGCTTATGCCAAACATAGTGTTTAGTCTGATAGCTTTCATCAGTGTTTAGTCTGATAGCTTTCATCAGACCATAGAATCTTCTCCTAGCTGACGTCAGAGTCTCCCACATGCCTTCTGGCAAACTATATCCAGTATCTCATGTGAGTTTTTTTCAACAGTGGTTTTCTCTTTGCCATTCTCCCACAAAGCTAGGACTAATGCTGCACCAGTTGTTGTATGCGCAGTTTCTCCCATCTCAGTCACAGAAGCCTGTAACTCCTCCAAAGTTGTCATTGATCTCTTGGTGGCTTCTCTCACTAGTCCTCTTCTTGCACGATCACTCAGTTTTTGAGGACAGCCCACTCTAGGCAGATTTACAGCTGTGCCATATTCTTTCCATTTCTTGATAATTAATTTAACTTGTACTCCAAGGGATATTCAGTGACTTGGAAATTTTCTTGTATCTGTCTCCTGTCTTGTGCTTTTCAATAACCTTTCACAGAGTTGCTTGGAGTGTTCTTTTGTCCTCGTGGTGTACTTTTCACCAGAATACTAACTCACCAGCACTTGGACCTGCCAGTTACAGGTATATTTTTATTATAATCAATCAAAACACCTTGATTGCACACAGGTCTCCATTTAACTAATTATATGACTTCTAAAACCAACTGACTGCACCAGTGTTGATTAGGTGTGTCGTATTAAAGGGTGTGGGGTGAATATTAAGGAATCAATTGTTTTGTGTTTTATAGTCGTAATTAATTTAGATCACTTTGTAGAGATCTGTTTTCACTTTGACATGAAAGAGTTTTTTTCCGTTGATCAGTGTCAAAAATGTCACATTAAATCCACTGTGATTCAATGTTGTAAAACAGTAAAACTTGAAAACTTCCAAAGGAGGTGAAAACTTTTTATAGGCACTGTATACAAACATCCACAGCATAGTAAATTTTAAATTGTCCTATTCAGGCCTAAATATTTAAAGGTCCCTTACTCTTGTGCGATAATCTGCTTGGCAGGTGAGACTTGTGGCTCTGAAAATAACCTCGGGCTCTGGGGTTTCCTCCATGGTGGTTGTAGCAGTTGACTCTGAGACTGCAGGAAGTGGTTCTGACAGCTCTGGGCACCTTCTTTCTCCTTACCTTTTCATTTTCTAGTAAGCCATATTGCCTGTCTATTGTTAGCTTTTACAAAGTAAATCTTAAGACTACACAGTCCTGAGTCATTTTTAATCATTATCAGATTTTATTTCATCAGCAACTTGCAAATTAGTGCTCTTTTTGAAACTGCAGCTTGACTTTTTATCTTTTTCTCTTCCTTGCATTGTCCATTTGTTTTTGTCTGCCTGACATACTCTTTGTATGTGTTCTACATTTTCCACAAGTTTCACCTTTAACCCTGCATTAGTCTAGCATATGTGAGCTCCTGTCCCAACAGAAACACAATTTGTTTGGCCAAGCTGGTTTGAGTTTAGACTTGTAATTTTGTTCATGGTCACTTTCATTCCTGGCTGTAACTCAACTGTGTCACTGTCTGCTCTTCCCGTCGAAACAGCAATTTCAACTGCTGTTTTAAATGTCAGCTATGCTTCAGTTTGGAGCCATTTTTGAATGCTTTCTTGCAATATTCTACAATTTCTCAGTGCATCATTAAGCTCATTACTGAAATGACAATGCTCAGACAATCTCTTCAATTCACCCATGTACACTGAGATAGAGTACTCTTCCTTTTGATTCCACCTTAGGTTTTAAAACCTTATGTGTTCTGCAATCAACAACGGTTTTAGTTCTAAAGGTTCATGCATTACATTCACAATATCAGCAAAGATCATATTTATTGGTTTGTTTAGAGAAGTCAAAATTTGAAGCAAACTGTATTTCTTTAAACCCAGTGCGCTCAGCAAACCTGGTACTTGTTTCTCATTGGCTATTTCATTTGTTTGAAATTACTATTAAATTAGCCTAGTATACATGAGCCAGTTACTCATTGAATGCATCTACTTTTCTGATGTAGCCAGCTATTTCTGCGCTTTTTTATGATTATTATTACCCAGCGCTTACTGTTTCTAGAACGGGTTAATTCATCTGTTTTCTGCCTGTTTTTAAACTTGATCATGTCTTCCCTTCCAAAGAACATGGTGTTGGGTTGTTTTTTTTATGCTATCATTTCTTGCTGCGCTTTTTAAAAACTCAGACACCTAACTGCGCTTCAACAGGTCGGTAGTTATCTCGGGTTCACTTTAAACATTCTTCATCTCCACTGTTATGGTTTGTACCTTCAAAACTTTCAACTAATTCAAAGGAAAACAAGAGAGCCAAAAGATGCAAGACTGAGTTTGTGTTTTTACATGTGTCACTTTGTAGCATGGTGACGTATGCAATTTACGTCTTTTTACATATAACCAACAATGAATTATTTAAATGAACCAGAATGCTTAATCGAACAATGTTTACAATATTACTCAAATGTTACTGAAATATTAAATACACAACACAGGTATTGCTCTCTTCTCACTGCTGACATCAGGAAGAAAGTATAGGACCTTCAGAAACATGCATTAGCCCCTCAACCATCAGGCTCTTGAACCAGAGTAGGTAACTTCACTCATTCCATCACAGAACTGTTCTCATAAACTATGGGCTCACTTTCATGGACTCTTCACATTATGTTATCAGTAATTATTACTTGTTTATTTATTTGTTTGTTTGTTTACTTATTTATTACTATTATTATTTCTTATCTTTTCCTTTTATATTTGCACAGTTCACTGTGTTTTGCACAGTGATTGTTTGTCTATCAGGTTGGGGAGTGTCTTTCATTGATTCTATTGTGTTTTTGTGTTTACTGTGAATACCCATGAGAAAATGAATCTTAGGACAAAAACAAGAGAAAATCTGCAGAAGCTGGAAACTGATGTCTATTATAAATCCACAGACCCTCACAGCTACCTGGACTATGCCTCTTCCCAATCTGTTGATTTAAAAACAGCCATCCCCTTCTTTCTATTTCTCCGTCTCCATCACATCTGCTCTCAGGATGAGAGGATCAAAGGAAGGGGCTTCCCACCATCAATGCTGTCCTCAACTGCATCTCTTCCCTTTCACGCACATCTGCTCTCACCTCTTCTTCCCACCACCCTATCAGGGATAAGGTTCCTCTTGTCGTCAGATACCACCCCAACAGCCTCCGCGTCCAGCGCATAATTCTCCAAAACTTCTGCAACCTCCAATTGGATCCCACCACAAGGCACAATTTTCCCTCCCTCCCCACTTTCTATTTTCTGAGGAATCACTCCCTATGCGACTCCGTTGTCCATTCATCCTTCCCCATTGATCTCCCTCCTGGTACTTATCTTTTCAAGCGGAACAAATGCTACACCTGGCCCTACACCTCCTCCTTCACTAACATTCAGGGCCCTAAACAGTCCTTCCAGGTGAGGGGACACTTCACCTGTGAGTCTGATAGGGTCATATGCTGTGTCTGGTGCTCCCAGTGTGGCTCCTGACATAGATTGGGAGACCTCTTCACTGAGCACCTATGCTCCGTCCGCCAGAAGAAGCGGAATCTCCCAGTGGCCACCCATTTCAATTCCACTTCCCATTCCATTCCAATATGTCAGTTCATGGCCTCCTGTACCGTCACGATGAGGCCACTTTCAGGTTGGAGGAACAAAACCTTATATTCCGTCTGGGTAGCCTCCAACCTGATCGCATGAATATCACTTTCTTGAACTTCCAGTAATGAACCCTCTCCTCTCTTTCACCATTCTCTCACCTTATCTCCTTGCCTGCCCATCACCTCCCTCGGGTGATCCTCCCCCCCTCCCCTTTTCTTTCTTCCATGGCCTTCTATCTTCTCCAACCAGACTCTCCCTTCTCCAGCCCTTTATCTCTTTCACCAATCAACTTCCAGCTCTTTCCTTCATTCCCCCACCCCCTACTGGTTTCACCTATCACCTTGTGTTTCTCTTACCTCTCTCTCCAACTTTTAAATCTACTCATCAGCTTTTCCTCTAGTCCTGCCAAAAGTTTTCAGCCCGAACTGTTGACTGTATTTTTTTCCATAGATGCTGCCTGCCTTGCTGAGTTCCTACAGCATTTTGTGTGTGTTAAATGAAATTTGGGGCTGTGTATGGCGACCTATAGATACTTTGATAATAAATTTACTTTTAACTTCAGAAAATCATTTCTGTACTTTCAGAATTGTCACAAATAAGTGGCTGTCCTAATTAATTGGAATCCACTGTTCCATCAAAATCAAATTTGGTGCATCACCTCTGTTCTTTGATGATTCTAGTGTTTACCCCTGATACTTCTCTGAATATGATAGGGTCTCCCTTAACACCACTCTCACTCTACACCAGTTCCAAGGTTGTCAAGCTGTGGGGTGGTAGTGGGGACAAGCTCCCACTACCTAAAAGTGCTCCTCACGGCATATGCCTCAAATAGCCTCTGACAACCAAGTCCAACTCCTGGCCTTCTCGTGTGGCTTAGCCTCTAAGCCTGGCGGAACTGTTTCTACTGACAGGAGAAGGGTTGAAGGTGGGTCCTGTTGCCTTAAAACCAGTGCTTCGGGTAGATGGAGCTCGTCAGCCTGGGAAGGCAGTCCATCTAAGAGAGGGAAAAGTTTGATTTCAAACCTCCGCTGCCTTGTGGCCATACCCACTCATGGGAAAGGCTTCGAATGTAAACCCTGAGGACAAATCCAGAGCTGGAGTCCCTAAGGCAGTCCGATGTTGCTTTCTACCTCATTCTGGCAACTCCTGCGACGACACTGATGCCAAGCTGTATTGGCCCTTGCCCTTCCCTTGGACAACATCGGTGTCATGAAGAGGGGAGACTTGCTGCTTGGGCAACTGCCGGTCTTCCATACAACCTTGTCCAGGCCTGCGCCCTGGAGAGACTGAAGGAAGGCTTTCTAGATGCAGATTCATGGTCTCGCGAGACTAACAGATGCCACCAATTACTCTACACCATAAACCTCTGCTCTCTGGATTTTAACAGCTGTTAAGAAGTAAATTTTCTCATGATCCGCCCCTATATGTCCCGCTTCCTAATTTTGCACATTTCTACCAGGTGCTCTCTCAGTCTCCTCCACTGCAAGGAAATCAAACTCAACCTATCCAGCCTTTCCTCATAACTGAATCATTCCATCAAAGGCAAAAAACCTGGTAAACTTTCTCTACAGTCTGGAGAATGCATTCACATCCTTCCTACAGCTTAGCAAACAAAACTGCATATGCTAATACAAAGTTTTATCTTACAACATCATACTGCATCTGTCATGTATTTTGCCACTCAATTAATTTGTCAAACACACTTCAAAGTTTCTTTGCTCTCTCCTCGCAACATAAAATTGTATCAATTTCATTTTGTTGACTGACATAGAAATACTAAAGTGTATTCAATTTCAAATCACACTTATTTTCATATTTTTTTTTAGTAGCACTGAAACACAAATTTACAATGAATTTTCAGATATTCATCTACCCTCTGTTAGATAAATATCTGTGACCCTCTGTTTATTGTTGACTTGACTTAATCTAATCAGAAAAAAAACAATATTGTCTGTTAATCTGGGGCTCCTGCAATCTGATGAAATCAATACAGTTATGGAAACATAACTCGCAGATGAGATCATCATTAGATGACTGGCAAAAAAAAAACAGAAGGCAGAAAGGATGGTGAGGAGATACAGAAATGAAGACATCAAGTCCACTCTTCAGCCTTGACCAGAGAAGGATCTATCCAGATACTTCTTTCTCTGATGCTCAACATATTTGTCTGCCATGCTTTGGTATGTTTTTTTTTCTAGTTTGTCAGGATTGTACTTATGTTTAGAAAACCTTTGTAGAATGAAAATCATGTTAGAACTTACTCCTCAAAATAAATATGCTCTATTAAAATAAAATAACTGCATTTAATTGGTATCACTCCTCAACTCTTCCTGCATACACTGACAGCATTCCCCAACACTTTCTGCACTACATTGTCGACTACATTGGTGCCTCTTCCTGCTCCTCAGTTTCATCAATTTTGCCTACAATATCCACCCTGCCCTCAATTTTACTTGGTCTGTCCATCTCTTCCCTTTCTTAATCTCTTGAGTCAGACTTTCTACTGATATCAATTATAAGCCCATGGAATACATCTCTCGCCACCCAGTAACTTATAAAAATACTATTTACTCTTCTCATCTCCACTGCCTCCTTTCTTAGGGTGAAGTTTTTCATTCCAGACCATCTGAGATGTCTTCCCTTCTTTAAAGAACAGGGTTCCCCCTCTTTTACCATCAACCATCAATATTGCTCTCATCCACATCCCCTCCATTTCCCAGAATATTCCTTTACTCCATTATCACATTGCCATAACAGGGATAGAGTTCTTCTTGTCCTTACCTACCACCCACAAGTCTCCGCATCCATTCTCTGCAACTTCAACCATCGTCAATGGGATTCTACTACTAAACTCGCTACACTGGGCTTTCTGAAGGGATCACTTTCTCCATGACTGCCCTGTCCACGTAACCCTCTGCACTGATCCTGCTCCTGGTACTTATCCTTGCAAGCGTGAAAAATGCTACACCGGCCCCTTAATCTCCTCCTTTGTCAGCATTTAGGGGCCCAAACAGTCCTACTGACTGAAGCAACACTTCAACAATGAATCTGTTGAGGACATCTACTACATCCAGAGCTCCCTGTGTTGTACCCTCTACTACAGTGAGACTCAATGTAGATTGTAGACTGATTTGTCTAGCACCTTCACTCCATTCACAACAACTGAAGGGATTTGCCAATGACCATCCATTTTAGTTCTATTTCCCAATGCCATTTTGACTTGTCTGTCCAGGACAGATGACTTCTATGGCCACAATGAGGCCGACCTCAAGTGGAGGAACAACACACATATTCTGTCTAGGTAATCTCCAACCTTGACCTCACTCTACTTCATCCCCTTCTCTCTTTTCCATTACCCTCTCTGACTCTGCTTTTTACACCTTCTCTTCTCCTTACCTGCTCATCACCTCCCTGAGGTAGCTCTCTTCTTTCCCCTTCTGCCATGGTCTACTGTCACCTCCTATCAGGTTACAACTTCTACAGCCCTTTACCTTTCCACCTGTCACCCTCTGGTTTCTCACTTCGTCCTCCCCTCCCACCTTTCCCCTCACCTGGCTTCACCAATTGCCTGCCAGCTTGTACTCCTTTCCCTTCTCTGCCCACCATTTTATTTCCCCCTTTCTTTCCAGTCTTGTGCTTGACTTACTGAGTTCCTCCCGCATTTCGTGTTTGTTGCTCTGGATTTCCAGCATCTGCAGAAGCTCGTGTTTTTATCCGAAGTTAATCGGCCTCATTACCTGGAAACATCTCCTTTTTGGTTGTGGGGTGCAGTCACCACTCAAAATAATGATAAACCCCTTCAAAAACGAGAATAAAGCAGTTAAGTAAATTCTTCCTAAGACACCTATAATTATAAATCTAACGTCTTGGCTTAGGTTTTGAACTCTAGAACAAGTAAACTCTACAGTGATCATCGTTGGACACATTTACTTAAAAATAGGTATATGTTATCTGTATTAATTAGCATAGTCTATTTCTGTGCATACTCAATAATTGCTACAACACACCACTTAGTATTATAAATGGCTGACTCCCTATTTCCTGTAACTGCTCAGAAAAATGTTGGTTGATGTTAGGAATGCATTACTTGTATAACAGAAATATGGAATAATAGATTTGATGTTCATCAAACTGAGAATAATGGATAGAAAGCACAAAGAGGGAAAAGAGATCCACTCCTGTCCATAGCGAAGACTATGAAGTATTGTTGACATGACAATTAATGCAGATGTTACACAACTCAGGCATACCATTGGCTTATGACACAGATACAGTAATAAGTTAGCTGATGAATAGGAAAAACAATGTATCTAAGCAACAAATAAAAAATAATCAAGAAGGTGTTTTAAGAATACTTCTAGATACTACTAAACGATTCTCAAAGGATATTGAACATAGCATAAGTACAAAACCATTAATGAAGGTAAGGTTTGGGTATGCTGTCCTAAAAATAGAAGCAAATACCCCCTGCTTATAAACGAGAAGAACATATTCAAGAAGTCCAGAAAGGATTTGGACACAATCTTGGTGGTAGACAAACAACTCTTACAAAATTAACCAGCCTGGAGTCAGCATGGAATTGATGGATGTCCTTTTAAATCATAATAGTATTGTGAAATGTAAATGCTCACCCTCCTTCAAACTTTGTCCCAATCATTTATCTTTACAATAATATTTTTTTAATCAGCCAGCCATTCACCATTCCCAAATACCAATTAATTAAAGACAATCCCATTAGCTTAATTGCTCTTCATCTTATTCTCCTGTAGTCTTACACCCTGAAAGGCCAGCCAAGACTATTACTATGCATGTCTATGCCTATCCTTGCCAATGGAATGGGTGTATCATCAGCTAATTGATGAAAGAAAGAAAACTATTAGGCATGTATTGAGCATGTGCTATTAGGCGCACATTGATCTGTACGTGTGTGTCAAGTTCGGGTTTCTGCCAGTGAAGAAACATGAAACTTGGCTACAGTCCCCTGTGCTGATGGAGATTGTGGAAGAGATGTTTTAGAAAATCTGAATTAACTGTGGTCTACAAGTAAGGAAATCCAGGATCCAATTGCACAAGGGGTTATTGAGGCCCTGGTCTTGGAGTTTACTGATTAGCTTTGAGGGGATGATGGTGTGAAATGTCAAGCTGAAATTGATAAAGAGCATCCTGACGTATGCATCTTCGCTGTCCAGATGTTCCAGGGATGTGTGAACAGCCAATGAGACAGCATCTGCTCTAGACTTGTTGTTTCAGTAGGTGAATTGGAGTGGATCCAAGTCACCACTCAGACAGGAGCTGATATGCTTCAACACCAGCCTCTCAAAACACTTCCTCACTGTGGATGGAAGTGCCACTGGGTGATAGTCATTTAGAGAGGTTACCATGCTCTTCATGAGCACCGGTACGAATGCAGCCTGCTTGATGTAGGTGGGTACCACACTCTGCAGGAGCGAGAGGTTGGAGATATCCATGAATACACCAGCCAGTTGGTTGGCACAGTTCTTCAGTATTCAGCAAGACACTCATATAAGAACATAAGAAATAGGAGCAGGAGTAGGCCATCTGGCCCATCGAGCCTGCCCCGCCATTCAATAAGAGCATGGCTGATCTGTCCGTAAACTCAGCTCCATCTACCTGCCTTTTCCCCATAATCCTTAATTCCCCTACTATGTAAAAATCTATCCAACTGTATCTCAAATATATTTAGTGAGGAAGCCTCAACTGCTTCCCTGGGCAGAGAATTCCATAGGTTCACCACTCTCTGGGAAAAACAGTTTCTCCTTATCTCCATCCTAATTCTTCTCCCGTGAATCTTGAGGCAATGTCCCCTAGTTCAAGTCTCACCTATCAATAACCATATAACAATTACAGCACGGAAACAGGCCATCTCAGCCCTTCAGGTCCGTGCCAAAATCTTACTTTCACCTAGTCCCACCGACCTGCACTCAGCCCATAACCCTCCATTCCTTTCCTGTCCATATATCTGTCCAATTTAACTTTATACGACAACATCGAACCTGCCTCAACCACTTCTGTTGGAAGCTCATTCCACACAGCTACCAATCTCTGAGTAAAGAAGTTCCCCCTCATGTTAACCCTGAACTTTTGTCCTTTCAACTCTCAACTCATGTACTTATCCACACAGTCATTGGTGTACATTGCATAGAGCAGGGGACTAAGTACACATCCCTGCAGTGCTCCTATGCTGATGGAGATTGTGGAGGAGGCGTTTTTACCAATCCAAGTTGACTGGGGTCTACAAGTGAGGAAATCTAGGATCCAATTGCACAAGGTGCTATTGAGGCCCAGGTCTTGTGGTTTACTGATTAGTTTTGATGCGATGATGATGTTAAATACTGAGCTTTAATTGATAAAGAGCATCCTGATGTATACACCTCTGCTATCCATATGTTCCAGGGTTGTGTGAAAAGCCAGTGAGATAGCACTTACTGTGGATCTGTTGCTCAGTAGGTTAATTGGAGCAGATCCAAACTGCCATTCAGTTAGGAGCTGATATGCTTCAACATCAGCCTCCCGAAGCAGTTCCTCACTGTGGATGGAAGTGCCACTGGGTGATAGTCACTTAGAGAGGTTACCATGCTCTTCATGAGCACCGGTACGAATGCAGCCTGCTTGATGTAGGTGGGTACCACACTCTGCCAGGTGAGAGATTTACAATATCTGTGAATACACCAGCCAGTTGGTCAACACAGGTATTCAGTACCCAGCCAGGTATTTGGTCTGGACTTTGAATGCTTTCCTTGGATTCACTCTCTTGAAGGCAGTCTACATGTCATCTTCAGATACTGAGATCAAATGATCATCAGGAGACATGGGGGTGCACAATGGTTCCTCCTTGTTCCGGTGATCAAAGCAAGCATAGAAGGCATTGAGCTCATTTGAAAGCTAAGCTCTGCTGTCCCCTTTGTAGGAGGTTATAGCATTCAAACCCTGCCACAGCTATCGAGCATCCCTCATTGATACCAGTCCAGTCCGGAATCTCCACTTCGCCCGAGAGATGCCTTTCCTGAGATCATACCTGCTCCTCTTGTAGCATTCTTCATCTCCAAACTTGAATGCCTCTGATCTGGCTTTCAGCAGGTTCCAGATTTCATTGTTCATCCAGGGCTTCTGATTGGGGGAAACCCCAAATGATTTTGTGGGAACACACTCATCCACAGCTGTTTTAATAAAGTCTATAGCCACCATGGTGTAGTCATTCAGGTCCTCAGATGAGTTCTTGAACATGACCCAGTTCACTGACTCGAGACAATCCTGCAACCATTCCTCAGCATCTGGTGACCACCTCTTGGTTCTCATGATCTCTGGAGCCTTGCAGGTAGCAAGACTACAGCCAAAAGATCTGACTTGCCAAAATACGGTCTTGGGAAGGAACAATAGACATTCTTTATTGTAGTACAGCAGCAGTATGTTGTGTTGAGAACTCCAGAGCAACAGGTTACGTACTGCTGTTAACTGGTCAAGATTTTCTTCAAATAGGCAGGGTTAAAGCTGCCAACTGCAATTTGACATGCATCGGGATGGGAAGTTTCTTGTTTACAGACAGCATTGTACAGTTTCATGAGTATTTGCTTATAATCAGCCACTGGTAGTACATAAACTGCGGCCGATTATATGCAAGTACTTGTGAAACTGCACAATGCTGTCTGTAAACAGGATCAGGATCACGGATAAGAACGTAGAATGGTCTACATTTAATGATTCTAAGTCAGCGGAACAAGAAGTCATCATAACCCCAAAGTCCATGCACCAACAAGAGTTGACTAAAAAGCGTCGCTGCCACCCTTTCCTGACCAGAATTTGAGGTTTGGTTCATTCTGAAAATTGTAACACCCTTTGGTCAGATAGCTGTGTCTGGCGTGTTCACTGTTAACCAAGTCTCAATGTAATAAACAATTGAAATCAGCCTCATCTGCCTCCAATACAGCAGCCTTGCCTGGAGATCATCAATCCTATTTTCAATGTTCAGTTGTATTCACCTACATGATGCTAGGCCTCATCCCTTTGTGCTTCGGCCTGGTTTGAATCTCACCTCTCCTGCCGTGTTTTCAGCCTTCGTCTTGGCGTTGACCTTAAAAATGCCATGCTCAACTGCTCCGCATTTAACTGTTGAACGTGGGATCCGAACTGATGCGATTCCGTCGTCCATTTGAATATACACTGTTATGCAATTAGATCGGAAAAAAGGACTATTTTGAATATCAACAGTAATATTTGAAAAGTAACAGTTACATTCTCAGAATTCACATAAATATAGAGGCAGTCTGGTTATACCTTTTTTATAATTTTGTTTATCACCCTGTTGGGCTTGTTATCAGCAGTAACCAATGTGCTCTCCCTTATTTGATTATTTACCAGCTGGTGCACTGGACAACACAGGGCATTAATTATTTAAAATAATCCAAATCAAATCATGTCATTTGGCATCTTCAGTTGTATTGATGCGCTTCATTTTTGATCTTTTTCAGGAATTTTGCAGATATGTTTAAAGACTGTGTAAACAAAAGTAATAATTCATAGAGACCTTTGAAATATAAACAATTATAAGTGTGGGTCAGCTGCATTTGGGTACACCAGATGCTTGTCTTCTTGCTGAGTGACTTTTCCCTTAAGTACCTGCTCGAGTTTTGTGAAGCTCTAAGTTTACTGTTTTTTTGAGTCTATCGCCAGAACAAGCCATGTTCAAATGCTGTTGGCAATGATCCAGTACTGTGAGTGGCCAGCAGCAGCCGAAGCCACCTGCAATAACTAAGTCAGCTTGTTTCTCTCAAAGGGGATAAGCTCTGTGGCTGCAGAATATTCCTCAAATGAAGTTGGTCTCATTCAGTGACTTCCAATGATCATCCACCTTCTTTGTAATACTTCTACAGCTATATAATAAATATAAATATATAAATATAATAAATAACATGGTCAAAGCACTTAGACCTTAACATCAACTTTGTACAACCTCCATTTAGAAATTCCAACTAACCCAGTGTTTGAAATTCTATGCACCCCTTCCTATTTGTTTAGCTTACACACATTCTGTAAACTATTTTTTCCATACACTTCTCCCAGCAAAGTGTGGAAAGGAATGGCCCTGGGTCAGACATGATCAGATGGTTACATCAGGCCTATTTGATGATCAAAGAAGAAAACATGTAATTTTCTATTCACTTCTATTTTTTTCCTTTGGAAACAATACACAGATGAACAAAACAAAATATTGAAATGCCATCATGAGTTAAAAACATACTCAGAGAAACATTTAAAATTCCAAGTGTATCAATGGGTTATAAATGTTCATTTGTATGAAAACATACAACTGATAATCTTTGAACTTCACCAGAGCAGCTACTTTTAATTATGCAACTAACTACATTGGGTTAGTAACTCTGTCAGAGTAAAGGAGCTATGTCATTAGTATCCTTATCAAAACTGGAAGCTTAGGCAGTTACATGTATGTGGAGCTAAAGCAAGATGTTCCTCCAAACAGCAGGATCCTGGGTTTCAGCAGATGCTAGTTAATTCTTTATTCCTTTGTATTCCATGCTATTCGAAGAGAGACAGTTCTAGTCTATAAATACTTCTTCTTTATTTTCAGTGTGAAAAGAGCTCATACTGTGAGTTGTTCATAATGCCAGAAACTAATATGCAGACTGGTGCTGCCAACCCCTGCTGGCAATGAAATACCCTGCTGTTACATATATTTAAGTAATAATAGAGGCAATAAAAACACATACTGCAATACTTTTGCAGTGGCTGATAAATGTGAAGAAGAGGCAAAATCAGATTGTTTATTGATTTCTATGCATATGTTATAATAGAAATATTCACCTTCCCTTATGGTAATTTAACATTTTTGAAACAACAAACCAAAACAAATAAAATATCAAAAAAATTGTTTAAATTATTTTATAAACCTTAAACCTATTAATATGCAAACCTAATCAGCAAAGGCCAAAACATAGCAGGTAATTATTGCCAGAGTCACAGTCACAAAAAAGTACAGCACGGAAACACGTCCTTTGGCCCATCTCAGTTGTGTCAAACCATTTAAACAGGCTACTCCTATCAGCTGGCCCCCGGACCAGAGCCCTCCATACCCCTACCATCCATGTCCTATCCAAATTTCTCTTAAACATTGAACTCGAGCTCACATGTACCACTTGCGTGAGCAGCTCGTATCACACCTTCATAACCCTCTGAGTGAAGAAGTTTCCCCTCATATTCCCCTTAAACTTCTCACCTTCCACCCTTAACCCATAACCTCTGGTTGTAGTCCTACACAATCTCAGTGGGAAAAGCCTGCATACATTTACCTTCATAAATGTACCTTCATAATTTTGCATACCTGTATTTAAAATCTTCTCTCAATCTTCTACATTTCAAGGAATAAAGTCCTAAAATGTTACATCTTTCCTGTAGGTACGTGATGAACACTGCACACAATGCTCCAAATTAGGTCTCAGCAATGTTTTCTACAACTTTAACATAATATCCTATCTCCTGTTCTCAGTACTTTGATTTATGAAGGCCAATGTGGTAAAAGCTTTCTTAATGACCTTATCTATCTGTGACACCAGGGCCAACAAATTATAGCCTTGTGTTCCCAGATCCCTTTGTTCTATAGGACAGCAAACACCTCCTCTTCTGTAATCTGTGTGGGGACCATGAATTTGATTCCGCTTTGCCTCACATCGATAGACTCTGTGTCTGTCTCTTGAGATGTTTCCAGAGATTTCCCCATCTCTTTTGGCTATACACAGAGATTACCATTTTGATCTTCCAGAGGACCAATTTTGTCCTTTGTAATCCTTTTCCCCTTATCTCTGTAGAATCCCTTAGGATTCTCCTTCATCTTGTCTGCTGGGGCAATCTCATGCCCTCTTTTAGCCCTCCTGATTTCTTTCTTAAGTTTTCTCTTGTATTTTTATACCCCATAAGCACCCCATTTGTTCCTATGTACCTATAGCTGTTTTGCACCTCCCTTTTTCTTAACTAGGGCTTCAATATCGCTTGAAAACCAAGGTTCCCTACAACTGTTATGTTTACCTTTTATTCTGACAGGCATACACAAGCTTTGGTGTCACATCAGAACTTGTTGCCACATTAATTATCTGGATATATACAAGTTCAGTCTGAAGGAATGAATTTCCAGAAATGCTCATCAGCTCTTATGCCTATAGGAGACTCTGACCCTGGCTTCAGGTTTGCAGCATGCTGGAAATGGAAGTAATTCGTTGGTATCATGCTGTGTGTAAAATCTAGGGAAAATAAAAGTTAACATCGTTCAGGACATTCTCATTATTTTGCAACTGGGAGTGGGAGGCGATGATGATTCCTGGCCGTCTTGTCTTGGCCACTTTGGAGTTGACAAAATAAATGACAATGGACAACATCTCCTGGAGTTCTGCTCCTATCACCGCCTATGTGTAACTAACTCCTACTTTCAGATGAAGTCGTAGTAGAAGGTCTCATGGCGACATCCACAGTCTACACACCGGCACCAACTAGACATGATCATCACCAGGTGCTCTTTCATCAACTCTGTACTAATCACCCACTCATACCATAGTGCAGACTGCGATATGGATCATGCTTTAGCATGCTGCAAGATCACACTACGTCCGAAGAAAATCCACCACTCCAAACCAACTGGAAAATTCCACATCAACACAACAGAGATGAAACAGTCAGAAAAGGCTGACCAGTTGCCAAGTCAGTACAGGGTGCTATGACTACCTCCTCACAAGGAGATACTGCAATAGAACAATGGTCATATCTTCGCGACACCATCCACGAATCAGCACTCTCTACTTTTGGAAGAAAGACCACAAAGAGCAGTGACTGGTTTGTGGCAAAGTCCAACATCATGACTTCTGTCATCAAAGCCAAGCGTGCAGCTCTCACAGAGTACAAGCACTCACCATCCAACTAAACACTCCAGGCACTTGGAGCTGCTAGAAGCAAAGTGCAACAGACTGCAAGACAGTGCACAAATGAGTACTGGCTCCAGCTCAGTGAGGACATTTAGACAGCAGCTGTGATGGGCAACATCAGATCGATGTATGATGGTATCAAGAAGGCCCTTGGCCCATCGCAGAGCACGACAGCACCCCTGAAGTCATCCAGCAGTGAAATAATCACTGATAAAAGCAAACAGATGGAACGCTGGGTAGAAAACTACTCTGTGCTTTACTCAAGGGAAAATGTTGCTGTTAGCTCAGCCATTGATGCGATCGATTGTCTACCAGTCATGGATGAACTCGACTCCGAACCAAACATTGAGGACCTCAGCAAGGCAATTGACAGTCTGGCCCCAGGGAAAGCTCCTGGCAATGATGGGATTCCTCCAGACCTGATCAAACACTGCAAGAGCTCTCTCCTCCAACCTTTACACAAGGTCCTCCGTCAGTGCTGGAAGGAGGGAGCTGTACCACAGTATACGTGCAACTCCAAAATTGTCACTTTGTACAAGAAGAAGGGTGACAGGAGCAACTGCAACAACTACAGGCGTAGCTCCCTCCTGAGTATTGTCGGCAAAGGCTGCTTGTGTAACTCTGCCACATCTACAAACTCTGGCAGAACGGGTCTGCCCTGAGTCCCAGTGTGGTTTTCGCGCAAGGAGGTCAACTGTCGACATGATTTTCTCACTCTGTCAACTCCAGGAGAGGTGCAGGGAACAACAGAAACCCCTCTATGTCGCTTTCATCAACTTGACCAAGGCATTCGACCTTGTCAGCACGGATGGGCTCTTTCAGATTCTCCTCAAGATCAGCTGACCCTGAAATTCCAAAGTATCATCAAGTCATTCCATGATGACATGAGGGCTGCTGTTCAGTACGATGGCAGCTCATCAGAGCCCTTCACTGTTTGTAGTGGAGTCAAACAAGGATGTGTGTTGGCCCCAACATTATTCAGCATCTTCTTCTCTCTGCTATTGAAGCATGCGTTTGGGACGTCGACAGAAGGCATCTACATGCACACCAGGTCTGATGGGTGGCTGTTCAACCCTGCACGCCTGAAAGCAAGAACAAAGGTGTGAAGGATCTTAATACATGATATGCTCTTTGCCGATGACACTGCTATAGCCTCGCACACCAAACAGCAACTACAAACTCTCATGAACCACTTCTCTAAGGCATGCAAGGACTTCGGGCTTACCATCAGCCTAAAGAAAACAAATGTTCTTGTCAAGAATGTAGTGGAGACACCTTTGACAATTACAATCTAGAAGTGGTCCATGAGTTCACATACTTGGAGTCCACCATTAACGACAATCTCTCCCCTGCTGCTGAAATCAATAGGCATAACAGCAAAGCAGCATCGATCCTTGCTTGACTCTCCTCGCAGGTCTGGGAGAATCCGAAACTCGCTACAAAGACCAAGACTGCTGTGTAAAATGCATGCGTTATCAGCACCCTTCTGTACGGTAGTGAGACTTGGACCATCTGCTGAGAGGAAACTCAGTAGTTTTCACTTGCACAGCCTTTGCCGCATTCTCGGCATCACCTGGAGAGACAAAGTCCCAGACTCTAAGATTCTCTCCTGCGCTGGACTTCCCACAATGTTACGCTTTTAAGACAATGCAGACTGCGCTGGCTGGGCTACGTCCGTCGTATGAAGGATGGTAGACTGCCTAAGGACATCTTCTATGGAGTGCTGGCAGCAGACAAGAGGAACGTTGGTAGATCCCAGCTTCACTTCAAGGACCTCTGCAAGCACGACATGAAAGCCTTAAAAATCAAAACAGAGTGCTGGGAGGATACAGCAGATGACAGCAACAAATGGCGAGGTACCCTTCAGAAACACCTAGAGCAAGGCGAAAGAGCGATCCTGAGTCAGTTTGAGGAGCGGAGAGCTGAACGGAGAGCACAATGGACAGCAGACCGCAATTCCACGATGCCCTACACATGCAACAACTGTGGCAGAGCCTGCTGTTCCAGGATCGGTCTCAATAGCCACAGTCGACACTGCTCGACAAACCAGTGACTATCAGAGGCACAGTACCCATGGTTGACCATGACCGACGGAGGTCACACTTACTGCCTGCTAGTTTGTGTACGACTAGTTCCTAATGTGGAAATGTATTGGGCATGTGGTCCACTGGACTAACAGTGACTACAGTATCTGCAGTGGTTGAGCCTCTGGTGATAATCCCACTCCCCATCTCAAAGTAGGACCATAAGATCTGTTTACATCCATCTGAAAGACCCATTTGGATTTCAGATCAACATATCATGTGAAAAGCAGCACATTGCACTGTGCAGCACAGATTAGGTGTGTGGCCTGATCTTTGGATGCTCAAAGAAATGGCAGAAGTTATAGTAGATGCACTTGTGATAATTTACCAAAATTCCCTAGACTGTGGTCGTGAAGCACCTTCAATTACTCCAAAACACTGAGGTTTGGTAAAATACTGAAAGGCTTTTATTCGCTGTACAACACGACCTCCACGGTGAGTGTCTGCCCCTGGACTGAGGGGGAGGGGCAAGGCGAACACCTTTATTCAGGACTCTGTGGGAGGAGCCACAGGGGCAGTCAGCAGAGGGGTGTGTCCAGACAGGTAACCCAGTTACAACATATATACATGGTTTACCACATTCACCCCTCCTTTTTTAAAAAGAGTCCCACGGGGTGAAGTGACTGACAATATTTACAAGAAGTATATTTACAGGTTAAATCTATCAGGCAGTCGAGTCCGTCGCTGTGATCTACGTAGCACCGGCAGTGATTACACCGGCGATGGCGGTTGTGCTGGCTCCGGCCTGACTTTAGGTGCCAGCATATTAGGCGTCGGTAATCCCTCGTGCGTGTGCGTCGCGCCCGGTATGGGAGTGTCATGTGGTGTCTGTATAGGTTTTGGGGTGCACGGTGTCTCATAGGTACATACATTGGTGGGTACGAGGTCAATAGGCACCACGGAGTGTTCAGGGTAGGGGCCCGGAGCTCCTGCGGGCGCCAGGTCGCGGATGGAGACCGTGTCCTCCAGCCCATCAGGTAAAACCACGTAGGCATACTGGGGGTTCGCATGAAGTAAGTGAACCCTCTCGACTATCGGGGAGTATTTATTGCTCCTTGCATGCTTCCGGAGCAGCACTGGCCCCGGGGACGTCAGCCAAGATGGTAGGGTGGTTCCAGTAGTCGATTTTCTGGGAAAAGAAAAGAGCCGCTCATGAGGGGTGGCATTGGTGGTCGTGCATAACTGGAGTGGATGGAGTGGAGTGCCTCGGGAAGGACCTCCTGCCAGTGGGAGACTGGCAGTCCCTTTAACCTGAGGGCTAAGAGTGTGGCTTTCCACACTGTGCCATTCTCCTTCTCCACCTGTCCATTCCCCCGGGGATTATAGCTCGTGGTCCTACTGGTTGCAATTCCCCTAGCCAGCAGGTATTGGCGCAGCTCGTCACTCATAAACGAGGACCCTCTGTCACTGTGGATATAGCATGGGTATCCGAACAGAGTGAAGAGCTTGCGCAGGGCTTTTGTAACTGACGTGATAGTGGTGTCGGGGCAGGGGATGGCGAAGGGGAGCCGCGAGTACTCGTCAATTACGTTAAGAAAGTACACATTGCGGTCGGTGGAGGGAAGGGGGCCCTTAAAGTCAACACTCAGTTGCTCAAAGAGGTGGGTGGCCTTGATGAGTGGTGCCTTTTTGGGTCGGTAGAAGTGCAGTTTGCACTCTGAGCAGACTTGGCAGTCCCTGGTCATCATCCTGATCTCTTCAAGGGAGTAAGGCAGGTCCTGGGCTTTCACGAAGTGGAAAAGCCGGGTGACTCCCGGGTGGCAAAGGTCTACACGTAGGGCGTATAGCCGGTCGATCTGTGTGCTGGCACATGTTCCCCGGGACAGGGCATCGGAGGGCTCATTGAGCTTCCCAGGCCTGTACATGATGTCATAGTTGTAGGTGGAGAGTTCGATTCTTCACCTCAGAATTTTATCATTTTTGATTTTGCCCTGCTGTTGGTTACTAAACATGAATGCGACTGAGCGCTGGTCAGTTAGCAGGGTGAACCTTTTGCCGGCAAGATAGTGCCTCCAGTGCCTTATAGCTTCCACTATGGCCTGGGCCTCTTTCTCTACCGCAGAGTGCCGAATTTCAGGGCCTTGAAGGGTACGGGAGAAGAACGCCACTGGTCTTCCTGCCTGATTGAGGGTAGCAGCCAGCGCAAAGTCGGAGGCGTCACTCTCTACTTGGAAGGGGATGGCCTCATCCACCGCATGCATTGCTGCTTTGGCAATGTCCCCTTTTATGCGGTTGAAGGCCGCGTGGGCCTCGGCAGAGAGGGGGAATGTGGTGGACTTGATCAGGGGGCAGGCCTTGTCTGCATATTTAGAGACCCATTGGGCGTAATATGAAAAGAAGCCCAGGCACCTTTTGAGGGCTCTGAGGGTATTGGGAAGAGGGAGTTCCAACAAGGGGCGTATACGGTCGGGGTCAGGGCCAATGACTCCATTCTCCACGGCACACCCAAGGATAGCAAGTCGGGTGGTCCCAAATACACACTTATCCTTGTTATAGGTGAGGTTGAAAGATTTGGCGGCTTGGAGAAATTTTTGGAGGTTGTTGTCGTGATCCTGCTGGTCATGACCGCAGATGGTGATGTTATCCAGATATGGGAACATGGCCTTCAGTTGGCACTGGTCCACCATCCGGTCCATTGCCCTCTGGAACACAGATACACCATTCGTGACACCGAAGGGGACCCGCAGGAATTGATAAAGCCTGCCGTCTGCCTCGAAGGCGGTGTGAGGGCGGTCCTCCCGGCAGATGGGGAGCTGATGGTAAGCGGATTTTAGGTCTATGGTCGAGTACACCTTGTACTGTGCTATCTGATTGACCATATCCGCGATGCGGGGTAGAGGGTACGCGTCGAGCTGCGTGAACCTATTGATGGTCTGGCTATAGTCCACGACCATCCTATTCTTCTCCCCGTTCCGAACAACCACCACCTGCGCCCTCCAAGGACTTGTGCTTGCCTCAGTGACCCTCTCCCTGAGCAGCCGCTGCACCTCCAACTTAATGAAAGCTCTGTCCCCCGCGCTGTACCTCCTGCTTTTAGTTGTCACAGGTTTACAGTCGGGGGTCAGGTTGGCGAACAGCGGTGGGGGAGGGATCCTGAGGGTGGAGAGGCCACAATTGGTGTCGGTAGTGTGGCAGTTGGCATGATGTTGGGTGGGATGTGCGGGTCGGTGTGTGTGTGTGTGTGGTCAGTAGCGGGGTACGTGACATATCTCTACAAAACAGGGGATTTATGACAGTAATTGGCGGGAGGGGCCCATCATACTTCATTGTCATGCTTTTCAGGTGGCTCTGGAAGTGCAACCCCAACAGCACAGGGACACACAGTTGAGGCAAGACCAGTAACTTAAAGTTCCGATATTCTGTGCCCTGCACCACTAGCGTCGCTACACAACCCCCCCCCGGATGTCTGTTGTGTGCGACCTGGAGGCCATGGTGACCCTCTGACTTACCAGCCGTATCATGAGTCCACAATGCTGCACCGTGGCCGGGTGGATAAAACTCTCCGTGCTGCCTGTGTCAAACAGATAGCTTGTCCTGTGCCCCTCCACCAGGATGTCCATCATTGACCTTGCGAGCTGGTGAGGAGCGCTTTGGTCGAGGGTCACGGAAGCCAGGGTGGGGTCGCTGTCTTGGTCCAGCGTGGTGGGGTGCCCCGTGAGCACCCGTTGGTTGTAGGCAGTGGGAGGTGGCGCTGACCAAGATGGCCACCCCCATGTCTCGCACGTGGTGGAGGTGTGCAGGGAAGATGGCGGCCCCCATGTCTCGCACGTGGTGGCAGTGTACAGGGAAGATGGCGACCCCCACGTCTCGCACGCGGCGCTGCTCGATCCTGTTCGTGGTTTTGACTTACAGACCTTGGCGAAGTGGCCCTTCTTTCCGCAGCTGGAACAGGTAGCTTGTCAGGCTGGGCAGCGTTTCCGGGGGTGCTTCTCCAGTCCGCAGAAGTAGCACTCCGCGGACTCACGACTGGCGGCAGCCGAGGTCAATTCGCTGGCAGGTTGCAGGGTCTGCGGCACCCACGAGGCCATCGGGGGATCGCATGCCTGGAGAGCCTCGGAGTTATGCAGAGCGGCCTCCAACGTATCAGCCAGCTCGATTGCCGAACTTAAGGTAAGATCGGCTTTTTCCAACAGCCGCTGGCGCACGTACACTGACCTGGTCCCCGTGACGAAGGCGTCTCTCACTAGGAGTTCTGCATGCTGCGCCGCCGTCAGCTCCTGGCAATTGCAGACCCGCACGAGTGTCTGTAGGGCCTGGACGAACTCAGCACTCGATTCCCCGGGGCGTTGTTGCCGTGTCGCTAAGTGATGCCGAGCATAGACGCTGTTTATCGGCCGCACGTATTGTCTTTTGAGTGCGTTCATTGTGCAGTCGTAGTTCAGCTGGTCTCTGATCAGCGAATAAACCTGTGGACTGACCCTGGAGAGTAGAACTCTGCACTTCGCTACAGGGTCGGTCGCTTTAATCTCCTCTAGATACGCTTCGAAGCAGGCCAGCCAGAGTTCGAAAGCGTTTCCAGCTTCAGGTGTTTGCGGATTGAGGTCTAATTTTTCTGGTCTCAGGGCCTGTTCCATGTTTTAAAAAGTACAGCGAATAAAATTCAAGCACCTTCAATTACTCCAAAAGACTGAGGTTTGGTAAAATACTGAAAGGCTTTTATTCGCTGTACAATACGACCTCCACAGTGAGTGTCTGCCCCCGGACTGAGGGGGAGGGGCAAGGCGAACACCTTTATACAGGACTCTGTGGGAGGAGCCACAGGGGCAGTCAGCAGAGGGGTGTGTCCAGACAGGTAACTGAGTTACAACATATATACATGGTTTACCACAGGTCAGACCCCTGTGGATTAGAATATCGCAGCACTATTTAAAAATGAGTGTAGGCAAAAGTTGAGCAACTATAGACCAGGGAGCTTAATGTCTATAGATGAGAAAATTCTGAAAGCTATCATTGGGAAGAAACAGTGTGGCACCTGGATGGAGCATCAGGCAGACACAGCATGGGCATGGCCCAGTAAACAGAGGGGAACAATTGTATACATGAATTTCAGGCAAGTGATAGAAAGGTGCTGCATAAAAAAAAACTTGTCCATAAGATAAGGATGCATGGAGTTGGGGACAATGTATCAGCATAGATGGACTATTGGTTACACAAAAGAAGGCAGAAAGTTGGGATAAATGGGGACCTTGGTTGGCAGTCAGAGGTGCCTTAGGGGTCGATGCAGTTCAAAGTAAATTTACGTGTCACTATATACAACCCTGAGATTCTTTTTCTTGCTGGCATTCACAGTAAAGTCCAGGAACATGATACAATCAAGGAAATACCACACACAAGAGCACGCCCAAAATTAAATGTGCAATGAACAACAAAACTGTGCAAATACGAAAGAGAAAAAAATAATTATAAATAAATAAGCAATAAATTTTGAGAACTTGAGGTAAAGTGTTCTTGAAAGTGAGTTTCAGTGATGGGGCAAGTGATGTTAAGACCATAAGATATAGATGCAGGATTAGGCCATTTCACCCATTGAGTCTGCTCTACCATTTCATCATGGCTGATCTGATTTTCCTTCAGCCCCAATCTCCTCCCTTCTCTCCATATCCCTTCATACTCCGACCAATTAAGAGTCTATTAATCTTACCTTAAAGATACATACACATTTGGCCTCCACAGCTGCCTGTGGCAAAGAATTCCACAAATTCACCACTCTCTAGCTAAAGAAATTCCCCCTCATCTCTGTTCTAAAAGGACACCCTTCTATTTTGAGGCTGGGTCCTCTGGTCTTAGAGCCTTCGACCATAGGAAACATCCTCTCCACATCCACTCTATCAAGACCTTTAATCATTTGATAGGTTTCAATGAGATCACACCCCATTCTTCTAAATTCTAGTAAATACAGGCCCAGAGCCAGCAAACACTCTTCATACTGCAAGACATTCGATCCTGAAATCAGTTTTGCGAGCCTCCTTTGAACCCCTTTCAGTTTCAACACATTTTTATAAGATCAGGGACCCAAAACTGCACATTGTACTCCAAGTGACGCCTCACCAGTGCTTTATAAAATCTCAACATTACATCCTTATTTTTATGTTCCAGTCCTCTTGAAATGAGTGATAACATCAGATTTACCTTGTCTCAACCTGCAAATTAACCTTTAGGGAATCCTGCACAAGGACTCCCAAGTCCCTTTGTCTGTCCGTTTTTCATATTTTCTTTCAATTTAGAAAATAGTCACCCTTTCATTTCTACCAAACTGCATGACCATACACTTCCTGACACTATTTTCCATCCGCCACTGCTTTGTCCATTCTCCTAATGTGTCTAAGTCAATCTGTAGCCTCTCCACTTCCTCAAATCTACCTGCCCCTCTTCATATTGTCTGCTAACTTTGCATCAAAGCCATCAATTCTATCATCCATATCATTGATATATAATGTAAAAAGGATCCATCTCAATACAGTGAAGCTAAGTGAAGTTATCCCCTCTAGTTCAAGAGCCTGATGACTGAAGACTAATAACTGTTCCTGAACCTGGTGGTGTGTGTCCTGAAGCTCCTATACCTTCTTCCTGATGGCAGCAGTGAGAAAAGAGCATGGCCTGAGTGGTGGGGTTCCCTGGTGATGAATACTACTTTCCTGTGACAACACTCCATGTATGTGCTCCTTGGTGGGGAAGGCTTTAACTGTGATGGACTTGGCCATGTCCACTACTTTTGGTAGGTTTTTCTGTTCAAGGGCATTAGTGTTTCGATGTCAGGCCATGGCTCAACCAATCAATAAACTCTCCACCAGACATCTGCAGAAGTTCTTAATTCAAAAACTTCACAAACTTCTAAGGAAGTAGAGGTAATGCTGTGCTTTCTTTATAATTGCACCTACGTGTCGGGCCCAGGATAGGTAACTCTAGGAATTTAAAGTTGCTGACTCTCTTCACCTCTCATCCCTTGACAAGGACTGTCTCATGGACATCTGGTTTCCTCCTTCTAAAGTCAATAATCTGTTCCTTGATCTTGCTGACATTGAATGAGAGGTTGTTGTTGCGACACCACTCAGCCAGATATTCAATCTACCTCTTATATGCTGATTTGTCACCACTTTTGATTCAGTCAATGATAGTGGTGTTGTCAGCAAACCTATATATGGCACTGGTGTTGTGCTTAGACACACCATCACAAGTGTAAAACGAATAGAGCAGGGGCGAAACACTTAAGAGTTGTGATGCAGCTATGCTGATGAGATTGTGGAGGAGATGTTGTTGCCAATCCAAACTGACTGAGGTCCACAAGTGAGAAAATCAAGGATCCAATTGCGCAAGGAGGTATTGAGGCAAAAGTCTTGGAGCTTATTGATTACCTTAGAAAGGATGATGGCATTGAATCGATAAAGAGCAACCCAATGGATGCAAATTTGCTATACAGATGTTCTAGGAAAGTGTGAAGAGCCAATGGAATGACGTCTGCTGTTAACCTGTTGTGATGGTTCGCAAACAGGAGCAGGTCCAAGTCACTTCTCAGGCAGAAGTTGATATGTTTCATCACCAACCTCTCAACCACTTCATCACTGTAACCACATTCTTCTCAGGCATCAGTATAATTGAAGGCTGCTTGAAGCAGGCGGGTACCTCAGACTGCTGAAGCAAGAGGTTAAAGATATTGATGAACACTCCAGGGAATTGATCAAACCAGGTTTTTAGTACTCGGCCATGGACTGCATCCATGCTGGATGCTTTCTGTGGTTTCACCCACCTGAAGGATGCTCTCACATCAGCTTCAGAGACTGAAGTCACAGGGTCATCAGGAACTGTGAGGTTTTGTGATGGTTCATCCATGTTTTGACATGCACAGAAGGAATTGAGCTTATTTGGGAGCGAAGCCTTGTTGTCACCTATGTTGCTTGGTTTCACTTTGTAAGAGGTAATAGTATTCAAGCCCTGCCCTAGCTGTCGACCAATCACCAGTGACGCAAGTTTAATCCAGAATTGCCACTTCACATATGATATGGCTTTCTGGAGACTGTACCTGGACCACTTGAGTCTTACTTTGTCATCAATCTGGTCTCAGTGGATTGTGGATCTACTTGGATCATCCAGGATCTTGGGTTGGGAAAGACTAAGAATAACTTTGTAAGGACACGTGCATCCACAAGTGTCCATGACAACCATGGTGTATTCATTTAGATCCTCAGATGTGTCCTTGAACATGGCCCAGTCCACTGACTTGAAGCAATCCCATAGCCACTCCGCTGCCTCCTGCAGCCACCTCTTTGTTGTCCTAATCATGGACCTTGCTCTTTAGCCTCTGCCTGTATGTAGGTAAGAGAAGGACAGCCAAGAGGTCAAATTTTCAGAAATATTAGCTAGACATGGAACTGTAGGCATTCCTGATTGTAATATAGCAGTGGTGTCATATAGTAGCTGTTACAAGTGATATGTTGTTACTTGGGGATAGATTTCTTCAAACAAACCTGATTGAAGTCCCCAAGAATGATTTCAAAGGCATTGGAGTAGGCTGTTTTCTAAGTTGCTGATCATGGCATTCACTACCTTGAGTGCCTGCTTAACAATGGTCTTTGGTGGTATGTGAACTGTGGACATGATCACAGAGGAAAACTTTCTTCATTAAGTAGAATGGTCGGCACTTAATCATTACATGTTCCAACAGGGAGAAACAAGAGTGCGACAAGAACAAAACCACTGCATCTGAGCACCACAGAAAATTTATTATGAAACACAGACCCCACCATTTGCTTCTCCACATCAGCAGTTTGGTCCATCGTATGTATTGAGAAGTCTGGGGTCTGATTGCCAAACCCAGTGTATTCAGAATGAGCCATTTCTTTGTGAAATACAGAACGTGGCAATTCCTCATTTCCTTGATTGAATTGCTTGGGACTATATTTAAAAGAACCATACTTGCTGGAATGGTTCCAAGGTTGTCAAGCCGAGGAGTGGCAGTGGGGACAAGCTCCCACTACCTAAAGTTTCTCCTCACGGCATGTGCCTTAAATAGCCTCTGACAACTAAGTCCAACTCCTGGCTTTCTCATGTGGCTTAGCCTCTAAGCCTGGTGGAACTGTTTCTACAGACAGAAGAAGGGGCGGAGGCAGGTCCTGGTGCCTTAAAGCCAGTGCTTCAGGTAGATGGAGCTCGTCAGCCTGGGAAAGCAGTCCATCTGAGAGAGGGAAAACTCTGATTTCAAACCTCTGCTGCCTTGTGGCCATACCCACTCATGGGAAAGGCTTCGGGAGTAAACTCTGAGGACAAATCTGGAGCTGAAGTCCCTAAGGCAGTCCGACGTTGCCTTCAACCTCGTTCTGACAACTCCTGCGACAACACTGGTGCCAAGCTGTATTGGCCCTTGCCCTTCCCTTGGACAACATCGGTGTCGTGGAGAGGGGAGACTTGCAGTATGGGCCACTGCCGGTCTTCCATACAACCTTGCCCAGGCCTGCGCCCTGGAGAGGACACTCCAGTGTCGCTTCACCGCGATGGCACAACACGGAAAGCAGCAGCCTACCGGTTATAAGCCTGTGCTTGACTGGCGTAGAGCAAGGCACTAGGGGTTGCTCTCGATGGAGGGAGAGACCACCGCGTCTCACTGGACGGCTACCCCCCACCTCAAGCTGGGCAGCCCCCAGACAATTCGGTGCTGTCCCGCCACAGTCCGCCCGCTCCACTGGGTGCGTGGGGCTCAGGGATACAAGTAGCCCGAACTGCAGGCTGTAAACGCTGCACGAAGCACAACTAGAAGACAAAGAAAGAAGCCAGCACTCAGACTAGGATGCTGGAATATACAGACCATGACAACTGGTATATCAGATGACCTTTGGGAGATCAGCGACACACGCAAGACAGCAGTAACAATGAACTGTCAAGACTCCAAGTGGACATCGCAATGTTCCAAGAGACACGTCTCACAAAATCAGGAACCCTACGTGAGAGAGACTATACCTTCTTCTGGCAGAGGAAGGGCTCAGATGAGACCAGAGAGCATGGTGTCGGCTTTGCCGTGAGGAACTCGCTGCTGAAGATGGTAGAGCCTAGTGAGAAAGGGACAGAGTGGATTTTCTCACTTCAACTCCATTCATCCGACGGGCCTGTCAACCCTGTCGGCGTCTATGCCCCAACCCGCTACTCTACACAAGACACAAAGAACAAGTTCTACGACCAGCTCTCAATGATGATACAGGAGATCCCAAGTCAGGAACAGTTACTGCTACTTGGCGACTTCAACGCCAGAGTGGGCGCCGGACCACGACTCCTGGCCAAGCTGCCTGGGGCAATATGGGATTGGTAGCATGAATGACAACGGGCAACGACTGCTTGAGCTTTGCATGCTCCACGAATTGTGTGTCACCAACACCTACTTCCAGACCAAAGCTCAGCACAAAGTGTCTTGGCGGCATCCCTGCTCCAAACACTGGCACCAGTTAGACCTGACAATCACAAGACGCCGTCATCTAAGAAACGTTCTCATGACTTGCTCCTTTCAGAGTTCTGACTGCGACACGGATCACTCTCTGGTTTGCAGCAAGATCAGACTTCGGCTAAAGAAGATACACTATGCCAAGCCTCCAGCCAAGCAGCGCATCGATGCCAGTAAGACACAACACCCTGACAAAGCTGCAGAGTTCATCAAGTCACTGGAGGATGCTCTCCTTGCAGACCCACCAGAAGGAGATGCTCAGCAGAGATGGGACTCTCTCAGGGACACTATCCACAGCACTGCACTCAAGGCCTTCGGGAAGAAACGGGGCAAGACGCGGGACTGGTTTGAAGCGAGCTCAAGTAAGCTCACCGCTGTCATCAAGGTGAAGTGTGTTGCACTACTAGAGCACAAACGCCACCCCACTCAGGCAACACTGCAATTGCTAAGGACAGCAAGAAGCAAGGCCCAGGAAACAGCCAGACGCTGTGCAAATGACTACTGGCTACAACTATGAAAAAAGCATTCAGTCATCATTTGACACAGGCAACATCCGTGGAGTGTACGAGGGGATCAAGAAAGCCATCGGGCCAACCCAGAACAAGACAGCCCCATTGAAAACCATAACAGGCAAGACCATCAATGACAAAGGCAAGCAGATGGAGAGATGGGTGGAGCACTACTCTGAACTCTTCTCCAGAGAAAACAGCATCTCCGACATCGCGCTAGACGCTGTGGAATGCCTGCCTATCAGGGAGGAACTTGATGCATTGCCGACTGCCGAAGAGCTGAGTAAAGCCATCGACAGCCTGCCCACTGGGAAGGCACCAGGATTGGATGGCATTCCACCAGAGGCCATCAAATGTGCAAAGGGTGTCCTGCTAAACCACTGCATGAACTACTGTGCCAGTGCTGGACAGAGGGAGCAGTGCCGCAAGACATGAGAGACCGCAACATTGTCACCATATATAAGAACAAAGGGGACAGAAGCGACTGTAACAGCTACAGGGGAATCTCCTTGCTGAGCATCGTTGGGAAGGTCTTTGCCCGCGTGGTCCTGAACAGACTGCAGAAAATAGCCAAAAGGGTATATCCCAAGTCTCAGTGGGGTTTCAGGTCAGAACGCTCCACAATCGACATGATTTTCTCCCTTCCACATCTACAAGAGAAATGTAGAGAGCAAAGACAACCACTCTACGTCGCTTTCATTGACCTTACGAAGCCTTTCGACCTTGTGAGCAGAGACGGCCTGTTCAAAATCCTCGCCAGGATTGGTTGTCCCCCGAGGCTCCTCAGGATAGTTCAGTCATTCCACACAGACATGAAGGGCGTCGTTCAGTTCAACGGCTCTTCTTCGGAGGCCTTCAACATCCGCAGCGGTGTGAAGCAGGGCTGTGTGCTTGCCCCCACCCTGTTTGGCATCTTCTTCGCAGTCATGCTGAAGAACACCTTTGGAACATCAACTGATGGTGTCTACCTCCTCACCAGATTGGACAGGAGGCCGTTCAGTCCGTCCCGGCTGAGGACAAAAACCAAGGTTCGTGAAGTACTCATCAGGGACATGTTGTTTGCAGACGACGCGGCACTGGCAACACACTCTGAAGAGCAACTGCAACGCCTCATGGACAGTTTCTCAAGAGCCTGCCAGGACTTCAGCTTGACCATCAGCCTGAAGAAAACCAACGTGTTGGGCCAAGGCGTTGAGCACCCCCCCGCCATTGCCATCAACAACTACGAGCTGGAGTTAGTTCACGAGTCTACATACCTTGGCTCCACCATCACGGACAGCCTCTCCCTAGACCCCGAGATCAACAGACGGATCGAATGAGCAGCCTCAACATTTGCCAGGCTGACAAATTGAGTCTGGGAGAACAGAAAGCTAACGACGCACACCAAAGTTCGTCTACAGGGCCTGCGTCCTCAGCACATTGCTTTACGGCAGCGAGACATGGAGCCTCTAATACAGACAAGAGCAGCGCCTCAGCATCTTCCACCTTTGCAGCCTGAGACACATCCTGGACATCACGTGGACTGACCAAGTCACCAAACCGGAGGCTGAAACTACGCAGAGGTCTAAAAAGAGCAGAAGAGAAGCTGAGGCTTGCTGCTGAAGAAAAGCGCACTCGTCCGAAAAACAGCACCAAGATAACAACGGAGGACAGCGCCTTCAAGAGCAGACGATGCAGCCGAGACTGTCACTCCTGTGTGGGCCTCTACAGCCACAACAGACGCTGCTCTAACACAGACTGAAGCAAGCAAGACCTTACAGTCGCAGATTCATGGTCTCGCGAGACTAACGGATGCCACCACCACATTTGCTGGAGTTCAGAAGAATGAGAGGGGATCTTATAGAAGCATATAAAATTATGGAAGGGATGAATAAGATAGAGGCCAGAAAGTTGGTTCCAATGATAAATGAGACTAGACCTTGGGGACACAGAATTTAAGGAAATAGAATTAGGATGGAGATGAGGAGAAACTGTTTTTCCCAGAGAGTAGTGAACTTATGGATTTCTCTGCCCAGCAAAACAGTTTTGGCTACCTCATTATATAAGGAGTCTTAGGTCCAATACCAACAAGTTCAAGAACAGCTATTATCCTTCAACTATCAGGCTCCTGAAAAAGCATGGTTAACTTCACTCATCACAATACTGAATTGATCACTGAAGGCAACCTATGGATTCACTTTCAAGGGTGCTACAACTCATGTTATAGGTATTATTTATTTATTTGCTTTCTGCTATCTATTTACAGCTTGGCCTGTTTTGCACATTAGTTGCTTGTCAGTCTTTGTGTGTAGTTTTTCAGCAATTCTATTGTATTTCTTTGTTCTAATGCAAGAAAATGAATCTCAGGATAATATGTATATAGTGACAAATATGTACTTCAATAATAAATTCACTTTGAACTTTGAGCTCATTAAATATACTTAATGTGCATTTAGATAGATTTTTGCATACAGAGTAATAGTGAGTTATAGGAAAAAGACACGTAGTTGGAGATGAGTAGATGGCAAGGTGAAGTAGGTTCAATGAGCCAAATGGATAACTCCTCTTCCTACATCCCTCTTTATTATGTTTTTATTTAGATGCTTATGCTCAGAGAGAACAGTTCAGAGTAAGTTTTTCTTTCCATTAGCTCTCGCTCCCTGTCTCTTTAGATTATTTTTCTATTTTCTATGTGTATATGCGCATGTATGCACACACACACACACACACACGCGTCATTGTGAGTGTCCACGTGTCTGCAAACAAGTGAAAAAGTTTCACATGTGAGCATTCATTCTCATAAAGCAGAGTCTGGTCTCCAGTCACATTGAATCACATGCTACCTCTGCTTCAAGACCTCGCGAGATGCATCTGGTGAATAAAGTTCACTGTGTTAAAAGAAACTGCATACAGGCAACTTCCATGCTCAATATGGAATTTGAGAGCAAGAACATGAAGACTCTCAAAGGAAATTCAGCAGTGGCTAATATGAACACCGCTCTGCCATTTCCAAAGCCCAGCAGTAATGAGCTTCTTTCAGAAATCCATTATCCTTTTGTTATCCTCTGGGAAGAGAAGGAATGACCTTCACATAATCATCAAAGATACCAAGAGGACAATGCCAGTGTCACAAACCAGCTGCCAGTTATCGCAGGGCTTGCATGTTACGAAGTGAAATGAGTCAGTATCACTGGGAATAACACATCCCTCCCCAATGAGTATAATGCACTGAATTCACATTTTGAACAAAAGCTTAGTGAAACCTTGACAGACTCTGATGCAGCTGTAACCAAGGTCATCGTCCCTTCCTGAGAGTGAACCCATAGAACTCAATAGGCCAGATAGGATAATTTCCACAGATCAGCTAACTGGAGTATTTGCAGACATTTTTAACAAGTCCTGACCAATCTGATGTTCCTCCCAGCTTTAAGAATACCATTATCATCCCAGTGTCAAACAAATATAAAGTAATATGCTTTAATGCCTACCACCTGGTGGCTCTGAAGTGCTTAGAGAGACTGATCATGAAACACATCACTCCAATCCCCCACACAACCTTGACTCGCTATAATTTGCTTATGACTGAAATGGGCCATGTCGAGCACCATCTGCCTGGCCCTGCTCTCATCACAGGAATGGCTGGGTAACAAAGACAACTATGTCAGATTCCTATTTGTTGATAATAGTGCTGCCTTCAATACCAAACAAACTCATTTGCAAACTCCTCGACCTGGGATTCATTTCCTCCATCTCTGCTACTTCCTAACCAACAGATCACTATCAGTAAGGATTGGCAGCACCTCTGCCATTATTATCTCCAACACTTGACCTCTCGAGGCTGTGTATTCATCCCCGAATTTACACCCTCTACCAGGGGTGGCAAAGCTTTTAAGTGTTTGTGCCCAAATCTTCTAAAACATTCTCTTGCTTACCATGATAATGAATTAGTTTTGAAACATCATGATAAAATCCAGGAAAACATGGACCACATTATATATTCCTTGATGAAAGCAAGCATTGATGATGAGTTTAATATGGCATTCAATTGCCAGAACAGCCACTAATCAATAGAGGCAAAGAATATTTGAAGGATTGAGTCTTCAGAAGTGGGACAAAATCCATGAGCACCTGGCAGTAGTCAATCTGGCTTCTTAAAGGTTTCTGAGATCCAGAGTACTTATAGCAGGCATCTAAAAACATCAATGTTGTCTCCAAAATATCTTCCACATTCAGTAGAAAGATCAATGAATGGCAGTAAGCATCGCTCAGAGTGGGGCCCAGGCTATTCTTCGTCACCTGAGGAAGGCCGCATCATTCACATGCCTAACTAACTCCCAAAACAGACACACTGTTCCAAGCTCGATTGTTGGGGAACAGAGTAAATGATCCAAGTATGTGCTCAGAGCTTTCTTGGAGAAATGCAACATTTCCAATGAGTCCTGGGAATCTTTGGCACAAGATAAAGATGGAGCAATTGAGATAATATTAAGAACTTCAAGGCCAAACATCAAGAGCACCTAAAATTTCTTTAAAAGAAGTGAATGGAATGCACACTCTCCAGAATTGCCACCCAACCATGTCAGTCACCTCCTACCTTATAGTAGAAAAGTCTGTAAATCTCATATTGGCCTCATTAGCTGCTTCACGGTCCACAAAATAAGACTGAAAGTAAGTCATCCTGATCCACTATGATTTATGGAGACTCTATCAGAATATTTATTGTACTGAAGATTTATTGTACATAGTTGTGTTCAATTTATTGGAGTGGGATCTTAAATCCATGACCTTTTGGCTCAGAGTAAGGAATGCTACCACTTGCACTGTACTCCGAGCGTTCAAGTGTTCATTGTCCTTTAACCACCTGAGGGAAATTTTAATTCCTCATTCTAACATCAAAATAGTTGGATTGAGCATGATGTCAGCTTTCATGACACAATCTTTGTACCAGCTTTTGAGAGAAGCAAGTAACAGATCTATTGCGTGTTTCAATGATATCCCTCAGCCCCTAAGCACTACCCACATTTACCTTATGTTTGCTGCTGTATCAGTGTAGGAGAACAAAGCCTGCAGAATGTTGAAGAAATTGAAAAGCAGAAGAGTTTGGTAACTCTGGATTATGACCATACTCCTGGATTCAGTGCAGGAATACTTCAATGACCCAAATAGGAAGGAAATTGGGAGCCACCTTCACAAAACTTGCTGCGCCCGTTACCCTATTCCTACACTCTGCTGTAGTAAATCCTGTTTGGACACTGATCTCCACTCTACTCATTTACCTTGCAACAACTTCCAACATTATCATTCAGGCAGTCCGTCAGATCTCTAACCATCCATCTATCACTTACAACCATCAGCATCCTTATGCTATGTATTCACTAAATACCTTCTGATATTTGGCTTGATAATTCTATCATTTCACTCATGTCTCCTGCTCAGAACAAGATGCTGCAAACAACAGCGAGAAACATTCAGCCATCCAGTGATCTCACAACTGAGAAACAGAGAAAAGGAAGACCTGTGACCTCAAAGGACACAGTCCTTTGTGAGTGCAGTGTTAAATGCTCATGCAGTCTCTTTTGATCCTATTCTGTGTAAGCAGAGGTATGCAAAGTTATTGCAGGAAAGTGGCATTGCATTAAAATATTGGCCATGATTTTAGTGATTGGGCCAAATGGTCTACTCTTGCTCTTGATAGAGAAGATTGTTAACAGATGGTGCAAAATATCTGAAATGTCTGGCAAAATGGATTCAAAATTTGTTTGGTGGTAGGAGATGGTGATAGATGAGTGATGTTTTTGACTGGAGGTCTCTAGCAAGTGATGTACCAAGAGATTAGTGTGGAATATTTGTTGCTTGCAATAAACAAAATAATTTTTGATAGTGGCAATACAGATGGATCAGGTCATAAAAAAGCCATTTGGTATGTTTCCCTTTATAGGTGAAGGCACTGAATAATAGAGTTGGGATGTCACGTTATAGCAATTCAAAATATTGGTATAACCACACAATGAGAATGATGTATAATTCTGGTTGTAACCATTCAGGAAGAATGTGGTAGCGATAGAGAGAGTGCAGAAGAGATCGATCAGAATGTTGCCTGAAATGGAGAGCTGTAGTTATAAGGGTAGATTGAACAGGCTGAGTTTATTTTCTCTGGAGCAGAGAAGGATGAGGAGTGACCAAAAGAGATTTATGGTTTTTTGAGGGGCATAGATAGGATTGATGTACAGTTTCTATTTTCTCTCATGACAGAGGAGACTAGAGGAAGAGGGCACGGGCTTAAGGTGAGAGAAGAGAAAGTTTAACATCTGAGGAGTACATTTTTCATGATGAGGGTGATGGGTTTATGGAATGGGATGAAAGGGGCAGATTCAATTACAAAGTTTAAAAAGCATTTTTACAGGTAGACAAGAAAGGCTTGATGTAGACAAATGATATTAGCATAAATAGGCATCACAGTTGGCAGGGATCAGGCGGGCCAAAAAACAAATTTCAACTTCTCGGTTCTAGAATTTTATATCCTGAGGTGCATATCTCCCTGACAACTGCTCAGTTGGTAAAATATTACAAACATCCTGGGGATCATTGATGAGGGAGAGAATCATTAATAACAAAAGCCAATGGAGTGGAAGAAATCCATAGTGGTTGTGTTGTGTCGTTGCAACCACATATTAATTAAATAAAACCACGCATGTGGGAGATAACTTCAACTGCTGAATGTGTGTGTGTGTGTGTGTGTGTGTGTGTGTGTATGTGTGTGTGTGAGAGAGAGAGAGAGAGAGAGAGAGAGCAAGAGAGAGAACAATGCACATGCATAGACAATAGTCCATAGGTAGTGCTAAGGAGAGTCTAGATCCAGGCATTATACTTCCTCCCCCTTTAGATAAAACTGTATATGTAAAAAACATTTCATTTCCCTTTTACTAACCATATTTAGATAAACATGCTTTCACAATAACAGTCCATAACTAACTTTACTATACTAAAGATGCAGCTTTTGGGTGGCACTCTGTTTCTTTCAGGATAACACGTCTGGGCCTGTGGAGTGGCATCAGGTTTAGTAGGTGTCTTCTCACTCATAATGTTCTCAGTTGCCCGTGTCTTGTTGCTGATGCTGACATGATCATCACTGACTGTAATGTGTCCGTCTCATTGGATGCAATTGACTCAGGTGTATCCTTTGGTTGAGCATCTGTATATTGTCCACGTGATGTCTACATGTATGATCTCCAAAATCCACTGTGTACATCAATGGTCCATTTCTTGTAGCTATCCTACCAGGTGTCTACTTGTCTTCTTGGTAATCATGCACTAGGACTTACATGCAACCTTGAAGCTCCTTGCTGATTTACTCGGCAACTGGCTGCACTGTTTATTCTGCACTTCCCTCCGTAGATCTGGTTACAGGAGGTGTATGTGGGATCTCAGATTCCAGTTCATTAACAGTTTTGCAGGTGTTCGATTGTTATTGCATGAGCAGAATTCCAATACACAGAAAGGAAGATGTTCACCTTGTGCTGTAGAGGTATCAGAGTATTTTTTGAGAGAATGGTGAGTGCCTGGAATACACTGCTGTTGGTGGAGGTAGTGGCAAAAATAATACAAGCATTAAAAAAGACTTTTGTACAGGCACAGGGATATAGGAAAAGTGGACAGTTATGGGCAATGTAGGTGGAGAAGATCAGCTTCTTTATTTTACTTTTATTTATTGACATACATAGTGGGAACACATGGACGTTATTTACTTGGATTTCCAGAAGGCATTCGATAAGGTGCCACATAAAAGACTTATCCATAGGATAAGGATGCACAGAGTTGTGAGTGATGTGTTAGCATGGATAGAGAATTGGTTAACCAATAGAAAGCAGAGTGTTGGGATACATGGGTCTTCCTCTGCTTGGCAATCAGTGGTAAGTGGTGTGCCACAGGGGTTGGCGCTGGGACTGCAACTGCTCATGATATACAGTAATGATCTGGAAGAGGGGACCGAGTGTAGTATACAGGTGTCCCCCGCTCGTCGAACGTTCGCTTTATGAAACCTCACTGTTAAGAAAGACCTACATTAGTTCCCTGTTTTCGCTAACAGAAGGTGTTTTCACGATTACGAAAAAAAGGCAGCGCGTGAAAAAATCAGCGCACGATAAAAGGCAGCTGCTCTCCCCCGGATTCGGAATGGCATTCTCGCCGGCGTTGCTTAAACACGTGCCTGTGAGCAGCCGTTAGCAAGATGAGTTCTAAGGTATCGGAAAAGCCTAAAAGACCTCGCAAGGGTGTTACACTTAGTGTAAAACTGGACATAATTAAGCTTTTCGATCGTGGTGAACGAAGCAAGGACAAAGTGAGTTTGGCTTGTGGAAGCTGACGAAGATGATGTTGAAGAAGTTTTGGCATTCCATGATGAAGAACTGATAGATGAAGAGCTGATGCAATTGGAAGAGGAAAGGATAACAATCAAAACCGAATGCAGTAGCGAACAGGCCGCGGATGGGTACCGATTCGCGGAGAATGCAGCGGTAGCCGGGACGCATCCAGCACATCTTTAAGAAAAAAAGCCAAAATAAACATGCTAATTTATTAGGTGCCACCCGGCGCTTAAATGTCGGCGCAGATCAGAGACAATTGCCAGTTGCGCCACCTCTGATCTGGGCCGACATTTACATGCTGGGTGGAACCTCATTAATTAGCTTGTTTATTTCAGCTTTTTTCTTAAAGATGTGTTGTGCGCCTCCCGGCTACCGCTATACCACTGCATGCTTCATGGATCGGTATCGGTTCGCTGCCCGGAGGGTGGGGGCCACTGCACCACCCCAACCTGTGACGACTCAGCCTAACACACCATCATCAGTGTGCTCGACGTTGTCTTCCCAATTCCCGTAAGTGATACTACACTGTACATACATTAATTCTACTTTATAACGGCTGTGTATTTTTACGTGTTATTTGGTGTGATTTGGCAGCTTCATAGCTTATAGGTTACTGGAGAGGGTTTCTGCCGCGATCGCTTGCGTGAGGGTTTTTGCCGACAGCGCTTGCGCCTTGATTTTGCCGACGGCGCTTGCTTGAGATTTTCACTACGGAGAACAGTTCAGGCAATGATTGTGGAAAAGCATTTCTACTTTATATAGGCTGTGTATTTATCATATCATTCCTGCCTTTACTATATGTTACTGCTATTTTATGTGTTATTTGGCATGATTTCATAGGTTATTTTTGGGTCTGCGAACGCTCACAAAATTTTCCCATATAAGTAAATGGTAATTGCTTCTTCGCTTTACGACATTCTGTCTTACGAACCATTTCATAGGAACACTCTACCTTCGGATGGCAGGGGAAACCTGTATCTAAGTTTGCTGTTGACACTAAATTGAGTGGAATAGCAAATTGTGCCGAGGATATAGAGAGTCTGCAGAAAGATATAGACAGGTTAAATGAGTAGGCAAGGGTCTGGCAGATGGAGTACAATGTTGGTAAATGTGAGGTCATCCACTTTGGAAAGAAAAATGGAAGATCAGATTATTATTTAAATGCTAAATGATAGCAGCATGCTGCTGTGCAGAAGGACTTGTGAGTGCTTGTGCATGAATCACAAAAGGTTGGTTTGTAGGTGCATCAGACTATCAAGAAGGCAAATGGGATGTTGGCCTTCATTGTGAGAGGGATTGAATTTATGAGCAGGGAGGTTATGCTGCAACTGTACAGGATACTGGTGAGGCCACACCTGGAGTACTGCATGCAGTTCTAGTCTCCTTACTAGAGGAAGAATATACTGGCTTTGGAAGTGGTTCACCAGGTTGATTTCAGAGATGAGGGGGTTAGACTGTGAGGAGAGATGGAGTCTCCTGGGACTGTAATTGGTAGAATTCAGAAGGATAAGAGGAGATCTTACAGGAACATATAAAATTATGAAAGGGACAGGTAAGATAGAGGCAGGAAAGTTGTCTCCACTGGCAGGTGAGACTAAAACTAAGGGACATAGCCTCAAGATTCGGGGTAGTAGATTTAGGATGGAGATGAGGAGGGGCTGCTTTTCCCAGAGGGTGGTGAATCTGTGGAATTCTCTGCCCAATGAAGCAGTGGAGGCTACCTCAGTAAATATATTTAAGACAAGGTTGGATAGATTTTTGCATAGTAGAGAAATTGAGGGTTATGGGTAAAAGGCAGGTAGGTGGAGAAGAGTCCATGGTCAGATCAGTCATGATCTTATTGAATAGCAGAGCAGGTTCGACAGGCCAGATGGCCGACTCCTGCTCCTATGTCTTAAGTTCTTATGAGTAGGCCCTTCCAGCCCTTCGAGCCACACAGCAGAGCAACCCACCGATTTAATGCTAGCTAAATCACGGGACAATTTACAACGACCAGTGGACCTACCAAGTGATATATCTTTGGACTGTGGTAGGAAATGGGAGCATCCAAAAGAAACCCACATGGCCATGGGAAGAACATACAAACTTTGTAAAGGCAGCATCGGGAATTGAACCCAGGTCACCTGTACTTTAAAGAGTTGTGCTACAACTACACTACCATGCCAGCCCAATATATTTTATATATATATATAGCTATATATTATATGGGTTGGCATATCATTGTGAAGCAAAGGGCCTCTACTATTCAAAGTTCTTTGTGCTCTGATACCTTCTTCCTTGGAATCAGTAGACAGAGCCACAAAACATCATTCATTCTGCACAATTCTGCAGTTCTCGTGTGTCATCTCAAAACATATGTCATATCAATAAAATACCAAATCCTATAGCCATCAGACTATGTGGCCACATTAATGGACACCGAACTGTGCACCAATGCATGAGGGAGCTGATGGTGAACAGAATGGATGATTCCATCAGCCTCTCATCAACATTCAACATTTCAGTAACCATCCTCACCGTTTTTTGTGATATTTAATACATATTCACTGGCCATTTTATCAGGTGCACTTGCTCATCTGATCATTAATGCAAATATTGTGGCAGCTCAAAAAAACATGCAAACGTGGCCAAGAGGCTCAGCAGTTGTTCAGACCAAACATGAGAATGTGGAAGAAATGTGATCTAAGTGAATTCGACTGTGGAATGATTGTTGGTACCAGGCAGGGTGGTTTGAGTATCTCAGAAACTGCTGATGACCTGGGATTTTCACACACGAGTCTTTAGAGTTTGCAGAGAATGGTGCAAGAAACAAAAATATAACATCCATTGAGCAGCAGTTCTGTGGGTGAACGTGCCTTGTTAGCAAGAGAGATTTGAGAATGGCCAGTCTGGTTCAAACTAACAGTAAAGAGACAGCTTCCTCAGGCAGGATCTTTAAAGAAGTTTTGTTGCTCAATAAGGGTAGACGCATTGGTGCATGAAAAAAAGTTTATGTTTTTGCTTTAGATCATATGTAGGTTGTTCTTTGTTACTACATTCCCTCCTTGACAGATTTTGGACGTCAGCACTCTAGCTTGTTTGCTGACAAATGCAAAACCATTAATGGGAATATGTGGGTAGTGGGTGATGTAGTAATAGTTGACCTCAGGGGTCCTGTCGCTGATATTGTTGCTGGTCATCTGGACTTCATCTGAAGTCCACTTTAAGGTAACATATACAGTAGACAACCTGTTCTCAAAGTCAAAGTCAAATTTATTGTCATATGCACATACATGCATAGGTGCCATGAAAAATTTATTTGCAGCAGCATCACAGACACATTGCATCATTTAAACAACATTTACAACAAAAATAACATAAATTAAAACAATTGTTACAAGAAAAACCACAATTACAAGAACTTTGCATTTTTGTGCAAAGTGATCAGAGTGTTGATAAACTGCAGTGATTAGTTTACACCAGGCAGTTCAAGAACTGAATGCTTGAAGGGAAGTAGCTCTTCTTGAACCTGTAGCTCTGACCAACAGTAGCCGTGAGAAGGTGGCATGACCCAGGTGGTGGGGATCTTTAACGATGGATGTTTCTTCTTGAGGGAGCACCTCTTGTAGATACAACCAGTGGTGTGGAGGGATGTGATTGTGATGTACCAGGCAGTGGCCACTACATTTTGGAGGTTCTTACAATACAGCACATTCAAATTACTATATCAGACCATGATGCAATGAGTGAAGATACTTGCAACAGGACATCTGGAGAGGTTTGTTAGACTGTTCAGTGATGCCAGAGGTAGATAGATTCTTGATTATTCAGGGAATGAAGGGAATCAGGGAGAAGGTAGGATATTGGGGCTGAGAGGGAAATTAATCATCCATGATGGAATGACAGAGCAGATTAGATGGGACAAATGGCCTAATCCTGATCCTATATCCTATGGTGTTATGATCATTCACAAGAGACAAATCAGGAACATGATGGACTACTCTAAATTTGCCTGGATAAGTACAGTCACAGTAACTGTCAAATGTTTCAACATCATATAAAAAACAGCCAGTTTAATAGGCACCCTATCCACCTCCCTGATCATTCATTCCTTCCATCAACTGCCTACAGAGTCTGTCATGTGGACCATCTGCAAAAATACCCTGGGTAAATCACCCAGATTACTCTGAAAGCACCTCCCAAAGCTGTGTTAAAAGTTGCCCAAAATCCTGAAGCACCCTGTCTTCTTATCTTGTTGGTCACAAGATCATAAGACAAAGGAGCAGAAGTAGGCCATTCAGCCCATCGACTCTGCTCCGCTACTCCACCATCAGCTAAACTATTCTCCTATCTAGTTCCAATTTCCGGCTTTTTCCCCATATCCCTTGATACCCCGACTAATTAGATACTTATCAATCTCCTCCTTAAACACCCTCAATGATTGGGCCTCCACAGCTGTATGTAGCAATAAATCCGTGACACTTTGGCTAAAAAAATTTCTCCTCATTTCTGTTTTAAATGGGTACCCTCTAATTCTAAGACTGTGGCCTCTTGTCCTGGACTCACCCACCAAGGGAAACAACCTTTCCACATCTACTCTGTCCAACCCTTTCAACATTCAAAATGATTCTATGATATCCCCTCTCATTCTTCTATACTCTAATGAATACAATCCAAGAGCCAACAAACACTCCTCATATGTTAACCCCTGCATTCCAGGAATCATCCTCGTAAATCTTCTCTGAACTCTCTCTAACATCAGAACATCCCTTCTAAAAGAGGGGGCCCAAAACTGCACACAGTATTCCAAATGAGGTCTCACTAGTGCCCAATAGAGTGTCATCAACACCTCCTTAATCTTATACACTATTCCTCTTGAAATGAATGCCAACATAGCATTCGCTTTCCTTACCGCCGATCCAACCTGGTGGTTAATCTTGAGGGTATCCTGCTCAAGGACCCCCAAGTCCCTTTGCACTTCCGATTTTTGGATTTTCTGCCTATCCAAATAATAATCTGCCCAATTATTTCTTCTTCCAAAATGTACAACTGTACATTTCTCAACATTGTATCTCATCTGCCATTTCTTTTGCCCACTCTCCTAAACTGACTAAGTCTCTCTGCAACCTTTCTGCTTCTTCAACACTTCCTGCCCCTCCACCTATCTTGGTATCATCCCCAAACTTAGTCACAAAACCATTTAATCCATAATCTAAGTCATCGATATACGTTGCAAAAAGAAGCGGCCCCAACACCGACCCCTGCGGAACACCACTAGTAACCAGCTACCAATCAGAATAGGACCCCTTGATTCCCACCCTTTGCTTTCTGCCTATCAGCCAATGCTCCACCCATTCCAATATCTTTCCTGTAATTCCATGGGCTCTCATCTTATTAAGCAGCCTCTTATGAGGCACCTTATCGAAGGCCTTTTGAAAATCCAAATGTACAACATCCACAGCCTCTCCCTTGTCAATCTTATTTGAGATAACCTCAAAAAATTTGATTAGGTTGGTGAGGCAGGATCTCCCCTTCATGAAACCATGCTGGCTTGGGCCTATTTAGTCATGCACCTCGAGGTATTTCATAACCTCGTCCTTGAGGATCGACTCCAATAACTTTCTAACTACTGATGTCAGAATAATAGGTCTGTAATTTCCTTTTTGCTGCCTCCCTCCTTTCGTAAACAGTGGAACTACATCTGTGACCTTCCAGTCCTCCAGAACCATGCCAGAGTCTATTGATTCCTGGAAGATCATTTCCAATGCCTCCACAAGCTCCAAAGCCACCTCCTTCAGAACCTGTGTGTACACCTCATCTGGTCTGGGAGACTTATCTATTCTTAGTCCACTTAGCTTCCCAAGGTGAGGTCCAAATTACAAAAATGTATATAAATAAATTCCCTAATCATTCAAATTCACATGCTTTTTCGGTGTTAAAAGGATTTGAACAACTTCTGAATATAAAACTGGGAGAGGAGACCATATCTTAAAAAAGATCAAAGGGAAAGCTCTATCGTAAGATAAGTTTATTTCATTCACACTCGGTGTGGCTGCCTCTTCAGACTAGGTGACCACTTTGCTGAGCACCAGCACTCCATCTGCTATGGCCTCCAGGAGCTCCCAGTGGCCAGCCATTTTAATTCCCCTCCCCATTCCATCATTGAATTATGTATAGTTTGCCTACTCTACAGCAAGGGGAGGCTAACTGTAATCTACAGGAACAGCACCTCATATTTTGCCTAGGTAGAGGGCATGAATGCTGAATTCTCTCCCTCTGTCCCTTTTCTCTGTACCCAATTACTCCCACACCCACTCCTCTCATTCCAGAGCTCATCACCCTGTTTCTTTCCCTTCTTATTTCTTTTCCACCTACTCTAACTACCCATCACCCACCCATATACCCCTCCCACTGTCCCCATCTACAGCTCTATGTGGCCTCCATTTGCCTACTTCCAACCTCTATTGTTATTTTAACTCTTTCTTCCTCGATCTGCAGTACCTATCGCAGCTCCTCGACAACTCTCATTCCACCCCTCCACTCAACTCTTATACTGGCTACCGTCCCTATGTCCTTCAGTCCAATGAAGGGTGTCAACCTGAAACTTTGACTGTCTACCTTCCTTTACAGGGGCTGCTGAGTTCCTCCATGTTCAAGCATCAGCAGTTTCTTGTGTCACCATCCAAAGAAATCTATATCTGTAAAACCATTTTATTTTAACTAATTGTTTTTCAGAGTACTATGAACTCAAAATTACATGCTGCATGCTAACCTCTGGTACAGCTGTAACTATTACTCTGCATATCCTGTAATTAAATTATGTATTCTGTGAGCTAAAGAAATAGAAAGAAGCAAGGAAATCCATTAAGCTTACCTAACATTTGCACCACTCAATAAAACCTTTGTATGTATTCTTTTGTATTCATATAGTGTTCTTCCAAACCATGGCACAGCTTCACTTTATCATTTATAATGCTATTGCTCAGTTTGAAGATATCAACACGAGTCTTTGAATATACTGAAAACTTTTAAGAGCTCTATCTAACTCTTTCTTGAAAGAATCCAGAGAATTGGCCTCCACTGCCTTCTGAGGCAGAGCATTCCACAGAGCCACAACCCTCTGTGTGAAAAAGTTTTTCTTCAACTCCGTTCTAAATGGTCTACCCCTTATTCTTAAACTGTGGCCTCTGGTTCTGGACTCCCCCAACATCGGGAACATGTTTCCTGCCTCTAGTGTGTCCAATCCCATAATAATCTTATATGTTTCAATCAGATCCCCTCTCATCCTTCTAAATTTCAGTGTATACAAGCCCAGTTGCTCCAATCTTTTAACATATGAACAGTCCCGCCATCCCGGGAATTAACCTGGTGAACCTGTGCTACATCCCTCAATAGCTAGAATGTCCTTCCTCAAACTTGGAGACCAAAACTGTACACAATACTCCAGGTGTGGTCTCACCAGGGCCCTGTACAACTGCAGAAGGACCTCTTTCCTCCTATACTCAACTCCCCTTGTTATGAAGGCCAACATGCCATTAGCTTTCTTCACTGCCTGCTGCTCCTGCATGCTTACTTTCAGTGACTGATGAACAAGGACACCTAGATCTCGTTGTGCTTCCCCTTTTCCTAACTTGACACCATTCAGATAGTAATCTGCCTTCCTGTTCTTGCCACCAAAGTGGGTAACCTCATATTTATCCACATTAAACTGCATCTGCCCACTCACCCAACCTGTCCAAATCACCCTGCATTCTCATAACATCCTCCTCACATTTCACACTGCCACTCAGCTTTGTGTCATCTGCAAATTTGCTAATGTTACTTTTAATCCCTTCATCTAAATCATTAATGTATATTGTAAATAGCTGCGGTCCCAGCACCGAGCCTTGCGGTACCCCACTAGTCACTGCCTGCCATTCTGAAAAGGACCCATTAATCCCTATATTTTGTTTCCTGTCTGCCAACCAATTTTCTATCCATGTCAGTACCCTACCCCCAATTCCATTTGCACCAATTTTTCACACTAACCTCCCATGTGGGACCTTATCAAAGGCTTTCTGAAAGTCCAGGTACACTACATCCACTGGCTTTCCCATGTCCATTTTCGTAGTTACATTCTCAAAAAAATTCCAGAAGATTAGTCAAGCATGATTTCCCCTTCGTAAATCCATGCTGACTCAGACCTATCCTGCTACTGCTATCCAAATATGCTGCTATTTCATCTTTTATAATTGATTTCAGCATCTTCCCCACCACTGAAGTCAGACTAACTGGTCTATAAATGCCTGTTTCCTCGCTCCCTCCTTTCTTAAAAAGTGGGATAACATTAGCTACCCTCTAATCCACAGGAACTGATCCTGAATCCATAGAACATTGGAAAATGATTACCAATGCGTCCACGATTTCTAGAGCCATCTCCTTAAGTACCCTGGGATGCAGACCATCAGGCCCTGGGGATTTATCAGCCTTCAGTCCCATCAGTTTACCCAACACCATTTTCTGCCTGATGTGAATCTCCTTCAGTTTCTCTGTTACCCTATGTCCTCCGGCCACTATTAAATCTGGGAGATTGTTTGTGTCTTCCCTAGGGAAGACAGATCCAAAGTACCTGTTCAGCTCATCTGCCATTTCCTTGTTCCCCATAATAATTTCACCCGTTTCTATCTTCAACTTTGGTCTTAACTGATTTTTTTCCTCTTCACATACCTAAGGAGGATACCTTTTACTATCCTCCTTTATATTCTTCGCCAGCTTACTTTCATGCATCATCTCCAGCCCGCCCATTGCCTTTTTAGTTATCTTCTGTTGCTCCTTAAAAGTCTCCCAATCCTCTGGCTTCCCGCTCATCCTTGCTATGTTATACTTCCTCTCTTTTATTTTTATACTAGCCTTGACTTCCCTTGTCATCCACTGTTGCCCCTTACTCCCCTTAGAATCTTTCTTCCTCTTTGGAATGAACTGATCCTGCACCTTCTGTATTATTCCCAGAAATACCTGCCATTATTGTTCCACTGTCATCCCTATTAGGATATCTTTCCAGTCAACTTTGGCCAGCTCCTCCCTCATGGATCCATAGTCCCCTTTGTTCAACTGTAATACTGACACTTCCGATCTTCCCTTCTCCCTCTCAAATTGTCAAAATGTTCTGAAATAGTTACAATAAAACAATGTCTATTGCGAGACAAATGATTAACTGGTACATCCTCCTGATTCACAATTGGCTAAATAATTTCATGAGGGATGTTCCTCTGTCATGTTCCAGTCCGTGAAGTCTGCATTCCGGTTCACAGTCCGATCTGTCGATCCGTGTTCCAGGTTTTCCTGTTTTCTCCCTTGTTCTGTTGGGTGCCTTAATTGAGACACCTGATTCTCATTACGGTCTAGCACATAAATATCTCTGAAAATCAGGGATTATGGGGTGAACTATTCCCTTCCCTTCTTCTTCTTTCAGAAAACCTTTGCTCACAACCTCATCAAGTTCAACTGCCGGAGTGAGACTGGAGCCTTGCCACACCAAGAGAAGAAACTATTTATTGTTGAGTTTGGAACTGTCTCTTTGTGTCCCCGTGTTTAGTGTCCTTGTTCTGTGTATGAGTCCCGGCCCTACGTCCTGTGCTTCCCAAGGAGGGGTCTTGACTCTGTAAAGCCCCGGCCCTAAGTCCTGTTCCCAAGGAGGGGACCTGACTCTGTGTTCTGTGTTCCTGTGTTCCAAGTTCCAGGCGGCGTGTTCCAGTCCTGTCCAGGTCAAGGCTTCATGTTCTCGTCCAGTCCAGGGTTCCCTCGGCAGTTCCCTCGGCAAGCATCCTTGGCAGTCATCCCGGCCCTGTGTCCTAGAAAGCATCCCAACCCTGCGTCCAAGAAACATTCCTGGCCCTGCACTTCAAGAAGGAGTCCCAGCTCCATACCCAAGAGCCTAACCAAGCCGAGTCCAAGAGCTGAGCCAAACCTAGCTCAAGAGCCACGTCCTGTGCTGGAGATTCCTCGCCCAGCCCAGTGCTGGAGTTCTCTCGTCCTGTGCTGGATTTCCCTCGTCCTACCCAGAAGTCTCTCATCCAGTCCAAGAACCTCATCCAGTCCAAGCCTAGTCCAGGAACCTCATCCTGTCCAAGTCAAGGCTTTGTGTTCTCATCCTGTCCATGTGCCTCGTCCTGTGCAGGAGTTCCACATCCAGTCCTGTAGCCACGTCTTATCCTCACCTAGATCTGGGGTCCGAGCCCGAGTCAAGACCCAGGTTCCAGGTCCCTGTTCAGTCTCTGGCTCAGAGTCCTAGCCCAGGCTCCTAGTTCCAAGTTCCTTGTCCTGGTCCCGCTTTCCTAGTCTTAGTCCTAGCCCAGGCCTAGGTGTCCTTATTTTGTCCAGAGCCTGTGTCCATGTCCAGCGTCATTTCTTCCTGACTCCCCTTGTTTTCTTGATAAATCTTGTCCTGTTCCTAGTACTTCAGTGCCTGTGTCTTACATTTGGGTCTGCCCTTCAGCGCCCCCATATGACATCCTCTCATTGAAAGAGGCCACACAATGACAGTATCTCCACCACTTGACACGAGTGGAAGCAACTCTTCCTCAGTCCCTTGGAAATGCAAAAATGCTGATGACAGGGAAGAAGAAAAAGAAGCAGAGGAAGAGGAAGAAGAAAAAGAAGTGGAAGAAGAATCAAATTTCTGTCAAGTGGCTGTCCATGTAAACACACAAGCAATAACACTGCATTTCTTTTTTTTCTTTACTTAAAAATTTTGTAAATTCTTCACTTTCTTCAGTATAGATGATCCTTTTATTTTCTGGCTCAATTGCACTGACACATTTACCTTTCTTGATTATTAATCACTAAACAGTGCATCTCACTGCCCTGTCAGCTTGCTGAGTGACACCTGCTTACATTTTGGAAGCCACATTCTGTATTTTGAAATAAACGTATAAATTCTGTATGATGTAATTTTATTACTGACAGGACTAAATCAGTTAGAAAAATGTAAGTTGCAAGCTGGTCTTTGATTTGTTTAATTTTTGGAAGTTAATAAAACTGTACAAACTTGTTTCCTCGATGCCACAAGACCTTACTTTGAGAGGTTCTTCAGTCAGTCTTTGCAAATGCAGATTTCCTACATACATCCAATGGTTCTCCCAAAATGATCCCACCAGTGACATTCCTAAACACTCCTAGAGAGACAAAACACAACTTTCCTTTCTGGAGCCTATTTTGACTCCAACTAAAATTGGTTTTCCTTTTGTCCAGCTTTTTCCCAGCAACTGTTGTTTGGCCAACTAATCTATAGGATATTATTTTCTTTATTACTCCTTTCTTTGTAGTATTCAAAATTTACAATAAATCTTCATAAGAATCAGATATCAGACCTTTACATACTTACAACTTCATTGACTTTTATATTATCTTTGCCTGCTCAGAATGGTTGGGCTCTATATCCTCAGGGGTAAGTTCGGTAATGCTGTTTTATTTAGCTGTCACAAGCACATTATTTCAATGTTTTGTATTTCTCAGGCACTTTTAGACCTGATTATTCTCCAGGCTTCATTACCAGGAACAGATAGTTTGCAAGGCTATTTTCTGTTGACAGAGTTGAATAGAGCAGAGCAATGAATTATATTATCAGCAAAATTCTGCCAAAATCACACTGGCATTTCGTTTTCAGCCAAAAAACACAGCTGCATTTTGTTTGTTTCACTTGTTCAGGTAACTCTCCAAACTGCAAATACTTAAAGTGCAATCAAGTAAACAAAATTGTAGTGATTGGTATTAAAAATGAACAGCAAAAACAAATCTTCAGCCCTAAAGGACTATCCTGAATCCAATCCATTGTCCAGACTGTTGGCAGTCTCCACCCATCTGGATTGTTTTAAACCATTCACCAAGTAGAATGGTTTTTTATAGAACAAGTTTTTTATTCAAATGACAGGGGCTTACAAGGAAGAATTTGTTGAGCCTACTAGGAATCCACTATTCTGGATTGGGTGTTATGTAATGAACTGGAGCTGATTAGGGAGCTTAAGGTAAAGGAACACTTAGGAAGCAGTGATCACAATATGATTGAGTTCAACTTGAAATTTGGCAGGGAGAGAGTAAAGTCTGACATAGCAGTATTTCAGTGGAGTAAAGGAAATTGCTGTGGTATGAGAGAGGAATTGGCAAAAGTAAATTGGAAGGAGAAGCAGGCAGGGATGACAGCAGAGCAGCAATGGCCTGAGTTTCTGGGGAAAATGCGGAAGGTGCAGGATAGATGTATTCCAAAAACAAAGAAATACACAAAAGGCAAAATAGTACAACAGTGGCAAACCAGGGAAGTCAAAGCTAATGTAAAAGCAAAAGAGAGGACATATAACAAAGCAAAAATTAGTGGGAAGCCGAAGGATTCAGAAGCTTTTAAAACCCTACAGAGAGCAACTAAAAGAATCATAAGGAAGGAAAAAAATGAAATATGAAAGCAAGCTACCAAACAATATCAAAGTGGAGAGTAAAAGATTTTTCAGTATGTAAAATATAAAAGAGAGATGAGAGTGGATGTAGGACCACTAGAAAATGAGGCCAGAGAAATAATAATGGGGCCAAGGGATGTCAGATGAACTAAATGTGTATTTTGCATCAGTCTTCACTGTAGAAGACACTAGCAGTGAGCAAGATATTGAAGGGTGTGAGGAAAGAGAAGTGAGTGCAGTTACTATTACAAGGGAGAAGGTGCTCAAAAAGCTGAAAGACTTCAGGGTACATAAGTCACCCGGACCAGATGAACTGCACCCTAGGGTTCTGAAAGAGGTAGCGGTAGAGATTGTGGTGGCATTAGCAATGAAATTTCAAAAGTCATTGGACTCTGACATGATGCCAGAGGACTGGAAAATTGCAAATGTCACACCACTCCTTAAGAAAGGAGGAAGGCAACAGAAAGGAAATTATAGACCAGTTATATAATTGTTTAGGATGAGGTTATGGAGTACTTGGAGACAAAGGAAAAGATAGGACAAAGTTAGCATGATTTCCTAAAGGTAAAATCTTGCCTGGAAAACTGTTCGAATTCTTTGAGGAAATTACAAGTAGGATAGCTAAAGGGGATGCAGTGGATGTTGCATATTTGGACTTTCTGAAGGCCTTTGACAAGGTGCCACACATGAGGCTGCCCAAGGTATAACAGGAAAGTTACTGGCATGTTTAGAGCATTGGCTGATTGGTAGGAGACCGCGTGTGGGAATAAAAGGGATGCTTTTCTGGTTGTCTGCCAGTGACCAGTGGTGTTCCGCAGGGGTCAGTGCTGGGACCGCTTCTTTTTATGCTGTATTTCAATGATTTAGATGACAGAATAGATGGCTTTGTTGCCAAGTTTACAGACGATACGAAGATTGGTGGAGGGGCAAGTAATGTTGAGGGAACAGGTAGGATGCAGAAGGACTTAGACAGATTAAGAGAATGGACAACAGAGTGACAAATGAAATACAGTGCTGGAAATGCATGGTCATGCACTTTGGTAGTAGAAATAAATTATTTTCTAAATGGAGAAAAGATCCAAAAATCTGAGATGCAAAGGGACTTGGGAATTCTTGTGCAGAACAACCTTGCGGGTAGAGTCAGTGGTAAGAAAGGCAAATGCAATATTCACATTCTTTTCAAGAGGTCTAGAATACAAGAGCAGGGATGTGATGCTGAGGCTTTGTAAGGCACTGGTGAGGCCGTCCTTTGAGTATTGTGAACAGTTTTGGGCTCCTCATTTTAGAAAAGATGTGCTGCCATTGGAGAGGTTTCAGTGGAGGTTCAAAAGGTTGATTTTGAGAGTGAAAAGTTTATCATAGCTCTAAGTCTGTACTCACTGGAAGGATGAGGAAACATTTCAAATGATGAAAGGCCTGGACAGAGTAGATGCGGAAAGGATGGTGGGGGAGTCTAGGACAAGAGGTGTCAGGATAGGGAGGTTTCCACTTAGAACAGAGATGCAGCGAAATTTCTTTCACCAGAGAGTGGTGAATTTGTGGAAATTGTTACCACAGGCAGCTGTGGAGGCCAGGTCAGTGGGTGTATTTAAGGTAGAGCTTCACACATCAAAGTTGCTGGTGAACGCAGCAGGCCAGGCAGCATCTCTAGGAAGAGGTACAGTCGACGTTTCGGGCCGAGACCCTTCGGCAGGACTAACTGAAGGAAGAGCTAGTAAGAGATTTGCAAGTGGGAGGGGGAGGGGGAGATCCAAAATGATAGGGGAAGACAGGAGGGGGAGGGATGGAGCCAAGAGCTGGACAGGTGATAGGCAAAAGGGATATGAGAGGATCATGGGACAGGAGGCCCAGGGAGCAGGAAAGGGGGGAGGGGAGGAAAAAAACCCAGAGGATGGGCAAGGGGTATAGTCAGAGGGACAGAGGGAGAAAAGGGAGAGAGAGAGAAAGAATGTGTGTATATAAATAAATAACGGATGGGGTACCAGGGGGAGGTGGGGCATTAATGGAAATTCGGAAGTCAATGTTCATGCCATCAGGTTGGAGGCTACCCAGACGGAATATAAGGTGTTGTTCCTCCAACCTGAGTGTGGTTTCATCTTTACAGTAGAGGAGGCCGTGGATAGACATACCATACTCCAACCTGATGGCATGAACATCGACTTCTCTAACTTCCATTAACTTCCATTAATGCCCTACCTCCCCCTCGTACCCCATCTGTTATTTATTTATGTAGCACCCCCCCCCCCCCCGGCCACCCTCAGGGTCGCTCGGCTCGCTGTCGTCTAGGGAAACAGCCTAGAACCGGCAAACAGGGTAATTCGATTGTGTGGATGCTGTATGAGGTACCCCACCCCGCCCAAATAACAGACAATACACCAAATGCAATTAAATGATTTACAGTTTATAGATATTACCGGAATTATATAATTAAAAGAGAATAAAATATAAAAGGAAAATAAAAGGCGCCACACTTATCAAAGTTCAATCTCTTCGTGCACAAAACCGTTGGAGCTCAAGGACCTTCTTCTTCACCCTGCGACCCCCTCGGACCACCTCGACCGGCCGCCTGGGACCAACAATGGTGGTCGACCAGACGCTCCACACGATTCCGCCTCCGTCTCCTCGCCGAACGTCCCGTTTGGGGTCCGACCCCCTTAGCGGACTCACAGCACCTGGTCCATCCTCTGTCTCGCTCTCCCGCCTTCTGCCCCAAAACCCCACGCATACAGTATCTTCAAATACACCAAAACCATAACAACTATCCCAATTGGTAAATACACTCTCTTATCACAGTCTAAAGTAAAAACAAGTTGCTAGAGCAAACTTTCTCAGCGTTTAACACAACAAAGCTGCATTCCCCAGATTAACATAACAAAGATGTCATTTTAATTGGCCTCCGCAGTAACATAAAAGTCGAAACCCCCTTACATTTATATACACACATTCTTTCTCTCTCTCTCCTTTTTCTCCCTCTGTCCCTCTGGCTATACCCCTTGCCCATCCTCTGGGTTCCCCCCCTCCCCCCTTTCCTTCTCCCTGGGTCTCCTGTCCGATGATCCTCTCATATCCCTTTTGCCAATCACTTGTTCAGCTCTTGGCTCCATCCCTCCCCCTCCTGTCTTCTCCTATCATTTTGGATCTCCCCCTCCCCCTCCCACTTGCAAGTCTCTTACTAGCTCTTCCCTAGTACTGACGAAGGGTCTCGGCCCGAAACATCCACTGTACCTCTTCCTAGAGATGCTGCCTGGTCTGCTGCGTTCACCAGCAACTTTGAAGTGTGTTTCCAGCATCTGCAGAATTCCTCCTGTTTATGTTAGGGTAGAGCTTGATCATTTTTTGATTGGACATGGTATCAAAGGTTATGGGAAGAAGGCCGGGGAGTGGGGCTGAGGAAGGGAAAAAATGGATCAGCCATGATTGAATGGTGGAGAAGATTTGATGGGTCAAATGGGCGAATTATGCTCCTTTGTTTTATGGTCTGATGGTCTTATAGGATCTCCAATGAGAGTCTCTCTAATTGTCTGTATACACTGATTTCTATACACAATGGTTAGCAGTTAACACTACTAAAGAGACTTACATGAGTATTGCGAGTGAACAGATGACAATTTAAACTCAGCTCTCTGTTTGACTTTCAGCACCCTGCACGTGAGTGAGGACAGGAGGCTCTTTAACAACACTGGCTGACCTACAAATATCAAACATTCTTCTCCCTCATCTCTCAAAGCTCAAGGTGGCAAAGCTATTAAAATTCTTTATTATTATCCAAATGCCCTTGAATTGTCAGGTACAACTTAAACAGCCAGAACAATGCTAATGTTTCCCAGTTCCTGGCAATCTCTAGCTTTTAACGCAGACAAATGTCCCAGCCAAGTTAATTCATAGCATTTTAACAATGTGTAGTTATTCTGTACACTAAGCAAGCATGATTAACTTGGTACAAGAATATTAGAGGCGTATGCTTTTGCTTAGTATGTTTCTAAAACCTGCCTCCTTACTAACCTGCATAGAAGAATTATATCTGACAGTAATAGGGATTCACTTTCTCTATATGTAGAGGGGAAGACAAGCCAATTTGCTATCTCCAACAGAGGGAACAATCTCAGGTATTGATGGAGACGCAAGAGACTGCAGGAGCTGCAACCGGGAGCAAAACACAATATGCCGACAGAATCAGTGTGTCAAACAGCATCAGTGGGAGGACAGAAATTCAGATTGAAACCCTGCATCAGGCTGAAATCTGATGGCATGAAATATTAACAACTTTTTTCATCCCGCCAATGCTGTCTGATTGAGTGAGTTCTTCCAGCTGTGGATTGGTTCTCGGGAGCTATATCTTCAGAGGTAACCTCAAAAGGTACTGATGGTCATTGATATTCACTTAACCTATCTGTTTAATACAGTTACCTTGAATCAGTCCTCAATGTAAAAAAATCAAATAATGCTCCAGAAATAATTGTAGGCCGGGAATTGGAAGGGGGGCGGCACTCAAGAAAACCACAATTGCCAGGGGAAGTGATATTATAAATTGTTGGAGTTGTGTGCTGACATGTATTTAGGCCCTGATAAAATAACTGACTGGTGGTATACAATAATTTAAATTTTCCAGTATCCTCAATTCAGTAAAACCTAAATTCAATTTGAAAGTAGTGTCTTAACATTATTCAAAATAAGATGGAGACAGAAATTAGAAATAGAAATGACAATTAACAGCTGCTGCAGGAAAAGTATTAGGAACTTATTTAAAATACTTCAAAAAGTGCAAGGTAAACAGGCAATTAGCATTTCATAAATGCAGACGTGGAATCATCAGCAGAGATACAGACACAGACCCTTCAGTCCAACAGATTATTCTAGCCATCAGGCACCCATTTACTATTGTGTACTACTTCCATTGACTAACATTAGTTCCTTACACCTCAGAATCTTGGTCAATCAATTGCTTGTCTCTAAACTTCTTGAATGTTGTAAGAATAGCTACCTCTACCATCTTCTCGGGAAGTGGCTTCTAGACTTCAACTACTTTGTAGATGTAAAAGCTTTTCCTCAAATCCAATTTTTTTAACCTCTTATCTATGCATTTTTGACTCAGATACCTTCTACTATGGATAAAGGTTTCTTACTATCTATGCCATATACACCCCTGATAATTTTGTGTGCATCTATCAGATCCCAACTCCTCCACTCCAGTAAATACAAACACCGCAGGGATAGGAAAGTCATTAGAGGCAAATGAGCTTAATTTAGGGACATAAGTGGAAATAATTCTGAGGGACAGAATAAATCTACACTTGGAAAAGCAGGAGCTAATCAAAGTCAATTAGCATGGTCTAATCAGCAGAATATCATATCTACACAAATTGATGAATCCTTCACAAAGGTCAAAATGTAACTGTTGTAGTCTTCATGTAATTCACTAAGGCTTTTATCATAATACTACATGGGACACTGGTACAAAAGGTCAGAGCTTAGAGGATCCAGGGCATGATGGCAAATTGGATTCAGAAGAGGCTTAGTAAGTAAGAGGGTGATGGTAAAGGTGAAGAAAAGAGAAATGGTGGAAGAAATCTGCTGGCCAAGCAGTATCTGCGGAAAGAGAAAGAAGTTAATGTTTTAGATTCAAGATAGTCAGAGATGGGTGGATTATTTGAAGGGAAAGATTGGGCAAGACAGTCTTTTTTTAGATAGAGTTTTGAAGAGTGGCGATGATTTAACTGATACAAGCAAGACACTAAGGCCTCATGCTGAGATAGACAGGCATAGGATGTTTCCTTTTGCAGGAAAATCTGGAGCTGTTTAAAATTATGTGTTTCTTACTTGAGCAGAAATGAGGTGACATTTGTCTCCCAGTGGGTCAGGTGCAGTTGAACCTCACTTCCTTAAATGGTAGTGGTAGCTAGGTCTTTGAATATTAATAAATACTTGATAAGTAATGAGGTGAAGAATTGTCAAATTAAAATGGGAATGCAAAAATTGTGTTATAATCAAGTAAACTCTTATCTTACTAAGTGGCAGAGGAGCCCACTCCTGCTCTTAATTCATATGGTCACATGGCAATTTACCAGTGATCAAATTCTTTGAACAGTTTTTAAAACTTTCTGATAGCCAGGGATATTTTAAATCTACTCAACTATTTTTTTAAATTATTGAAATCCATAATTAAATAAATACACACAAAACACAAATAAATAATTACTAACATTGTTTTAAATAATTAAAAACATTGTCAAGTGGGCGAGGCTAAAGATAGTGCCAGAGGGCGACTTCTCCCGGTCCTTCAGCGAAACCATTTAAGTTTGTCTTCTTCTGATGTTTCTGTTTTCCTTTTCAAGGTGGATGGGATCCTGTTGGAGTCCGTGATCTACAGCTGCACTCAAACTGAGCTTCAGCACAACGGCATGTTCCTAGTCTCAGAGCTCACTGATTGGCCACGTTTTCAATTTCTCCAGGAGTGGCCTGAAGATGGGCGCCTTCCGAGTGCAGCATTGTGTGCCCTGTGGACCTGATTTCTCACCAGTGTCACAAACCGAAGTATCACAGGGAAGTGGAGCATCAAGACGTGAGTGCTACTGTCAGAAGCCTCTGAACTCAGGTGATTTCTTTCCTCTCTCTCTCTCTCTCTCTCTCTCGATGGTGAGTGAGAGTTTGCTGCCAATTCTCGACTAGGGGAAGCTCAGAATAGAAGTGGCACTACAGACAGACTGTTACATCGAAACAGTGACTGTTTGTCTCCCCTCTCACTGTGGAAGGAGTGATATCTCTCTCTCCCTTGTTAGTGAGAGTGAGAGAGCCTGAGGGATGTCAATCTGTTGGGATGATCAGTAGTTTTTGATGGACTGTAGACTGTGGTCTCTCCTTGAGGCTTTGCTGTTGCTTGCAAGGTGGGTGGTGGGAATGCTGATACTTTTTGCCGGAATAGGTGGCGAGAGGATTGATGCTGCTGGCTGCTGCTTGTGTGTGGAAGGGGGCAGGGGCTTTAGGTTTGTCACGTTCTTTTCTGTCATTCATTCTTTGGGGCTTTACCTTTGTTTCGAGGATGTCTACAGAGACTAAGATTATATTCTCTGATATTAAATGGAACGATTAAACTATTGCATATTAATAAGAATATAGGAAACTGGAGCTGGAGCAAACATTCGGCCCCTCAAGCCTGCACTGCCATTTAATATGATCATGACTTTGTATGGTGAAACTGCACACAGATGATACAAGGTTAGCAACACATTAAACAGATGGCAAAACTTCATCTTATCTCAGAGACACACAAGACTGTAGCTGCTGGAATTTGGAGCAACAAACAATCTGGAGGAACTCATTGGGTTGTTTACTATCCTGACACAGGGTTTCAATCTGAAATGTGAACAATCCTTTTCACTTCAAGATGCTGCTCAACCCCTCTATGTCTCTCCAACAGATTGCTTATTACTTCAACTTACGTATCTGAACTGACCCATTATTTCATACAGTCAGTAAAATTGCCTTTATTCCATGTATCATCTTTCCACAACTTCTTTGCTCTCTTGACGAGCTCATTGTTTGAAATGACAAAAGAAATATGAATAATTTTAGAGGGAGAACTAATATCACCAGCATTTTCAGTAACTGATCCAGGTTGGTTAATGCTGTCATTACTGAATTTCCAATGCTCTGTTGAGAGCAAATCTCAGATGAACACAATAATATCCCAAGGGAAGGAAGCACACACTCCACATTGCTTTGCGGACATAAGATCAGTGTTCCAACTAATGGATAAGAGCAGGCAGTCAGTCTGGAAAGCAAATTAATATTTCCAGGAGACTATCTGTTGGAACACTTTAGTCCCACCAGAATGACCATCACTACTGAGATGTATTGTAAGTATCAGAAAAGGAAAAGAAAAACTTTCCACTCTACTATTATTATGTGGGTGTTTGGGTTGGTGTGGTCTGTGTGTGTGTGTGTGTGTGTGTGTGTGTGTGTGTGTATGTGTCTGTGTGTGTGTCCACTCTACAATTATTATGTGCGTGTTTGGGTTACTGTGGTCTGTGTGTGTGTCCTTGTGTGTGTGTCTGTGTGCCTGTTCATGTGTGGGTGTATGTGTGTGTGTGTGTGTGTGTGTGTGTGTGTGTGTGTGTGTGTGTGTGTGTATATATGTGTGTGTATGTGTGTGTGTGTGTGTGTATGTGTGTGTGTCCATCTGTGTCTGCATATGTGTGTGTGTTGTCTGTGTGTGTGTCTGTCTGCCTATGTCTGCGTGTGTGTGTGTATGTGTGTGTGTCCATCTGTGTCTGCATATGTGTGTGTGTTGTCTGTGTGTGTGTCTGTCTGCCTATGTCTGCGTGTGTGTGTTGTTTCTGTCTTTGTGTGTGTCTGTGTGTGTGTGGTGTGTTTGTGTGTGCCTGTGTCTGTGTCTGTCTGTCTGTCTATGTCTACGTGTGTGTACGTGTATGTGTATGTACGTGTGCATGTCTGTGTGGTCTGCATGTGTGTGTGGGCATATGTGTGGGTGTATGTGTGTGTGTGTGTGTGCATGAGTGCGCATGTGTATGTGTGTGTATGGGTGTGTGCGCATGTCTGTATAGTCTACATATGTGTGTGTGCGTATTTTCTGTGTGTCTGCGTGCGTATGTGTGTGTCTGCATGTTTGCGTGTGTGTATGTGTGGTGTGTGTGTGTGTGTGTGTGTGTGTGTGTGTGTGTGTATACAAGTTCAGGCATGTGTATTGTGCATGCGGGTGTGTGTTCATGAGTAGGTGAGTGGGTGTCATTAGGATCCTCTTAACTATTTTACCCTTCACCTAACCTATAACCTATAAACTCTGTCTAGTTTCACCAACCTCAGTGAAAAAACCTGCTTGCATTCCCTCTGTCGATACCGCTCATCATTTTCTGCCCCTCTATAAAGTCTCCCCCCATTCTATGCTCCAGCGAATATTCCGCCCTTCCCTGTAATTCAGGTCCTCAAGTCCTGTCAACATCCTTGTAAATATTCTCTGTACTCTTTCAATCTTATTGATATTTTTCATACGGGTTCAAATTAAAGGTTCAAAGGTTACTTTATTATTAAAGTATATGATTCCGAGATTCTCCTTCTCCAGACAAACTTGAGACCAAGAAAAAAAGAGAACGGCAACACGATCGTCAACCCACAAAACCTTTCCCACACAAAAAATTTAACAACAGCATTGGCCTCCAAATCCCCATCTCCCCACATGAAATGCAAAAGAACATCAACCCCCTAACACCTTCCTCCCTCCCCCGCATGAAACGCAGAAAGAACATCGACCTCCGGACCCCTCTCTCATGGCAGAAATAAGTTAACAAGGAACTTGATCCCCAGCCGCCCTACCCTACAAAAAATGCCACAAGAACGTTGACCCCATTAAATCCCCCTCCTCACAGGAAAAAAAACAGAAAGAACAGGCTAAAAACACAGAATAAAAAAAGACTGAAAAAAAACCCATAGCTCATTGTCCAAAACCAGAGCCATTTCCATATTCAAAAGGCAGAAAACCTCGGTAACAACCTTTGGACACAGTGGCAGGCTGTGTGAGTGCATCTGAGGGTAGGCCACACAGGCTCCCCTCTCCAGCCACCTATCAGTGATCAGTGGGCAGTTAGCACTCACCTTCTGCATTTGCCTCGGTGTTCCAATCTTCCTCGTCACTGTAATTGGCAAACAAAGGGAGCTTTAATCAGCTTGCAGCCCATCGCACGGCCTTCTTGCCACAAGGCTCGCTGTCTCCCGGAATCCTGTCAGAGACAGCAAAACGCTGGGGTCACCCAAAAACTCTCCAAACTGCAAACCATGGGCTCCAACAGTTCCAGAAACACATTCAAGATGAAAAAGGGACACAAGGCACGTAAAAGAAGGGAAATAAATAGTTTTGTGGTCTACCCAGAAGATCTTGACAGTGGAAGCATTGTACACAGGTGCCATTTTTACCAGAAAGGTGACCAGAACTTCATACAATACACCAAATTTGCCCTCACCAATATCCTATACACTTTAAACCAAACATTTCAACTGCTGTACTCAAAACCTCTGTTTTATGAAGGTTAATGTGCTAAAAGCTGTCTTTATAACCCTACCACCTGTGACAACACTTTCATTAAAGTATGTATCTGCTTTCTCAAGTAGCTTTGCTCTACGGCACTCCTTAGTGCCCAAACATTTGCTATTCAAGTCCTCTCAGGTGCAACACCTCACACAAGTCCAAACAATCAAGATCTGACAATAATTTTCAATGCACTTGATTCACTGAGTATCAACTGACTTCAGACTGAGTAAGATCCTAAAAAAGATGTTTCTGACTCATTCTGGGAGGAAGATGGTGACTGGGCTGAGCTAGCTGGTTGGGAGTTAGGCAGGGACTACATGATAAGGGCTGACATGAATGTCGTAAAATTGAAGTCTGATATAATCCTAGAAGTGCATTTGGAAACTACTTGTCATTAACATATTACATTATTTAAAAACTATGTAAGTCCTCAATCATGCAAATAATAAATGGAGCCTCTTGTGTGATAGTTAATCACGTAAAGGAAGATTACCCTAGGCTGTAATTAACTAAACTTCTGAAATAAGAACAGGGGGACCATTAAAAAAAAGATGCTGAAAATATATTTCAAGGAAAACCTGAAATCTTTTCTTCATCCAAACAATTGCGCCTTCCACTGTTCCAAATCTACACTCCAAGAAATGCAAATATTTCCCAATCTCCATGACTGAGGAATGTGTTCCATTGACTTCTCCTTCCTGAAGCCCACAAGCAATTCCTTGGTCTTACTGACAGAGTGCAAAGTTGTATTTGTGACACCATTCAACCAGCTGAAGGGATAGATGAATGTTTAATTCTGTACATGATTTATGGAATAGGTATACAAAGAAAATTAACAATTGAAGCTTAGGAGCCAGGTTTTGTTCTTTTGATGAAGATCAATATCATCTGTACAAATACAGTTTAGTATACATGTCCCTAAAGACAAATTTCTGCGTGTTTGCTTTCAATTCACTGTTTGTTTCCTGTGTTTTATAATTTATATTCTATTGAGGGAACATTGTAACAATGAATCTAATTTGCAGGTCTGGCGAGTGAGACAGGAAACACTGACTGTGAATAAGTATATTCACAAAATCTCTTAAAGGCAAAGTCCAAAGTACTCTTGTTTCTCTCTCTCTCTCTCTCTCTCTCCTCCAATTCCATTTCTGGCAAACATCAGTCTCAGTCCTTTTCAGGGAATGGTGAATCTGGCTGAGGACAAAAGGAGCCCTTTCTGCAGGGGGCTTGAAGAATAACCCTTTGCCCTCAGCAGCCTCCCTCTGCAGGAAACATAAAAGTTGTGGTGGTAGGGGATTTTAATTTTCCACATATTGTTTGGGACTCCCATACTGCTAGGTGTCTAGATGGGTTAGAGTTTGTAAAATGTGTTCAGGAAAGTTTTCTAAATCAATATATAGAGGTACCAACTAGAGGGGATGCAATATTGGATCTCCTGTTAGGAAACGATTTAGGACAAGTGACGGAAGTGTGTGTAGGGGAGCACTTTGGTTCCAGTGATCATAACACCATGAGTTTCAACTTGATCATGGTTAAAGGTAGATCTGGTCTTAGGGTTGAGGTTCTAAACTGGAAGAAGGCCAAATCTGAAGAAATGAGAAAGGATCTAAAAAGCGTAGATTGGGACAGGTTGTTCTCTGGCAAGGATGTGATCGGTAAGTGGGAAGCCTTCAAAGGAGAAATTTTGAGAGTGCAGAGCTTGTATGTTCCTGTCAGGATTAAAGACAAAGTGAATAGGAATAAGGAACCTTGGTTCTCAAGGGATATTGCGACTCTGATAAAGAAGAGAGAGTTGTATGACATGTATAGGAAACAGGGAGAAAATAAGGTGCTTGAGGAGTATAAAAAGTGCAAGAAAATACTTAAGAAGGAAATCAAGAGGACTAAAAGAAGACATGAGGTTGCCTTGGCAGTCAAAGTGAAGGATAATCCAAAGAGCTTTTACAGGTATATTAAGAGTAAAAAGATTGTAAGGGATAAAATTGGTCCTCTTGAAGATCAGAGTGGTCGGCTATGTGCAGAACCAAAAGAAATGGGAAAGATCTTAAATGGGTTTTTTGCGTCTGTATTTACTAAGGAAACTGGCATGAAGTCTATGGAATTGAGGGAATCAAGTAGTGAGATCATGGAAAATGTACAGATTGAAAAGGAGGAGATGCTTGCTATCTTGAGACAAATTAAAGTAGATAAATCCCCGGGACCTGACAGGGTATTCCCTCGGACCTTGAAGGAGAATAGTGTTGAAATTTCAGGGGCCCTGGCAGATATATTTAAAATGTCGGTGTCCACGGGCGAGGTGCTGAAGGATTGGAAAATGGCTGCTGTTGTTCCGTTATTTAAAAAAGGATCAAAAAGTAATCCGGGAAATTATAGGCCGGTAAATTTGACGTCGGTAGTGGGTAAATTATTGGAGGGAATACTAAGAGACAGAATCTACCAGCATTTGGATAGACAGGGACTTATTAGGGAGAGTCAACATGGCTTTGTGTGTGGTAGGTCATGTTTGACCAACCTACTGGAGTTTTTCGAGGAGGTTAGCAGGAAAGTGGATGAAGGGAAGGCAGTGGACGTTGTCTACATGGACTTCAGTAAGACCTGTGATGAAAAACCAAGTTATCAGAAGATTGATACTGATGAGACAGATAAGGGAGACAATGGAGAAGCGTATAAAATGTTAATGAGAGAGGAGAGAGATAATGGAAAAGAAACACAATTAAGAGTATTGACAGACCGATTGCTTTGAACCTGAACTGTCTGAAGTTTGATGGACAGGCGATACCCCAGCAGGGGGATAAAAAGAACAGGTTCGCTAAGGCACGACAGACACCATGAGATCACGAGATAATGAGACCCTGGAAGTACGGTGTGCCCCCACAAGTTGGTGGGAGTTTGGAGGCCTGTTCGCGGGACCGACCATAGACGCACAGGGTGAAAAGGTACGATCGGCGGGAACCTGGTGTGTGTGTCCGCCCTTGCCCGGGTGCCAGGTTCACCGCGGGAGAACGGTCGTATCTGGAACGGAGGGGTCACAGTCGGTGACCACAGCAGACATAAAAGGGTTCTGAAAGCTAACTGCGAAGAACAAAGGTCTGTTTGAATCAGAATTTGCATATTCACTCTTTCTCTCTCCAACGGCACAACAGCGATTACTGCGAACTGTACTCAGCTGAACTGAACTCTGCGTCACTTGACACTGATCATTTTACCCCTAGACTGCGATAGAGCTTGATTGATTCCTATTATCCTAGTTCTGTGTACAAGTGTGTTTTGTCATTGCTAACCTGTTGCATTTATATCCTTACAATTAGAGTGCTGTGTTATTTATCTCTTCAATAAAAGTTTCTTAGTTCCAGTAATCCAGACTCCAACTAAGTGGAAACAACAGGAATTCTGCAGATGCTGGAAATTCAAGCAACACACATCAAAGTTGCTGGTGATCGCAGCAGGCCATGCAGCATCTCTAGGAAGAGGTGCAGTCGACGTTTCAGGCCGAGACCCTTTGTCAGGACTAACTGAAGGAAGAGTGAGTAAGAGATTTGAAAGTTGGAGGGGGAGGGGAAGATCCAAAATGATGGGAGAAGACAGGAGGGGGAGGGATGGAGCCAAGAGCTGGACAGGTGATTGGCAAAAGGGATACGAGAGGATCATGGGACAGGAGGTCCGGGAAGAAAGACAAGGGGGGGGGAACCCAGAGGATGGGCAAGGGGTATATTCAGAGGGACAGAGGGAGAAAAAGGAGAGTGAGAGAAAGAATGTGTGTATAAAAGTAAGTAACAGATCGGGTACGAGGGGGAGGTGGGGCCTTAGCGGAAGTTAGAGAAGTTGATGTTCATGCCATCAGGTTGAAGGAGTAGAGGAAGCCGTGGATAGACACGTCAGAATATTCAGGGCCCCAAACAGTCCTTCTAGGTGAGGCGACACTTCACCTGTGAGTCGGTTGGGGTGATATACTGCGTCCGGTGCTCCCGATGTGGCCTCTTATATATTGGCGAGACCCAACGCTGACTGGGAGACTGCTTTGCTGAACACCTACGCTCTGTCCGCCAGAGAAAGCAGGATCTCCCAGTGGCCACACATTTTAATTCCACATCCCATTCCCACTCTGACATGTCTATCCATGGCCTCTTCTACTCTAAAGATGAAGCCACACTCAGGTTGGAGGAACAACACCTTATATTCCGTCTGGGTAGCCTTCAACCTGATGGCATGAACATCGACTTCTCTAACTTCCTCTAATGCCCCACCTCCCCCTCGTACCCCATCTGTTACTTACTTTTATACACACATTCTTTCTCTCACTCTCCTTTTTCTCCCTCTGTCCCTCTAAATATACCCCTTGCCCATCCTCTGGGTTTCCTCCCTTCCTTGTCTTTCTTCCCGGACCTCCTGTCCCATGATCCTCTCGTATCCCTTTTACCAATCAACTGTCCAGCTCTTGGCTCCATCCCTCCCCCTCCTGTCTTCTCCTATCATTTTGGATCTCCCCCTCCCCCTCCAACTTTCAAATCTCTTACTTACTCTTCCTTCAGTTAGTCCTGATGAAGGGTCTCGGCCTGAAACATCGACTGCACCTCTTCCTAGAGATGCTGCCTGGCCTGCTGTGTTCACCAGCAACTTTAATGTGTGTTGCTCCAACTAAGTGGTCCATTTCTGCTGGTTTGGCAACCCAGTTACGGGGTACGTAACAGGCCTTTGACAAGGTCCCACATAGGAGGTTAGTTAGGAAAATTCATTTGCTAGGTATACATGGAGAGGTGGTAAATTGGATTAGACATTGGCTCAATGGAAGAAGCCAAAGAGTGGTAATAGAGAATTGCTTCTCAGAGTGGAGGCCTGTGACTAGTGGTGTGCCACAGGGATCAGTGCTGGGTCCATTGTTATTTGTCATCTATATCAATGATCTGGATGATAATGTGGTAATTTGGATCAGCAAGTTTGCTGATGATCCAAAGATTGGAGGTGTAGTGGACAGTGAGGAAGGTTTTCAGAGCCTGCAGAGGGACATGGACCAGCTGGAAAAATGGGCTGAAAAATGGCCTATGGAGTTTAATACAGACAAGTGTGAGGTATTGCACTTTGGAAAATAAAATTATGATGGGCATAGATAGAGTGAGTGCAAGCAGGCTTTTTCCACTGAGGCAAGGGGAGGAAAAAAAACAGAGGACATGGGCTAAGGGTGAAGGGGGAAAGGTTTAAAGGGAACATTAGGGGGGGCTTCTTCACACAGAGAGTGGTGGGAGTATGGAATGAGCTGCCAGACGAGGTGGTAAATACAGGTTCTTTTCTAACATTTAAGAATAAATTGGACAGATACATGGATGGGAGGTGTATGGAGGGATATGGTCCGTGTGCAGGTCAGTGGGACTAGGCAGAAAATGGTTCGGCACAGCCAAGAAGGGCCAAAATGCCTGTTTCTGTGCTGTAGTTTTTCTATGGTTTTACCAGACAGTACTTCCTCCACATTACATAGAGGGAGGGAGTGGAAACCCCATTTACTGGCTCCTATGGGACCCCAGTTTTGAGCAATGTTAAAATCATTTCTTTATGGGATATGTGGGATCACCCACATCCCCATCTGTTTATCCAACTTCCGTACCTGTCTCCATACACCCTCTTCTACATCCTCTAAGCCTTGTGATAATTATAATTAAAGGATGACCAGCAGCCAGTGCTATTAAAGGCAGCACTACCCCTTTTATTGGAAAAGCTGCTGCCATAACCACATGTTTTATGATTCCAAAAGTTAATTCAACATTCTCTGGTGGAATACCACTATTGGGGTATAATTTTATGGTAAGAGCCCTCTAGCGTAGAACTTTAGTGCCCCCTCTGCTCTGCTGCATTCTGTTTGGGGTTTTAAATTTCGTTCAGTATGAGAATGGTAGTTAGATTTAACTGCAGCCATTGCTCTAAACCATAGTGATGCATACTGCTCAGGGGAAGCAAGCAGTGTTCTCAGGGTATTGATTGTGTGTTGGGTTGACATGGTCCCTTAAACATTGATCTTTCTGTTACATACGATCACTCTGGTATTCCCCTCACCCCATATCCTCAATAAACTCATGGACAAAGACACCACAGCCTTTTGTCTGTAACTATCCCCTAAATTCATTTATTCCTTAGTGGAGAATTCTCTGACCTTTGTTGTCCTGAAGGTTCTCATTGTCCCACCCCCCACATTTATCTGATCCTCTTCACACCCTCTCCCTGAGAGGAAACAACCACTGACTGAACCCTATGGTAGGTGCGGGAATGCCTGCTTACTAGCCTGGCCCATGTTGGTTTGGACACGCAAGGGAGAGGGCGATCATTTTGAAGTTTAAACTGAGGGGTCCAAGCAGCCCTCTCTCCTTCCTTTTTGTCATCCAGTCAGACATCCGCTTCCTCTATCCCCACAATAGGATCTTTACCCTACCCTTTACCCTATCAAATTAAAGAGGCTAGGCGTGAGGAGGTTAGTTCACAACAGGGGGATGGGAATCAGTGCAGAGAGACAGAGGGGTGTAAAGTGAGGGCAGAAGCAAAAAGTAGTAAGGTGAAAAGTAAAAGTGGCAGGCCGACAAATCCAGAGCAAGCATTAAAAAGGGCCACTTTTCAGCATAATTGTATAAGGGCTAAGAGAGTTGTAAAAGAGCGCCTGAAGGCTTTGTGTGTCAATGCAAGGAGCATTCGTAATAAGGTGGATGAATTGAAAGTGCAGATTGTTATTAATGATTATGATATAGTTGGGATCACAGAGACATGGCTCCAGGGTGACCAGGGATGGGAGCTCAACGTTCAGGGATATTCAATATTCACGAGGGATAGACATGAAGGAAGGGGAGGTGGGGTGGCGTTGCTGGTTAAAGAAGAGATTAACGCAATAGAAAGGAAGGACATAAGCCGGGAAGATGTGGAATCGATATGGGTAGAGCTGCGTAACACTAAGGGGCAGAAGACGCTGGTGGGAGTTGTGTACAGGTCACCTAACAGTAGTAGTGAGGTCGGAGATGGTATTAAATAGGAAATTAGAAATGTATGCAATAAAGGAACAGCAGTTATAATGGGTGACTTCAATCTACATGTAGATTGGGTGAACCAAATTGGTAAAGGTGCTGAGGAAGAGGATTTCTTGGAATGTATGCGGGATGGTTTTTTGAACCAACATGTCGAGGAACCAACTAGAGAGCAGGCTATTCTGGACTGGGTTTTGAGCAATGAGGAAGGGTTAATTAGCAATCTTGTCGTGAGAGGCCCCTTGGGTAAGAGTGACCATAATATGGTGGAATTCTTCATTAAGATGGAGAGTGACATAATTAATTCAGAAACAAAGGTTCTGAACTTAAAGAGGGGTAACTTTGAAGGTATGAGACGTGAATTAGCTAAGTTAGACTGGCAAATGACACTTAAAGGATTGACGGTGGATATGCAATGGCAAGCATTTAAAGGTTGCATGGATGAACTGCAACAATTGTTCATCCCAGTTTGGCAAAAGAATAAATCAAGGAAGGTAGTGCACCCGTGGCTGACAAGAGAAATTAGGGATAGTATCAATTCCAAAGAAGAAGCATACAAATTAGCCAGAGAAAGTGGCTCACCTGAGGACTGGGAGAAATTCAGAGTTCAGCAGAGGAGGACAAAGGGCTTAATTAGGAAGGGGAAATAAGATTATGAGAGAAAACTGGCAGGGAACATAAAAACTGACTGTAAAAGCTTTTATAGATATGTAAAAAGGAAAAGACTGGTAAAGACAAATGTAGCTCCCCTGCAGACAGTAACAGGTGAATTGATTATGGGGAGCAAGGACATGGCAGACCAATTGAATAATTACTTTGGTTCTGTCTTCACTAAGGAGGACATAAATAATCTTCCAGAAATAGTAGGGGACAGGGGGTCCAGTGAGATGGAGGAACTGAGCAAAATACATGTTAGTAGGGAAGTGGTGTTAGGTAAATTGAAGGGATTGAAGGCAGATAAATCCCCAGGGCCAGATGGTCTGCATCCCAGAGTGCTTAAGGAAGTAGCCCAAGAAATAGTGGATGCACTAGTGATAATTTTTCAAAACTCGTTAGATTCTGGACTAGTTCCTGAGGATTGGAGGGTGGCTAATGTAACTCCACTTTTTAAAAAGGGAGGGAGAGAGAAACCGGGGAATTATAGACCGGTTAGCCTAATGTCGGTGGTGGGGAAACTGCTGGAGTCAGTTATCAAGGATGTGATAACAGCACATTTGGAAAGCAGTGAAATGATCAGACAAAGTCAGCATGGATTTGTGAAAGGAAAATCATGTCTGATGAATCTCATAGAATTTTTTGAGAATGTAACTAGTAGAGTGGATAGGGGAGAACCAGTGGATGTGGTATATTTGGATTTTCAAAAGGCTTTTTGACAAGGTCCCACACAGGAGATTAGTGTGCAAACTTAAAGCACACAGTATTGGGGGTAAGGTATTAGTGTGGGTGGAGAGTTGGTTAGCAGACAGGAAGCAAAGAGTGGGAATAAAGGGGACTTTTCAGAATGGCAGGCGGTGACTAGTGGGGTACCGCAAGGCTCGGTGCTGGGACCCCAGTTGTTTACAATATATATTAATGACTTGGATGAGGGAATTAAATGCAGCATCTCCAAGTTTGCGGATGACACGAAGCTGGGTGGCAGTGTTAGCTGTGAGGAGGATGCTAAGAGGATGCAGGGTGACTTGGATAGGTTGGGTGAGTGGGCAAATTCATGGCAGATGCAATTTAATGTGGATAAATGTGAAGTTATCCACTTTGGTGGCAAAAATAGGGAAACAGATTATTATCTGAATGGTGGCCGATTAGGAAAAGGGGAGGTGCAACGAGACCTGGGTGTCATTATACACCAGTCATTGAAAGTGGGCATGCAGGTACAGCAGGCGGTGAAAAAGGCGAATGGTATGCTGGCATTTATAGCGAGAGGATTTGAGTACAGGAGCAGGGAGGTACTACTGCAGTTGTACAAGGCCTTGGTGAGACCACACCTGGAGTATTGTGTGCAGTTTTGGTCCCCTAATCTGAGGAAGGACATCCTTGCCATAGAGGGAGTACAAAGAAGGTTCACCAGATTGATTCCTGGGATGGCAGGGCTTTCATATGAAGAAAGACTGGATGAACTGGGCTTGTACTCGTTGGAATTTAGAAGATTGAGGGGGGATCTGATTGAAACGTATAAGATCCTAAAGGGATTGGACAGGCTAGATGCAGGAAGATTGTTCCCGATGTTGGGGAAGTCCAGAACGAGGGGCCACAGTTTGAGGATAGAGGGGAAGCCTTTTAGGACCGAGATTAGGAAAAACTTCTTCACACAGAGAGTAGTGAATCTGTGGAATTCTCTGCCACAGGAAACAGTTGAGGCCAGTTCATTGGCTATATTTAAGAGAGAGTTAGATATGGCCCTTGTGGCTACGGGGATCAGGGGGTATGGAGGGAAGGCTGGGGCGGTGTTCTGAGTTGGATGATCAGCCATGATCATAATAAATGGCGGTGCAGGCTCGAAGGGCCGAATGGCCTACTCCTGCACCTATTTTCTATGTTTCTATTGTAGCTCGAACCTTAACAGGCTTGGGCTGCCAATCAGATTGGTATGCAGTCTGTAGCTTCATTATCTGACAAACTACCTGAATATTGTTATCCTCCAAATTTGTAGCCCAACCCTGATCCATCAATAACAATTCTCTCAGAATAATACAGCACTAACTGAGATTTTCCAATTCATTCCAAAGACTCAGTATTGTTTTATACTGACGCCTTACAATTGCTGCAAACAGCCAGAAAGCATCCTGCCGGCTATCCTTTCCCCTGGGAAAACCCGTTGATGTAAATATGGAAACAATGTGATTTCATCCTCGGTGAAATCTAGCTGGTCTGACCAATCAACCAGCATTCCATAACCCATCAGTAGGTTGGCAAGACTTTCAAACCGTCACTATTATCTGTCCACCCTGAGAATCTGCATCTCTCATATGGAGGGTCCATGCTTTTAAAGAAATGCATTTCTGCTCAAACTACCAAACCCTGCTTGCAGCTCCAAAATATAACATTGAATCAGGTTCATGAGTCTGGCAAGTGAGACAGGGAACATTGACTTCGAATAAGTATATTGATCACTTATTTACAAACAGTAAAAATTTGACCAAGCATTCATGTTCCCCAAGTTACAGAAACTATAAAGGTGAATATTCAACAAACATTCTTAATTAAAAGTGCACATGGAGCATCCGTTCCCTATGGTCATGTGCACTGCTTGCCTTAAACAAAGGAAGAGACAGCAAGCCCCTTCTAAGTGCCATTTTATACACAAGATATTTGACAATGGACATCAGGCACTAACCAATGGGAAAAGCAACTATAGTTTCTAAACCAATCATGACAAAGCAACTTTTGACCATCAGAATAAGCCACACCCATCCCCAGAGGACATACACTTGTAACTATCTTCCAGGTTCTGAACAGTGTGAAACTTAAAGAAAAATAGATTATTAAGCTTCAGTGTAAAATGTAATTTTAACAGCTAATCTCTTCACACTTAAAGTTGTTAATTTATGGAGTAGGTGTTGTCTAATGTGGAGAGTATAAAGTTTTCTGCAGCAGTCTGAGAGTGAAAAAAGCGGTACAGAATTCTTAATCAAGGCGAAGCAAAAAGAAGCACAGTCAATGAATCAGTGAACGACAGAGAACAGTTTAGAAACTATGAACACCCCACAGGGATACGGAGAGGAAAGTAAAGGAAAATTATAGAAAATTTACTGATATTGCACTGATAAAACAGACATAACTGCACCAAATGGAATACAATGTAAGCAAATGTAAAGTCCCATGAAAATTCCATGAGCATTCATGAATGTTTTCTAAACAGTCAGAAACTAGAAACCATAGAAACCATAGAAACTACAGCACAGAAACAGGCCTTTTGGCCCTTCTTGGCTGTGCCGAACCATTTTCTGCCTAGTCCCACTGACCTGCACACGGACCATATCCCTCCATACACCTCCTATCCATGTATCTGTCCAATTTATTCTTAAATGTTAGAAAAGAACCTGTATTTACCACCTCGTCTGGCAGCTCATTCCATACTCCCACCACTCTCTGTGTGAAGAAGCCCCCCCCTAATGTTCCCTTTAAACTTTTCCCCGCTCACCCTTAACCCATGTCCTCTGTTTTTTTTCTCCCCTTGCCTCAGTGGAAAAAGCCTGCTTGCATTCACTCTATCTATACCCATCATAATTCTATATACCTCTATCAAATCTCCCCTCATTCTTCTACGCTCCAGGGAACCACTGAGGAGGAAAGACATCAACCACAGGGTTAAGATAGAATTTGAGTCTAGAAATGTATTTTCCACTCCCACATCAATTAATTTTGTTTAAGAATATGGAAGGCTCCAACAATCCTGCTTAAAGAACTAACTATACTTCTCTGTAATCATATGAGAGGTATACAACTCTCTGCAAACAAGCCTCAGTAAGAGTTATCCAAACTGGCAACCTAGTCTCCACATCTTCAGATGGTTTCAGCAGATTCACCCTCAAAATCAGGGCAGAAATGCCAAAAGAAATCCCGCAAAAAAGATGTAGCTCATCAGTTCTAATGAAAGAATGCTATAAGTGGGTTCTAAAGATGTTTTGATCCCAGAAAAATAGTAAGGCCATTGTTGTAATCCTGTAGTCCTTGGTGAAAGCAGTATAGTTTCAACTGGTTTCTGCTGGAAAATTAGACTTCAATTCATAAATTTACCTGAGATATTGATGCATGCAGAGATTTCAAACATGATCTGATTGAATTTCTTTAAATGATTCATATTTATATACAGTGAAGTATTTCTTCCAGTGAGGAGATTTAGAACATATTATGTAATTTCAAGAGCAATATCAGGAACTACTTGTTCATACAGAGGAGAAGAACTTGAAGCCACACACAGAAATGCTGAAGAAACTCAGCAGGTCAGGTAACATCTTTGGAGATGAATAGATAGTCGACATATCAAGCTGAGACCCTTCTTCAGAAATTAAAGCATTTGTACATTTTACGGAAGTTCTAGTAACAGCCATATTATGTATGTTGGATCATATTAGCAATAATTTCTGGGTCAATTGATGACCATTAGAAGATGGACTCTGTATTCTAGGCATAACTCACTGCAGTACAGCTGGTGTTTACTTAGAGTCAATTGCATTCTAGGTTACATAGGGCTTGTTTCCTGTATTGCTGCAACAAAATACAGCATGAGGGGGATTCCTGTGACCCTTATTAATTAACTTCAATAAAAATCTGCAGCATATTGTTAAAGTCTTTGAGAATAAATTACCACTATCACTTTGGTGTCCTGCAACTGCGCCTCCCATTTTGTTTAGTCATATACTAGAGGTAACGTCACTGATCTGAGGCTCCTTCTTGCAAACACTATTAACCTGAATGCAGTGATCAATGGCCTGCTGATCAGCTTGTACCTTGAAAGAAAGAGCTTTGGGAGACTCATAGTACAGGAGTTGGTGGGACAAGTTAATAGAGAGTTCACGCATCATGGTTCCCTCTCCTGTGTTCTTTAAGAGGAACCTCCAGGACTCCATTGTGGTCTGTGTCACCACTGCACAGTGAAATCCAAGGAGAAAATTCTTGAATTGCAATTTGTTCCCAAATGGTCACTGTTTCAATACGAGCCAGTAATGTCCTGTTTAAACAAATGAACTTGTATGCTATTGTGTAGCTCTTCCATCCCAGGTTCACAGTTTTTTTGAGAAACGGACATTGATGTAAATGTTATAAAGGGCCCATGCAGCATAATGTACTCTCATGCACTCCACTGTCTCAAAAATTTAATGGATGTTGAGTTTATTAAATGTTCCGTGATCAGGTCATTTGGGGTACTTGTGCTTTAATAGAATAGAATAGGTTTGAGTAATTCTAAAGTACACCTAATTGAAGCATAATGGCACAAAGAATCAAAGGGGAATTGATAGAGGCATGAATTACATATCATTACCTCACTGATTCTTGAGAATTTGGATAAAACAGGTTTTAGTTTTGAAAAGAAAAAATTTTAAATGTTAAGAAATCTAAACTTATATGTTTTCAGAACAAGGTCTCAGCAATCAAGCAACCTCCTGATTTTGTAATTTTTTCATAAAATATGTGTTTTTCCTGTCATTACTTAGCTTTTGTCAACACAGTCAGACACAATATTCCTATTTATTTAGTCTCATATACAAAAGATTTAGAGCTTTTACATCATTGTGTTTTATATGCTGTTAAATGTTGAATATTCACTTTGGTTCATTTTTTATACTATTTCACGTGTATTTCTTTAAAAACTCTTATATCATGCAACTGTTATCATCAGTATTAAATATATAAAATAACAATTTTGGACATAAAAACACATTTTTAATTTTAAAGAGACAATTACTTTAATAAATCAACTGTCTTGGAGGAAGAGATTGTAAGCATATTAATCTAAAACAAGGAAAGTTCCATCTGACGGTGGTGACTAAGACCAGACAGTGGTGGCAGTGGCCTAATTACAACAAACAATTCCAACCTTCTCACTGCTCAACTCAATGCTGCCTTGCTTAACAACTTTATTTAACAATTTGGTACAACAAATAACAAATTGTCATATACGTTTTATCCTTCTGTAAATATTAACAACAATGGTAAACAGCAAAATAAAAACTACAGTACAACTGCAATGTTTAAAAATAAACATCAGAAAACACACCAGGAACTAAAAAAAAAGTCCATCCATTTCTGGCCTTGAAAATCTTCAAAAATGTTCAGTCAGCTTTATCAGGAAGTAAATGATTAATATTCTCCTCCTCTATGAAGTCCATGACTTCAGCAGACAGGTTGTAGATCTCCCTCATCCTGCTTGCGTGACCCGGTGATGATGGTTCCATCAGTTTGACTAGAAACTGGTACGAAGCACATCCTTTCCACCTGGTTTTAGATGGAAGTGCGTGTTGGGCCCATGAGGGTGGAAAAACTCCACTTGAACATCTTGATGATGAGCATCCACAGTGACAGCCTTTGATAACCACCAGTTTTGGTCATAAATGACTGCTAGCCAGTCTCCACAATTAATGACACCAGCAGATATATCTGTCGTAGTCCCGTCAGGACCACTCTGGAGTTTCTGCTCCATTTCCTCCAATAGCATTGCCAAATGTCCTTGGTTCTTTCCCATTGTGGTAGGGCCATCATTCTCCTCAGCCTGTACCCTGGCATGTGTATTTTCAGTCAACTGAAATGTTGTTGGGCTGAAACACTGGCTCATCTGTGGCTCACTGCAGAAACATGACAATAATCTGCAATGGGTGCTGTTTCTGTAAGGCAGACATCCCACCCCTCCCGGAAGTTCCAGGAGTCTCCCGCATATTGATGGCAGCTCCCTGACACCCGCAAGTTATATACAATATCCCAGAAATTGATTTCTTGAGAAGGAGAGTGACAGCGGGAGCGGGAGTGAGAACGGGAACGGGAATGGGAGCAAGAGCGAGAATGGGAGCAAGCATCCTGATTGGTCTCTTTTTGAGTTAAGTAGACTTAGCAGTTTTCTCTGTGGGCGGGCTTTACAGTCGACCTCTGCCTTTCCATCAGTTCAGTTTAGTGTCCTGCACCGCCATGGCAGAGTGTTTCAAAAAAATATATAAAAGACACTTCACCCCAGACTACACTAAAGTTTATCCCTGCCTATTTGGTGTCAAAAATAATGACAGAGTTGTAGGCTGCACTAGTTGCAGCAGTGACTTTTCCATTGCCCAAATGACTGTAAAAGGCATATTGAAGTGAGTTTACAGGTGTCATTCATTTATTAGCATAGCTAACGTTATTTAAACTAGCTGCTAAGGAGCCACTCAATTGATGTCCTACGTGATGAGGCCAAACTCCCTGTAGACGTGCTTAAAGTTGTAATAGAATAAAAAGACAACTCCATGATAAAGATAGCCGAGTCAAGGGATATGGGGAGAAGGTAGGAACAGGGTACTGATTGCGGATGATCAACCATGATCACAGTGAATGGCGGTACTGGCTCAAAGGGCCGAATAGCCTACACCTGCACCTATTGTCTATTGATAATATATTATCAATAAGTACAGAAATAGCAAAAAACTATGCCTGCTCATCAACCATGTGAACATGGCACTGGAACCTGAATATTCACAGGATCTATACAAGTTCATTCGGACAGAAGAAAGGTCATACAGTATTTTGGTTAATGAAAGCAGCGATATCATGTGTGAGAAGGAATGTGCCATTTTAGCCAGGTACTAGAATGAAACACAGGATAAGGTAACAGTTGGATTTGTAGACATACCAGTGTGCAATGATGCCAAAGCTGAAAACATATTCAACTGCATTGCATCATCCATGCATGACAAAGGCCTTGAATGGTCTAATTGTGTAGGATTTAGCAGTGACAACTGCAATGTGATGATTGGCAAAAACAACTCTATCTTATCAAGAGTGAAAGCACAGGCCCCTTATATTTATAGCGTTGGCTGTCCAAGTCACCTAGTTAGCATTTGTGCCAAAACTGCTGCTGAGGAGCTCTCAATGTCACCTGAACAACTGCTCATTGACATCTACTACTACTTTGAGAAAAGTTCCAAACAAAGGGAAGACCTAAAACAGTTTCAAGAATTCTTCAGTGTTGCCCAGCAGAGAGTACAAAAGCATTGTCCTACATGCTGGCTTTCTTTAGGAAAAGGTTTGGATCATCTGCTCCACCAATGGCCAACCTTTATTTCATATTTTAAGTCAAAGGGCCAGATGGTCTGCATCCTAGAGTGCTTAAAGAAGTAGCCCAAGAAATATTGGATGCATTAGTGATAATTTTTCAAAACTCGTTAGATTCTGGACTAGTTCCTGAGGATTGGAGGGTGGCTAATGTAACCCCACTTTTTAAAAAGGGAGGGAGAGAGAAACCGGGGAATTATAGACCGGTTAGCCTAACGTCGGTGGTGGGGAAACTGCTGGAGTCAGTTATCAAAGATGTGATAACAGCATATTTGGAAAGCGGTGAAATCATCGGACAAAGTCAGCATGGATTTGTGAAAGGAAAATCATGTCTGACGAATCTCATAGAATTTTTTGAGGATGTAACTAGTAGAGTGGATAGGGGAGAACCAGTGGATGTGGTATATTTGGATTTTCAAAAGGCTTTTGACAAGGTCCCACACAGGAAATTAGTGTGCAAACTTAAAGCACACGGTATTGGGGGTAAGGTATTGATGTGGATGGAGAATTGGTTAGCAGACAGGAGGCAAAGAGTGGGAATAAAGGGGACCTTTTCAGAATGGCAGGCGGTGACTAGTGGGGTACCGCAAGGCTCAGTGCTGGGACCCCAGTTGTTTACAATATATATTAATGACTTGGATGAGGGAATTAAATGCAGCATCTCCAAGTTTGCGGATGACACGAAGCTGGGTGGCAGTGTTAGCTGTGAGGAGGATGTTAAGAGGATGCAGAGTGACTTGGATAGGTTGGGTGAGTGGGCAAATTCATGGCAGATGCAATTTAATGTGGATAAATGTGAAGTTATCCACTTTGGTGGCAAAAATAGGGAAACAGATTATTATCTGAATGGTGGCCGATTAGGAAAAGGGGAGGTGCAACGAGACCTGGGTGTCATTATACACCAGTCATTGAAACTGGGCATGCAGGTACAGCAGGCGGTGAAAAAGGCGAATGGTATGTTGGCATTTATAGCGAGAGGATTCGAGTACAGGAGCAGGGAGGTACTACTGCAGTTGTACAAGGCCTTGGTGAGACCACACCTGGAGTATTGTGTGAAGTTTTGGTCCCCTAATCTGAGGAAAGACATCCTTGCCATAGAGGGAGTACAAAGAAGGTTCACCAGATTGATTCCTGGGATGGCAGGACTTTCATATGAAGAAAGACTGGATGAACTGGGCTTGTACTCGTTGGAATTTAGAAGATTGAGGGAGGATCTGATTGAAACGTATAAAAGTTAAAGGGATTGGACAGGCTAGATGCAGGAAGATTGTTCCCGATGTTGGGGAAGTCCAGAACAAGGGGTCACAGTTTGAGGATAAAGGGGAAGCCTTTTAGGACCGAGATTAGGAAAAACTTCTTCACACAGAGAGTGGTGAATCTGTGGAATTCTCTGCCACAGGAAACAGTTGAGGCCAGTTCATTGGCTATATTTAAGAGGGAGTTAGATATGGCCCTTTTGGCTACGGGGGTCAGGGGGTATGGAGGGAAGGCTGGGGCGGGGTTCTGAGTTGGATGATCAGCCATGATCATAATAAATGGCGGTGCAGGCTCAAAGGGCCGAATGGCCTACTCCTGCACCTATTTTCTATGTTTCTATGTTTCTATGAATCAGAAGTCACCTCATATTCTGAAGAGGCTGAAAGACCCCAAATGAAAATATACACATGCTTTCTCCATAATGTCACACAATGTTTTGACAAATTCAATTTGATTTTTCAAAACAAGGCACCTATACTCTTCAAGTTGGATCAGGGTGTAGAAGAGTTCATGCATGACATAGGAAGCAGATTTATTGAGCCAAAGGTATTGAGAGAACAGAACATTCAGGAGATGGATGTGAGCAACCCTGAAATTCACCGCCCAGATGAAGAGCTTTTTACTGGGTACCTGGCAAGGAGTCAGTTGCTAAGTGAGGAAGCACAGGAGATCCCCCCCCCCCACCTTACAAGACAAAGCAGTTCTTCAAAGATGCCAGAGCATTTTATGTCAGGTGCTTTCAAAAAATCTTGGAGAAGCTCCCAATGAGAGACCAAATCTTGAAAAATCTGTCAGTGGTCAATACAGAGAGCCAAGATGAAGTGAATCCAGACCAGATTTTGACTTTGGCAGAGAGATTTCCAAATGTGATCAAGGTAAGTGCAAGAGAACAGCTCTACTTGGAAGTCCTGGATTATGTCTCAACTAATCTTGAAGGACTGGTGCCAAACTACAAAAGTTTGCCAGTTGATGAGTTCTGGAGGAAGCTGTCCAAAGTAAAATCTATGAGCACAGGGCAGTTGAGATTCAAAGAGCTCTGCCAGTTGAAGAAGTTGCTTTTGGTGTTGTCAAATTCTAATTGTGTTGTAGAAAGGGCATTCAGCATGGTGCGTCACATTAAGACAGGATTCAGCTGTCTCACAGAACACTTGCGAGTCTGATGTCTTGCAAAATTAACAAATTCATTGACACAGACTGCTATGAGGTTGAGACTTCCGGCAAAATGCTCAAATCTGCCAAGCAAGCCATATCACAGTACAAGGAAAGTTTCCAAAAGAAATAGAAAAGCTATTTGTATTAGCATTCAGCTATTAGCATTGACACTGCAAACAAAATACTCAACAAGGAATATATATGTGTGTATGTAAGTAGTTTCAATATGTGATCAAATAAATTGTTGTGTTCTTTCATAATCAAATGTCCTGTATGCATGCACCCTTGGGGGTCAACCGGGGGGTGGGGGGGTGATATGGGGTTGCGGCGGGGCGGTGGTGTTACCTCCCTGAAATGGTGGTGCTACCTCCCTGAAGTGAGATTTTGCAGGGTGAGATGTCTGCTGTAAGGTATGACCTGATGGATTTTCCTCGTTGCTGGTACAGGTTTTAGTGGTTTAGAAAGGAGTGCTTCATATGAATCTGTCTCCCTATGGGAGAAGATGGCAGCGTGCCTGCGCGTGCGCAGCCCTCCGGTGAAAAATGATATCGTATCTGTTAAATAGGAGCTGTGGACAATTCTGATTTGATGGAGAATGGACGTGAAAGCACAGAGGAACATCTGGAGAAATTTCTGAAATGCTCGTTTGTTGCTGTCATTACTGCGTGGTCAGGAATCTTTCGGAGGGTAGGCCTCAAAATCCCCAGCCTTGCCTGCTTTTGGCGACTGAGAAGAAGGTCGAATCGTTCAGACAGAGATGGTGCTCAGTACTCGGTGTTGGAGAGCTGATCAGAGCTCAAAGTTTTCGGATGACTCAGAGTCGGATTGTGGTCGGCATGGCAGGGAGAGTTTTTCTTCCTTCTCCTGTCTGCGTGAGATGTGGGACATTTGAGAGACTTTGAACTTTACTGTGCTCCTGGACTTCTTCATCAAGTTATGGTATTGTTGCACTGTTGTAACTATATGTTATAATTATGTGGTTTTGTTAGTTTTTTTCAGTCTTGATCTGTCCTGTGTTTTTGTGATATCACACCAGAGGAAATATTGTATCATTTCTTAATGCATGCATTACTAAATGACAATAGAAGAGGACTACGTGTCTTCATAATCTAAAAAAAATATGTCTGCATGTCACCTTCAGCAATATGATAGAGCTCAGTACTGCAAAGGCTTCTCCCAACCACCTCATGGAAGATTTTGCTTCCCTGTAACATCTGCTCTGTTTTTTTTCCTTGGTGATTCTTGTTTTTTTAAAAATTTCTAGTTTGCTCTCATTGCCAATGCTTTTTCAGTTTGTTCCTATCATTTATTATCTCTCGAAGTTTATTTTTCAAAGTTTTCATCTCTCTCAGGTACCTTGCTCTTGTTTTCTTTCCTTCTCTTTCCCCTGCTATAGACTGCCTACCGCGAGCTGGCTCCTGTATAGTCTGATCCAATGGACTATCTGGAGGAGTTTCTAGGCGTTCTGGGCCCTTTCTCTTATGCTCTCTTGACTCTTACTGTCTACATTTCCAGGCCTTTCTCTTACTCCTCTTTTCCCTTTCATTCAAATCACTGATAGTTCTTATCTTCCCATCCTCTACTCTCTTCTTCCATCTTTGCTTTTCCTTTCTCAGGTATTCCTTCTTTAACTCAGGCTCACTATATATTTTCTCTCTCTGCTTTTTTTGGTATTCCCTGTTTCTTCTCCTTTGCTCCTCCACTGATAGCTGCTGCCTAGCCATAACTTCCTAAAATACATAAAAGGAAAGTCAGAATTTAATGGAATTACTATGAAGTTGTCCAAAATTACTATGAATTTAGTTATGTTTAATTTGGTGAAATTTTATATTATGAAATGGTGCAACTAAATTCATTTATGGTTTTAGTCACTGGGGATACATATAGTAAGGAAATAGGCCTGTGTGTGGAAGAAATAAAGGGGAAATTATGTATATTATAAATAAAGAGGTTAATGAAACATTACAAGCCAAATTACCATTTATTGTGATCATAAATTATATTCAAGCCTCCATTGAGGATGATTTGATTGTTTTGTCAACACCGTCAAACTATGTGTCACCACCGTCAGACAGAAAACCTGATGGTATTGATGTCTGACAGTGGTGACGAAAACACACTTTCTTACATGACATCCATGAGTCCCGGGCCGTGGACCGATACATTGCCGCGGAGAAGGCAGCAGTAGCCAGGAAGCACCCAGCACATCTTTAGGAAAAAAGCCAAAATAAACAAGCTAATTAATTAGGTGCCACTCGGCACGTAAATGTCGGCCCAGATCAGAAGCAGTTGCCGGGCGGCACCTAATTAATTAGCTTGTTTATTTCGGCTTTTTTTCTTAAAGATGTGCTGGGTACATCCCGGCCACCACTGGACCGCTGAATACTTTGCGGATCGGTATCGGTTTGCTGCCCGGAGGTTGGGGGCCACTGCACCACCCCAACCTCCGATGACTAACACACCATCATCAGTGTAATCGGCGCTGTCTTCCTGATTCCGGTCAGTGATACTACACTGTACATACATTATTTCTACTTCATATAGGCTGTGTATTTTTACCTGTTATTTGGTATGATTTGGCAGCTTCATAGCTTAAAGGTTACTGGAGAGAGTGTTCTGCCGAGAGCGCTTGCGTGAGATTTTCGCTACGGAGAACAGTGCATCAATGATTGTAGAGAAGTATTTCTACTTTATATAGGCTGTGTATTTATCATATCATTCCTGCTTTTACTATATTTTATTGTTATTTTAGGTTTTATGTGTTATTTGGCATGATTTGGTAGGTTATCTTTTGGGTCTATGGACGCTCACAAATTTTCCCCATATAAGTAAATGGTAATTGCTTCTTCCCTTTACGACATTCCAGCTTACGAACCGTTTCATAGAAACACTCTACCTTCGGATGGTGGAGGAAACCTGTAGTGCCATTACGTGAGACCACATTTGCAGTATTGTGCACAAGTTTGATACAGTTTTCGTTATAGCAAAGAAATTATCAAGCTGGAAAGAGATTGATGAGGGTACTGTCCAGACTAGAGGCACTGAGTTATTGAGAGAAGTTAGCCATGCTGGATCTTCATTCCTTTGGAAATTGAAAGGTGACCTCGTTAAAGTTTATTAAATCCTGAGGGTCATGGATAAGGTGGATGGTACATATCCATAACCCTCTCCAGGGTTGGGGAGTCCAAAACTAAAGGGCACAGATGTGAGATAAGAGGAAAGAGATTTAAAAGACACCTAAGAAGTAACTCCTTTGAACAGAGTGTAGTAGGAACGTGGAATGAGCTACTAGTGGAAATGGTCAAGAGCATTCCATTGCAACATTTTTGAGGTATTTGAATAGTTACATGGAAAAAGAGGGCTTGGAGGATTATGGGCAGAATGTGGACAATTGGGACTAGCAGTGATGATGTTGTGTTCTACATGGATCAGTTGGGCCAAAGGTCCTGATTCTATGCCATTTTACTCTGAGTGGGATTAGCTAAGTTGACTCCAGAGGGCGACTTCTGTGAAACAACTTAAATTCTTCTCTTTAATGTCTCTTTATTTCAATTTCAAGGTGGTTGGGGTCTACAGCTGCACTCAAAACTGAGGTTCTATATAGTGGTGGGCTTCCTCTCCCAGAGCTTGTCGAGTGGTCAAGCTTTTTTAATATCTCCGAGAGGGGCCTTCAGAATGCAGCCTCAGGTGTCTCCTATGGATGACTCAATTCCTTACTGGTGTCGCCAAATGGAACATCAGGGAGATCGGAACATCAAAGCAGTGGATGTGGTTGCGAAGAGTAAGAATTTTAGGTTACAAACTGAAATTTTGTAACCTGAAACTGTATACTGTATACATTCTCAGATATTAAATAGAACCATTGAACTATTGAACTATTGAATAATGAAAATTCTCCATTTAGGAATTGACTCATCATTACCAAAAATCTGAGATAGTAGTAATAAAATTCATTTAAGGAATTTGTGTGAGAATCACACTAGCTAAATCGAAACAATGTATTTTGACATTTTTGCCAAGGGCTCACACCATGGAAATTTGCTGTAAGGGATAATTTTCTAGGAATCCAGTCCTTCCATAACATAGTGGTGTACTGTACTCAAAATCAGACTGAACTCCCAGATGTGAATGCAGAAATTTGCAACTGAGAATTATTAGTGTACAAACGTACAAACGTAGATGGCAGGAAGGCAGAAAGACTATAATCAAATGAATTGCAGAGAAAGGGAGCTTGAAGTTCATTACTACTGAAGTGAATGCAAGTTCAGTAGGTGAACCAAATAAAGTTAGCAAATGTTATGGAAGTGTGGACGAGTGAATGTTTGGTAAATCTCATAAACATTATGTGAAAGCTTCATAAACCACTGAGAGGAAAACCATTGCTAAGGAACTTGCAACACATGTCACAGTTATTTCACAAAGCTAACTGGATTTCTGAATTTTGCATATTTATTAGATATAAGCAAATAAGTTAGAGGCTTCGAATCATATTACATTGGCTTGTTACTACTTCTGGGGTCTCTAGCAATTTAATTATAGTTGGTCATTTCTGTGTAATTATGTTCACAAAATGCTTGGTGTCCGCTTCCTGCTAAAGCTATGTTGTGGTTGATTGCACTTTAGAATTATCTAATGAATCATTTAATAAATTCAATAGCTGTTCTGATGGAGTGTGAACCGTTGATTAAGAACTATTGCATTCAATTCTGATACAGTAGCAATCCAGCAAAGGAATTTGTGCGTTTCATAAGTCACGAGAGGAAGTCTTCAGATGTTTATAATTTGTGGTCTGAACCTTAGAGATTAGATGACTTGTTTGAAATCACTCCAGGGCATTGGTCATTTAAATGAATTGCAACACAAAATAAATTTGCCGGATGGTTTTAGTCTCATTTGGGTCTAATTTGATGCTGACAGCAGCTGGCAATGATACAGTGTAACAAGCTGATGTTATTACCATTTATTTATTAGCTTCCATTAAGAAAGGAAAGAAGAACGAAGTAATAGCCTAGCCTCAGGATAGCCCAAATACGTTGCAACAAATAAAATTCCTTTAAATGCCATTCACAAATGTACTCATTGAACTTGAGAATCAGATGAAATTTATAACAGAGAAGATCATTGTTATCTGTTCCAGTCAAAAAAGGAATTACTTAAATCCCACCTTGCTCCACTTAGTCCATAGCCCAACAGTTCATTCCTCTTCAAGAACATGTTTAAATACCTTCAATTATGGCGAGGGTTTCAGCTTCCCCCATACCTTCCAGACCATTAAAATCTAATCTTTCTACCAATTACTTTAAATTCCTGCCACCTATTTTCAATCCCTCTGCTAAGTGATATGAGGTCTTATACTTACCCAATCCAGTTCCCTCATAACTTTATACACCTCAGTTAAATCTCCCCGAAACCTTCTGTTTCAAAGAAAACAACCCAAATTTATCCAAACTTCCCTTATTATTAGAACTGTCTTGACCTTGTGTATTGTACAGGATGTGCAAAGGATTATGTCAGTTGTGTATGTGTATTGCACAGAACGGCATATCTTGTCCAGTACAATCACTTCTTCCCCATCATTTGGTGACTAGCGCTCTACAAAGTACTTCAGCTGCACTTAACCCATTGCCCTACTCACTCTACAATCATGTCTCTTGTTGCTAGGCATAGTTCATGCCTTGCACCCAGCATCAATAATAGCAAGGAAATGATTATGGACCAAGAAGGGGAAGTCAGGAGAACACACAATAGCCTGTTTTGAGGAATTCATGATGCGAAGGATAACCAGCTTCAAGTTTCTGGGTGTCAACATCTTGGTGGATACATCCTGGGTCCAACATATTGCTGCAAATTGGAGGAAGACAAGCCAGTGGCTCGACTTCATTAAGAGTCTGTAGAGATTTAGAATTTCACCAAAAAGTCCAGCAGATTTCTACAGAAGTACTGGAGAGAGCATTCTGCTTCATCACTGACACAACCCCCCCCCCCACCGCCCCCACCCCACCATCCACTGAGGACATCTTTAAGAGATGGTCTATCAAGAAGGTGGTGTCCATCTCTAAGGACCCTCACCATCTGGGACATGACCTTATCTCATTATCATCATCAGGGAGGAAATACAAGAACCTGAAGACACACACTCAATGATTTAGAAACTACTTCTTTTCCCCAACCATCAGATTCTTAAACAGTCAATGAACCTAGGAACATAACATTGTTACTCCCCCTTTTTGCCTTATTTGTTTATTTTTTTAAATTATACTAATCTTAGTATAAAAGTATTTCTGTCACAAGTGAAATTTCACATCAGCAATAATAAATTTGATTCTGATTCAAATGCCCAATCATTTACCAGGGACTTGTCTCTAAGATTATCTTTATACTCCAATACAGTATATTTAACAAATGGAAGAAAACATCACATTTGTCATTTCAGTCACATTTCCTGCTGCTTTTAAGGATTTTGTAGATATGTGCTCCAAGATTTCTCTGTTGATCCACACTTCTTAGTCTTTCTATATAATGTGACATTCCATGCTTCTTGAAAAGAGAAGAGTCATATTGCATATTGTGTGGTTCCTCAAAAAGAAATAAGCTATAGAAACACAAATAACTAAAAAATGTATGGAACCACATGGAACAGAACATGCACTTCCGTCATTCATGTAGGTGTTTCCTCACCAATTTACACTGATCATACAGTAATACTTTTTTATTCACCCAACACTCCATCCACCTCCTCCAGATTCTACCTCTTGTCTACTCACTAGGAGCAATTTTTGTGGCAATATTTGCAAATGATAAAAACATGAGGTGTAGGTAGGGCTTTTGGAATCAATGCAGTTACAGCAGGACCTGGATAAATTGGAACAATGGATAAAAAAGTGACAGATGGAATACAGTGTTGGGAGATGTATGATAATGTATTTGGTAAAAGGAACAATAGTGCAAACTATTATCTACAAACACTTGTAAATGGGGAGAAGTTTCAAACATCAGAGGGTGCAGAGGGGCTTAGGAGTCCACGTGCAAGACTTCCAAAAGGTTAATTTACTGGTTGAGTCTGTGGTAAAGAAGAGAAATGCAATGTTAACATTTATTTCAAGGGGAATAGAATGTAAAAGCAAAGAGATAATGCTGAGCCTTTATAAGACACCAGTCAGACTGCACTTGGAGTATTGTCAACAGTTTTGGGCCCCATATCTCAGAAGGGATGTGTTGTCATTGGAGAGAGTCCAGAGGAGGTTCACAAGGATAATTCCAGGAGTGAAGAGTTTAATATATGAGGAGCACTCGGCAGCTTTGGTCCTGTACTCACTGGCATTTAGAAGAATGCAGGGGGGATCTCATTGAAACCTACCGAATGTTGAAAGGACTAGATAAGGTGGATGTAGAGAGGATGTTTACTACGGTGGGGTATTCAAAACTAGAGGGCACAGCCTCAACATTAAAGGGCGGCCTTTTAGAACAGAGTAAGGAGGAATTTTTTTTAGCCAGAGAGTAGTGAATTTGTGAAGTGCTCCGCCACAGACTGCGATGGAGACCAAGTCCATGTGTATCTTTAAGGCGGAAATTGGTCTTTTCCTGATTCCTCAAGGCATCAAAGAACATGGCAAGAAGGCATGTGTATGGAGTTGAGAGGGATTTGGGATCAGCCATGATGGAATGGTGGAGCAGTTTTAATGGGCTGAATGGCCTAATTCTGCTTCTATGTCTTAAGGCCTTTTGGTCTAAGCCAGACAACCAGAGAAATCCCACATTCACAGGCAGAACATACAACTTTTGCCAGAAATCAGGGCTGAATCTAGGTAACTGAAACTGTGAAATAGTGTGCCAGTTAAATCTTTTAGGCACCTTTTTGGGTAAATGATTGCAGCAAACAGTGGCCTCTGGCTCCCCTGTTGGAGTTGAGCTGAATCACCTGTATGACTTGGCATTTGTGCAGTGTGAGCTGGGGTCTCAGAGAGGCAGGATAGCTTCAACGTGTCTGATCTAGAATTACTGAAGTGGACTTGGAGGCAACTCAATATGGCAAAGACAAGGAGAGGCAAAGTCAAGGAAAAACCAGTGGTTAGATTGATTCAAGAGCTGAACTGAATTGTAAAGATTGGCTGCCGGCTGAATCAAGGCACTGGAGCCCAAGTGTGTGTTGATGTGGCAGAGAGTGAGGAATAACTTGACGTTTGAATGATTAAAGCACTTGGTCAGATTCAAATGGTCAGGGTGTCGGGGTTGGAGGTGAGGGACAGTCTGGTTCAGCTCTCTGATCCACATGGTTTGCTTGTTTCTGTGCTGGACTGAAACTCTGGTCTGCAACTAGTGGACTTCTGGATCCGCTGCAGTGATGCCTGGCTTTGTGAACTTCAGTTCTGAATGTTGTTAGCCTGCTTTTATTGTTTGCACAACTTGATTGTTCTCTCTGCATACTTGGTGTTTGACTGTCTTCTATTGTTTTTAATAGGTTCTATTGGGTGTTTCATAGCTGCTTGTAAGGAGACAAATCTCAAGGATGTATAAAGTATATATACTTTGATATCAAATGTACTTTGAATTTTGGAGTAAAATAATTCAGAGCATGAGGAACACGTACATAGGTCTTCTTAAAATAGTGCATCCAGTTTTACATCTAGTATGCTGGAGGAATTCAGCAGGCCAGGCAGCGTATCTGGAAAAGTGTACAGTCAATGTTTCAGCTGAGACCCTTCATTATATCCTTACCTGGTGAATATTTACTAAAAATCATATTAACTGCAAATGCTGGAAATATAAAACAAAAACAGAAAAATGCTGCAAATACTGAGCAGGTCAAGACACATCTGTGAAAAGATCAACAGAGTTAATGTTTCAGATCCCTTTGTCAGAACTGGGCAGAAAACAAAAAAAGCTTGCTAGTTAACACGGATTGTGGATAAGGGAGATATTCCCTGACAGAGTAAAACTGGAATGACCAGAAGAGTAAGCTGTAAACAAGATCATTTCATTATCAGGGAAAGAGAGTAGTTATAGAGTGAGAACAGAGATAAACAAATGTATTGATATTATGATAAAGGAGGAAGTATTGTCATTAGGTACTAAAAGATAAATAAATCTGCAGGTCCTCTCCAGGTTTAACATAATACTCTGTGCAAGGTAAGAAATTGCTGAAGCCCTGGCAGAGATATTTCTATCTTCAGAAGCCATGAGGAAGTACTGGAAGGCAGAAGGGTGGCTAATAATTTGCCTTGTTGCAAAGAAAAATAGGGCCAATTGGCAGGCCAGTGAGCCAAACATCACTGTTTGAGAAGTGCAGAGAAGTCTGAGAGAAGAGATCTCTCTCTATTTGAAAAGGCAAGGACTGATTTGTCAGAATGACTTTTGGTGTGGGAAATTGTATCTCATAATATTAATTGAGTTTTTGAGGAGGTGATCAAGAGGATTGACAAGGGCCAGGCAGTCAACATTGTCTACCTGGGCTTTAGCAAGGCCTTTCCAAGGTCCTACATGGTAAGCTAGTCTTGAAGGCTAGATGACGTCTAACTTGAATCCAGGGTGAGCTAGTGAATTGATACAAAATTGGTTGGGCGGTTTTGTGTGAAATCAGGTTTGTGGGTTTGATGAGCGTGGACAGAATATGCTCATGACTGGTAAGTAAATTAGCTATTTATTTATGGGACAAGACAGACAACAAACATTCACTAAACCCTTCAAGTTAAACCTAGTTGTCAATACTTATCTAAAGTGTCTACTTTAGTCCCCCTCTCACTGCAGCACACTTCTACTGTCCCCATGGCACCTGTCATGACCCAGTCCATCAGCAAGCCCCCAAAGCAAAAGATTGGATGCTTTCAGTGTCTTAGGTTTATATCCCACTGGCACCATGACATCAGCAGCCAGCACCTTGGTACCCAATTGCAGCCAGTGGAAGAGCTGCAATGCTCCTTAAATAGGCCAATCCCTAGCTAGCACAGGAGAGCAGCTTTTGATAAACAGGTAAGATTGATACATTCAGCCCCTTGAAAGACACAACATCATGACATTCGACCCCCAGGCTAGTATAATCCCTGAGGATGCCCCACTATACTACACAATGTTACCCAGAATTATCAGCTCATCTGTTGCTACCCAGTGTACTACTGTAGTCTACCAACCTCCCATCACCCCAAAAAGCCACCAGTTTTCCCCCAGGGAATAGTTGTTATGGAGCTGACGCCCCCCCACCTACCCACCCCCTTTTCCTGAACCCGACAGGTCAGCACGGTAGTGTAGTGGTTAGCACAATGCTTTCCAGTACCAGTGATCTGTAATTCCCACCACTGTCTGTAAGAAGTTTGTACGTTCTCCTTGTGACCGAGTGGGTTTCCTCTGGGTGCTTCAGTTTCCTCCCACAATCCAAAGGCACGTCAGGTTAATTGGTCATTGTAAATTTTGTAAATTCTCCCGTGATTAGGCTCAGATTAAATCAGGGGATTGTTGGGTGATGCAGCTCAAGGGGCAGAAGGACCTATTCTGCACTGAATCTTGATAAATAAAATCTTATTTACTGTCTGCTAGACATGATCAGCCAGGTAAGTAACACTGCCAGACTTGCCAGGGCTGTAGGTACACCACTCCTGATCAATCACAGCACAGGTGCCACCTTTCTCCGTGAGCGGGTAGTCCAAACAGCCATCATCTCAGCTGACACCTTGGTCGGCGCATCATTTGTCTGCCTGAGTGCTGTGTTCATCTCATTGGCCAACACCTCCAGCACAGAGGCCATGCATGTCAGTTCCCCGGACAGGCCATATAGGGGAAATGCTTTCATCCAGAAGCTTTCTGCCTCTATGATACACCTCTTACTCACCGACCCTCGTGCTTGTCCATGCTATGAAGGTGGTGTACTTACAGTACGGTACCATGTACTACGGATAGCAGTCTCCACACCATCCCATGGGGAGCCACGGGTAGGTTCGGGTGCCGCATATCCAGGACGTACCATTTAGTGTCGGGGAATGTCCACCTTCACAGCCGCATTCAGGGTTGACACAGTCATCCCAAGAAACAGCTCCTGCTCACACTCGCTGTGACCCACTGACTGGCTGGACCTGTGCTTATCGTATTGCCCGCAGCAACACTCCTTCCCCTCCCCTGTTGGCAGAGGGATCACTCTCTGAGTCAGGACTTTGGGATTAAACATATCATAAGTAGGGAAGTACCAGCCCTTGAGACAGTTACTCCAGTGGAAATTACTGAGACTCAAGTTCTTCCGGGCAATTCCCAAACGATGAGGCACAGTTGGCCAGAATGGACTGCTCCCTCCCGGCAACAGAATGCCAAAGCCAGAGAAGCCGGCAAGTTCCTCGAGCAGTCCTGTTCTTCTTCGTTAAAGGGGCTCAATAACAGTGACACCCTTTCTGCAGCTTGGGCTGGCATTCTCATACATATCCAAAGCATAGGTATGGTTCACCTATTCATACGTCATCGATTGGAAAGTGTTGTTGAATTTCACACTGACCACCATCATCACATCCACCTGCCACAATCCCAAGCCCCACCCCCAGCCCCACCGTTCTGGTGGCTCCTGTGGGTGCTGTACCCAAACCTACCCTGATTCAAGTCAAGTCAAGTCACCTTTATTGTTATTTCAACCATAACTGTTGGTACAGTACACAGTAAAATCAAAACAACGTTCCTCTAGGACCATGGTGAGTATACTGTTTTGGATACAGTTGTGGGAGATGACCTCCTAGGGAAAATGCCATGGATACCAGGTTACTGGCTTTGAGCATGGGACCGTGGTGCAGAAGGGAAAGAGGGAGAAGAGAGGATCAGTAGTGACAGGGACTCAATAGTCAGAGGAACAGACAGAAGATTCTGTGGATGTAAACAGGACACTCAGATGGTGTGTTGCCTCCCAGGTACCGGGGTCAGGGACATCTTGGATCGTGTCCACAGCATTTTGGAGAGAAGGGAGAGCAGGCAGAGCCTTGGTATCTACTGGTACCAATGACGTAGGAAGGAAAAGCAATGAGGTCCTGAAGAGAGAATTTAGAGTGCTAGGCAGAAAGCTAAGAAGTAAGTCCTCCAGGGAAGTATTTCTGGATTGCTGGCTGTGCCATGCATTAGTGAAACAAGATTCAGCAGATTAATGCGTGACTGAGTGCTTGGGGCAGGGCTTCAGGTTCTTGGATTGTTGGGATCTCTTCTGGGAGAGGTATGACCTGTACAAAAGCGATGGGTTGCACCTGAGCCCAAGAGAGGCCAATAATCTCGTGGGCAGGTTTGTTAGAGCTGTTAGGAGGAGGGAGGGTTTAAGCTAATTTGGCAGAGAGATGGGAACTAGAGTGAAGGGCCTCAGGATAGGACGGGTGGTAAAAAAGCAAAGATAGCATGCACTCAGACTGTCAGGAAGGGCAGGCAGATGAAAGGACAAAATGTGAGTGAGTATCAGTGCATTAGGGATGCAGTATCAATAAGAGTAGCAAATACAGTACTTGAAGTGTCATATCTTAATGCACAGTGTATAAGAAATAAGATGAATGATCTTGTTGCATTATTGCAGATTGTTGGATATGATGTGCCCATCACTGAATCGTGGCAGAAGGATGGTTGTAGTTGGGAGCTGAATGTCCAAGATTACACGTTGCTTCGAAGGATATCGGCAGAGTGGGTGGTACGGCTCTGCCGGTAAAGAATGGAATCAAATCAGTAGAAAGATGTGGCGTTGGATCAGAAGATGTTGAATCCTAGTGGACTGAGCTAAGAAACTTCAAGGGTAAAAGGACCCTGATGGAAGTTATATACAGGCCTCTAAACAGTAGCGAGGATTGGACTACAGATTACAATGGGAAATAGAAAAGGTGTGTCAAAAAGGCAATGTTATGATAGTCATTGGAGATTTTAATATGCAGGTAGATTAGGAAAATTAGGTTGGTAATGGATCTCAAGGGATGAATTTGGTGAATGCTGGCAAGGTAGCTTTTTAGAGCAGTTTGTCATTGAGCCTACTAGGGGATCAATTATACTGGATTGGGTTTAATGTAATGAACCGGAAGAGATTAGGGAGCTTAAGGTAAAGGAACCCTTAGAAGACAATGATCACAATATGATTGAGTTCAAAGTAAACACGAGGAATTCTGCAGATGCTGGAAATTCAAGCAACACACATCAAAGTTGCTGGTGAACACAGCAGGCCAGACAGTATCTCTAGGAAGAGGTACAGTCGACGTTTTTCACCAGCAACTTTGATGTGTGATGATTGAGTTCAACTTGAAATTTGATAGGGAGAAAGCAAAGTCTGATGTAGGAGTATTTCAGGGAAGTAAACGAAATTACAGTGATATGAGAGAGGAGTTGTCCAAAGTAAGTTAGAAGGAGATGCAGGCTGGAATGATAGCAGAGCAGCACTGGCTTAAGTTTCTGAGAAAAATAAGGAAGGCGCAGGATAGATGTATTCCAAAAACAAAGAAATACTCAAATGACAAAACAGTACAACCATGGCTGACAAGGGAAGTCAAAGCTAATGTAAAAGCAAAAGAGAGGGCATACAACAAACAAGAATCCTTGGGAAGATAGAGGATTGGGAAGCTTATAAAAACCTACAGCAAGCAACTAAAATAATCATTTGGAGGGAAAAGATGAAATATGAAAGCAAGCTTACAATTAATATCAAGGTGGATAGAATACTCCCTTCAAGTATAAGAGAGAGATGAGAGTTGGTATAGGACTGCTAGAAAGTGAGGCCAGAGAAATAATAACAGGGGACAAAGAGATGGCAGATGAACTAAATGTGTATTTTGCATCAGTCTTCACTGTGAAACACACAAGCAGTATGCCAGGTGTTGAAAGTTGTGAGGGAAGAAAAGGGAGTGCAGTTACTATCACAAGGGAGAAGATGCTGAAAAAGCTGAAAGACCTAAAGATGCAGAAGTCAGCCAGTCCAGATGAAGTCCACCAAAGGGTTCTGAAAGAGGTAGCAGTAGAGATTGTGGAGGCATTAGTAATGACCTTTCATGAATCATTGGACTCTGGCATGGTTCAAGGGTCTGGAAAATTGCAAATGTCACTGTACTCTTTAAGAAAGGAAGGAGGCAGCAGAAAGAAAATAAAAGAACAATCAGCCTGACCTCAGTGACTGGGAAGATGTTGGTGTCAATTGTTAAGGATGAGATTATGGAGTACTTGGTGACACAGGAAAAGGTAGGACAAAAGTCAACATGATTTCCTAAGAGAAATTCTTGCCTGATGAACCTTTTGGAATTCTTCGAGGAGAGTACAAGGAGGAAAGATAAGGGGGATTCAGTAGATGTTGTTTATTTGGATTTTCGGAAAGACATTGCAAAGTTGCCACACATGAGGCTGCTTACCAAGTTAAAAGCCCATGGTATTACAGGGAAGTAACCAGCATGGTTAGAGCATTGGCTGATTGGTAGGAGGCAGTGACTGGGAATAAAAGGATCCTTTTCTGGTCAGCTGCCAGTGACTAGTGGTGTTCCACAGGGGTCGGTGTTGAGACCGCTTCTTTTTATGCTGTACATCAATGATTTAGATGATGGAGTAGGTGGCTTGGTTGCCAAGTTTGAAGATGATACAAAGATTGGTGGCGGGCAGGCAGTGTTGAGGAAACAGGTAGACTGCAGAAGGACTTGGACAGATTAGGAGAATGAGCAAGAAAGTGACAAATGAAATACAATGTTGGAAAATGCATGGTCATGCACTTTGGTAGTAGAAATAAATGTGCTGACTATTTTCTAAGCAGGGAGAAAATCCAAAAATCTGAGATGCAAAGGGACTTAGGAGTCCTTGTACCGAACACCAGAAAGGTTAGCTTGTAGGTTGAGTCGGTGGTGAGGAAGGCAAATACAATGTTAGCATTCATTTCAAGACGTCTAGATTATACGAGCAGAGATGTGCTGCTGAAGCTTTATAAAGCCTCGCCTTGAGTATTGTGAACAGTTCTGGGCTCCTTATCTAAGAAAAGTACTGGCATTGGAAAGGGTCTAGAGAAGGTTCACAAGGATGATTCTTGTGAGAAAGGGCTCCTCTCTGCTGGGAGCCCTAACACCACGCCTATGTGAGTGGGGAAAGAGAGTGCCACCCACTGCCTGACCCCTGATACCGCAAAATGATCATCAGTGAGGGACATAGGGGACCCTGAATGGAGTGAGAGAAATCCTGTGGTGGACAGAAGGTACCCTAATTGGGAGGACATGGAAAATTACACTTCTTCTTTAACGGCCTCTTTGCCTCTCTTCTTCTGACAGTGCACTCTCCACATGGCATAGAGGCTGGGAATGGGAACCCCATATGCCTGCTCCTTCGGGAATGGAAACCCTATCTCCCTGCTCCTTCGGGAATGGTTCTTTGGGACCCTAGCTCTGACTAATGCTGAACACATTTCCTTATGGGTGATGCATGGCCCTGAATCCCTGGCTTGCTTGTCTCACTTACACACCCAACTACAGGGATCCTCCCCCGTGTACTCTAATCCCGCCAATAATCTGATGGTCATGTCTAAAATTCCCCCAATCTCTGGTCCCAATAAGGGCAGGCCACTCCCTTTAAAACGGGAGCTGCTGCTTTAACTAAATGCCCACCATAATCGAGATTAACCTATGACTCTACGATGGGTTGTCACTGTCGTGACTGATCCCAGTGACCTGATCCCTCCCTCCACTGAGCTTCACTCCTTCAAATCCCAATCGAAGAGTCGGGGAAAACAAACTTTAATCGCTGCTATCATTCTGACCCATAGCGATTCATCACCCCATTGGAAGAATTGGTGGAAAGGCAGCTTCCCCAAGACACCCATCTTTTTGTTGAACAAACTCAGTTCAGCAGCACCACATCCCAGTCCACAACCACCAGAGAGTTCTCCACAAAGGAACTGGTGGAGCCTGAATCCTAACTCTGTCAGTTCCTTTGTGGAAAACTCTCTGGTGGTAGTTGACTCAGTGAGAAGCACTGTGATATCCTCCCCAGGGTCCTCTCTCCCAGCCTGCTGCTGTTCCTTTTCCACGGAGGCTCTATGGCCTATGGGCTGGCAGCCCACTTGCCAGGACTATGTGGACACTGGTCATGCCTGTACTGGTGCTGCTGCATGAGGGATGATTAACTTAGAGGATACCCTGAGGCTCCCTTCACTATCTCTGTTCCCCCTGCACAGGTCCAGTCACCAGTTTGCCCTGCAGATAGTCTATAGTGACCGAGCAGCCTTCCCCATGGTAACACGTTGCTGGCTTAGCACTTGCACTTTGTTTCTCAAGTTATCTATCTCTTTCTCCTTCTGTGAGATTGTCCTATATTGCCAGGAGCTAGAAAGCACCCCACTGGCTCCCCTTTCCTCAGGGAACCCTACCTCATTACATACAGACACAGTGCGCTGTCTCATTCTCACCCCACGGATGCACAGCTTGTCTGATCAGTCTACTGGTGTACCATGGCCCGTCAGTGGGTTGGTGAGACTCCCACATCCTGCACTAGTGTCAGTCCATCTGAGACTCAGCACTCTTCACGTGGCAGGGATGGGCTGGCTGGTTTCCCACTTGCTTTTGCCTTTAAACATATTACACTTCTGTTTAATCACTGAATCCTGTTTGCAGTATCGATTCATTGAAATCAGGTTCTCGGGTTCGGTGAGTGTGGACTGACGATGCTCATTACCAGTAAGTAAGCCGTTATTTACAGGGCAAGCCACACACTAAACATTAAGTAAAACCTTCAACTTTCATCCAGTTGCGAATACTTAGCTCTCACTGCTTAACACTTAGACCATAAATCCATAAGACCATAAGACAAAGGAGCAGAAGTTGGCCATTCGGCCCATCGAGTCTCCTCCGCCATTTTATCATGAGCTGATCCATTCTTCCATTCAGTCCCACTCTCCCGCCTTCTCACCATAACCTTTGATGCCCTGGCTACTCAGATACCTATCAATCTCTGCCTTAAATACACCCAATGACTTGGCCTCCACTGCTGCCCCTGGCAACAAATTCCATAGATTCACCACCCTCTGACTAAAAAAATTTCTTTGCATTTCTGTTCTGAATGGGCGCCCTTCAATCCTTAAGTCATGCCCTCTCGTACTAGACTCCCCCATCATGGGAAACAACTTTGCCACATCCACTCTGTCCATGCCTTTCAACATTCGAAATGTTTCTATGAGGTCTTCCCTCATTCTTCTAAGCTCCAAGGAATACAGTCCAAGAGTGGACAACATGTTCCACATATGTTAACCCTCTCATTCCTGGAATCATTCTAGTGAATCTTCTCTGTACCCTCTCCAACGTCAGCACATCCTTTCTTAAATAAGGAGACCAGAAGTGCCCACAGTACTCCAAGTGAGGTCTCACCAGCACCTTATAGAGCGTCAACATCACATCCCTGCACATATACTCTATTCCTCTAGAAGTAAATGCCAACATTGCATTCACCTTCTTCACCACCGACTCAACCTGGAGGTTAACCTTAAGGGTATCCTGTACGAGGATTCTCAAGTCCTGTTGCATCTCAGAACTTTGAATTCTCTCCCCATTTAAATAATAGTCTGCCCATTTATTTCTTCTGCCAAAGTGCATAACCATACACTTTCCAACATTGTATTTCATTTGCCACTTCTTTGCCCATTCTTGCAATCTATCCAAGTCTCTCTGCAGACCCTCTGTTTCCTCAGCACTACCGGCCCCTCCACCTATCTTCGTATCGTCAGTAAACTTAGCCACAAAGCCATCTATTCCATAATCCAAATCGTTGATGTACAATGTAAAAAGAAGAAGCTCGATCACGGACCCCTGTGGAACACCACTGGCAACCGGCAGCCAACCAGAATAGGATCCCTTTATTCCCACTCTCTGTTTCCTGCCAATCAGCCAACGCTCTATCCACGTATGTAACTTTCCTGTAATTCCATGGGCTCTTATCTTGTTAAGTAGCCTCATGTGTGGCACCTTGTCAAAGGCCTTCTGAAAATCCAAATATACAACATCCACTGCATCCCCCTCCCTTGTCTAGCCTCCTTGTAATTTCCTCAAAAAATTGTAATAGGTTTGTCAGGCAGGATTTTCCTTTAAGGAATCCATGCTGAGTTCTGCCTATCTTGTCATATGCCTCCAGGTACTCTGTAACCTCATCCTTGACAATCAAGTCCAACAACTTCCCAACCACAGATGTCAAACTAACAGGTCTATAATTTTCTTTTTGCTTCCTTGCCCCCTTCTTAAATAACGGAGTGACATTTGCAATCTTCCAGTCCTCCGGAACCATGCCAGAATCAATCGACTTTTGAAAGATCATCGCTAATGCCTCCGCAATCTCCATAGCTACTTCCTTCAGAACACGTGGGTGTATTCCATCTGGTCCGGGAGATTTATCTACCTTTAGACTACTCAGCTTCAGGAGTACTTTCTCTGTCATAATTGTGACTGCGCACACTTCTCTTCCCTGCCACCCTTGAGTGTCCGGTATACTGCTGATGTCTTCCTCAGTGAAGACTGATGCAAAATACTCGTTCAGTTCCTCTGCCATCTCCTTATCTCCCATTACAATTTCTCCAGCATCATTTTCTATCAGTCCTATATCTACTCTCACTTGTCTTTTACTCTTTATATACTTGAAAAAGCTTTTAGTATCTTCTTTGATATTATTTGCTAGCTTCCTTTCATATTTAACCTTTTCCCTCTTAATGACCTTCTTAGTTTTCTTTTGTAAGCTTTTAAAAACTTACCAATCCTCTGTCTTCCCACTAATTTTTGCTTCCTTGTATGCCCTCTCCTTTGCTTTAACTTTGGCTTTGACTTCTCTTGTCAACCACGGTTGCATCCTTTTTCCATTCGAAAGTTTCTTCTTTTTTGGAATATACCTGTCTTGCACCTTCCTCACTTCGTGCATAAACTCCAGCCACTGCTGCTCTGCTGTCTTTCCCGCCAGTGTCTCTTTCCAGTCAACTTTGGCCAGTTCCTCTCTCATGCCACCGTAATTTCCTTTACTCCACTGAAATACCGACACATCAGATTTCGACTTCTCTTTTTCTAATTTCACAGTGAACTCAATCATGTTATGATCATGTTATAACCTCCTAAGGGTTCCTTCACCTCAATCTCTCTAATCACCTCCGGTTCATTACACAATACCCAATCCAGTACAGCCGATCCCCTAGTGGGCTCAACAACAAGCTGTTCTAAAAAGCCATCTCGCAGACATTCTACAAATTCTCTCTCTTGAGATCCAGTGCCCACCTGATTTTCCCAATCCACTCGCATGTTAAAATCCCCCACAATTATCATAACACTGCCCTTCTGACAAGTCTTTTCTATTTCCAGTTGTAATTTGTAGTCCACATCCCTGCAGCTGTTTGAAGGCCTATAAATAACTGCCATCAGGGTCCTTTTACCCCTGCTATTTCTTAGCTCAACCTATAAAGATTCTGCACCTTCTGATCCTATATCACCTCTTTCTAATGATTTAATATCATTTCTTACCAATAAAGCCACGCCTCCCCCTCTGCCTACCTTCCTATCCTTCCGATACACCGTGTATCCTTGGACGTTCAGCTCCCAGAGACATGCATCCTTTAGCCACGTCTCAGTGATGGCCACAATATCATACCTGCCAATCTGTAGCTGTACAACAAGATCATCCACCTTATTCCTTATGCTGTGTGCATTTAAGTACAACACCTTAAGACCAGTATTTGGTACTTTTCGCTTTGATTTCACCGCAACTTTATTGCACTGCAACTCATCCCAATGGCTACAAATTTGCCCCATCACCTGCCTGTCTTTCCTGACATCTTTATTGGTCACTATCTTAGATTTATTTCTGTTTTCCCCTTCCTCCACTCTATCATTCTGATTCCCATCCCCCTGCCAAATTAGCTTAAACCCTCCCTAACAGCTCTATTAAACTTTCCTGCCAGGATATTTGTCCCCTTCGGGTTCAGGTGTGACCTGTCCATTTTGAACAGGTCATACTTCCCCCAGAAGAGATCCCAATGATCCAAGAATCTGAAGCCCTGCCCCCTGCACGAGTCTCTCAGCCACACATTCATCTGCCTGATCCGACTATTCTTGCCCTCGCTAGCACGTGGCACAGGTAGCAATCCCGAGATTACTACCCTGGAGGTCCTGCTTCTCAGCTTCCTTCCTAACTCCCAGAAATCTCTCTTCAGGGTCTCCTCCTTTGTCCTCTCTATGTCATTGGTACCAACATGTACCAAGCCAACTGGCTGCTCACCCTCCCCCTTTAGAATATTCAGGACCCGATCCGAGACATCCCGTATCCTGGAACCTGGGAGGCAACACACCATGCGGGTATCTCTATCAGGCTCACAGAATCTCCTGTCCATTCCCCTGACTATGGAATCCCCTATGACTACCACATTTCTCTTCTCCCTCCTTCCTTCCTGCACAACAGCGCCAGGCTCAGTGCCAGAGACCTGGTCACCGTGGGCATCCCCTGTCAGGTCATCCCCCTCAACAGCATCAGAACAAGATATTTGCTGCTGAGGGGGACAGCCACAGGTGTGCTCTCCACTATCCGGGCATTTCCCTTCCCTCTTTTGACAGTGAACCAGTTTTCTGACCCCTGTAGCCTGGGGATGACTACCCCCTTGTAGCTCCTGCCTATCAGCTCTTCACTTTCCCTGATTAGCAGTAGGTCATCAAGTTGCAGCTCCAGATCCCGAACACGGTCTCTGAGGAGCTACAACTCGGTGCACCTGGCGCAGATGTGGCCATCAGGGAGGCTGGAGGTCTCCCAGGATTCCCACATCTGACACCCTGAACAAGGCACTAACCCTGCAGGCATGCTATCTAATTCTACAGGAATGAAACAGGAAAAATAAGTCTACTCACCCACTTACCTCGCCAAACAAACAGACTTTTTAAACCGTTAGCTCGTACCGTTAGCGGTGTGAGCCCTGCTGTTCCTGTCTGTCCGGGCTGATTCGCGGGGGGGGGGAGAAAAAAAAGAGTTGGTGTTTCGCTCTCGCCTCTTCCCATTTACTGCTGAAGCCCATTGAAGCCAAAGCCCTACACTCTGCTACCACTCACTCCGCTGCCTGCTCCGACAGCTGTCCACTGTATAGGGTGGTCTCCTTTTTTAACTCTCTGCGCTATCCTGTTACGTCACGCGTCTGCGCAGTCTCGTCCTTCTTGCACTCGAAGAAGTTTTTTTAAAAACTGCCTTCCTTCAGAATTCAGCTCCCACACCGTTCTGTAGTCCTGATCCAAAAAAAACACTTCCACTGTTCCCACAGCACCAGTTACGACCCAGTTCGCCCATGAACCCCCAAAGCAAAAGACTGGTTGCTTTCAATGCACTAGATTTTTACCCTGTGTCATCGTCAGCCAGTGCTGTGCACCAAAGAGCAGCCAGTGAAAGGGCTGCAATTCTCCTTGAATTGTCCAATCCCTAGCGAGCACAGGGGAGTGGCTTTTGATGAACAGGTAATTTCAACACTTAATGCAACAAGTAGAGGGTGACTTATCACGTGCCCCAGCCACTGCCGCTGACGCTGGGTGATCATGGAAGGTCAAGGAAGTGCTATAAGGACCAGATGAAGAATGCTTTACGGAAGTGCAAGATCAGACCCGAGGACTTGGAGGATGTTGCTGCTGACCGTACCACTTGGTGACAGCTGTGTAGGGACGGGGTTCGTATTCTGGAGTTGAAAAGAACAACCAGAAGACAGCAGAAGAGAGCCAGGAGAAATGCAGCCATGGTTGCCACCACTACCACATATACATGTCCCACCTGAAATAGAGCTTGTGGGTCCAGGATAGGACTGTATAGTCATCAAAGATCTCACCGTTAAAGGAGTGAACGTATTCATTGGATTCCGATGGACAACCGAAGTAAGAGAAAGAGGGTGACTAGTGGTGTGCTTCAGTGACAGGTTGTCTGCTGTTTGAGATATACATTCAGAATATGGACGAGAATGTATGATTGATGAGCTTGAATGATTAGTACATCTATGGATGACACCAAAATTGATGGTGCAATGAACATTAAAAAAAAGTGTTGTCTATGGTACAACAGATTCTAGATCAACCATGGATCCGCTCCAGTTTTCCTACTGGAGCAACAGGATCACAGCTGATGTCCTCACATTGGCTCTTCACTCAATCATGGAATGTCTGGACAACAAGGATGCATACATCAGGGAGCTCTTTATCGATTACAGTTCAACATTCAATTCCATCATATCTTCAAAATAATTCAATAAGCTCCAAAACTTTGGCCTCAATACTTTCTTGTGTAATTGGATCCTGGAGTTCCTTACTTACAGACACCAGTTGGTTCGGATTGGTAACACATCTCCTCCATGATCTCCACCAGCACAGGTCCACCACAGGGCTGCATGCTTAGCCACCTGCTCTACTCACTTTATACCTATGACTGTGTCAATAATGTCATATTTAGGTTTGCTGATGTCACCTCTGTTGTTGGCCGAATCAAAAGTGAATCAGCAAACAGGAGGGAGATTGAAAATTTGACTGAGTGGTGTCATAATAACAACCTCTCACTGAATGTCAGCAAGACCAAGGAACTGATTATAGACTTCAGGAGAAGGAAACCAGAGGTCATAAGCCAGTCCTCATCAAAGGATCAGAGGTGGAGAGGGTTAGCAACTTTAAATTCCTGGATGTTACTATTTCAGAGGATCTGTTCTGGGCCCAGCACAAGTGCAATTGTGAAAAAAGCATGGCAGCTCCTCTACTTCCTTCGCAGTCTGTGGAGATTTGGCATGACATCAAACATTTTGACAAACTTCTATCGATGTGTAATGGACAGTATATTGACTGACTGCATCATGGCCTGGTATGGGAACACCAATGCCTTTGAATGGAAAATCCTACAAAAAATAGTGCATTCAGCCCAGTCCATCAATGGTAAAGCCACCCCCCCAAACCATTGAGCACATCTACATGAAACACTGTCATAGGAGAGCAGCATCCATCATCAGAGACCCACCACCCAGGTTATGCTTCTGTCTCACTGCTGCCACCAAGTGGAAGGTACAAGAAGCTCAGGACTCATACCACCGGGTTCAAGAACAGTCACTATCCCTCTACCATCGGGCTCTTGAATAGAAGTGGATAACTACACTCACTTGCCCATCCATTGAGTTGCTCCCACAAAACCAATTATTTCACTTTATTATCTCATTATCTCATGTTCTCGTTATTTATTGCTATTTATTTATATTTGCATTTGCACAGTTTGTTGTCTTCTGTGCTCTGCTTGATCTTCCATTATAGTTACTAGTCTAAAGATTTGCAGAGTATGCCCACAAGAAAATGAATCTCAGGGTTATATATGGTGACATATATGTACTTTGATAGTAGCATTTATTTTGAACTTTGAAATTTGAAAATGAGCAAAGGACTGGCAGGTGGAAATTTACTCAGACAAGTATGAAGAGATGCATTTTGAGAAGTTAAACCAGAACAGGGCATGCATGGCGAAAGGCAAGGGCCTGTGGTCTGTTGTAGATCAGTGAGACCCAGTGATCAAGAACACTGTGAAAGTGGTGACATTGAGGCTTAGGATGTTGTGTTGCAACTGTACAATGTTGGTGAAAACAAAGGAATGGTGTTCTTTTCCAGAAGTCAGACAAGGGAAAGGATGTGACTAAGCTAGAGAGCATTCAGAAAACATTCACAATAATGTGTCAGAACGAGAGGAACTGAGTTATAAAGAGAAACTGGATAGGCTGGGACCATTTTCCCTGAAGCAAAGGAGGCCGAAGGGCAACATTATGCAGTTTTATAAATGATTTTAGATAAAGTGGGTGCTCACAATCTTTTTTCCCAGAATAGGGTACTTTAAAATATGAGGGCAAACTCATAGATGAGAAGGAAGAAATTTAATGGGGACTCAAGGGGCAGGTTTTTGCACAGAGGGCTATAGATACATGGAGCAACTGCCAGAGGACGTGGAAGAAGCGGATACAATGACAATGTTTAGGAGGTATTTGGGTAGGTTTCTGGAGAGGAATGATTTGGAGGGATATGGACCAAATGCTGACCAATGTGTCTGCTTGGATGATGTCAGGCAAGGTGTAAAACAGAGAATTGTTTACAAAATAGAGTATGTTTTGGAACAGAAGTTGCATGAACAGTGTGTCATATGTGAAGAATTGTGTGAAGATTACAGTGTACTTCTCACAGTTGTATGCACCAAACATATGCTCAGCAGCAAGTTCTCTCTGCCAAAAAAATATTCAGAGATTGATGTACAAACCTGCTGATACAAAAATTCAAGTGACTGATACCAGGGTAGATACATGCACTTAGCATTGTTTAAGACAAAGAGAGCTTCATGCATTCTAAACTGTACTATGCAGGGAGATCTGTGCACTGAACAGTCTTGTAACTATGAAGAATTATGTGCCCTGAAACATACATTTTACAGGGAGACCTGTACGACCTGAAGAACAAAGTTGTATGTAGTAAACAGTGATGATACACAGAGAACTACTGTAATTACACAGTTTTGTTATTCTAGATTCTGTGCAGTGGTCACTGGAGACAGTGCTATAAATGAGCCTTTGCTGACAACTATGTAATGTTATTTTTAATCATTAAGTAAAAGGCAGAGAGATCACCATTTTGTTTAGTGAGCAACAGTCCTTTGGGAACTGCAAACTATTTTATTAAAATAAATTACATCATTTGAAGACAGTCTCGGCTGCCAGCCATTCACCTCATGGCAATTTCATTGAGCATAGATGTAGAACAGGACAGGACCTTCAGCCCGCAATGTTGGAGCAAACTAATTAAATTGTCAATCAATTGCCCCACTAAACTTATCCATTCTGTTGACGCCATGTCTATTTCCTTCATAATTATTTGCCTATTTAATAGCCTCTTGAAGGCCTTTATCATATTTGCCTCACCACCAGCTCTGGCAGTACATTCTCGGCAACACCATACTCAAATATATAAAATATTGTCCTGCAGATCCCATTTGAACTTATCCCCTAAATTAGTGCCTTGTGGGATTAGACATTTTAACCTTGAGAGAAATATACTGGCTGCCTACATCCTCCATTAAAAATCCCACCAAGTCCCATAAGCCCTGCTAAAACCCTGACATCTGTCCAATAACAGGGCGACAAGAACTGAATGCGTACTCCAGAAGCAGCTTCATAAGAGTTCTATAAAGCTGCAAAATAACTTCAAAACTATTCAAGTTAGTTCCTTAACTAATAAAGGCAAACATAAAGCTTGCCTTCTTTACCATCCTAATTGTCTGTGTGGACACTTCCAGGGGACTATGGTCCTGGAGCTGAAGAGTGCTCTATATATCAACACTTTTAAGGATCTTGGCATTAACAGCATATTATCTCTTCATCTACACTATCCACAGCACCACCAATCTCCATATCATCTACAAAATTTCTAAACCACCCATCTATGTTTTCATCCAGGTCATTCATATGCATCACAAACAGCAGAGGTCTCAGTACAGATCCCTGTGGATTCAAAATTCAAGATTCAAGATTATTGACATCCGACACTACCTCCTTCTTATCTCAAAATGCCCTAGCAAATTAGCATGCAGTACACTTACCTCACTATCCTCCACATACCAATCCTCAGTAAATACTGATGCAAAGAACTCGTTTAGGTCCTTATCCTCAGCCACCAAGCACATTCCTTTCTGTATCCTTGAATGATCACACCTGCTCCCTATTTATCCTCTTGTTTTGGATGTACAGGTGTTTAGAATTTTCTGGGGTTCTGTTTAATCCTACTTGCCAAGGATACATTATGTCCCCTCTTGGCTTTCCTAAATCTCTAATTCCTTTGTTTTGTTATAATCCAAAAGCACTCTGTTTGATTCCAAAGTGAATCTACCTCTAAACATCTCTTTACCTCCCCACCCTGCACTTTTTGCAGAGACCCCTGTTCATTCACCCCAGCCCACTAATCTACCTCCAGGTTCTTAACCCTGAAAGCGGCTTAAGTACTATACCTGTCCATACATTTCCACTCTCACCTCCATTCAGGACCCCAAACTGTCCTTCCAGGTGAGGCAACACTTCATCTGTAAATCTGCTGGGGTCGTCTATTGCGTCTGGTGCTCCTGATGCAGCCTCATCGACACTGGGGAGACCCATCGTAAATTGGGTGACTGCTTCGTTGAGCATCTCTGCTCCATCACCACAAGCAGAACTTCCTGGTTGCAAAACATTTTAATTCCCATTCCCACTCCCTTTCTGACATGTCATTCCTCTTGTGGCAAGATGAGGCCACACTCAGGGTGGAGGAGCAACACCCTGTATCTTGTCTCAATAACCTCCAACCTGGTGCATGAACATTGATTTCTCCTTCTGATAAAAAAACTTCCCCGCACCCCCTTCTTCTATTCCCTACTTTGACCTTTCATCTCTTCTCACCTACCTATTACTTACCCTCGGTCCCTTCCTCCTTTCTTTTCTTCTACAGTCCACTCTCCTTTCCTATCAGATTCTTTCTTCTCCAGCCATTTACCTTTCCCACTCACCTGGCTTCACCTATGACCTTCCAGCGAGCCTCCTTCCCGTTTTCTCACCTTTATTCTGGCTTCTTGCCCCTTCCTTCTCAATCCTGAAGAAGGTTCTCGACCTGAAACATTGACTGTTTATTCCTTTCCATAGATGCTACCTGACCTGCTGGATACCTCCATCATTTTGTGTGTGTTTCTTTGGATTTCCAGCATCTGCAGAATTTCTAATATTACCGTTTCATTTTTGCTTCCTAAACCTTACATATGCTTCATTAACTTTTGAACTAAATCAGAATCAGAATCAGAATTAGGTTTATTATCACCAGCATGTGCCATGAAATTTGTGAACTTAGCAACACAATTCTCTCAATATCCAAGGTTCCTCCCCCTTGTCATCCTTTCTCTTCCTTCCTATTGGAACATACCTGTCCTGTACTCTGTGTAGATGTTCTTTAAAAACCTTCCATACATCAAGCGTGTTCTTGCTCAAAAACAGTGGTTTCCAATTAACTCTCCCTAATTCCTGCCTAATACCCTTGCAATTTGCTCAAAAGTAATACTCTCCTGCAAGATCCATACTAATGCTTATCTGTAACTATCTTAAAACTTGTGGTCACAGTTCCTAACTGTTCTCCCATTGAAAGGTCAGTCAGTGGCCAAGCTCATTACCCAACATTACTCCTCCTCTTACTGGCTATCTACAGTGATTTAATAAACCCTCCTGGATGCAACTAACAAATTCTTCATCATCTAAAATCCTTTCACTAAGTAGATCCCAGTCTTAGTTAAGGAAGTTGCAGCCACGCAACAACCCTGTTGATTTTACACTTTCTCTGATACACCTGCCTATTTATCCTCGTGGCTATCGGGGGGGAGGGGGGTGCTGTAGTATAATCTGATCAGAGTAGTTGCACCTTTCTTATTTTAGAGTTCTACCCAGATAGATTCAGTAGATGAGTACTCTATTATGTCCCCTCTGAACACAACTGTAATATTGTCCCTGATAAATAGTACAGCTCCCGCTCTCTTTTATTTCCTTCTATGTCTTTTCAAAAATATCAAAACCCTGGAACATTAAGCATCCAATCCTCACCCTCTCTCAACCACAGCATCATAGTTCCATGTATTGATCTAAGCTCTGTTCATTATCTTTAGCTGTAATGCTCCCAGCATTAAAATGCCCACATTTCAACCTGCCTGTCCCATTCTGTCTATTACCTTGCTCCTGACTCTTCTTCCTGGTCATGACCTTTAACTTACTCTCAATCTCTCCACTTTCTGACTTGGTGCTCTGGTTTCCATGCTCCTGCCAAACTAGTAAAACACTCTTGTATAGCACTAGTGAACCTCCCACCCAGGATATTGGTTCCCCTCTGTTTAAAGTTCAACTTATCCCTCTCTTACTGGTCACCCTGCCCTAGAAGAGGTTCCAATGATTCAGGAACCTGAAACCCTGCCTTCCTACACTAATTCCTCAGCCACTCATTTATGTGTTCAACCTACCTATTCCTGCTCCAACCAGCACTTGGCACCAGGAGAAATCTGAATTAGGGAAACAAGTAGTGAGATCATGGAAACTGTACAGATCAAAAAGGAGGAGGTCCTTGCTGTCTTGAGGAAAATTAAAGTGCATAAATCCCCGGGACCTGACAGGGTGTTCCCTCGGACCTTGAAAGAGACTGGTGTTGAAATTGCAGGGGCCCCGGCAGAAATATTTAAAATGTCGCTGTCTACAGGTGAGGTGCCGGAGGATTGGAGAGTGGCTCATGTTGTTCCGTTGTTTAAAAAAGGATCAAAAAGTAATCCGGGAAATTATAGGCCGGTAAATTTAACGTCGGTAGTAGGTAAGTTATTGGAGGGAGTACTAAGAGACAGAATCTACAAGCATTTGGATAGACAGGGACTTATTAGGGAGAGTCAACATGGCTTTGTGCGTAGCAGGTCATGTTTGACCAATCTATTGGAGTTTTTCGAGGAGGTTACTAGGAAAGTGGATGAAGGGAAGGCAGTGGATATTGTCTACATGGACTTCAGTAAGGCCTTTGACAAGGTCCCGCATGGGAGGTTAGTTAGGAAAATTCAGTCGCTAGGTATACATGGAGAGGTGGTAAATTGGATTAGACATTGGCTCAATGGAAGAAGCCAAAGAGTGGCAGTAGAGAATTGCTTCTCCGAGTGGAGGCCTGTGACTAGTGGTGTGCCACAGGGATCAGTGCTGGGTCCATTGTTATTTGTCATCTATATCAATGATCTGGATGATAATGTGGTAAATTGGATCAGCAAATTTGCTGATGATACAAAGATTGGAAGTGTAGTAGACAGCGAGGAAGGTTTTCAGAGCCTGCAGAGGGACTTGGACCAGCTGGAAAAATGGGCTGAAAAATGGCAGATGGAGTTTAATGCAGACAAGTGTGAGGTATTGCACGTTGGAAGGACAAACCAAGGTAGAACATACAGGGTTAATGGTAAGGTACTGAGGAGTGCAGTGGAACAGAGGGTTCTGGGAATACAGATACGAAATTCCCTAAAAGCAGTGTCACAGGTAGATAGGGTTGTAAAGAGAGCTTTTGGTACATTGGCCTTTATTAATCGAAGTATTGAGTATAAGAGCTGGAATGTTATGATGAGGTTGTATAAGGCATTGGTGAGGCCAAATCTGGAGTATTGTGTTCAGTTTTGGTCACCAAATTACAGGAAGGATATAAATAAGGTTGAAAGAGTGCAGAGAAGGTTTACAAGGTTATTGCTGGGACTTGAGAAACTCAGTTACAGAGAAAGGTTAAATAGGTTAGGACTTTATTCCCTGGAGCGTAGAAGAAAGAGGGGAGATTTGATAGAGGTATATAAAATTATGATGGGTATAGATAGAGTGAATGCAAGCAGGCTTTTCCCACTGAGACAAGGGGAGAAAAAAACCAGAGGACATGGGTTAAGTGTGAGGGGGGAAAAGTTTAAAGGGAACATTAGGGGGGGCTTCTTCACACAGAGAGTGGTGGGAGTATGGAATGAGCTGCCAGACGAGGTGGTAAATGCGGGTTCTTTTTTAACATTTAAGAATAAATTGGACAGATACATGGATGGGAGGTGTATGGAGGGATATAGTCCGTGTGCAGGTCAGTGGGACTAGGCAGAAAATGGTTCGGCACAGCCAAGAAGGGCCAAAAGGCCTGTTTCTGTGCTGTAGTTTCTATGGTTCTATGACTACCCTAGGGATCCTGCATTTTAACCTCTTTCCTGTCTCCCAGTACACAATAGGCAGGACCTATTTGCCCCTTCTATCTATGTCATTGGTGCCAGTGTGCATCAGGACTTCTCGCTGATCACCTTCCCCCTTGAGAATGTTCTGCAGCCACTCTGAAACATCTTCATTCCTGGCACCCGAAAGGCAACACAACATCCTGACATTTTTCACAGCCACAGAATCTCCTGTCTGTTTCCATAATTATTGAGATTCCCATTGCTAGTGCTCTGCTTTACATTGCCCTTCTCAGCTGATCAATCGGACTGCCACTGGCCTGGCTATTGCTTTTGTATCCTCAGAGGGCATCTCCCCTAACAGAACTTAATGGGATATATTTGTCACTTTGAGAACTGGCTATGGAGAGAAATGCACTGTCTGTCTCTTCCCATTATCTCTCTTGGCAGTCACTAACTATTTGCAGCCTGTACCATCGGGTGTGACCACCTCACTAGCCCTCTTGACAATGTTGCTCCCAGCATCCTGGACAATCCAACTCCAGCTTTAGTTCCTTCACATGATCAGTCAGGAGCTGTGGCTGAGCGCACTTACAGCAGGTGAAGTTATCAGATGCACTGGCAGACTCCCGAGGATAGAATCTGCGTTCTGACTTCATGAGCCTTCAGTAGTTGTCACAAGTATTGTGCATTAGGATGCAAGCATCTTGTTTGGTTTAAAACTCTTCACTTCTGAACCGACTGTTGGAAAATATTAATGTACCTGCTATCTCACAGACTCTGAGGAAATATTCCATTCCAAATTAGCACATGGTAATTCAATAAATCTCAATGGAAATGACAGGAAAGGCAACCATATTAAAACAGGAAAGAAATCTACCACAACCTGTAATCGCTTCCTTCTCTGATTTCTCACATCTGGATTTCAGTCATTTTTCCAGTACAATCAGACCAGTCTCGTGTCACTTTATTTCCCTCACAGATGCTGACTGACTTGCTGAGTTCCTTCAGCATACTGTGCATGTTTGGTGGACTGGACTAAACACGTGCCTTTTATTTTAAAGCAATTGATGGCAATCCTTGTGTTTCTCCCTTCACACTGCCGAGGAATCCAGATGATACATACATTACATTAATTTCTCATGATGCAATCTCTGCTACTTTGGGATAATCAAATGGAGATTCAGAGTTTGTTTTCCAGAATGCCTTCATCCAGATGACCTCCCATCTGGTATAGGGGGGTGGGGGGGGGAAGCTACTGCACAAAATCGAAGTCAGCTGCACAGAGTTGTAAGATTAGTCAGCTCCATCACGGATACTAGCCTCCATAATATCCAAGATATCTTCAAGAAGCGATGCTTAAAAAAGGCAGTGTCCATCATTAAGGACCCCCACCACCCACCACCCAGCATATGCCCTCTTCTCATTGTTATAGAAACATAGAAAATAGGTGCAGGAGTAGGCCATTCGGCCCTTCGAGCCTGCACCGCCATTTATTATGATCATGGCTGATCATCCAACTCAGAACCCCGCCCCAGCCTTCCCACCATACCCCCTGATCCCCGTAGCCACAAGGGCCATATCTAACTCCCTCTTAAATATAGCCAATGTACTGGCCTCAACTGCTTCCTGTGGCAGAGAATTCCACAGATTCACCACTCTCTGAGTGAAGAAGTTTTTCCTAATCTCGGTCCTAAAAGGCTTCCCCTTTGTCCTCAAACTGTGACCCCTTGTTCTGGACTTCCCCAACATCGGGAACAATCTTCCTGCATCTAGTCTGTCCAATCCCTTTAGGATTTTATACGTTTCAATCAGATCCCCCCTCAATCTTCTAAATTCCAACGAGTACAAGCCCAGTTCATCCAGTCTTTCTTCATATGAAAGTCCTGCCATCCCAGGAATCAATCTGGTGAACCTTCTTTGTATTCCCTCTATGGCAAGGATGTCTTTCCTCAGATTAGGGGACCAAAACTTCACACAATACTCCAGGTGTGGTCTCACCAAGGCCTTGTACAACTGCAGTAGTACCTCCCTGCTCCTGTACTCGAATCCTCTTGCTATAAATGCCAGCATACCGTTTGCCTTTTTCACCGCCTGCTGTACCTGCATGCCCACTTTCAATGACTGGTGTATAATGACACCCAGGTCTCGTTGCATCTCCCCTTTTCCTAATCGGCCACCATTCAGATAATAATCTGTTTTCCTATTTTTGCCACCAAAGTGGAGAACTTCACATTTATCCATATTAAATTGCACCTGCCATGAATTTGCCCACCCACCTAACCTATCCAAGTCACCCTGCATCCTCTTAGCATCCTCCTCACAGCTAACACTGCCGCCCAGCTTTGTGTCCGCAAACTTGGAGATGCTGCATTTAATTCCCTCATCCAAGTCATTAATATATATTGTAAACAACTGGGGTCCCAGCACTGATCAGGAAGGAGGTGCAGAAGCCTGAAGACACACACGCCGCGATTCAGGAACAGCTTCTTCCTCTCAGACATCCTGTTTCTGACAGGTATTGAACTCATGAACATGACTTCATTACTTTTTATTTATATTTTTTTGCAATACTTACTTAAATTAACTATATATGTTTACCATGTTGGCACGTGACCAAGTGGTTAAGGCGTTCATCCAGTGATCTGAAGGTTGCTAGTTCGAGCCTTGACTGAGGCAGTGTATTGTGTCCTTGAGCAAGGCACCTAACCACACATCGCTCTGCGGCGAAACCGGTGCCAAGCTGTATGGTTCCTAATGCCCTTCCCTTGGACAACATCGGTGGTGTGGAGAGAGGAGACTTGCAGCATGGGCAACTGCCGGTCTTCTATACCACCTTGCCCAGGCCTGCGCCCTGGAAACCTTCCAAGGCGCAAATCCATGGTTTCACGAGACTAATGGATGCCTATATATATACTTAATGAAATTCACGTTTTTTTCTATATTATCATGTATTGTAATGTACAGCTGCCGGAAAGCTAACAAATTTCACAACATATGCTAATGATATTAAACCAGATTCTGATTTTGGTTGCCTGCTACTTTAACTCTTCATCACATTTTCATTCTGACCTCTTATACTGTTCCAATATTCCCATCACACGTTCAAGTGATGATACTCATCCTCTGGACCTGTACTCAAGTTCAATAATTTCACATAAACAGCATTTCCAGTCTATATAACTCATTCCAATTTCATACTTCTGTTTCATTTTTCCTTTCTCTTTTCTGCGGTAATTTTGAATAGTTTGTTACCCACTGAATCTCCTCCATGCCTGCTCTTTGTATTTCTCAATGCATTTACCACAGCCTTTCACCCAGCTCTAACAATCCTTCCACCATTCAATATTCTCTTCTGCCTTCCGCAGCATAGATCTTCCCTTTATTTATCTCTTTCTGAAGCTTTCATTTGAACCTTGTCTTATATCTAATCATACCCAATTCATATTTCATAAATCAAACTTTATCTTTGTTTGCCTTGCTGGAGATACCAGCAGACACCCTGATTATTTCCAGACTTTCCATTGTACAGTTACAATTTTGCTTTTATTACCAATGATATGAAGTTACATTATTCATTTGATAGAGAATTGGGTGATGATATCTTACACTTACATGCACCTACCTATATGGAGAGCCATATACAGTCAAGAGGAATTGCTCCTCAAGAACACAATGATTATAGTGTCCTGGTGCATCGAACACAGGAGATAAGAACACTCTCATATCCATAGTGTAGTGACTATGAACTGAGTCACCAGAGAAACACTGAAGCTGGTGATATAAAAGCCTTTATTCATCATGACAAGGAGGCATTCGCCTGGAGACCCCTTTCTACAGCCAACCATACATTACATTTGAGAACAAATGTAAGTACAGGTGATTCAATACAATTTCAATAGCTAAAACAGCATTATAGACTTCAATATTTTGAGTCTGAGTAATAGAGCTACAGTGGGAGATTTTTCTGAATATTCGAACACCTTTGCTGAAGCAAGATAATTCACAAGGATGGTCTAAAGGCTTCAGAGAACTGAGAACTCAGACACCCAAAACAAATGTTGTGACGGCTGGCTCACTGAGTACGCAAATATCGACAACTATTGAATGAGAAAACATGTGATCATGTTTGATGTGCTCACTGACAATATCAGGCTGGTCTGCAAACTTCCTTGAACCCCCTTCACAATGCTGCAAAATAACTTAGCCAGTGTTGCCTTTGTTTGATGTAAACCATTTAACATAACTCCATTGCTTTAAGCTTGGCTAATGCATATGAGGCTATCTGATGATCACTTCACTTTGCAAATCATCTCCCTTGAGCAGCCAGCCCCCTGTTGTGGACCTGCAGCCTGTGCTCTGTAGACAGTGCTGTTTGCATACTAAACTCTCCTGCTAATTTCGACATAGTTACTGCTTGCAGTGTTTGAATTAATTCTTACTATATTCATATAATTCCATAATTCCCAAATCCCTAACACTTCCTTTGCATGAAGAAAATCTCTCCTAAAGGTGCTGAACTTTCCAATCTGCGCCAGTGGGGAGCATTCTCCAACCTCCGCCCCAACTGTGAACCCTCATTCCAGAAAACATTAATTCAGTAACTATGATACCCTGGAGCTTGAAGAGTGTTACTTGGATTCTGGTATTTTCTTTTAACATCTTGGCTACATGATCTCACTAGTGAGAACTTGCAAACTGCTCTAAGGCTGGTACTAGTTTTAACATGGCATTACATAGGGAAATCTAACAGCATTGTTCTGTGAACCTCACAGGAATTTTGTACTCTCTATGTAACTTTCACAAAATTGATTTAGCTGATCATTAATAATTTTTAATGCCAAATATTAATGAAGCAGCTTCTAATAAGTTCTCCTAATTTTTTAACATGAAAGCACCAATGTATGAATTGAGAGTGGAAATAGGCCATTTTCCAGCCAGTGTCATTGGGAGTACATCCCTTTGTGATTCTTCTCAACCATTCAATATGATCAAGCAAATCTCATTATTACCTCATCAGATTCACATTATCCCCAGTAACCTGTCACCCCCCCGCCACATCACCATTCTATCTGACTCTTTTGTTGCAATTCCAATGCATATCCCATGAACTAATGCAACTGGGCAACACTTTAAAACATTGCTTAAAAAGTTCTTTGTTCATCTCCTTGATGAATTTGAAAATACAGTTGAATTTATGTTTATTAAAAAATGAAAAAAGCCTCAATTCACGTTTAAAAACATACAAAACCTGTCTAATTATATTTATCTAGTAAGAGCAAATCTCTTACTAACTCTTCCTTCAGTTAGTCCTGATGAAGGGTCTTGGCCTGAAACGTTGACTGTGCCTCTTCCTAGAGATGCTGCCTGGCCTGCTGCGTTCACCAGCAACTTTGATGTGTGTTAATTATATTAATGTACAGTCATTAGGACCTCGGTAACATACCGTAACATAAAATATATGCTTTAAGTATTTTCAGATATATTTTTATTACTTTTGAATCCAAAACAACCAGCTTTGTTTTCTTTTGAAAGGCTACAAACAGATGGAATGAGAAAGAACTTCAAATGGTGATTAACTTTCCCTCAGAGGGGAGGATGTTGCAAGACACAACAAATTCAGATGTCTGCTCTTGAGTCTTAGCAGCAGAGTATTGTTCAGTACGCTGGCGAGAGTGACTGCTGGATATCTGGTATTATAAGTGTCTTTTGCTCCTACGTGTAATCCCCTTATCGCTGTGTACGTAGGAAACTACTTAGATCCTCAATGATCCACTTTGTCCTGTTGAGGCAGCTGTAACAAACATGACTGACTGCCATTAGATGAACACATCATGTTCATTCCCTGGGCTTGTCATCTCCATAAAGAATTCCAATAGATTTGTCAGGCAGGATTTTTCCTGAAGGAAACCATGTCCTCTTGCCCTGCTTTTCCTCATTGTTCACTCGTTCCGCTCTCACTACGGTAGGACGTTTTCCTGTCTTCCTGCCCTCCTGTCTTCCACATCTGAGGAAACATTCCACGGAAAATATGATCTTGAATTAGCAGGATTATTTTTGTCTGTCAGTTTAAAATTTGTGCACATCAAATCAAATCAAGCTTAATTATCATTCAACCATACATGAATAGAGCCAAACGAGACAGTGCTCCTTCAGGGGCCAATGTGAAAAAGCATACACGTGCTTTCAAAACAGCAAGAAAGGAGAGAAAAGAACATAATCACAAAAGAAAACACACTTTTAGTCCAAGACCCTGAGCAGCAAATGCCGGAAATTGATGGTTCCTGGCAGTCCAATCTGTAATTCCACCGATCCAACGGTGGAAGGCTGCACTAGTGGGAGAGGCCATCCCCAGCCGACCACAGATGCCATACTACACATAGAAACATAGAAAATAGGGCAGGAGTAGGCCATTCGGCCCTTCGAGCCTGCACCGCCATTCAGTATGATCGTGGCTGATCATCCAACTCAGAACCCTGTACCAGCCTTCCCTCCATACCCCCTGATCCCTTTAGCCACAAGGGCCATATCTAACTCCTTCTTAAATATAGCCAACGAACTGGCCTCAACTGTTTCCTGTGGCAGAGAATTCCACAGATTCACCACTCTCTGTGTGAATAAGTTTTTCCTCATCTTGGTCCTAAAAGGCTTCCCTTTTATCCTCAAACTGTGACCCCTTGTTCTGGACTACCCCAACATCGGGAACAATTTTCCTGCAACTAGCCTGTCCAAACCCCTTAAGGATTTTATACGTTTCAATCAGATCCCCCCTCAATCTTCTAAATTCCAACGAGTATAAGCCTAGTTCATCCAGTCTTTCATCATATGAAAGTCCTGCCATCCCAGGAATCAATCTGGTGAACCTTCTTTGTACTCCCTCTATGGTAAAGATGTCTTTCCTCAGATTAGGGGACCAAAACTGCACACAATACCCCAGGTGTGGTCTCACCAAGGCCTTGTACAACTGCAGTAGTACCTCCCTGCTCCTGTACTCTAATCCTCTTACTATAAATGCCAGCATACCATTCGCCTTTTTCACCACCTGCTGTACCTGCATGCCCACTTTCAATGACTGGTGTATAATGACACCCAGGTTTCGTTGCATCTCCCCTTTTCCTAATTGGCACCATTCAGATAATAATCTGTTTTCCTGTTTTTGCCACCAAAGTGGATAACTTCACATTTATCCACATTAAATTGCATCTGCCATGAATTTGCCCACTCACCTAACCTATCCAAGTCACCCTGCATCCTCTTAGCATCCTCCGCACAGCTAACACTGCCGCCCAGCTTCGTGTCATCCGCAAACTTGGAGATGCTGCATTAAATTCCCTCATCCAAGTCATTAATATATATTGTAAACAACTGAGGTCCCAGCACTGAGCCTTGCGGTACCCCACTAGTCACTGCCTGCCATTCTGAAAAGGTCCCGTTTATTCCCACTCTTTGTTTCCTGTCTGCCAACCAATTCTCTATCCATATCAATACCTTACCCCCAATACCGTGTGCTTTAAGTTTGCACACTAATCTCCCGTGTGGGACCTTGTCAAAAGCCTTTTGAAAATCCAAATATACCACATCCACTGGTTCTCCCCTATCCACTCTACTAGTTACATCCTCAAAAAATTCTATGAGATTCGTCAGACATGATTTTCCTTTCACAAATCCATGCTGACTTTGTCTGATGATGTCACCGCTTTCCAAATGTGCTGTTATCACATCTTTGATAACTAACTCTAGCAGTTTCCCCACCACCGATGTTAGGCTAACCGGTCTATCATTCCCTGGTTTCTCTCTCCCTCCTTTTTTAAAAAGTGGGATTACATTAGCCACTTTCCAATCCTCAGGAACTAGTCCAGAATCTAAAGAGTTTTGAAAAATTATCACTAATGCATCCACTATTTCTTGGGCTACTTCCTTAAGCACTCTGGGATGCAGATCATCTGGCCCTGGGGATTTATCCGCCTTTAATCCCTTCAATTTATCTAACAGCACTTCCCTACTAACATGTATTTCCCTCAGTTCCTCCATCTCACTGGACCCTCTGTCCCCTACTATTTCTGGAAGATTATTTATGTCCTCCTTAGTGAAGACAGAACCAAAGTAATTATTCAATTGGTCTGCCATGTCCTTGCTCCCCATTATCAATTCACCTGTTTCTGTCTGTAGGGGACCTACATTTGTCTTAACCAATCTTTTTCTTTTCACATATCTATAAAAGCTTTTACACTCAATTTTTATGTTCCCTGCCAGTTTTCTCTCATAATCTTTTTTCCCCTTTCTAATTAAGCCCTTTGTCCTCCTCTGCTGAACTCTGAATTTCTCCCAGTCCTCAGGTGAGCCACTTTTTCTGGCTAATTTGTATGCTTCTTCTTTGGAATTGATATTATCCCTAATTTCCCTTGTCAGCCATGGGTGCACTACCTTCCCTGATTTATTCTTTTGCCAAACTGGGATGAACAATTGTTGTAGTTCATCCATGTGATCTTTAAATGCTTGCCATTGCATATCCACTGTCAACCCTTTAAGTGTCATTTGCCAGTCTATCTTAGCTAATTCACATCTCATACCTTCAAAGTTACCCTTCTTTAAGTTCAGAACCTTTGTTCCTGAATTAACTATGTCACTCTCCATCTTAATGAAGAATTCCACCATATTATGGTCACTCTTTTCCCATGGGGTCTCTCACGACAAGATTGCTAATTAACCCTTCCTCATTGCTCAATACACTGCCTCTGGCATCCCCTCCCCTGAACTGCAGCAGCAGGCAAGTCAGTGGCTAGAGGACTAGTCCTCGCTACAACTGAGGCGATGCTGAAAACGGGGAAACAGGCCTGTGGCAATCAATGTCAAACAGAGTCTTGTAATTGCAACATAATGTGGCCTTGCCATTCAAAGTTGGCTATGCACCCAAAGTTGTATTCTTTCCAGATTCTGGGCCTGTGGCATTGTTGCTTCTGGGTTCATTACTAAAATTAATTTGGCATTAATAGATCTCGTATTGATAGGAACTATACATCGCATGTATTCTGCTACTGCAGCACCTTCAAGACTACATGGTTTCGTTTCTGCCCATTTTGGAAAATAATTTCTGGCTTTTTTCTCTGGGTCAATTAGCAGTCAAACAGGATTTCATTTAATGAAATATATGTGGATTCTCAGGAAAATTGGAGGCCAGAGGCACTAAAACTACTCAGTTAATAAGGTGCTGGAGAAATTTTGACAGGTTCCAAATGATCTGCCTTTTGCTCTATTTTCAAAGGTTCATTTATTATTAAAGTATACATGCAGTATGCACCTCTGAGGTTCGTCTTCTTCAGGTAGCCACGAAACGAAGAAAGACTATGGAAATCAGTTCAGAGAGGAACAACAAACCCACTAACCTGTACAAAAAAAGAACAGCAACATGATCATCAACCTCCCTCTCCCTGCATGAAATGCAACGAGAACATTGGCCTTCTGGATCCCCCTCTCCCTGCATGAAATGCAACGAGAACATTGGCCTTCTGGATCCCCCTCTCCCCTGCATGAAATGCAATGAGAACATTGGCCTTCTGGATCCCCCTCTCCCCTGCATGAAATGCAATGAGAACATTGGCCTTCTGGATCCCCCTCTCCCTGCATGAAATGCAATAAGAACATTGGCCTTCTGGATCCCCCTCTCCCCTGCATGAAATGCAACGAGAACATTGGCCTTCTGGATCCCCCTCTCCCTGCATGAAATGCAACGAGAACATTGGCCTTCTGGATCCCCCTCTCCCTGCATGAAATGCAACGAGAACATTGGCCTTCTGGATCCTCCTCTCCCTGCATGAAATGCAACGAGAACATTGGCCTTCTGGATCCCCCTCTCCCTGCATGAAATGCAACGAGAACATTGGCCTTCTGGATCCCCCTCTCCCTGCATGAAATGCAACGAGAACATTGGCCTTCTGGATCCCCCTCTCCCTGCATGAAATGCAACGAGAACATTGGCCTTCTGGATCCCCCTCTCCCTGCATGAAATGCAACGAGAACATTGGCCTTCTGGATCCCCCTCTCCCCTGCATGAAATGCAATAAGAACATTGGCCTTCTGGATCCCCCTCTCCCTGCACAAAAATGCAACGAGAACATTGAACTCCTGACCTCCTTTTCCCACATAAAAAAACAGGAAAAAAGGGGCAAAAATACAGAATATAAAAGCCATGGGACTGAAAAATAGAGTTGAAGCTTGAGTCCCATCTTATAGTTTGTCTTGTATGGGTATTGGTATTTGATCCTCCACAATGTTCCGTGTGGGAACTTAAACTGGAGGTGGTAGTGTTTTTTTTTAACGACGTCGAGTTGCGAGCTCGACATCAAGCCGGCACAGATGGAAAGCGTGCTCAGGAGCGATCTGTCACTGGATCGAACTCGGGAACCTCCGTTCGCTAGCCAGGCACTGATCTCACTGCACCACCAGCGGACCTGGCTGGTGTACATAGATATTCTAAATAAACTTCACAAATATACTCTTTGAAGTGTGTCAGATGAAACAAATCACCCAGTACCCACAATTTTTATTCTGTGTAGTAGAGGATCGGCCTGTTCCAGATAAAGTGCCTCACTGTGCTTTCAATAAGATTGTTTGATCAGCACTGGAGAAGGCCCTGGTATCTGCAAGTACTGGCATGGAATCTTTGGATATGGCATTAAGGGCCAAGAAAAAGTGACATCCGAGCAGCTGAGATCACTCAGAGAAATGGTCTGGATGCATACGGAAGTGGGGAGACTCAATTCCATGGAGAACAGAAAGCTGGATAATCAGATTGAATGAGCGCGAAGTCAGGGCACTTTCTTTTATGAGGAGAGTGGGAGGGGTGATATTTGCGTTTACAGTGCATGCGAGCTGGTTAGCACAATGAATTCCGTGTTTCCCTTTGCAGAACACACCTTCATACATTGGGTGAAAATATTAACCTAACAGATGAATCAACTCCTCTGAATGGCTGCTGTGGAGAATATTGAGGACATGGATGAAGGACATCTCATTGGCTTTGTGCTGGCCCAAAAGGAACAGAACTTGACTTGGGAATCTTCATTGTTTGTTAATTATGAGCAATCAATGTATAAACAGGAATTATGGAATTATTGTGGAATCAATTTATACTAATCAAAATTATATTGGAAAATGAATGACAACTATTCACATGCAAACATTATATGCTTATCAAAACAGGAGAAAATTTTCCTTTTCATTTCTAAAATTCATTATTCATTGTTCTAAAGTCCTAATTTACTGGACAGAGTGACACAGTGATTATGTTACAGTTTCCAGATCTCTAACCCAGAGATGAATTTGAATCCCACCATAGCAGCTGAGAAATTTTTAAAAAATCAAATAAACCAAGAGTATAAAAATAAGCTGATCTCAATAATAGTAAACAATACATTACTGGATGATCATAAAACCCCATCTAGTTCACTGATCTTTTCTGAAAGGAAGATTTGAATTCCCATCCATAAATCAGCTCTGATTGAATGGTAGAGCAGACTTGACAGGCTGGATGGTCTAATTCTGCTATTATGTCTGATAGTCTTAGGACTGATAGCAAGGTGGGCTGATTTTCAACTACGTACATGGTTCAATGAGAACCAAAGATTTATATGCTATGAATGAGTAAACTAAACAAATTCCACATAAGTTGCCCTTGTGGAAATCCTTGTCCTTAGCTCTAATCCCAAGTAAGAAGCACATTGTTTCAGAGGTGTTTAGCTAGATCGACCACTTTATTCCTCTTTTCAGCACTTCATCTACAGTTTGAAGAGGGGAAACAGGACATGGGATGGATTTACCTTGAACAACCTTTTGAGAGACATGAGCTCCTGCAGCTCCAAAACGCTAATGAGCCCTCAAGAAGCTATGCTCAAGAACTGGTACTGATGTCAGCAATGGAGGAAGCCTTGGAATGTGAAAGTACGGGCTTGGAATATAGCATTGGAATATAGTCTTGGAATATAGCATTGATTGTATCGAGGAAGGAAAAGTTAATGGGTTGAACAGATGCAAAGAATGAACAAACAAAACCAGACTAGGTAACTCCTCAATTCAAGTAACATCTCCTGTGAGAGCTTGAACCTTGTAACCATCCCCATCTTGGCTTCTTCCCCCTTCCATTTCTGTCCTGATAAAGGGTCTCAGTGGAAACATGGACTGTTTATTTCCTTCCACAGGTACTGCCTGATCTACTGAGTTCCTCCAGCATTTTGTGTGGGTTATCCACATTTCCTCTCTTCCCCACATACACCATGGCCATGGATTAGAAACATCGAAACATAGAAAACCTACAGCACAATACAGGTCCTTCGGCTCACAAAGCTGTGCCGAACATATCCTTACCTTAGAACTACCTAGGCTTTGCCCACAGCCCTCTATTTTTCTAAGCTCCATGTAGCCATCCAGGAGTTACTTAAAAGACCCTATCGTTTCCGCCTCCACCACCGCTGCCAGCAGCCCTTTCCACGCACCCACCACTCTCTGTGTAAAAAACTTACGCCTGATATCTCCTCTGTAACTACTTCCAAACACCTTAAAACTATGCCTTCTGATGCTAGCCATTTCAGCCTTGGGGAAAAGCCTCTGACTATCCACACGATCAATGCCTCTCATCATCTTGAACATCTCTATCAGGTCACAACTCATCCTCTGTCGCTCCAAGGAGAAAAGGCCGAGTTCACTCAACCTATTCCCGTAAGGCATGCTCCCAAATCCAGGCAACATCCTTGTAAATCTCCTCTGTATCTTTGCTATGTTTCCACGTCCTTCCTACAGTGAGGCGACCAGAACTGAGCACAGTACTCTAAGTGGGGTCTGACCAGGGTCCTATATAGCTACGTATATGGGGTGTCAGAGAGGGGTAGCACCTCTGGTGGGGGAACATGTCGCATCCTTTTCAGGGTGGTTAATCCACCTTTGGTCCCCACCTGGCACTCACCTCTCACCTGTGGCTTCCCGTAGCTGTTTGCATGCGACAGTGGCCACACCCCGGGCAACAGCTTCGACAAGCCGGCTAAACCAGGTGAGGGTAGCCGACGGGTCTCAAACCCTCGGTGAAATAGGGAGTTGTCTATCCCAGCATGTGAAGACAGACTCCGGCGAATTGAGCGGAACAGACCAATGGAAGGTCCAGTGGTCAAGAAGGCGGTCTCTGCAAGCGTCGTGGAACGTGTAGAGCAGGACAAGGCACAGAAGACATCCTGGTCATCCACTGTGCCTAGTCCCATCTCCAGCCGTCTAGTCTCTGTCTTGCCACTGGATCCAGATGGGAGTTGGGAAGAGAGAGTGAGGCTGACGCTGCGCAACTCTCCCTCACTTAAATCCAAATCACACGCTAGTCTCGACACCATCATAATGGTGTTGAGGTCCTCATCGACGTTAACGATGGATGAACAACATATAGCTACAACATTACCTCTCGGCTCTGTTACGTACCCCGTAACTGGGTTGCCAAACCAGCAGAAATGGATCACTCAGTTGGAGTCTGGAGTACTAGAACTAAGAAAGTTTTATTAAAGAAACAAGCAACACAGTAAACGAAAGGATAATAAATGCAACAGTTCAGCAATGATAAACACACATGTGCACAGAATTAAGATAACAGCATCAATCAAGCTCTATCGTTGTCTAGGGGTAAATGACCAAATTTCAAAGTGACACAAAAGTTCAGTCCAATTTAGTTCAGTTCGCAGCAATCGTTGCCATGGCGATGGACAACGTGGGGAGAGAGAGAGATAGAACGGAAACGACTGATCATTCAGACACGGCTTCCACTCACAGACCGGCGATATGGCTCACAAGCAGCCTTTTGGGCAGGTCCTTGGTGATATCACCTGAGGTCACCGACTGTGACCCCTCCTCCAGATGCGGTCAATCCTCTGCAGTGAACCCGGCACCCAAGCGAGGGTGGACACACACCGGATTCCCACTGATCGTACCTTTCCACCCTGTGCGTTGTCCGGTACTTCCCACCGACTCGTGAGAGGCGCACCGCTTCCAGGGTCTCGTTACCTCGGGTGTCGTGTGTGTGTGTGCCTTAGCGAACCGGTCCCTTTTTATCCCCCAGCTGGGGTATCGCCTGCCCATCACTTCAAACAGTTCAGGGTTCAAAGGGGGAGCTGCTCCAGACAGCTCTCTCTCTCCCGTCCCTTCATTACACATCTCCAGATGCTGTTTCATTGTGTTCTTTATCTCTCTCTTGAAGACAGGTAGCAGACCAACTGCTGATCACACAGGACAGCTAACATCTTATCTATGTGTATTCTCGTCACACTTCCCCCCTTTAAGGATTTTTACCGGGAGGTAAAAATTACAAACGTGAATACATTATTTGATACACGCACAAGTATACATCTTTATCAGCTATTTGGCTAACACAGCGAGTTTGAAGTTGTCAGCACCTTGACAGACAGTCATCACATTTTCTGTTCCTTTTACATGTGTTATTAATAATCCCTTAGACCAGGCTCCAACTCAGCAAACTTCATAGTGGCCAAAAGCACTGATGAATTTCGATCAATGTAACCTCTCATTTGGTTTTGTCCCGGACCACAATAACAAGGGTCGTCCCATTCCGACTCAGTTTTCTCTCGCAAGGGCTTAGTAGGAGGGGGAGGGGTAGTGACCGCAGAGTTATTGCAAAACTTCCTACAGTACCCCACCATCTCCAAGAGACTTCTGAGGGCCCTCTTGTCTGTCAGGGTTGGGAGGTCAGCGATAGCCTGCACTGTAGCTTGCATCGCTGCCAGCTGCCCCTGTGTCACCACAATTCCCAGGTAAGTGACCCTCGTGTGGCCGAATTCATTTTTTTCAAGGTTCACTATCAAGCTGGCTTCAGACAGCCATATTAAATTGCCAATACACACCTCTGTGTTCATCAGCCCTTTAGTCACTGAATTACTCATTCCATATGGCTGTTGTTTACTAGGCTGACCTATTGTAACAGACATCACCCAACGTCCCAGTTCTTTGCATCGCCTCGGGACAATCAAGCACACGGGTGCGAGTCGTTTAATTACTTCTGCTAAAGATTCGCTTTGTTTGGGGATTAAGGGAGAGACCTTATTAGTAGACCTGGCCAAAACAATAGCCTTCTCCCATCTGATCGATCCCATACTAATCTTTTCAAAATGGTTTTTTCCTCTTATCAGGGGGCCCCTAGCTTCATTGATTTCCGCGCTAATATCGACTAGGTTTGTTAGCATATCAAAAGCCTGTGACCATCTCAGTTCGCGTCGGTCATGATCAATAACATCCTTCCCCCTGGGCAGCCGGTAAACCTCTTTCATGATTCCACCAACTGTTTCCTCCAGCACCGCAAAATGTCCACCGGGGGGTATCTTGTGGGCCATGTTAAAAACCTCATCCCCATAACTCTTTTGCACCACCCCCCACTCCTCATCTACGGGCACGGCACTTGGTCTCCCTTTCTTCCTTAGCACTTCCTCCTCCGCACAATAGCCTACTAGTTCCCTCGTCAAAGCTGTGTCAGAGAGAGCTGTCTCTGCAGAAACCATCAGCCCCTCGTCTCGTTCCTGCGTCGGCACAAATTCTTTCCTGGCTACTGCTACGTCTGTCCCAGCTCCCTCACTACCTCTTGTCTCACTACACTCCTTCTTTTCATTTTCTACCCCCGTCTCGTACAAGGTCGGCAGAAACGTTTCAGCTAAATTTACCACCGCAGCCCCATGATGAACCTGTGAGTCCATGGGCGGGGCCTCACTGCTGGCCGAGCAAGACTTCCACGCCTTTCATCGGTAATTCGGACCTCACCCGATCGTGACTAGTCCAGAGGCCAGGTTACTTTGTAAGTGGATCTGGTGCAAACGGACTGACTCTGTCCCTTCCCCAACACCTTTAACCTTTACCTCCCCAGTCTGGGTCTCTGAGCTAAACTCTAATACACTCTTCAGTATTAGTGACTGACACACTCCCGTGTCTCTCCAGATCCGCACTGGAACTGGTTTTAACCCCTCCTTAACTGACACCAATCCGGCCGAGATAAACCTCTCGCGCCCTTCCTGAACTTTTTCAGACCTGTCCTTCCCTAGCGGTTCGCTTAACAGCTCGATACAGCCATTCAAAATCGCTGTTTTTCCTTTTCCCGTCTCCTTCTTTGGGGCAAAGCACCTGGACGCAAAGTGTCCGACTTTCCCGCAATTATAACAGACGATCCCAGGAGACTTCCTACCAGACTGCTCCCGGTCTACCTTATCCTTTTCACTAGCCCCCGGCTTACTTTCTGACTTTTCCGGCGGACTCTCCCCGCCGTCCTGACTACCCTTCTGGTAGCCTTTACTCGGGGCAACCTTCATTTTATGCGTCAACGCATACTCATCCGCTAACTTAGCAGTTGCGGCTAACGTGGCTGCCTCTTTCTCATCGAGGTAGGGTCTCATACCCTCAGGGACACAACCTTTAAACTGCTCAATCAGGATCAGCTGTAGCAGTCTGTCATAATCCCCTTCTACCCCCTTGGAGGCGCACCAACGCTCACAATATGTCTGCATCTCACGGGCAAACTCCAAATACGTGCGGTCCCACTGCTTCCTCGCATTCCGGAACCTCTGCCGGTATGCCTCCGGGACCAACTCATAAATCCTGAGGATGGCCTCTTTTACCACCTCATACCTCTGGGCATCTTCCGCGGACAAAGCGGAGTAAGCTTCTTGGGCTTTCCCTTTCAGTACACTCTGAAGTAAGACAACCCACTTATCCCTCGACCAGTCCTGACTTGTAGCAACTTTTTCGAAGTGGAGAAAGTACCGATCCACGTCGGTATCGTCAAATGGGGGAACCAGCCTAACCTCCTGGGTCGCCCGGAACCCTCCACCTTGGTTCGGCACGGGCCCCTGCTCTGCCCTTAACCTTAACTTCTCCAATTCGAATTCCCTATCCCTCTGTTTCTCCTCTCTCTCCAACTGTCTGTCCCTCTCTTTCTCCTCTCTCTCCAACTGTCTTTTTCTCTCTTGTCTTTCTACCTCTCTCTCCTTCTCTTCTCGCTCCAACTGTCATACCCGGAACTCGTGCTCGAGTCTCAGTTTTTCAAGCTGTACCTGTACCGCGTCTCCAGCAGGTTTTTCAATAGACACCACTCCCAGCTCGCCTTGGGGAAACACACCTTTAGATACATGGTGCTCTACAATAGCTCTGTGTATCTCCTCACTCCTCATTGTCGACTTCACCTTAGCAAGATTCAACCGTTTGGCCACAGCTACCAATTCCGATTTCCTGGCATCCTCTAGTGCCTCCAAGGTCGGCGCCTTTATAAATTCCTCAGCTTCCATTTCTGCTGTTTGTCTTTTTTTTCTTTCGGGAATTTTAACCCAACCAATTTACTCCGTCCCAAATTTAGCGTTCAAAATCGCGGACGAGAACCCCAATTATGTTATGTATCCCGTAACTGGGTTGCCAAACCAGCAGAAATGGATCACTCAGTTGGAGTCTGGAGTACTAGAACTAAGAAAGTTTTATTAAAGAAACAAGCAACACAGTAAATGAAAGGATAATAAATGCAACAGTTCAGCAATGATAAACACACATGTGCACAGAATTAAGATAACAGCATCAATCAAGCTCTATCGTTGTCTAGGGGTAAATGACCAAATTTCAAAGTGACACAAAAGTTCAGTCCAATTTAGTTCAGTTCACAGCAATCGTTGCCATGGCGATGGACAACGTGGGGAGAGAGAGAGATAGAACAGGAACAACTGATCATTCAGACACGGCTTCCACTCACAGACCGGCGATATGACTCACAAGCAGCCTTTTGGGCAGGTCCTTGGTGATGTCACCTGAGGTCACCGACTGTGACCCCTCCTCCAGATGCGGTCAATCCTCTGCAGTGAACCCGGCACCCAAGCGAGGGTGGACACACACCGGGTTCCCACTGATCGTACCTTTCCACCCTGTGCGTTGTCCGGTACTTCCCACCGACTCGTGAGAGGCGCACCGGTTCCAGGGTCTCGTTACCTCGGGTGTCGTGTGTGTGTGTGCCTTAGCGAACCGGTCCCTTTTTATCCCCCTGCTGGGGTATCGCCTGTCCATCACTTCAAACAGTTCAGGGTTCAAAGGGGGAGCCGCTCCAGACAGCTCTCTCTCTCCCGTCCCTTCATTACACATCTCCAGATGCTGTTTCATTGTGTTCTTTATCTCTCTCTTGAAGACAGGTGGCAGACCAACTGCTGATCACACAGGACAGCTAACATCTTATCTATGTGTATTCTCGTCACAGCTCTTAAACTCAATCCCATTGTTGATGAAGACCAATGTGCCGTATGCCTTCTTAATCACAGAGTCAACCTGCATAGCAGCTTTGACTGTCCTATGAACTCGGACCCCAATATCCTTCCGATCCTCCACACTGCCAAGAATCTTACCATTAATGCTATATTCTGCCATCATATTTGACCTACCAAAATGAACCACCTCACACTTATCTGGGTTAAACTCCATCTGCCATTTCTCAGCCCAGTTTTGCATCCTATCAATGTCCCGTTGTAACCTCTGACAGCCCCCAACCTAATAGTTCTAATTCTTTTTATTCTGTGGGATCAGAAGAAGTACCAAAACTCCACCATACAAAATCAGATAACAAGCAGCCACTAGTCTCTGCTCACAGCAGAGCAGTCTCAGTGATGATGGGGGAAGAGAATAATTGTAATACAGAGGCTTTTACTTATCTAATCATATGAACTTCAAGATGGAATTTGCAATGTGTGTGTGACAATTGAACATGCGTACAGTACTTGGTGGCACTCTGCCTCAAGTAGTAGAGCTGCTGCTCACAGGTTGACTTCCTGTTACAGAGATTGATTCCTGAATTTTGCTGCTATCTGTGAAGAGTTCGTATGTTCTTCCTGTGACTCCATGGGTTTCCTCCAGGTGCTCCAGTTTCCTCCTACCTCTCGGAGGGATATAGTCTGTTGGTAGCAGAGTGTGTCAGGAATTTATGATCCAGAACTTGGGAATAAAAATCCAAGGGAAGGGCTCTGTGTCCAGAGATCATGAGGGAAGAAAGCTCAAGAAAATAGGAACTTCAAAATCTGTGTAATTATGACCGGAGAGTTATAGAGGGCTTCTTCCCAAAAGTTTAAGTTTCCTCTTTTGTTTTTCTAAGCATTGCTCCAGTGTAGTGCTAATCCCCAGGGTGACTCTGTAAGAAGTTTGCAATTTTGCTCAGAAGTATGTTACAATTGGTATTATGATAACAAGCACCTGATGCAACAAAATAGGACCTCTTTAGTTTTCATTAGGACGTCTGTGCAGAGCCCACAGCTGCTACATCATTGCTGAACTGAGCACCAGGAGGCAAGTATAAAAGAACATTCTCCATGGCAGATATCCCACTGCTCCGGGAAGTTCCGGGAGTCTCCTGCATATTAATAGCAGCTCCCTGACACCCGCAAATTATATACAATATCCCGGAAATGAGAGGGACAGCGGGAGCGGGAGCGGGCATCCTGATTGGTCTCTCTTTATGCTAAGTAGACCTATCAGTTTTCTCTGTAGGTGGGCTTTACAGTTGACCTCTGTCTCTCCATCAGTTCAATTTAGCATCCTGCACCGCTATGGCAGAGTGTTTCAAAAAAAGAAAATATAAAACGTACTTCACCCCAGACTACAGTAAAGTGTACCCCTGCCTAATAGCGGTCAAAAATATTGACAGTGTTGCTCACTGCACTGTTTGCAACAATGCCTTTTCTATCGCCCATGGTGGGTTAAGACTGTAAAAGACATGTTGAGGTGAGTTTAACAGGTTTCATTTGTTCATTAGCATTGCTAACATTATTTAAACTAGCTGGCTAGCTGCTCTATTGCAGATATCCCACCTCTCCCAGAAGTTCCGGGAGACTCCCGCAAATTGATGGTGCTACCTCCCTGAAATGAGTTTTTGCAGGGTGGGATGTCTGCCATGGCAACCACAGGACAGTGGCAGAAATCGTTTCCATAGTAGTAAGAGGAACCACAGGGGAGAGGTGTGCCGCATTCTGCTGTGTGTCTCAGGCCCAGTGCCAGTGCATGAGTTGAGGGATCATCTCCTTTGCCTGACTTGCTGTGAGTGGCTGTGAGCTGTGGGATGCTCAGAGCAGTAATCACTTCATGCTGCAATCAGTGAAGGGGCCGGCAATGAGCTATTTAAAGTGGTGCTGGCTATTGAAAACTATCACTGGGAATGCTTCATGCAGGATTTCAGTGTGGTACTGCAGACCCTGTCATTGACACCTCATTCCCAAACTCTGTAGGATATGCTGTGAGTTAATGATAAAAGTTATTATCAAAAGAATTGATAAAGGGCAGCAAAGAAATGACAGAGCAATTAAACACTTAAAAAGGACAGAAACAATGGCTCAGAAATACCAATAAGAAGGGTGAATTACTATATATGTAACTAGTAAAAATACAGTGAAGGGGAAATGAAAGAGAGTGAATGCTGTTACATCACCAGGACATGATCATTTATCTCCCAGAGTAAACGAACTGGTAATGTAAATAGGGGATATATTGACTGTTGCCTTCAAAAGTTATGGAAGAGCTCCTGCAGATTAATGGTAGAAAGTTTAACACAATATTTAAAATAAAATGAGGGAGAGCAAACAGGGAGCTACAGATAAATTAGTCTAATGTCAATACAAGGATAACAAGATACTTAGAAAATGTCAACAGGATTAACCAAAGTCAACACATGTTTATAAAAGAGAAATTGTGTTTGACAAGAAGGAGTATAAGTTATTTTGATTTTCAAAAGGCTTTTATAGCATTGCTCATATTTCATTAGCGTACATATGTGATTATAAGTAATATACTAACATGGATTGACAGAGCAGACACAAATTAGGCTTTATCTGGTTTGCCGGCAAAGACTATTAGAAGTCCATAGTGATCAGCACTTGGGCATCAACTTTTCACCAAATTATTTGAATAAGGTAACCAAATGTTTCAAAGTTTTCCATTGATGTTTAGAATTATGAGTTCTGAGGAGGCTGTAAACAGGATCTATCACAATTTAGTCAAGTTGAATGAATGGGAAAGTACATGGCAGCTGCAGTATAATGTGAATAAATGTTAAGTTATCCACTTCGGTAGGAAAACAGAATCATAGAATTGTTACTTAGATGGTGATAGACATGAAATCTTCACTTGCAAAGGGACCTGGGAGTCCTTGCACGTCACTCATTGAAAGTATACATGCAAATGTAACAAGCATTTAAGATGCTAAATGGTATTTGGCCTTCATTGCAAGAGATTTTGACTCCCGAGCAAGAATGTGGTGGCCAGTGCGATCATGTTTGCTGTTGTGTGCTGGGGCAGCAGGCTGAAGGTAGCAGACACCAACAGAATCAACAAACACATTCGTAAGGCCAGTTGTGGTGATGGAACTGGACTCTCTGACAGTGGTGTCTGAAAAGAGGATGCTGTCTAAGTTGCATGCCATCTTGGCCAATGTCTTCCATCCACTACATAATGTACTGGTTGGGCACAGGAGTACATTCAGCCAGAGACTCATTCCACCAAGATGCAACACAGAGCGACATAGGAAGTCATTCCTGCCTGTGGCCATCAAACTTTACAACTCCTTCCTTGGAGGCTCAGACACCCTGAGCCAATAGGCTGGTCCTGGACTTATTTCCTGGCATAATTTACATATTACTATTTAACTATTTATGGTTTTATTACCATTTAATTATTTATGGTGCAACTGTAACGAAAACCAAATTTCCCCGGGATCAATAAAGTATGACTATGACTATGACTGACCTACTATAATTATAAATGGTTTTGGTGAAATCCATACTTTTGTATTTTGTGTAGTATTGGACACCCTTTACCTCAGAAGGAATATATTTGCCATAGAAGGAGTACACTAGTCAAATTTCTGAAATAGTGGGAATGTTATCTGGGCAGAGAGATAGGGTTGATTAGATTTATATTAAGAGCAGAGAACAAGAGGATATCTCAATGAAATATATATATAATTCTAACAAGTCCTTCAGGTAGGACTAAATATGATGCTCCCCTTGACTGGGGAGGGAGTGAAGATTGAGGGTTAAAGTGTCAGGATACCAGGTAATACAGTTTCACACAGGTTGTGATGAAATGGTTGGAATTCTCCACCACAGAAGACAGTAGAGGCCAAGTCATGGAATTGTTTCAGGAAGAAGACACATCAATTTTAGACAGAAAAGGAATCGAGGGCTACAGGGAAGAAAGCAAGATACGACATTAATATTTAAGAAGAGCTATAATCCCATTGAACATTGGGCCAGGCTCAAAGTTTCAAATGGTCTACACCTGCTTCTCACATTCCATGTTCTTAATGTTGTCAAATGTTTCTAAAAGCCACAATTTCTGCCAATGGTGACAGCAAAGACACTACACAAGAAAACAGGCACCAAAGGAAATCATACACAGAAGGTTCTAGACCAATTTTCTGAGAGTTTCTATTTCACCTGGAAATTAGGATTAGATCTTATTGCAAGATAATGGCTTAATGACTTGTATCAGTAGAAAATCCAAAAATAGCCTTTGATTCTCTTTTAATTGACTGGGCACCTCTTCTTTATCCTACAGCTGCCTTTTTGACTTTAATCATGGCCTAGCATAACTCCGGCCCCCTAGGCCTGAGTCGACGTAGTAGCATAACTCCAAATATCACATTGGATTTCTCATTCTCCCTTTACCAGTTCCTTCTCATTATTATCTTGTTCCTATTCAAGTCTCCTGTCTTAAAATATTGGTGAACAATTCATATATTTGTAAATAAATACAATTTTAATCAATACTAATGTTCCATACAAGCAAAAATTATGATGTATATTTGTCAAGCACTTGAATTGCCAAAGCATAGAAGACCATGCTGGTAGAAAATGGGATTAGTACAGATGAGAACCCAATGGTCTCCATGTGGACAATGGACCAAATAGCCTCTTTCTGTGATAGGTAAATTAATTATTCTCTTACTTGCTGATTTTCTGATTTGGTCCACATCATCATTGTCTTGATCTGGGACTTTCTGTTAAGCAAAATATGGGTGCAGATTCAGAGCAGCAGCTGAATCTCTACCTTGAAGCAGACTGTTCTCCTTGGGATTGAGCTCTTTTGGCATCCACTTTCCCCCTTTGATCCAAAAAATCTTATCATGTTGAACCTTGTGCAGTGATTTGAAATAATTAAAAGGCACTAAATCATGGTTTAACTTGCCATGAAAGGAGAATGAACTGGGCATTAATGTGCAGGAGAAATGGGAAAACCCAGAAGAATGTGGGAATCCAGAAACATTTTAATCCCGTCTATCAGTTATTTTTTATATTTTATAGCAACTTTATAAAAATCCTATTTCAGTTCAGTGAGCATAATGAGGATTTGCTTGCTACCACCACATATCCAATATATAATTGGAGCTGTTGTGGCGTTAAGGTGAAGTTGAGAAGAAAACATGTGACATTAAAGTGTCTCCCGTTATTGGAAGAGAGATTGGAAGGCAAACTTTTCCCCACAAACAAGGAAGAAAGTTGTATTGTAAAGTAAGGAGGTCTGCTTGGACATTGTACATAAAGTCCAGAGGTTGCATAGAGACCACAGGAACACTACAGAAACATGGTCAAATTCACCAATTAGATAAGACGTGGACAGGAAACCAGACAGACATGTGCAAAACTTCATCTAGTTCACAATTATTCTTTAAGCAAGGAAAACAGCTTCTGTTTCTTTGTATGATAACAGGCCCACTTAAATAGCCTTACAAGTGTTTGCATTCAAGGGAATTGGTAATGGAAGATTAATACCTACTTAACAGTGACAACCATATCCTGTCAGAAAATTTTTTAAAATCTCATCTGAGTGTACAGAATATTTTGTTTTAATTAGCTAAGGCTTAAAATATATGAACAGGAATATGACATCAAATTTATTGCAACACTAATTAGGTCACAGTTCAAACCGGGTGCAAAATCATGGTCACCACATTACAGGAAGTAATACTGGAATGACAGAAATTTTGTTAGGTCTTGGAAATATTAGCTTAGAAGAAAGGTAAGATAAACTCAGTTATTTTCTTTGGGACACTGGATAATGAGGAAGATGAAATTGAGAGATCAAATACAAGGGATGTTCATTTAAAGTAATCTGTAAATGGATTAAAAGTGAGAAGATTATCCAAGAAGCAGAAAATATGAAAAGTGACATGTTTCGTGAGTTGGATGCACTACAGGCACAGAAACAGAAGAAATAAGTGACCACCAGGATAGCTTGCAAGGACAGCCAAATAGAATAGTTGTCTCCTGTGATCATTCCCATCTCAGAAATATATACTGTCCAGGATAGTGTCAGGGAGTGGTTTCCTAGGAAACAAAAACTCGGATTGTGGCACCATTAAGTTTTGTTTTGAACAGAAGGTGGTTAAGATGAGGAGAACAATACCATCGGGGATGCTATTGTTTGTGATCAGGCAGGTATTTTTGAAGCTATAAAAAATGATCCAGGATTATATGTATATTGATTCTGTGATGGATCCCTGAGCAGGTGAAAGAGATTATGAAGCGGAAGGATGAACAGCTAGTGTAGTAAAGCATCTTGATACCAATGACATGGGTAAGAGAAGAAACAAGCTCACGCCACATGGGTTTAAGCTGCTAGATACCTGTTTGAAGAGCAAAAACTTCAAGGTTGTAATTTGTGAGTTCCTACAGTGCCAAAGCTATCAAGTACAGACATGAAAGGAGAAGTTTTAGGTATAGATCTTTACGCAACAATTATTAAAAGAGAGTTGAAATCATTTTGCAGGTATATGAGAACTAGAGCGCCAGGCTAGAAAGTAGAGCTATGGAGAGGAAGGAAGGTTGGAGCATGGATCAGGTCCTAGAACTATGGTGTTGTTGCTGTTATGGAGACTTAGTTGAGATAGGGACAGGAATGGGCATTTAATGTTCCAGAGTTTCATTGCTCTAGGAAAGATAGAAAGGGAGATAAAAGAGGTGGCGAAGTTGCACAACTAATCAGGGACAAAATCATAGCTGTATTCAGTGGAGACATAATGCAGGGCTCGTTCGCAGAGCCTATATGGATATAAGTCAAAAACAGGAAGGGTGCAGTCACTGATGGGATGGTACTACAATAGCCACTAGGACATTGAGGAAAAATATGCAGGCAGATTAAGGAAAGGTGTAAAAATGAAAGGACTGTTGGCATGGGGGACTTCAACTTCTTTAATATAACCCAGGACCCTTGAGCACTAGAGGTCTGGATGGAACAGAATTTGTTACGTCCATCCAGGAGGGTTTCTTAAATCAATATGTAGATAATTGAGTACTATGCTGGCATGGTGGTTAGTGTGACATTGTTATATCTCAGGGCATCAGAGTTGGGAGTTCAATCCCAGCATCCCCTGTAAAGAATCTGTATGCCCTCCCTGTGAAATGTGTGGGTTTTCTTTGGCTGCTCTGGTTTCCTTCCACCATCCGAAGATGCACTGATTAGTCGGTTACTTGATCATTGTAAATTGTCCCATTATTAAGCTAGGGTTTTACAGCTGGGGGTGGTTGCGGGGATGATCTCACACTACCTATTAAATGCTCCCAAAGGCATGCCACAACAAAGATTATTTTTAAAAGAAAAAAAAAAGATTTTTTTTCAGTTAGTATGTAGATGCTTGTCTTGTGAAACTCAGCCCAAGTTCTTCTGTGTATCATGAGTGATTACGGTTCTTCAGGATTCTGTATAGTTTGTCTGAGATCTTGTTAGTTTTGCTGGTCAACTTCTGTAATATATCTTTTGTTTTGTTTGTGTTGTCAAAGTCTCTGCGATTCCTGCACTTGAGTTTGCTAGTGACCCTAATACCTCTGACAACTGTCCTGACCTTCACTCAGCTACCAATTTCAGCAGAACCATTTCTATTTGCAGGAGAAGGGTAAAAGGCAGGTGACTTGTGCCTTAAAACCAGTTGCTTCAAGCAGCTGGGGCTCGTCAGCCATGCTTGGCAGCTCACCTCAGAGAAGGAAACCTGATCTCAAACTTCAGCTGCCTCGCAGCTATACCTACTCATGAGGAAGGCCTCAGGAGAAAATTTCAAGGAAAAATCCTGAGCTGTAGTCTCTAAGGCAGTCCTTTGCTAAGTTCAGTGCTGACTGGCAACTCCTGCGATGACGCTGGTGCCAAACTGTACCGGTCTTTGCTATTTGTATTTATTAGCTGCATGGAGAGGGAGAGCCTCTCTCTCTATATTGTATTGTCCTAGCTTGTGTACTGGCTTGCGTATCACATAGACAGCTGGGTCTCAACACCCATGGTCAATCCCGACCACAGAGGGCCTCAAGAATTGGAGGTTGTTGGGGGTTGCTGAATGGTGTGGCTCGAAGGGCCAGAAGGGCCAACTACATGCTATATTGCTAAATAAATAAATAAACAAATCCATCAGGAGGCAAGGCTGCATTGGATCTCAAAAGGTAAGTTTTTAAAGAGAATCCCAAGGAATTCTTTACACACATCGAGAGCAAAAGGATAACTAGGGAGAAGGTAGGACCACTAGTAATAAAAGGGGGAATATTTGCACGGATGCCGAGGATGTGGGTGAGGTGCTTATTGAGTACTTTACATCAGTATTTACCCAGGAGAAAGACGTGAAGGAAAGCAAGATCAGCGTTGGGCATGTCGATACTGTATGCTAGGGCATTTTGACGTACAGAAGGAGGTAGTAAGGGGTTTCTTAAAGAGCGTTATGGTGGATAAATCCCCAGACCCTGCTGGGATATACAGAGTCAAGAAAAGAGAGTGCTGGGGTCATGACCAATACCTTTGTGTCAGATCTATCCACAGGCAGGGTCACAAAGCACTGGTGAGTAGCTAATTTTGTTCCATTATTCAAGAAGGTAACCAGGGATAATCTTGGAAAACATAAACCAGTGAGTCTCCCATCAGTGGTAAGGAAGTTACTAGGGAGAATTATTAGGGATAGGATTAATAAGCTTTTGAAAAATTATGGGCTAGTTCAGGAGAAGCAGCATGACTTTGTGCAGGGCAAGTGGTGTCTTACTAACTTGATTGAAGTTATTGACAAGGTGACCATGGTGATGGATGAAGGTAGAGGTGTGGATGTTGCCTACATAGATTTTAGTAAGGCATTTTACAATATCCCTCACAGGAGCCTCATCCAGAAGATTAACTTGCATGGGATCCATGGTGAATTGGTCATTTAGATTCAGAGCTGGCTTGCCCATAGAAGTCAGAGGGTATTAGCCAAAAGGACTTTTTCTAGCTGGAGGTCTGTGACTAGTGACTAGTCTGTGCTGACATCTCTGTTGCTTGTAATGCATACAAATGACCTGGATGAAAATGTCTGTAGATGGGAGAATGAGTAAGTTTGCAGGTGATACGAGGATTGGTAGTGTTGAGGAAAGTGTTGAAAACTGGGGAGGGGATTTATGAAGTGTCCTGAAAAGGATAGGACTTTTGGTAACGGGCATATTATGTCCTTTACGGGCAGTTCGCTCACCTTCGGTCCCCTCCAGACACTGAGTTCTCACCTGTGGCTCCACGTAGCTGTTTGCATGTGACAATGGCCACACCCCAGTCTGCAGCTTTGACAGGCAGGCTAAACAAAATGAGGGTAGCCAGTGGCCTCATAGACAGTATTGGTGAGATAGGAACACGCCTGTCAGAACACACAATGTCAACCCTAGCGGACTGGGCAGATGAGATCTACAGTGAAATCCAGCGGTCAGGAAGGCGCCTGTACACCTCTCCATGAATGAAGAGAGACAGAAGACATCATGATTATCCACTGCAACCAAGGAAAGTCCCAGTTGAGACATTTCTTTCGTACCACTGGACCAGGACTTCCAAGGTCGAGAGAGAGAGAAACAGGCCAAGTGCAGCAGCTGTTCCTCTTTAAACAATCTCCTGCACGTGATGGACAACCACCACCAGAAGACTAGCAAGGAATATAACAAGACCTAGATCATTTACAGATATGGGAAGAGAAATAACCGATGGAGTTTAACACAACCATATGTGAAATGTTGCACCTTGGTAGGTCAAATGGAAAAAGACAGTATTGTTAAGGGTAAGATCTTTAACAGTGCTTCTTGTGTTGGCGCATGGCAAAGTGGTTAGGGTGTTCATCTAGTGATCTGAAGGTCGCTAGTTCGAGCCTTGGCTGAGGCAGCATGTTGTGTCCTTTGGCAAGGCATTTAACCACACATTGCTCTGTGACGACACTGGTGCCAAGCTGTATGAGTCCTAATGCTCTTCCCTTGGACAACATTGGTGGCGTGGAGAGGGGAGACTTGCAGCATGGGCAACTGCCAGTCTTCCATACAACCTTGCTCAGGCCTGCACCCTGGAAACCTTCCAAGGCGCAAATCCATGGTCTCATGAGACTAACGGATGCCTATATAAAAAGTGCTTCTGAGCAGAGAGATTTTGGGGTTCAAGTTCATCACTCCATGAAAGTGGCTACTCAGGTTGTGGAGTAGTTATGAAGACATAAGACATGGTTGCCTTTATTAGTTGAGGCATTGAGCTTAAGAGCCAGGAAGTTATGTTGCAGATTTATAAACTCTAGTTGGCTGCATCTGGGGTATTGCATACAGCACTGGTCATCCCCTTATAGGAAGGATGTCAAGGCCATGGAGAGGGTGCAAAAGAGGTTTACCAGGATGATACCTAGATTAGAGAGGGCAGGTGCTACAATGAGAGGTTGAACAAACCTGGGCTGCATGTAGCCAGCCAGTAGCGGGTTAATGAAGTATTTTCTTGCCGGAGCTTTTGCACACTGTCCATATGTGATTCGCATGCTAAATGATGCTTTAAAAAAATCAAGTTTCTAAATGTCACTCCATTTCTTCCCACTTACAAATTCTCCATCAACCTTTGCATTGTGACAATACACGTAGATAACACCAGTTTCTGTGTTGTACATAAATATTTCTTGTGGCTACATGTTCCTGACCTCAAGAGCTTTTGGTGTAGCAGTTTCTACTGTTTCATTAAGTTCATTCCACTTTAAATGAACTATCAGTTCTTTTGCACTTCACACACTTTGGAATCGTACATAGTGAATCAATAATTTCTTTAATAAAAACACAATGTAAATAAGCCAGTTCTAAAACTTACAGATAAATCATCACAAATTCCACGTTGTCAACACCATCCACATCAGGAAGCTGAAAGGGAAATGTGATTGTGTACGATAATGAAATATACTTAACCTGCAATGTGACAACCTTTTGTGCACAGTTTAAATTCCTTTGTGGGCATGTAGCAAAAGATGTGTGTGACTATACGTGCACACCTTAGAGGGAACATTGATGGAGAGGTGAGGTCAGTTAGTGGGGAAAAATATAATAAACCTGATGGTCAGACCAGGAATGTAAATGCAACAAGGAGTTTACAGAAGGACTTGGACAGATTAGAAGAATGGGCAAAGAAGTGGCAGATGGAATATATTTTAGTGAAGCTTAAGCTTATGAACATTGGGAGAAGGAATAAGGGTGTAGAGTATTCTCTCAATGGTGAACACGTTCAGAAATTGGAGGTGCAAAGGGACTTTGGAGTCCTCGTGCAGGATTCCTGAATGATTAACTTGCAGGTTGAGTCGGTGGTGATAAAGGCAAATGGAATGTTAGAATTCATCTTGAGGGGATTAGAATATAAAAGCAAGAATATAAGGCTGAGGCTTTATAAGTCATTGGTCAAACCAAACTTGGAGTATTGTGAGCAATTTGGGCCTCCGTTTCTGAGAAAGGATATGTCCATATGTGATCCAATGGAGACGGTCCAGAGGAGGTTCACGAGAGTGATTCCAGGGATGAAAGGGTTAATGTCTGAGGAGCACTTGATTGCTCTGGTCCTGTACTTTCTGGAGTTTAGAAGAATGAGGGAGGACCTAATTGAAACCTGTAGAATACTGAAAGGACTAGATGAGAGTATGTTTCCTATAAAGGTGAGGTTATCCACTTTGGTGGCAAAAACAGGAAAACAGATTATTATCTGAATGGTGGCCGATTAGGAAAAGGGGAGGTGCAACGAGACCTGGGTGTCATTGTACACCAGTCATTGAAACTGGGCATGCAGGTACAGCAGGCGGTGAAAAAGGCGAATGGTATGCTGGCATTCATAGCAAGAGGATTCAAGTACAGGAGCAGGGGGGTACTACTGCAGTTGTACAAGGCCTTGGTGAGACCACACCTGGAGTATTGTGTGCAGTTTTGGTCCCCTAGTCTGAGGAAAGACATTCTTGCCATAGAGAGAGTACAAAGAAAGTTCACCAGATTGATTCCAGGGATGGCAGGACTTTCATATGATGAAAGACTGGATTGACTAAGCTTATACTCTCTGGAATTTAGAAGCCTGAGGGGGGATCTTATTGAAATGTATAAAATTCTAAAGGGATTGGACAGGCTAGATGTAGGAAGATTGTTCCCGATGCTGGAGAAGTCCAGAACGAGGGGTCACAGTTTGAGGATAAAGGGGAAGCCTTTTAGGACCGAGATGAGGAAAAACTTCTTCACACAGAGAGTAGTGAATCTGTGGAATTCTCTGCCACAGGAAACAGTTGAGGCCAGTTGATTGGCTATACTTAAGAGGGAGTGAGATATGGCCCTTGTGGCTAAAGGGATCGGGGGTATGGAGGGAAGGCAGGTACAGGGTTCTGAGTTGGATGATCAGTCATGATCATACTGAATGGCAGTGCAGGCTCGAAGGGCTGAATGCCCTACTCCTGCACCTATTTTCTATGTTTCTATGTTTCTATAGTGGGGGAATCTAGGGCTAGGAGGCTCAACTTCAGAATACAAGGACATCCTTTTAGTGGAGTGATGAGGAGGAATATCTCTAGCCAGAGGGTGGCTAATCTGTGGAATTCATTGCCATTGGCGGCTGTGGAGGACAAGAATTTAGGTACATTTAAAGCAGAGGTTGATAAATTTTTAATTAGTAAGGGTATCAAAGGCTATGGGGAGATGGCAGGAGATTGAGGTTGAGAGGAAAAATAAATCAGCCATAATTTAATGGCGGAGCAGAATCAATAGACCTAATTCTGACTCTACGTCTTATGGTGTTATGGTTGTAAAAATTGCAAGGTGGTGTTAATAAAGGAAACTGGGAAGGCAAAGTATCACAGGCAGATCAGATAAAGGTAAATTCAAAGACACTTTATAAGTATTTAAAGGACAAATGTAAATAAACAGGGAAGAGATGGGCCCATGAGGAACAACAGCAGCAAGGTGTATGTGGAGCCAGAAAGTATAGCTGAGGTCTTAAATGGATATGTTTTATCACAAAGGAAGCTTGTAGCATTCAATAAAGGTCAAGGTGAAATTCTAGTGCAGTTCTGTATAAGTAAAGAGTCTGTGATGTATAAATCCTTAGGGCCAGATGATACTTATTGCTGATCATTATAGGGTACTGGGAAAAGATTGTTATGACTCCAGTTGAGATTTCTATGTCTTCAATCGGCACGTATGTGACAAATGAAGGGCAGCAGCTAAAAGACTGGTAATTAAAGACCTGTTGGACCGGCGCCCATAGTAAGGAGGTCAATGTAAAAAAGTTCTGAGGAAACATTTAATTTATTTTTTGCAAAGACAGATCAATCAGAGACCGTAAACATGTCTATCCAAACCAAAATTAATTTTGTGTTATAGTAACAATATCTATTGATAAGTATCATTGATGTGGCTTACATGGACTTCAATAAGGCCCTTGAAAAGATTTCATGTGTGACTCTGGTCCAATGGGATCGGGTACATGGCAATCAGTCGAAGTTTACAAATTGGATCCAAAATTGGCTTGTCAATAGGAGACAGAGTGTGATAAGAGAGGGTTGAGTTTGTGATTGGATGACTGTGACTCATAGTGTTCCACAGGGATCGGTGCTGGAACCTGTCCCCCATAAAATAAATGGAATGATTTGGATGTAGGTGAGAGAATCAGTAAGTGTTGATAACGTGGTTGCGAATGCCCTTGGCCTTAATTAGTTGGAATACCGAATACAAGAGCAGATATGTTGTGTTTAAATGCTTAAACCTTTGGAAACGGTCAGACCGCAGCTGGAGTACTGCATGCAGTTCTGATAATTGCACTATAAGAAGTGACAACACTGAAAGGAGTGCAGAGGAGATTCGCCAGAACATAGTCCGGGATGGAGTGATTCAGTTATGAGGAGAGACTAGAGAGGATGTACTATTTTACTTGGAGAAGAGAAAGGGCATGATTGAAATATATAAATTAATGAAGGATATAGACAGGTTAGACACCAGGAAATCTTCCTCTTATTTGTAGTGAATAGGACATAAGCTTATGGAAAGGGTAGAAGACTTAGTGGGGATCTGAGTGAGTGATGATTGCTGGGAATGAACTGTGTGAGAGAGTGGCGGAATCAGTGTTGAGTAGTCTCGATGAGCACTTGAATTTTCTGAGCATTGGAGGCTGGGTGACCAGTGCTGGAAGGAGGGATTAATATGGATGCATGCCCTCTGATCTGCATAGACCTAGTGCGCTGAATGGACTATTTGCATGCTTATGACTCTATTATCTGAGATGACACCCCAGTGCAGGAATTGCTCTTGTAGAAGGTTCCAAAAATAATTTATTGCACATAAAAATCTTTGAGATTTTTTTGAGCAGGAAGGACAAATGAAATGTTTCAATTTTATGCTGTTTGGAAATAATCTCAATCCACCTGCCACCTGGCATGCCAAGGACGAACTTGGTCCTGCTACCTCAGGACAATCAAAACAGAAAGATAAAACTACTCAAACAGGCCAGATGCATTTTCAGTTTCACTGAATTGTAAAATTCCCACATCTCTGTGGAGGACACGATCAGATTGTTCCTCACCTGCTGTCAAGTGAACAAAAAGTGTGACGAAGTTCCTCAGTTTAGTATCAATGACCCCAGAGAAGCAGAAGCACGACACCCATCTCCAAATTCCCAGGCTTTATGCATCTATTAGAGGTAATCTGTAGATTTAAATCAACAGTAAACATAGCAGTCACTCCTAGGACCAATAGTTTCCAACCATTTTCTCAGGAGTCTGCTTGCTGTGAAGGCTAAGGTGATTTACGAACAGGATTGAAAGCTGAGAAGGCTGAAGCCTTTGGTGTTTAATTTCACCTGGCTACCCTTCCTCTCCCATGCATTCAGTTGCTGAGAGAACCTGATCTGTTATTAACAGTAGGGAGCAGAAAATGAATGTGGATAATATTTTCACCACAAGTTAACTCTTGCAAAAAGTTTCAATTGCCTGGACAGTGACTACAGCACAACAGCAATTTATATTTACATCAAGCATCTGCAGATTTCCTCGTGTTTACACTTACATCGATCATTTATCACAGAAATTATCCTGTGGCACTGAACAAAGATATGACCACAAGCTGGGTAGAAAAATGTAGGTTTTAGGAATGTTCTTGAAAATCGTAAAAGTGTTAGACAGGTTGAGGGGTTTAAATAGGAACAGCAGGAACTGAGGTGTAAGAAATTGAAGTTTCTCTCGCCTGTGGTTGGGTGATGCATAGAAGAGTGTGTGATTGCTGGAGAAGGTCTCAGATGCAAATTAGGCAAGGAAAAGGCCAAAGGCATAGAGCAATTCAAACCTTATTACCCACGGAAACTCTGGCATGATGCACACTAGGTCTCATGAAAGCAGGGAGATAGTTAAAGATAAGCTCACAACATACTTGGGGCATATCACTTTCTGAAAAGTCATGGTCGTTACAGGGATATTATCACATCACAAGATGTTTCTCCAATGTCTGGTTGAATGACCGTAATTTAAGGAAATATGAAGAGAATAAAATTCAGGATGAATGTGAATGAACATTTACTGGTCAGTGCAAACTTGGTGCGCTGAAGGGCTTGCCTCCTCACTGTACAACTCTGTGACATTATAGTTTCTTAGGTACTCTGTTGAAATAAAATATCATGAGTCAAACAATGGAATATTTTTGCAAAACAAGAAGTATACACCAATGTTCAACCTGCATATTTTACATCCTCTTAATGGGAAAAATATCTGAAATGTTTATCATGCAATAAGATAAAATATGAATCTAAAGCAAGATTTTCAACATGGTCAGCACAAATGATCTGTCTGAAGGATCTGTTCTTATTTTATGGGTTTTGATGTTCTATGTTGTAAATGGACAAAATGGATTTCCATAACTTGGTAAATGAAATGCAGAAAGGGAAGGAAATAGTGTTACAGCTCAGGCTTTGGAAGATGAAAATTATCCTGTTTTGCAGAGTCAAAAATAAATGATGATAGACAAAAAGTCAAAATTAAAGGAACACAGAATTCTTGGAAGGTTGAAAGGTTTGAGAATGTTGAAGATATAGTGATGAAGAAGTTGAACTGACAGTCCAATTCGACTTATTCTTCACTGTCTCTTTAACATCCTCAATTCAACATATTCAATATATCTAAATTGGCACCTGGAGTCATTGGTTAGCAAAGTATGGTAGGTGAAAATGACTAGGTGTAAATTAAGTATGGAATATTATTTAACAGCAAACATTCCTTCACCAGTATCGTCCTTTGGTGTGCATTACCTAATTCTTTGTTAATTCTTTGTTCAATGACATGGGAGTCAGGTCTTTGGACTCAATTTGGTTCAGAATGCTGTTGCTTTTTTCTATCATTTGCATGATTTGTGTTTTTTTCACTTTCACTCCGCATTGGGGTTGGTCTTTCTTTTTTTAAATGTTTTTTTTGGGTTTCTTGCTTTGTGACTGCCTGTAAGCAGACAAATCTCAAGGTTGTATAATTTATACTTGCTTTGATAATAAATGTACCTTGAACCTTTGAATTTTGTTGTAATGGACAAGCTCATATCATCATAGGTAATAATGCAGGCATACATTTGACCATTTTGTGCGATATTAGTAAGATATTAGTTTTGAAAGAGTTGCACATTGCAGTTTCTGTTAAACATTCATAATTATCTTCTACTCTCCAACTTCTAGATACAATTTGAGTCAAGTATGAAATGATGTACTTTTGGAAAATTAACAAGGACAAGACATACACAGTCAATGCAGAGATCTGAGGATTGATAAAAGTACATAGTTCTCTGAAAATACAAACAAAGCTGATGAAGGCATGTGACATTCCTGCTTCCACTGGACAAAGCAATAAGTAGAAGAAGTAAATATCATTTTACAATTGTATAAAACACAGATGCGGCTGCATTCAGAGTATTGAATACACTTCTGGTTGCTATGCAATTGGAAGAATATGAATAAGGTAGAGAGGTACAGAAAGATACAACGTTTTTATATGGAATGGAGGAAATAAGGTATAAGAAAATTTCAAGTTTATTGTCATTCAACATGCATACCACCAGACGAAAGAACATTCCTCCAGACCAAAGTGCACAATGCAGTATATAAACGTAACTCACACACATAACACATAAGGTAATATTACCATTAATAAACTAACAAATAATAAGGTGTATTTGTGACACAAGTTACAAAGTAAACAGTATAACGCTACGTGATGAGACCGAGGTTGCGGCAGGGAGTTCAGTTGTCTTACAGCCTTGGGGATGAAGCTGGATCCCATCAACAGATCTTTTCCTAATGCTATGGTACCTCCTGCCTGATGGTAGAGGAGGTGTGGTGGGGGGTGGTCAAAGATATTGTATGGATGGGAGGGATCATTATCAATGCTAAGGGCCCTGTGTATGCAGTGCTCCTGATAACTCTCTCTGATGGTTGGAAGAGAGACCCTGATGATCCTCTCAGCAGTCCTCCCGACCCTTTATAGGGAACTGCAGTCAAATGCCTTCCAATTCCCATTCTAGACGATGATGCTGTTGGTCAGCACACTCTTGATGGTGCTCCTGTAAAAATTGGTTAGAATTGGGCAAAGGCTCACTTGCTTCAATCTCCTCAGGAAGTGGAGATGCTGCTGTGTTTTCTTGAACAAATAGGCTGTGTTGGGAGACCAGGTAATATTGTCTGCTATGTGCACTCTCTTCTTAACTCTCTTCATGGATGAGCCATGTATGTGCAATGAAGAGTGGTCAGCCTACACCTTCCTAAAGTCTACAATCATCTCTTTGGTCTTGTCCATATTGAGACTCAAGTTGTTGAGCTCATACCATCTTACCAGCCACTCTACCTCCTCTCTGTATACCCTCTCATAGTCATCGTTGACGAGGCCAACCACTGCTGTATCATCAGTAAGCTGATGATTTAGTTTGAACTGGATCTCACAGTACAGTCATTCATCAGCAGTGGAAAGAGCGGTGGGCTGAGCATGCAGCCCTGAGGGGTTGGGGTGTGGCTTCTCAGCTTGATGATGTTTCTGTCAAGATGGACCTGACTCTCACCTTTCTGTCAAGAAGTCCAGGTTCTAGTTACAGAGAGAGGTGTTGAGACCCAACAAGGACAGCTTCTGAGAGATGGTCATATTAAACCCTGAACTGACAATGATGATAAAAGCATCCTGGCATATGAGGCACCAATTTCCAGGACAGGACAGAGTGGAGTAGAGATGTTCTGGTTTATTCAGTGGGCCAGTCTGAGCAACATGCAAACTGGAAAGGGTCCAATGTAAAGGAAAATAGAATTTAATACGATTCATAATCAGATACTAAAAACACTTCATTATTGTTGAGGTCAGTGCCACTGAGAGTAATGTTTGAGGCAGGTTACTGTTGCCTTCTAGGGAACTAGGATGATGGTTGCTGCCTTGAAGACAAAGGAGACAGCGGACTCTTCCAGAGAAATGTTGAAGAAGTCTGTTAGAATCTCTGTTTACTGAGCTACACAGTCCCTCACCACCCGACCTGGTACAATATCAGACCCTGCAACTTATGTGGGTAGGCCCTGGCTTGGGTCTTCCTCATATCAGTTACTGCCACACAGAGTGCCTGCTCTTCAGGGAGAAGGTGGTCCTTTCTGGCTGGACATTGTTCCGTGCAGCAAACCGAGCATAAAAGACATTTAGCCCATCAGGAAGACAGCATTGCTGTCATTGACACAAAGGTGAAATTGCAGTCTGCCGTGCTCTAAATGTCCTGCCACATATGCCTTAGGTCTCTGGTGTCACAGAAATATCTGCATATTCTCTGTGAATAATCTCTTTTGTCTTCCTTGTGGTGCCGGAAAGTGCAGTGCCTACTGACCTAAAAAATGCTTTACCCCTGATCTGAAGGCAGTGTCCTGATCTCTCACCTGTGCCCAGACTCCTGCTGATGCCTATGACTTCTGATTTGTGTTCACGTAGATATGTTTAATAACAGTGTCATCTTCAATGAACTTCTCTATGTAGCCAGTCAGAGATCTCGTGTATTCATTGATGTTAATGTGGTCATAGGTAGCTGCCTCCCTGAATATGTTCCAGTACATATTTGCAAAACAGTCCCTCAGTACTGAGGTTGCTTTTTCTGGTCAGATCTTTATCTCCCTTTGAACTGACTTAATCCAAGGTGAGAACTGGGAACAACTTTATATGCAACAAAGATGTAAGCCTGGTCTAATATGTTCTCATCTCTGGTAGCAAAGTCACCATACTTATTGAATTTAAGCAGGACTGTTTTAAGGTTGACGTTGCCAGCAACAATAAAGAAACCAGTAGTGTGTCTGGTTTGCAAGTCACTGATGGCACTGTGGAGCTTACATTGCGGTTCCCCACATTAACATGGGGGAATGGAGACAGGTCCCACACTTCACCAATAAAAACTCAACTATAGGTGAACAGGGAGCCATCACAACCGAAGTATTTGCACACCAGTTCTTATTAACGTAGACACATATTGTACACCTACACTACGGGTATTGCCAGAGATTGCAGAATCTAAAAGATTGGATAGGTTGGGTCTGTTTTCCTTGGAATGAACCAGAGGTAAAATGATGAGGGATGTTAACAAGATAGATAAGGACCACCTGAATATTTTTCACACACTAATAAAGAATCATATTCAAGAAGACATGGAACTTTTATTTACAGCAACAACCAAACCACGTTTCTTACAGTACCATGTTGTCAATCATTCTATCATTTCTACGCATGCTCAGAACTTTCTCCAATCATATTCTGACACGTCGTATTACCACATCTTCCTTTCCTTAAAAAGATAAACAATTAGCAACATTGATCAAAACAAATGCATAATTTAACATGTCTCTATCAGTCTCTGTGGGGGTTTACGAACACGAGTAGACCTTCTAAGTGGTTCACACAGTTCTTGTGTTTCATCAAAGTTGCTGGACTAACTGAAAGAAGAGCTAGTAAGAGATGTGAAAGTGCGAGGGGGAGGGGGAGATCCAAAATGATAGGAGAAGACAGGAGGGGGAGGGATGGAGACTGACTTCTGACACCATGTTGTCTTCCAGAACCGCTTCTGATACCATGACACCATCTTTATATTTATACATACCTTGGGTTACTAATAAAGAATCATATTCTGGAAGGTATAGTATTTCTATTTACAGCAACAACCAAGCCATGTTTCTTACAGTACCATGTTCTCGATCATTCTATTATTTCTGCGCATGCTCAGAACTCTCTCCAGTCATGCTCTGACACATCATACCACCACACATCACTTCAGCACTTCAGCACAGAGCCGAGTAAACATCATAGAACTTGCAGGCGTGAGGCCCGGAGCAGGCCACAGCCTAAGCGTCAGTGCAGAGCACATAAACATGGCAGAGCCTGCAGGAATGAAGCCTCAAGCAGGCCACAGCCTAAGTGTTAGTGCAGAGCATGTGAACACAGTAGAGCCTGCAGGAGTGAGACCCGGAGCAGCCGCAGCAGCCGCAGCCTAAGTGATAGTGCAGTGTTGAACAGAGTAAACATGGCAGAGCCTGCAGGTATGAAGCCTCGAACAGCTGGAGCAGCCACAGCCTAAGCGTCAGTGCAGTGTTGAACAGAGTAAACGCCGCAGAGTAGCAAGCAGAACCGGCTTGACCTTTGCCTCTGGTCCTTACACCCTGCCTTTCCAATCCAACCGGCCCCGCGTTTAAATCATCCAAACATTGTGTCTTTCCACGCTCTAAGACCCGGGCCCTGTCACATCAATAAGCTCCAGGCCTGGACCTCGCAGCCACGTTTTGGCCATACCCAACCTTTCCTCCTCTCCCCTGCTGCAACTTTGCTCCGCTGAACTCAGCTCAAAAATACCTCGACCTCACCCCAACTTCACCTAGCATGCATACGCTTCCACTCCCAACTCAGCCTCACCTTTGCTCACCTCTTCCTTGTCTGCGGTGATGATATAACAGAACTTTTTAGGAAGAATGTTATTTATAAAGTATTTAGTTGTCACATAATTGTCCAGATGCACTTATAATCACAGTAAGTTTAAACCATGAAATGTAAGGCAGATGATATTCTCATTAAACAAAAGTGGAAAAGGGCACAGTTTTAAACTTTACAATCATTTAAACATATATCCACGGTTTGGTGCTCTGTTCATAGAACTCACAGAATGGTCCAATACACTCAGTAATATTCTGAGTGTAAGATTGGACTCATTATATGCTTTATGTTGAAACTATGTTTTTGATTTTCCTGCACTGAGATTGAAAAACAAATTATTGCAATGTTGGCTCCATGTCACTTTACAGATGCAATTCTACCCAAGTAATCAAACTGTCTGTCACCTGGCAGTTCATCACCATGTGCAAGAGTTTTCAGGCTATTGAGAAACACATCAATCACTGCATTGCAGTCTGCGCCCCATGTCAGACCTAAAGATAGATCACCAAATGAATCTCATCCTATTAACACTGAAGAGCTGCCTTGAAATTATTTGAGAGACAAATTATCAAGCTACTGTATATTACATTAATTTCTATATTGATTGTTCCCTTATTTCCAACAATATTCCTGATGATTAACCTCTTCCCTCTAAACGTTGTGAATTAAACTGCCTGTGAAATCTGGCAGCAAAGTTGAAGTACGTTGTAGTAAGAATGATTGGACTCCTCACAAGGTATTTCTTCTTCTTTCAGTTATCTCACCAATTGTGTCTTCAGCCAACTTCATACCTGTTGAGATTCAATTATCAATTCATTGAGATAAAAATAGCTCAAAATCACATTCTTTTGCCAAAATAATTCTATGCTGCATTCCATAGTCAATAGAAAGACTTCTACACACAAACACTATTTAAAAGTATGTTTACAATTAGCCAAGAAAGAAAAATGATTTTACTTTTTCTACTTCCTGCATGCAGATCCACTTTTAAAAATAAGTACTAATTATTCAGTCCGTATATAAAACATTCCATTTACAATTCATCACCATTTCCTGATGGGGAACTAAGAATGAGAAATAATTGATGGCCTTGTCAGTGACTCTCATATCCTGTAAATATTTCTTTATATAAGAAATCATCAGGTCAATTGCTACTAATCCTCAAAGTACTTCTTCATCAATTGGCAGTCTGAATGCAATACTCCGTAATTGACTATTCAGTAGTTTTCATTTTGAATATACTACATTTTTTCTCACTTGATTTCCCCCAGTTTTGTTCTCCCCAAAGAAAATGAATTGGAAGAAAATGTTTGTTCAAACTTTAACATATTCACAATAAGAGAAGGAGTTTTTTGATCTATTTGCACAGCTCATGAATAATTTGAAATAATTACAGATTAAACTCAATTAGTGAACCCATTCAGGACATTAATAAACATTGTCCTCTATATACTAGGCTTCCACATGGGTGTCAGGTCATTGGACAAAGGATGCCAGGCATGTAGCAGTAATTTTAATATTGTGCAATGCATATTTGATACCACTGATACCTTATTAGTGTAGTCATACTGCGAGAAGATTGTGGAGCATGGGAAGCTCATACTTTAATTATAAATCTCTGTTGGGAGTCTTTTTCAGAGATATCAATGAAGGTAAGCTTATCCTTCATTTTTTAGGAGAAATTTACTGCATTTTCAAGAAGTTACCTTAGTGTCCTGAATCATGCACCAGGTGTCCAACTCTACTGTTATATTCTCCAAACTTGTGTTGTGGTGTTCACTCCAGCATTCATCACACCTGCCCAGCCCCAGCTCTCTCAATACTTCCAGCAAGTTCATTGCTCTTTGGACACCATTCTACATAAATTAACATAGCACTTCTGGAAATTATAACTTGACTAACTTTCAAATGTACTTTGTTGTTTTTGAAGTACTTGGGAAGGTCATGAATGCAGAATGATGCTTTCTTATAATTGAGAATATTTAACTATAACCTTAAAATAGATTCAGGATCTACATCAAAGAAAGAAGCAGAGGCTAAATTTAGTCCTTGAAAGCAAATGCAGGGGCCACTGCCCAGGATACATCTTTAGCATGTGCTGCGGTTTTGTCTGAAACAGCTTCCTGACATTGGGCTTCCATAATATCTGTATCCATATGGTGTTTGCCACATGTCTGCATAAAGGGACGTTAAGAAAGGTCCTAAAAGTGTAAGCAAACTATGTTCTAAACCTTTTTTGCACTGGTTAAAATCAAACTGAGCCTTCTGAGCCTCTGGAAATGGGCGAGCAATGTTGCCTCTGTAGTTACACAGAGACCCACTTTTGCTGACAGCACTATTATTGTTGGAAGAATTTCAGATGATGTTGAGGAGACAGACAGGAATGAGTTAGATCAGCTGGTTGAGTGGTGTCACAATAACAATCTTGAACTCAATGTCATTAAAACTTAGGAATTGATTGTGGACTTCAGGAAGGGGAAGTCGAGGGAACACACACCAGTTCTAATCAAGTGATCAGCAGTGGAAAGGGTGAACAGTTTCAAGTTCCTGGGTGTCAGTATCTCTGAAGATATATCTTGGGTTCTACATATAGATGCAATTAAAAAGGAAGCATGACAGTGGTGTTAGAGTGAGTTTTTGGGTAGATGATTCTTCTGTTTGACAAAGTACTGTGGATTGAGTTCACAACAATGCATTTCCTAAAAGCTGTGAATATCGGAATACTAGCCAGATGCTGCGGATGGAAGTGTGAAGTTTACAGGTAGTTTCGAAGGCAGTATTATCTATACTTTATAAATATGAATTGTCCTCTATGTTAGCACGTAAAATACCAAATAAGTGTATTGTGGATTTAATATGCACCCCTAAAGGCTGTGAGTACCAATCCAGGCATGCGGGTGTCTGGAGGAGAGGATGAAGTCAGAAGGTGTGATGTTTTGTATGTGGCTTCAAAGGAAAACATTGTTTACATATTGTTTATAAAGAAGCTGCTTTGTATCTACCAGTAACTCTGTCTCTCCAGTGATTTCATCCACGCTACAACAGTGGCTATATTTTATTTGGAGTTTGAGGAGACTTAGCATGTCACCAAAGCCTCTCACAAATTTCTACAGAGGTATCATGGACAGCATTCTAGCCAGTTGCATCACTGTCTGATGTGGAGGGGCCACTGTACAGGATAGGAATAAGCTGCAGAAAATTGTCAACACAGCCAGCTCCATTGTAAAAAACTGGCCTCCCCCACACCATGGACACCTTCAAAAGGCGATGTTTCAAAAACACACCACCCAAGACATGTTTTCTTCTCATTGCTACCACAAAGGAGGAGGTACAGGAGCCTGAAGGAACACACTCAATGTTTCAGAAAGGGATTCTTCCGCTCTGCCATCAGATTTCTGAATGGACAAGGAATCCATGAACCTTACTTCACTATTTTTTCTTTCCTCTCATCTGGTACTACATTTATTGTAATTTATAGTTTTTTAAAAAAATTATGTGTTGCAATTTACTGCTGCTGTAAAAGAACACATTTAGGCAGCAGTAAATTGTAGGCAGCATCAATCCCAGGGGATCATGGGTTTGCACCTCTGGTGGACAGTGTCCTCTCCAGGGCACAAGCCTGGGTGGGAAGATTTGAAGAACCGGCTGTTGCCCATGCAGTGAATTCCCCCTTCCACATCACTGATGTAGTCCAAGGGAAGGGCAAGCGCCGATACAGCTTGACACCAGTGCGTCGCAGAGGTTGCCAGAGTGAAGTTGTAAACAACATCAAACTGCCTTAGGGATCCCAGCTCTGGATTTCTTTCTTGGGGTTTACTCCCGAAGCCTTTCCCACGGGTGGGTATGTATAAAATCAGAGTTTTCCTTCCCCTAGGTGGGTTGATGTCCAAGGCTGATGAGCCCCTCCTGCCTGAAGCAATTAGTTTTGAGGCACCAGTGGTCCGCCTTTGCCCCTTCTCTTGTCAGTATAAACAGTTCCACAGGGCCTAGTAGCTAAGCTACAACATGAAGACCAAAAGTCGGACTTGGTTGTCAGGGCTTTTAAGAGTCGCACACTAATTGGAGCACTTTATAGGTAGTGGGAGCTTATCCCCACTACCACTCCAGCTATGACAACCTTAGGAACCTTGAACTATGCCAGTGATATGATTCTGATTCTGATTACACTATGCAGAATCTGTCAGTACGACCTAGTGCTGTGTGTGTGAGGTCCTGCACTTGCCTGAATATATATGACTAGAAATGGTGAGTTTACCACTGCATTTCCAAAACTTGTCAGATAGGTCCAAGCATCTTCTAATCACAAGCAATTAATTGACTGCTATTGTATCAATCTCGGCAGCATTAAGCAAATTACATTTCTATACGTCTTCAATGACTCATCACTCCACCTCAACACATTATCATGCACACTCTTTTTATATGTTTTACTTGAAGGATGGTCTTTGATGGCCTTTCTGGAAAAATCAGCACCTATTGTGGAAGGATCTTTGTACATGCATTTTCAAATTGTGATCAAATTGATAATTTTATGTTTTATCTGTATTCAACAACATTTTTGACTACAATACACAGAAGTGTGTGAAGCTCTCTGACATTACCACAAAGGACTGCTATTACCTGTTTTTTGTGACTATCCTGTTAGTTTTTATTTAACCTTTCATGTATTTCAACATGAAGCAATTGGACTGTGAGTTTGGTTATACGTATTGTGACGTGTCCTTGTCATGTAAAGTATCCAGGCAAAATATAAGATACGAGGGGTTCTTGAGATTGACATTCTTTGTAGCCTTGGTTGTGATTAACATGAAGTGAGCAATGTCTTTGATGCATCTATAACATAAGTAAAATAATTTGAGGCTTATTTTAGGCAAAAAAAAATCTCAGAGGGATATTTAAATTAGAAAAAAGTACAAAACTCACAGAAATAAACATCTATATATGAGACACCTGATATCATTTCCATCATTGTTTGCTAGAACGTGTTCCAGAGCGTGTTCTTTATACGTGCAGTGTCTTGACTGGCTTATTGTGTGAAGAAAGCAGTATTTTAAGCTTTAAGCAAATGCAAAAGACAAATGCCCTTAAGGACTCTGAGCTGATCAAAAGTGTCCATTTGAAGTGTGGACATTCTAAAGGGAGGCTTTGACATCTTTATCAAGTAAAATTCACTTCTTTCAAGTAGATTGCTCTGCTGACTTCAAAATTATTGCAGAGACACCCAAATGGAATCAAGCTAGTTTGTAGGATATTGATGCCCAGGACTGGGTACTATGAAACATCAATAAGTCAGAGAGGGATGGTAAGTGGTTTTGGAAGAAACATTAGCTACAGAGGCACCCATATGGTGAGCACATCAGAAATGGAATGCTAGAGATAACATCCCTGGAAGTGCTAGCACACTGTATGAGCTGTGAACATCAAGGGGAAGAAATTGGATAGTACTGGAGATCTGTGCTGAACATAAATCATAAACATACATATGCCATTTTGATCTGAAATAAGGTCTGATCTCATTCGATGATGTCAGTGGCAAAACTACACTATCCATGCTCATTGTTATCTTACCGCATACCCACAGGACTTTATTTTGCAAATAGCTAACAGTTGAAACTAGTTTGTTGCAGATGAAGTGAGCTGTAAAGTAGAGGAAAATCTCTCCAGCAACAGCAGGCATCAGATTTTTGATATGATTCAAGGCAATGGTGAAAGAGAAAGAGGATGGAGTCCCATGTCTTCAGACGAAACACTGGATATCTTGGTACATCAGGAGCAGTCAACTGGTATATTTCTCCTGCCCAAAAGAAGCTCAAGAAGTTATTTGGATTAGTGGTCAATGGGAGGAGTTTTCAATTGAAGTCTGATTAAATAAAATAAATCAAATTTTCAGGAGGAAAGAACCAAGGGCACAGATTCATAAAAAATCAAGCTCAGCAATTGAATCAATTAGTGCCCACTTTTAGCCACTATGCAAAGATTGTTTTTTCTCTGAGCTGATCACGCTCATGATCATTTCATGTAAAAAGATGGCAATCGTGAAGTTGTTTAGGGGTGTAACAGTGCAACCACTAACAGAGCTATTGCCTCTTAGCACCCACAGTCCCAGTTCAATCCTGATCTCTGGTGCTGTCTTTGTGCTTGTCCACTCTCCCAGTGAGCTAGTGGACTTCCTCCAGCTGCTCTAGTCTCTCCGCACATCACCAAGACAGGTGGTAGGTGAAATGTCTGTAGTAAATTTCCCCTGGTAAGAACAGATAGGGGATGGGCACGGTGTGGTTGATAGGAATAACAAATAAGTGAGGAATGAGATTCATTAGATTGCTTCAAGTGCTGGCATGGACTTAATGGACTGAAAGATCTCCTTCCATATAGTGTAATGTAGGAAATAGAATCCCCTGTCGAGCTCTCCATTCTGACTAACCAGTCATGACCTCATTGATATCTCCAGTAAAAGTCCAGCTCGTGCTCTAGCCACACAGACAAGTCTGCCACACAGCAGCATTGCAGTTATTTTAATGCTTTACAGTGCTAGTGATTGTGTTTCAATTCCTGCGCTGTCTGTAAGGAGTCTGTTTGCTCCCCCCATGATGAAGTGGGTATCCACTAGGTGTTCCACTTTCCGTCCACATTCTAAAGGTGTATGGATTAGTAAGGTTTAACAAGTTGTGGGACTGCTATGGAGGCACCAGACACATAGTGCCACTTGTGGGATGCCCCAGCACATCCTCAGACTGTGTTGGTCATTGATGCAAGCAACACATTTTACTGTATGTTTTGATGTTACAATGTACATGTGACAAACATTAGTAATATGAAAGCAGCCCTTGATAGTTTTAGCACACTATCTGAGCCTTAAGAATGTGCAGTTATTTGCAAAACTGTCCAATCAAGTTTCCCAGTGTCAGAATGAATATTTAAACAATGAACAAAGCAAAAACCAGCACACATACAATACTGAAGGATCTCAGCAGGTCAGGCAGCATCTATGGAGAGGAATAAAGAGTTAACCTTTGAAATTGAGAAGCTCCTTTGTGTAACAAACCAGCACAATGTGTTTCCAGGTATTCAGACATTGTTCCACGATAATGAGTTGGTACATGCTGGATCAGTTAGGTTGGACAACCTGGTCCCTGTACATAACTTCCTGCAGTCTCTCTCCATTTAGGCAATCTTCTGTTTTTATCCTATATGTCTTCCACCACCCAATATGTTAACGAAAAATTGCAGTGATCATATCTATTAGGTTAACAAAAGTGACAATAGATATGCCCAATATGAGATAAAATAGCATGAGAGGTAACAATAATACTTTCAGTTTATTACACCTACAAACTTACTCAGCTGGAATCTAAATTGGTTGTCATTTCTTTGGTCCAAGTGATCAAATCAGATTATAATTTAGTTCTTTGTTTAATTTTAAGATATCAAAATTTTTGCACCAGATTATAACTTAGAGCGAATCCATTCTAGTGAAAGAAACTTCTCTGCAATAGCTAGTAAGCAATCAGTTACTTTGATGCCTTCCTGTCATGTCACATTTTGATTTTATTTACCTTCTCTCTTAAACTATTTACTTGGATTGCCACTAGTAAATTAAATTTGATTATCTTTAAACTATCTTTAAAATACAAGCAAAGATCTTGCCTTATGGTTCAAATTAGTTGTAGTTATAGGTTTGGTGAACAATCTGAGAATTATAGGACATGGCATTCAGGTTTATTAGCACTGACATACGTCATGACATTAGGATTTTTTGCAGCAGCAGTAAGGATTGATAAAAATTTGCAGTAAAATAGCTAATACAAGTGGTATTCCCTCAAACTGCTGGTTTCCAAAAAAAAACAATTCAAAAGTGTCCTCAAAATGGCACATTAAAACATTTTGCATTTGAAGCGCTTCAGGGAGAAAGGTCCAATGTTACCAAATTTTTTGAATTAAAAAGCAATTTGAAACTTGAATAACCCAATACCAACTGTTAGTAATCCCTCAAACAAGCCTGTATAAAAATGCCTTCTGGAAGACCACACAAAAATATCTGTTCATTAAAAAAACATGAAATTCTTTAGATTGTTGCGACTGTTGATAATATGTCAGGATTATCTTTCAAGTGAACTCAACCTAGCCAGAAGCATGTCTTGTGATAATAAAGTAGTGTCACGTTGGATGGAGGAAACTGATGAGGTCCTCTGTGACTGCTTTGAATCGGTGGACTGGTTAGTATTCAAGGACTCGGCAGCTAACCTCGATGAGTATGCCTCAGCTGTCACGGACTTTATGTGGAAATGCACGGAAGACTATGTGTCTCGCAAGGCGATCCGGGTATTCCCTAACCGGAAACCTTGGATGAATTATGAGGTCAAGTCCCTTTTAAAGGCTAGAGCTGCGGCTTTTAGGTCCAGTTGCTACATGGAATCCAAGCATGAACTCCGGAAAGCCATTAAGGGCGCCAAGAGGCAATATCGAGTCAAGTTGGAAGCCCAGGCTAACCAAAAGGATGCCAGTAGACTATGGCAGGGTCTAAATGAGATCACTGGGTGCAAAGAAAAGGCTGGGAGTATCACTAACTGTGGTGCTTCTCTTCCTGACGAACTTAATGTATTCTACGCAAGATTCGAACAGAAGAGGAGCGTCCCGCTCCCTCCGGATGAACCGGACCTGGTGGCATCGAGATTCATCATCACCGAGGAGGACGTTAGAAGGGCGTTCCTGAAGATAAATCCAAGGAAGGTGACGGGCACAGATGCCGTGCCAGGTCGGGTTCTCCGGGCCTGTGCAAGCGAGCTAGCTGGAGTGTTTGCTGACATCTTCAACTGCTCCTTGCTTCAGTCAAAGATCCCCTCGTGTTTTAAGAAGGCAACTATAATCTCAGTGCCGAAGAAGAGCAAGGTGGCATGCCTGAATGACTATCGACCTGTGGCTCTGACATCAATTGCTATGAAGTGCTTCGAGAGATTCATTATGGCACACATCAACCACAGCCTACCGGTCAACCTCGACGCTTTGCAATTCACCTACCGGAGCAACAGGTCAATGTCAGATGCCATCTCTCTGGCCTACATTCCTCCTTAGAACACCTGGAGAATAAAGACGCATACGTAAGGCTCCTTTTCATTGACTGCAGCTCTGTCTTTAATACCATCATTCCAAATAAACTGATTCCTAAGCTCCGGAACCTGGGCCTCAGCACTCAGATCTGCAGCTGGATCTTCAACTTCCTCACAGACAGGACTCAGGCTGTAAAAATAGTGGACAAGCTCTCCTCTACAATCACTCTGAGCACCGGTGCCCCACAAGTCTGTGTACTCAGCCCCCTGCTGTACTCACTGTACACCCATGATTGTGTAGCCAAGTTTCCATCAAACTCAATATATAAGTTTGCTGATGACACAACAATTGTAGGCCATATCTTGGGTAATGATGAGTTTGAGTACAGAGAGGAAATTAAGAACCTGATGGCATGGTGCAAAGACAATAACCTATCCCTCAACTTCAGCAAGACAAAGGAATTTCTTGTTGACTTCAGAAGGAGTAACGGACTGCACGACCCAATTTACATCGGTGATGCGCAAGTGGAACGTGTCAAAAGCTTTAAGTTCCTTGGGGTCAATATCACAAATGACCTCACTTGGTCCAACCAAGCAGAGTTCCCTGTTAAGAAGGCCCACCAGCGCCTTTACTTCCTGAGAAAACTAAAGAAATTTGGCCTGTCCCCTAAAACCCTCACTAATTTTTATAGATGCACTGTAGAAAGCATTCTTCTAGGGTGTATCACAACCTGGTATGGAAGTTGTCCTGTCCAAGACCGAAGGAAGCTGCAGAAGATCATGAACACGGCGCAGCACATCACACAAACCAATCTTCCGTCCGTGGACTCACTTTATACCACACGCTGTCGGAGCAGTGCTGCCAAGATAATCAAGGACAAGACCCACCCAGCCAACACACTTTTCATCCCTCTTCCCTCCAGGAGAAGGCTCAGGAGCTTGAAGACTCGTTCGGCCAGATTTGGGAACAGCTTCTTTCCAACTGTGATAAGATTGCTGAACGGATCCTGACCCGGATCTGGGCCGTACCCTCCAAATATCCGGACCTGCATCTTGGATTTTTTGCACTGCCTTACTTTCCATTTTTCTATTTTCTATTTATGATTTATAATTTAAATTTTTACCATTTGCTAGTTTTTACTATTTTTAATATTTTTAATATTTAATATTTGTAATCTAGGAAGTGGGAAGCGCAGAATCAAACATCGCTGTGATGATTGTATATTCTAGTACCAATTGTTTGGTGACAATAAAGTATATACTGAATGTTAATATACCTTTAAGAGGTATATATACCACATGGTATTACTATTGATATTCTATTCTTGCAGACATTACTGTTAGTTGAGTGTTGATTGCCTTCAATGAAATATGTGTTCTACAGGTCTGTCTGTTATATTGTTTATATGAAAGGCAAATACAAAAGAGCCTATGAACACAACATCAAACATGCCAAGTGAAAATGATAGTGCATACCGAAGTTTTACTTCATACGCATGAGAAAGTAGTCTAGTGGCTTTGTTGATAGTTTTGTGAAGAAAAATCTTATAACAGTAAACTGTGAAATCAAATTCAATAAATATGATGATCTATGAGCTGACAGCAGAATAATAGCTATGAAAGCTGCCAGATTTTCATGAAAACACAGCTGCTTCAGGAATATCTTTCAGGGAACAAACCTGTCACCTCAAGCTGGCCTGGTCTACAAATGGCTATAGACCTTCATTAGATACTCAGCAAAATATATGCATTCCGTGTCACTCCAAAGTGCAACTTTAATTTGCAAATAAGGCAAGAGAATAATGCACCCTATTTCTCCATGACTTCAAATTGAGGAATCCAGTTATGGAGTCATATTTATGCTGCCCAGCTCTAATAGAAGGAAGTGACAGAGGAGGCACTCAACTTCAATCAGAAAACAAAAATGGCTGACCTCAGTTCTTATGAACAATCATTGTGTAAGCAAAAGCGATTTAGTTAGTTAAATATTTACTTAAGAGTTGAATTAGTTGACTCAACATGTTAGACTGAAGGGCCCATTCCTGTGCCATTCTGTTCCATGTTCTGTGTGTGAAATGTTTAAACCAGTTTCTCACTCCACAGATACTGCCTAACTGGTTGAATACATCCACGACTTTCTGATCTTACCACAAATACAACTACTTAGGCAGTGGAGAATGGTGAGTCTATACAACCACAATGATTTGGCCAACTAATTTCTGTGCTACTACATTAGGAGGGAAAAGGAAAAGATTAGCTATGACCATTGGTTTAATTGCCAGTCAGTGACTTCCCTTCCATAGCCCTCACCTATGTAAATATAATTTATTGTGAGTTTGTGCATGTCATCATCTTCTAGAAGGTCATTTGCAAAATGTACAAACAGATAAATGAGAAGACACGAAGAACTTAACCAGCGTGTGTCTACTTTTGTTATAGTTGTCCCCGTAACTTTCTAAATACACTTTTGCCACCTAGATGTCAATAAGCCACACAACACAGACAGACTGCCTTGAAGCATCAATTATTGTTAACAACTGATATTATGTGCACAACAGCATGATTAAATTTTAATAGTCCTATACCATTTTTGAAAGTTTTTAAATCTCGGAAGCATTTGTAAATAGTCTATTGGCAGCTTTGGTAGCCAGTTGGTCTGGGGATATGGATTAAATATCTGTCAAAGTCCCTCAGGAGACAAGGGTCACTATGCACAGCAGGGCAACCCTACACTCTGCTGGGACTCCCAGATCAGGAACTGGATCCTTAAACCAAACTGTAACTCCAGTTGAGTGTTGATCATGGATGGTAGATGAAGGAAAATCTATATTCACCAAGCTGATTCAAAGAGCACTTTCTCAAAACTTTCCCTTTTGGCATTTTTAACCAAATACTACCTCTAGCAAAGAATCAATTAGTTAAGTCACTCAGCAAGAAAACAAAAGCAAAGGACAACAGGTAATGTTCAATGTTTTTCTCTTCTCTCTACTGTCATCAGTGAAGCCATTATTGCACATGTTCTGAAAGACACTGAGCTGATTCTTTCAGCCAAAGCAGCTCTGGAGTAATCTGTGTTTGCTTTAATCCAGACCAGCAGGTGAAGGATGTTTGAGGAGACCTCGAGTGAAGTTTCTTCATGTCATACAGCTGAGATGAAAAGCTATGTGCCACAGGGTGAGACACCATCAAAACTGAAGACTATGAGGCAAAAAGTGATAAAAATGACATTAAGCTTAAATTTCAAAAGGCTTTTGATTTTAGAAGGAAAGTTTAATTGATAGGTTTGGAAGTTGTAGAATAGAACAAGTTGATAAGAAAACATTACAAAGAGCTTTGATTTGACTGTTTTGAGTCTGCAGCTCTGATGTTGACGTGCATTGAAAAACAAAGAAAGGACCATTACAAAGACCAAATCAAATTCATAGTTTATATTATTTTCAGTTAGGTCTGCTTGTGCTTTCATGTACTTTGAGAGTATTGTCCATTTAGGGAAAACTTTGTAATCTTCAAAAGCTGCACGCACATTTGTTTTTATTATGATATGGAACCGGGCACACAGTTGATCTTGCTTCAGAATGCATTCTCTGTCATATAAAAAATTGCAAACAATCCAGTGTAAAGATTGAGAGGAGATTTGATAGAGGTATAGATAGGGTAAAAGCAATCAGGCTTTTTCTATTGAGGTGAGGTGGGACTACAACCTAACATGGGTAAAGGGTGAAAGGTGGAAAGTTTAAGAGGAACATGAGGAGAAACTTCTTCACCCCGAAGGTTGTGAGAGAATGGAATGAGCTGCCAGCACAAGTGGTTCATGTGAGCTCGATTTCAACGTTGAAGAGAAGTTTGGATAGGTACCTGGATGGTAGGGTTATGGACGGCTATGGCCCGGTGCAGGATGATAGGAGCAGACAGTTTAAGTGACCTTGGCATGGACTAGATGGGCCAAAGGCCCTGTTTCTGGCTGTACCTCTCTACATACAAAGTAAATTACTGTTAATAAAATTTATACATTCTTTGATAATAAATATACTGTATTTTGAAACTTTGAAATTACAATTCAAGCATTACATGGGATGAACAATTCCATGGAGACTGTGCAATCTTGTATGCTATACACACAACTCACTACAATTCCATTTTAGTTAATTGGTAAATATTATTAAGGATGCAAACAATATTTGAGGTCTATAGTAATTATACTACAAGGCAAACATTCCTCGAAATACCACTTGTCCATTGCAACTATCTTGCCCTACGAGGACATTAGATTAATCCCTTTGTATATTTGTAGTCAGCGTAGACCTCTTCCTCCATCCTCTACCTATACCAGTCCCTTTTCCCTTCTGATATCCAAGAGGTCACTGACTGAGGAGCATAGGGAAAGCAAGTATGCGGTGAAGTTAAAAACAGATCACTTTTTGAACTGATTGACTATCTGTCTGAGGGGTACCACAATAACAACTCTCCCACAATGTTAGTAAGACCAAGGAGCTGATTATTGACTTCAGGAGGAGGAAACCAGAGTTCCATGACCAGTTCTCATCAGACGATTCGAGGTGGAGAAGGTTTGCAACTTTAAATTCCTCAGTGTTATCATTTCAAAGGGTTTGTCCTGGGTTCAGCGAGTAAGGTCAATTATGAAGAAAAGATAGCAGTGCCTTTACTTTCTCTGGAGTTTGCAAAGATTTGGTACGAAATCTAAAACTTTGTTAAACTTCTATAGATGTGTTGACTGGCTGTATCACAGCCTGGTATGGAAATACCAACACCTTTGAACAGAAACTCTTACAAAAGGTAACGAATATGGCCCAGTCCATCATGGGTAAAGCTCTCTCCACCACTGAGAACATCTACATGGAGCGTAGAGGCAGGAAAGCTGCATCCATCATCAGGGACCCCCACCACACAGGTCCTGCTCTCTTTTTGTTGCTGCCATCAAGAAGAAGGTGCAGGAGCCTCAGGACACTTACCACCAAGTTCAGGATCAGTTATTACCTCTAAACCATCGGGCTCGTGAAACAAAACATAGAAACATAGAAACATAGAAAATAGGTGCAGGAGTAGGCCATTCGGCCCTTTGAGCCTGCACCGCCATTTATTATGATCATGGCTGATCATCCAACTCAGAACCCCGCCCCAGCCTTCCCACCATACCCCCTGATCCCCGTAGCCACAAGGGCCATATCTAACTCCCTCTTAAGTATAGCCAATGAACTGGCCTCAACTGTTTCCTGTGGCAGAGAATTCCACAGATTCACTACTCTCTGTGTGAAGAAGTTTTTCCTAATCTCGGTCCTAAAAGGCTTCCCCTTTATCCTCAAACTGTGACCCCTTGTTCTGGACTTCCCCAACATCTGGAACAATCTTCCTGCATCTAGGCTGTCCAATCCCTTTAGGATTTTATACGTTTCAATCAGATCCCCCCTCAATCTTCTAAATTCCAATGAGTACAAGCCCAGTTCATCCAGTCTTTCTTCATATGGAAGTCCTGCCATCCCAGGAATCAATCTGGTGAACCTTCTTTGTACTCCCTCTATGGCAAGGATGTCTTTCCTCAGATTAGGGGACCAAAACTGCACACAATACTCCAGGTGTGGTCTCACCAAGGCCTTGTACAACTGCAGTAGTACCTCCCTGCTCCTGTACTCGAATCCTCTCACTATAAATGCCAACATACCATTCACCTTTTTCACCGCCTGCTGTACCTGCATGCCCACTTTCAATGACTGGTGTATAATGACACCCAGGTCTCGTTGCACCTCCCCTTTTCCTAATCGGCCACCATTCAGATAATAATCTGTTTTCCTGTTTTTGCCACCAAAGTAGATAATTTCACATTTATCCACATTAAATTGCATCTGCCATGAATTTGCCCACTCACCTAACCGATCCAAGTCACCCTGCATCCTCTTAGCATCCTCCTCACAGCTAACACTGCCGCCCAGCTTCGTGTCATCCGCAAACTTGGAGATGCTGCATTTAATTCCCTCATCCAAGTCATTAATATATATTGTAAACAACTGGGGTCCCAGCACTGAGCCTTGCGGTACCCCACTAGTCACTGCCTGCCGTTCTGAAAAGGTCCCGTTTATTCCCACTCTTTGCTTCCTGTCTGCTAACCAATTCTCTATCCACATCAATACCTTACCCCCAATACCGTGTGCTTTAAGTTTGCACACTAATCACAAAGGTGATAAATTCATTCAAACTCACTTGCCCCATCTTTGAAATATTCCCACCAGCTATAGACTCACTTTCAATACATCTTCATTTCTTATTCTGAATATTTATTATTTATTGGTATATTCTTATTATTACTTCTTTCTTTTTGCATTTGCACAATTTGTTGCCTGTTGCACAACTTGAAAGAATAGACCAGGATAGAGGACTCCTACAAACAGCCTATGCCTGAGTGAAGGGGTTAAAAAAAAATCTATGAAGCAGATACATAAGACATCGGAGAAGAATGAGGCCATTTAGCCCATCAAGTCTGCTCTGCCATTCCATCATGGCTGATCCCGGATCCTACTCAACCCCATACACTTGTCATCTCGCCATATCCTTTGATTGCCTGACCGATCAGGAAACGATCAACTTCCTCTTTAAATATACCCACAGACTTGGCCTCCACTGCTATCTGTGGTAGAGCATTCCACAGATTCACTACTCTCTGTCAAAAAAATTCCTCCTTACCTCTGTTCTAAAAGGTCACCCCTCAATTTTATGCCCTGTAGTTCCAGAAACCATCTCCTTAGGAAATATCCTCTCCACATCCAACTTATCTACTCCTTTCAACAGTCAGTAAGTCTCAAAAAGATACCCTGCATTCTTCTAAATTCCAGTGTGTATCGGCCCAAAGCTGCCAAACACTCCTCATATATTAACCTCTTCATTCCCAGATTCATCCTTGTAAACCTCCTCTGGACTTCCTCCTTTCTAAGAAATGGGGCCCAAAACTGTTGACAATACTGCAAGTGTAGTCTGACTAGTGTCTTATAAAGCAACACACATCAAAGTTGCTGGTGAACGCAGCAGGCCAAGCAGCATCTGTAGGAATAGGTGCAGTCGACGTTTCAGGCCGAGGCCCTTCGTCAGGACTAACTGAAGGAAGAGTGAGTAAGGGATTTGAAAGTTGGAGGGGGAGGGGGAGATCCAAAATGATAGGAGAAGACAGGAGGGGGAGGGATAGAGCCAAGAGCTGGACAGGTGATAGGCAAAAGGGGATACGAGAGGATCATGGGACAGGAGGCCCGGGAAGAAAGACAAGGGTGGGGGACCCAGAGGATGGGCAAGGGGTATATTCAGAGGGACAGAGGGAGAAAAAGGAGAGTGAGAGAAAGAATGTGTGCATAAAAATAAGTAACAGATGGGGTACGAGGGGGAGGTGGGGCCTTAGCGGAAGATAGAGAAGTCGATGTTCATGCCATCAGGTTGGAGGCTACCCAGACGGAATATAAAGTGTTGTTCCTCCAACCTGAGTGTGGCTTCATCTTTACAGTAGTGGAGGCCGTGGATAGACATGTCAGAATGGGAATGGGATGCGGAATTAAAATCTGTGGTCACTGGGAGATCCTGCTTTCT